>NC_140612.1:17057788-17657788 GCF_057381915.1 Diplotaxodon limnothrissa
TCCACTTGACTTTTTTGTTCCACAATCCTTAGGATCATTTAAGAAATTCCAAATGACTGTCTTATTGTGCCCCACCTCAGCAGTGATGGTGTGCTGCAAGAGACCATACTTGTGCAGTTCAACAACCCAACCACGTTCAAATTGGGAAAAGTTTTTTTTGCCTTTGACGTCAGAAGGTCATGACAGTGTGACCACCTGACAGAAAAAGACAATGAATCCACATTTCTGCACAGATTTGGCCTTTTAAAGGTATGTGGTCCTAAACGTTTGATCAGCTGTAAAACAGCCTATTTCAGTTTAAGTGTTGTTTTCAATAAATTACATGCTCAAAAAAATGTTTTGTCTCACTCCCATTTCTTCTTGTAGCATGTTGAAAGCTCTACATTTTACCTTGTTAAGATCCAACCATGCAAAATATGATTTTTTGCCATTTTTCAAGTGGTCTTAAACTTTCGATCTGGACTGTGTATATATGTATATACATATACAGAAGTAAAAAGGAATCATGCAAATTGAAGTGAAATATAGTGAACTAATGTGATAACTGTAATAAAGTAGCTTTTGCTAGAAAGTGGTCAAAACTTTTATGTGAGAGGTCACAGGGAGAAGGTGAGATGTCACATCAAGTGACTGGATGCAAATATTGGCCATGTGAAGATGGAAAGGTGGAGGGAAGAGGATGTATAAAACTCTTTGCAGGTAACCATTAGCCGTTATTTCTTTGTAGTTTTGTCATAGCGAGCAGAAGATCCTCTATAGCCAGAGCGTCTTCTCTTTCTTCCACTAAAACTTCAATAAAACCAATAGATATACAGCAACAATTTAGATTTGATTATTTAAGATTTTTACTTTTTTCTAAAATTTAAATTGATTTAATTATGTGATTATTATTAACTGATTGAGCCATTTGCTTTTCCCTTGCTAAATCACTTAAATAAAGCACCGTATCTGCAATTAAAGTTCATTTTGTTTATTTCAATTTTTTTTTTTTGAAAACAGTTCGTCAGATAGGTTTGTTGTGGTACTGTTTTGAACGTGACCAATCACATTTGAGCCATCGTTTCCTTGGAGTCTATTTCTTAACTGTAAAAAGTCCGATAAATTTGGACAAGAAGAAGTTAACACAGAGAAGAGAGCAAGTACACACTCATCTTCTTTGGCCAGTCGGTGGTTCAGTCTCTGAATGTACCACACTCATGATATTGTGGTGATGTTTTCTACTCACCATTAAGATGCTCCACTTGCCATTTTCCCTTAGTGCCTTCTGGGAGGATCTCAAACACAAAAGGAGGTCCATTGGGAAATGCATCCTCATCATTAGCGTTCACTATAACAGCATCCACTGTTGTGCACATAGTCTCCATGTTACTTGTCAAGATGGGGCAGTGGTCATTAAAATCCTCCACTTGGATGGCTATGGTGCCAGTGGCTGTTTTATCAGGTGTGTCTGGTAAATTAAAAAAAAAAAAGAAATAAAAAGCAAGAATTTAACATTTTTCCTTTGATTATGTCCATTTTGTCAGAGATAAGTTCAAGAACTATTTGCTTTACTATTACTATTTTTGGACAAAAAGTAAAACTAATATTGATTTTGTTTATTTACATGAATCTTACTGCTGAATAGCCATTTTGTTTTTATTCATGACAAGTCGGCATTATACAGACCGTACAGATGTATTTAGCCAGCAATGTGATGCACTTGTAGTTATGTTGCATTAGGTTTTTAATCATGCATCAATACCCTGACAGTAAATAATAATTTTTTCGTCTACAAAATATCAGGCAATTTGTTTACAATATTATGTTTAGTAAAAACTATCACCGGTTGTGTTACATTTATGTTTTTTAATTTCACAGTAAAGGAAGTTGGCTTGACTAATAAGTGAGAAATTCCCAGGGGTTGCAATTCCAAAGCTACTTTTCAAGGGTACTCCCCTTACGTAAATAATTTTTGAAGTGTCGGCATTTATACAGTAAAGCAGCATACCTTCTGAAACGCAGAGTATCTTGGCAAAATATGTCCCATTGACCAAGTGTGGAGATTCCCTGTCAGGCATCTTGTTCAGTTTGATCTCAGCTGTGACTGGGTCAATAGTTAGCCAGTTGTTAGGGTCGAATCCCTTAATATACCTACAGCAGAAATAAGCTATATTGTTATTACGGTGAATAAAAGGTGAAATTGACACTGTAGTTTAGTTTTAGTGGCTTTAATGTGCACTTATTTGTATATGCACTGACCTGACATTTTGAGCGGGTTTCCTAGTGTCTCCATCTATTGCAGGGTAGCTGGCAATAACATCTTTAATGTTGAAGGAGGTGCTTCCCTCTGAGACATGAATGGCTTTAACTTTGGGATCAAACTTTGCCCTTTCAGGCTGGTTCTTCACATTGATTTTGATAGGATAGGTTTTAAAGGGTGTCCCACCAGAAATCCCAGCAGCTCCAGTTGCACCCCCTGCTCCTCCACCACCCCCTCCTCCTCCCCCTGCTCCTCCTCCTCCTCCCCCTGCTCCTCCTCCTCCTCCCCCTGCTCCTCCCCCCCCTCCTCCAATAGTTATTCCAGCACTTGTCCCAGATCCATATGGCTGAGCCTTGTTCCTCACAGATAGTCCAAGTTCAATGTCTTTTACATCTTCATAGTCCACAGCCTACACAGATGACAGACAGAAACAAAGATTATCTGTTACAATTCATCATAATAATGACAGATGTTTGCATTTATTAATGGTCTTCCTGAGTTAAATGAAAACAATTAATCATTAATAATTCACAAACTTACTGCCAATTAGTACATGAGGTTAAAGAAAATGTCAAAGATATACAGAAATTCTATTCATAATTATATGGACAAAATTTTAGGCAGACCCAAGAACAGTCAGATAAGAGATGATGATCTCATGGGCATGCACTACTTAACTAACCGAAAAAATTTAACTATTTCACAATATAAAACATGTATTTGTTTTTCTGGACAGTACAGTTTGCCGGACAATTTGATCAAACGGACACTGGACTATTCCACCAGATTTGGTGTTTAAAATGCATATGCTCTGAGATATCAAGATTTCTATTTGCATTGTTTTTATGCTGTATTAAAGACTAGGATTAATAATAATAATAATAATAATAATAATAATAATAATAATAATAACAACAACATGTTTCATTTCAAACTGCAGTACCTTATCAAGCATTAGGATTCCCTCGTTGGTGTTGGGATCTGTTTTAATGCTAAAATACCCAGCCTCGTTGCCCTTGACAATATCAAATACAGCTTCCCAGTTGTCAGTGCCTTGCAGGTCCAGGTCCTGTGCTTTGATCCTCATCACCTCCACACCTTCTGTGTTCTCCTCAATGCTACCTTCATACTATAGGTGGAGAATATAAAAAAAAATCATAGGGGTTATTTCAGCAATATGTTGCATATATTTGTAAATAACTACACAGTTGATTTAAAAGAGAGCAAGAAAGAAAACTACCTGCTCTTTTTCCAGAGTTGGTAGGTTGTCATTCACATCACCAACAGCTATAGTAACAGTGGTAGTTCCAGTGTTCCCCTCTGGTTTACCATTTAGGTCCTGACCTTTTACTGTCAAGATATACTGATCACATTTCTGAAATCACAGACCGATAAGTTACTAATTTCTTAGAGAGACTGCATCACACTTTACTGTAGCAATATTTCTGGTTAGCTATCCATTAGGTAGGTAGGCAAAATAGCTAACCAGGAACACTTTCAGTGATCAAAGGGGAAAAAACAAAAACTGTCCACTGATATAAATTTGGTGACTAGTATAGTCCATGAATTTGCCTTTGCCTCATGTTCTCCAGTGCAGGATTAGAGAAGGATCATAGGAGCTCGTACTAAAAAGACTGTTTCTCTAACTCCAAGTCTCTTTGTTCTGGTCACAAAGACCAGAACAAAGTTTCATGACTTTTCCCCCCAGCTTCCACACAGATTGAAGTTTCATTAGTCACTTTGTTCTAAAACTTCCCATTTACAAGTATAAGTCAGTTTAAGTTATTGGTGTTTGTTCTGTTTCCCCTATTGTATGTAAATATTATGGCCAAACCACTATAAAGGTAACCCTGCAGCGTCTTTGTGGTTAGGTCAGTTTGTGCTACGTCCACACTAGCCCGGATAGATTTAAAAATGGCATTTTTGTCTGAAAACGCTCCACATCCACACTAGCGTTTTCAGTCGTATTCACAGAGTTGTGCGTCCACATTGAAACGGCTGAAAGCGCTTATGTTCCAGTATTGCGCATGCATGAAAAGCAAGAAGATTCGGCCTGCCTCATTTCTGTCTGCCATTTATTTACTTTCCATCTCTTTGAAACGTCACGGCAAAATGTCGAGGAAAAGCACAGAGTTTTTTTAAATGGACTAACAATGAGGTGGAGTTGTTGCTGCGAGTAACACAAAAGTACAAAGTTGCAAAAGTGAGTGAGAATTAAAGAATTTGAAGAAAAGCTATCTGGAGCATGTACATACTGAGAGCGTTTTGAGTTTTGAGAGCGTTTTGAAAACGCCATCTCAGTGTGGACGGGAGGCCAAAATGTAGAGAAAACGATGCGTTTTCAAACGAAAATGCATTAGTGTGGACGTAGCTTGTGAGTTAAGGTGGATATACTTTGTTTGGTTAGATACGGTTTTTTCCAGTAGAATTTATATTTAGTAGACATCTTTGAAGGGCCCATAAATTATATTTTGAACTTTGTACTTTTGAACTTTTTTTTAGGGTAAAATAAAAATAACACACACACAGACACACACACACTTTGAAATCCAGAGTTTTCATTAAGCACCAAATATATTACATATCATGTTTTAACTGTTTAAAAGGTTTAATGTTTGCAAACTTTCTCATATTTTCTCCGTACTCACGGTCAGGTGTTCTGTAAAAATGCTGTTCTAAGCAGTTTACTGAATATATGGATAACCAAGTTGTTTGTTGAGATTAGGGTAAGGCATATGTATAAAAACAGAATTCCAGAGTGTGGAATTTAACAACAACAACAAAAAACAAATTACCTGAGCTGCAATAAAATGGTTAATAACCAAGATGATAATTATTTTTGGCAAATAATAGAAATATCAGTTGATTAACATCACTGCTCATTACTCTAATAAACATTATGTATTTACTGAACTTGGACTTTAAAATCCAGATGCTAGAATAATTATTCTAACATCTGATTGTATTATTAATAATCATATTATGATTATGATTATTATTATCATTAAATATCAAAATTCAAATAAAAAATTAACTACATAGCTCTGAAACTGGTGTGGGGTTTAGTTCATACCTCTCTGTCTAATTTGTTTTTGATGAAGATGGACCCGTCACTGTTCATGTAAAACATGTCATGAGGTGGTGTCTGGTCTATGATGGTATGAAAAACCTGGGAATTGGGATTGTCTGGTTCATCGGCATCCGTTGCCGTGACTTTCATAACAAAAGTCCCTGTAAGCATATCAAGGAATGACATTTTAATTTCTCAAAAAACAAAAACAAACAAACAAAACCTCTCTGTGGCATCTTCAAAAGTTGAGACTACGACGACCTGGATGATGGAGAATCTACACAGACAACATCAAGAGTTCTAGTATCGCCTAATACCTTCAACACAACCCATCTCACAGCTGATGTACATTAAAAAAAACACCCTGTTCCATAATACATTGTTTAGTTTGAGTATAACATTACATTTAAGTAAGTTCAACCTGTAAGCAATGTAACAAAAACAAAAACTTTGTTTTCATTTATTAATTGAAAAGTCATATGGGAATATGGAGTCATCACATGCCGGATAGTGATTAGTGAGGAATTTTCATAAAAACGAAGCACTAACCTCTCGGTGTAAGCTCATCCACACGCCCAGTATAGACGTCTTCAAACACTGGTGCATTGTCATTCTGATCAGTAACCTTGAATCGTACGTCGATGTTTTCCTCTGCCAGAGTGCCATCATTGTACCTAGCAACACCAGAAAGCTAAAATTGGAAACCTCGTTAGGTTTAATTAAGACGTTACAAATATTTATGTAAACTGTTGATACGGAATGCACTGAAGTCATGATGGAAAATAACCGTTTTGTCTCACTCACATTGTACATACTGATGAACTCTCTGTCAAGTAATTGGGTCACACGAATAAATCCAGTTCTTTCGTGAACTACAAACACATGGAAGGGATCTTGGTTTGCGCCACGGCCATTCAGGAAGTATTTGAGATTTCCTTTACCATCATCTAAATCTGAATGAATCTGAAAATGAGATGAAAAGCTAAGCATAGCATAATTCACAAATATGTCATAATCATAGGACAATAACAACAACAAAGACAACACAGATTCCTTATAGATTCCTCATATCTTAGTATGTTAATGCTAAAAACCTTAATATATTGTATATCATGATTTTCTAACCCTAATAAAAATTATTTTAATCAATTTAATTAAAATAAAAAATTAAAAGATCATCAAAATAAAAAGGAATAAAAAACTAAATCAATGACTCACCCTGGCAACAGAAGTCTTTTGTGTGTGGTCCACATTTTCCTCCAATTTCACTGGTGGGGGAAGCCAGGCTCTTTTTCTTCTTATTAGACTGTCTCCAGATTTGGCTTTCGTCACAACAGCCTGGACCTGAAATACAACACATAC
Source organism: Diplotaxodon limnothrissa (assembly GCF_057381915.1). Taxonomy (NCBI): domain Eukaryota; kingdom Metazoa; phylum Chordata; class Actinopteri; order Cichliformes; family Cichlidae; genus Diplotaxodon; species Diplotaxodon limnothrissa. The sequence continues at coordinate 17,064,460 of NC_140612.1, forward strand.
GCTTAAACATGTTTGGAGAAATCACCAGCCATTTAAAGAAAACAAGAACACCCATTTTTAATCCTTGTCAAGCATTTCTTGGAATTACTGTCTGTAATTTAAAACCTAGAGAGATGCTTAAAGATCAGGTTTTTGTTATATATCAGTTTGAAAAACCTTAAAAGCAACAGTCTGCAATTGTTTGTCAATCTTCTTGTCTTTAGCAGGTAAAATATGACTTGGCGAATAATTCACTCACAGCAGGAAAGTTTCAGGTCTTTACTTTCAAAAATTCTTGCTCTGGCTGAGTTGTCACACATACATGCTCGCCACACACACACACACACACACACACACACACACACACACACACACACACACACACACACGTATGTAAATATGTGTGTGTATGCATGCATGTGTGGTGTCTCAGCCAGCCAACAAACTCTGCAGGGTACATTGTGAACTAATCATAAATCAAGATGCTATTAAACTGTGCATGTAAAAACACACACCTTGCAGGGGCTATAAAGCTGCTAGCTTTCCCACACACAAAAGCTGACACATCTCTTGCCACTACTGGAAAGGTTCAGTTGAAGCATGTAAGGTAATAATGAGAAGAAAAGTAAGGAGTGGTTGTATACTTTTACTGCCATCAAATAACTCATTCAGAGCACTTAAAAACAACTCTCTATTCACTTGAAGAAATCTCTCTGAGGTCAGAACCTTATTTCCCACACTTTTATAACTATGAAACCAAATGTATTTATTATAGTGACCTAATGGTTTTTCAGAATGTAAAGTGAAGAATCAACAGTTATAGATAATAATAACATTCAGTTATGAACAACAGAATTTTTCCTGAGAGTTTTTTACTTTTGAGTTTGCGGTCTGAATGCCAATAGCTATTCTATCCGAATCACATCTTGATTCAAGCAACACCAAACAACTTTAGTTCGGTAAAAAGGTAAAATAGTACAAAGGGGGAAAAAAGCTCAGGCGTGTCCAAGCTGGCCTAGTTAATGCAGAGGCTGAACTAGAGTGTAAGCCAGTGTTGTGCCAAAAAGCGACTGAAAAAAAGTGATTTCAGAGTTTTCTGTGTGTGTTTTGTAGTCTACAATGCTTACTTATACTGTTAAACAGACCTTAGTGAACAGGATTTATGAATGGGTTAGATTCAGGGGTCTCAAACTTAATGAGCTGTAGGCCACTGCTTGCGCAGTCTTCTTATTGGAGGGCTGCTTACGTGTTCAAATAGTAAGAAAAACCCCCAAGAATACACCCACAAATATGTCTAAAAATGCAGTGGTTTGTTTTTTTAAACTTTAAATATTGTATAACAAGAGAAAACTGCAAACATGAGTGCAAATCTTTTTTTCCCCTCACTCTTAACTGAAGCCTTTCAGTGAATTACCAAATACACAAACTGATACTCTCTTTCTGCCTAGACACGGTCCAGCACTTCTGCTATGATTTTGTTCGTATTTAACAAAATACAAATGCAGACATAAGAGTACACATTAGGTTTTGACTGTTAGTGAGAATTGTTTTCTTTACAAATAACTGTCACTGAACTAACACACCCGGTCCTTCAAGATGTTTGTACTCTCTGCTCATATTGCCTTCATATAAAATATATACTTTTTGCTTTTTACAGAACTTATTTTAACATTGCACTCAGCAACAGACAAATCCTCCCAAAGAAAAAACACCTAAAGGGCCAAATCGCATTATATTTTTTCACAGCAATATACAGTAGGGGTGACACAGTCGTAAGTGGTCCCTGGGCCGCGAGTTTGAGACCCCTGGGTTAGATATAAAATAGAAGAACTATTCCTTTTTGAAGTATCTTTATGACTGCATCATTTTAACCATATTATAATCAATCCAGTCCTCCTTGGTAACCTATCACATCACAGTTCTGCTCTATTTGTTACAACTTCTGCTAGCCAGCTCTCTCCCGAAAAATACATTTTTAATGTCAATGGCACTTTTTGCCGGGATAAATAACAGGATAAGTAACAGTCACTTTCCAAAAATTGATTAGAGCTTCTGATAGGGATGCTCCCTCTACCTCAAAATTACTTGATATATTTTAGGAGAGATGTGTTTGATCTATTTTTTGACAGATTATAGATCAAGCAAGTCATTTATAACAGTTTAAATGTGAGCAATCATTTTATGGCAAACACCGGGGTCTTGCCAGTGAAGCTGCCCCCGACACAATCTGTTTCCCCTTCTGGAGCGCGCCCTGGGCAAGGACAGCGGATCCAGTCGACTCCGCCTCAATTCCAACCAACAGTCATGGCTGATATTTTACTTTAGTAAAAAAAAGTTAAAGACGAATGTCATTACATTGCCGTTCATTTGTTTGGGTCACGACAGAAAATTATACATCTATTGTTGTCACGTTGTGCCGGAGGGGATTATTTCAGCAAACTGAGGACGTTTTGCTTGATAAGCGCATAATCACGTCTGCGGGAAGTCGACTTTTCTAAACTAACGCTCAATATACCAGATTCTCAAACCACATTTGTCAATGATTTGGACAGGGGGAGGAAATTGCGGCAGGTTCAGCTTGATATTATTTATAACACATATTTGATTTTATTTATTACAAATTATCTCCGGGATAACTACCTTGACACGGCATCACGTTTTAGCAGACGATCGCTTTTTAGCACCGGTTTTGCTTCATATTGCCTGCTGAAATCACGATGATGCTAATTTTACTATTCATAATTGTGATTAGATTTAAAAATGCTTGACTATAATTTGTTGTCTTTAATCTATTATACATTTTGATTGATTTATGTTTTAAAAAGATGAAAAACCTAAATAATAAAAGCAACAAAAGAATCACATTATGAATTAAGCTTGTTTCATAGAAAAAAAACTACTTTCCATATGAAAGTCTTTTCTAATCGACACAAAAGTCTTTCTGGACTCACCACAAAAAGTAGCAACACAAACACGGGCCAACAAATCCGAATCATGACTGAAGAAACGTCTCAGGGGAGTCTCCCAGCGGCATGGAGAGTTTCTTACTGTCTGGATAAAAGCTGTCAAACGACTATCAATTTCACTGGCATCTACTTAAGACTTGGAAAAGAAAAACATCACGCCAACGCCAACAACTTTTACTGCGATACAAAAGACACGTGGGCGTTACACACACTCAACAAAGGCAACACCCTGGCTGTTTCGTGCAGGTGTGGCATTCACTGAGCGCATGCGTGTAACCTGCCAAGTGCAAAGTAAGCCACACCCAATTGTTCTTATAAGCTCATAAACATAAAAAACGCATAGTAACACAGGATACCTTACAATTTTAAAGATAATTTAAACATGTGAAATTATTTACTCCTGCACTAACCTCACCAGGCGGATGGATAACACTTCCCTTCCTTTTCTTGTTTGTTTTTGTGTTTTTTGTTGGCTCCCCTCCCGGGCCCCTGTTTCCTCCTTTATGTGTGTGCGTGCGTGCGTGCGTGCGTTCATTCATGCGTGCCAGTTTATGGGCATCATCAGGCCAAAAGGTATTTCCCACGCTGAAGCCAGCCACACCCGTCTTCCATCAACACTCACCAGCTGCCACTGAGTACCCTCGTTAGTGGCAACTATTTAATTGTGTGGCCGACCTTCTGTTGATGCTGGATTGTTGAGTGGAAATTATCTTTACGTGTTGTGACTGAGTACACTAAACTAACCTCTACAGTACATCTTGTGTTGTTAGGAACCTAGAGAGGAGTGTGTCATGGTGGGAGTGGAGCGTTTGTAATTATCCAAGGTTGGAGCCATGTCTTTGAAAGTGTTTCACTATTGTTCACATTCTCACTGTAAATAAATGTATTGTCTTGGATCAGAAATTCCTGCATTTGGGCCCCGTTCTTGCCAACTGCATCTCCATGAGAAAATGTTTAGAGTTTTAAGGTGTGTTTCAGACCCAGTGCTCCAATGTTGGAATTTGTTCACCTCCACCATCAACGCTACATGTTGCTGCCTCCTGTCCTCTTCCTCCCTCTCCTCCCCCTGTTCCGTGGTAGCAGCAACTGCAGACACCAGATAAGTTTTCGGTAGAGTTGGAGAAAAGTGGGGGATTTCTCACCCAACGTGCGCTTGTTTTTAGGCAGCAGAATCGCACCTTTTCCTCAGACAGTGCCAAGGTTTCATTCATGGTGGAGCTGCTGATGGGACAAGCGCTAAAATGGGCTCAGGTGGTACTCAAAACTGACGGGGAGGAGCAGGCGATGCAGCTCGGACCAGCTACGCTATCCCATTCCAACCGGGGGAGAAGACTGCTGGCGGGTGAGTGTTTCTGTTGTGGGAAAAGAGGACACTAAATTGATACTTGCCCGTCGCAGCCAAAAGAGTCTGCCTGTCAGTAACTGTGGGGATACTAGGGTTCACCACTCAAGATGTTTCCCTGCCTGGTCTTACCTGCCAAGAAAAATTACTGTATATGACCCACACTCACTCGTGCGCTGTGCTGATCAAAGGCTCTGAGACTCTTGCTCAGAGCCTGTGTCCTTCAATCATGTGGAGGAGGTCAACCTGTTTTTGTTCCATGCCCCTGGTACTCCATTGGTTCTCGGCTGTCCCTGGCTTAGCCATCATAATCTGCAAATCGATTGGGCTAAGAATTGCGTTTCTGGTTGCAGTACCTGGTGTTACAAAACCTGTCTGCGGTCCACTATGCCCAGTATTTCCATTACTGAATCTTTCTCCTCTGCCTCACCGTCCCAATGACTGCAGTATTAACTTATTTCCTGGTGCTCTATTGCCCACCAGTCGGCTGTATAGACTTTCTAAAGCCTGAGAGAGAGGCAATAGAGAGCTACATCACTGACTCACTAGCTGCAGGAATCATTTGGTCATCCAAACGTCCACCTTCATCTCCACAGTCTTGAACTGGTTCAGCTCTATGTAGTTCTGCCTGCACCAGTGCAACATCTGGTCCACCTCCTGTCTGTATGCGGACTGTCATCATTCTGGATCAAACCAATGAGAGTGATATCATCCACCAACTTTCGGAGTTGATGTGTTTCATCTGCGTTTGTCCTGCTGTTGTTCCCTCCAGGTTTCAGGTTTTTCCTAGATCTTTGTCTCTGGTTGCATCTTTTTGTTAGCATTCCTAGTTTAGGTTTTTCTTAGTTTAAGTTATGGCCATTCTCTTCTCTTGTTTGTATGTTGCCTCCTACTGTAAATAAAGCTCTCTCTCAGTAAGTCAGTCTTCAGTGTCTGCTCTTGGGTCCACACTCTCTTCTCTACATAATCTGCCTTGCAGGACGTAACAAAAGTACGAATTTTAGTAATTACACATTAATAAATAAATTCGATGAATAGACCACAAAAAACAAATGTTAATTTCTCACATATGCATTGAGAAATGAACATTTTTCCCAAACCAATTGGATGGAAAGCTTCAACGCTTCATTAGCCTTCATCCGGCTGGAATGTTGGGAGGCTGTTCTGCTCCAGGTTGCCACTATATTGGAGGTACAGAGCGTCAAACATGAAGTGGCAAATTCCAAGTCTTTCTATATTAGGGTGGAACTGAAAGCTTACCAAGTACTTAAAAAACAAAGGAGAGTTTGACAGTCTTTTGTTTGGTATTTTTATCATTGTGAACTAACTTCTATATTTGAATAAAATCATTAGAAGTAGTAAATAGAATATCTTTGTCATGATAATAGAAATATCGATTAAGGTTAGATGATTGATGCATGTATGGTTTGTTCTGGGGAGGGGGCTTAAGCTTTAACCTGTCTTCAACCTGGCAAGGTGGCACTGTAGGATTCAAGTTTTGACTAGTAAGGTTATTATCATTAATGAAAAACAACAAAATAACTAGAACTAAATAAACATTTTTTTTAACTCAAATAAATACAAACAAGGGTTTGTGAAAAAAGGAAAACTAACTGAAACTGTATTGAGCGTTCCCGAAACGAATTAAAATCAACTAAAATAATCGAGAAAACGTGCTTAGTTTTTTTTAGTTCTTTGTTTTTGTGTGCGTCAAACAATAGTCCACGGTTAATGTGAAGTCTAGTTTCTATTTTTTTTTTCTTGTTGTGTTGCATTATGCCAGCAGATGGCAAGTGCATCATCATGTCAGGAAACATTGGGAGAAAGTGCAAGAGTCTAATTTGAGATTACTTTGAATATGACTGTTTTTTTGTTTGTAGAAAACAAAACAAAAAACAAAACACACAGTGCTTTTCTCTTTTTTTTATTTTTTACATTTTATTTTATTTCTTCTTTAATGCAGTGCTTCTAACAGCAACCTGATGGCTACTGGTCAGTTCGTAGGAGCATCACAAACAAGCGGAAGCATTGCGGAATATGTTTATTGAGACTGGGATATCAACATAACTATGTGAGTCAGTTGCTTTCAAAAAGTTCAAAAAGCACTTCACTTGAATCAAAAAATCACAACACTTAATGCTGCAAGAATCAATGGTCTCATAGGGACTAACACTGATATAGCAAAGCAGAAAAAAAACTAATAAAAGAGGCAAGAAAGCAAACCCTTTGTGTAGCTGGCTGAAGCATAAGTGTGATGATTCTGGGTCTTTGACCCAGTGGTTTGTGTTTCAACCAGACTGTTATGTTGTGGCAGGGATTTGTCCACCAGGGGGCAACAGTGGTTGGGGAGCTTTCAGTCTGTGGGGGCGCATGCCCCGGTTCTCGTAATAAAGAAGCAACTGTGAGCTAAACATGGTCTCCGTGGTTCCTTGGTCTTAGGATATCACATATGGCGACGAGGGTAAAAGCCAGGTTTTGCTGTGAAGTTACACCGTGCTAAGTGACTTATGAACTGAGGTTGGCAAGTGGTACAGCGCTAGCATCTGTGGGAAGTGGAGCGTAACCCTCGGTGTGGAATAATGGCTACCACTTTGGGCTCGGTGGCACCGTTCGACAGCGAGCTGCAATCCTGGGAGGAATATTGTGAGATTTTGGATTACTTCTTTGTGGCGAATGATATTAAGGAGGAGGAGAAGAAGCGAGCGGTACTGTTGAGTTGCGTGGGCGCACAGACCTATGCCCTGATTAGGAACCTACTCAGTCCGGTCAAGCCAGGGGATCGTTCTTATGCTGAGTTGGTGGGATTGTTGAACAATCATTTTCACCCTAAGCCGAGTGAAATTGTGCAGCGGTGGAAGTTTAACACACGGAATAGAAGGCCGGAGGAAAGTGTGGGCGATTATGTAGCGGAGCTGAGGAAGCTCGCACAGGACTAACTTTGGAGACTCCCTGACGGTGATGCTGCGGGATCGTTTAGTATGTGGAATAAGCGACGACAGAATACAGCGCAGATTGTTAGCAGAGGATTCGCTAACATTTGAAAAGGCGCTGAAGTTTGCTCAAGCAATGGAGGCTGCTAACAGAGACATTGTGGATTTGAAGAGCATGACAGAACAGTCGCGATTCACTAAAGGATTAGGAGCCGTGAACAAGATGGAGGACGGCGGCTCGACGTCACAACAGGTTGTCAGGAAGTGCTACAGATGTGGAGGGCTAAATCATGTGGCCAAGGACTGCAGGTTTGTTTCAGAAAAATGCCACAACTGTGGAAAGGTGGAACACATAAAAAGGGTCTGCCGAATGAAAATGGAACAAAAAGGAGGGCGTGGCAGACAAGGTAAACAAGCCCATTTCTTGGAAGAGGAGAATGTGGAGAGTGAGGAAGAAGGAGCTGAAATGCACCACATAAAGGCAAGTGTGACTATGTATAATGTGCATGAGGAGATTTGCATCCCAAGGGAAGAACCCATCAGACAGAAGCTAAAAGTAAATGGACAGAATGTGACATTTGAAGTAGACACAGGCTGTGGTTACACTATCATGTCGAAGGAGTCATTTAAAAAACTTTTTGAAGGCAGTAAGGCGCCCAAAGTAAGCAAGTGTGGAATCAAACTGAGAACGTATGGAGGCCACAAGGTACCCGTGTGGGGAGCAGCCCAAGTGCAGGTGGAATTCAGAGACAGTAAGAAAACACTGGATGTGGTGGTGGTTGAAGGGGCTGGAACTAGTTTGATGGGTCGGGGATGGATTAAGGCCCTCCAATTAGACTGGCAACCTGTACATAAGATCGAAGGCGGAGAGGATGCCTTACAGCGGATACTGGCCAGACATGAAACAGTGTTTAAGGATGAGTTGGGAACGCTGAAGGGGTTTGCGGCAAAGATACATGTAGCTAAGGATGCCAAACCGTGCTTCTATAAGCCCCGATCAGTTCCGTTTGCTATGAAAAAGAAAGTGGAGCAGGAACTGGAGAGACTGTTGGAGGAGAAAATCATCCAACCAGTGAAATTCTCAGAGTGGGCCGCACCCATTGTACCCATACTAAAGCCAGACTCCAGCGCCAGAATTTGTGGTGACTACAAACTGACTGTTAACAAGGTGTCGCCTGTAGAACAATACCCCATTCCACGAATGGAGGACATGATAGCGGGGCTGGCGGGAGGAGAAAAATACACCAAGTTAGATATGAGTCACGCATACAACAGGTTGTACTTGATGAGGAATCTAGAAAGTATGTCACAGTGAACACACACACAGGGGTTTGTTTACATACACCAGGTTGCCATTTGGTGTGAGTTCAAGTCCTGCCATTTTTCAGCGCACCATGGAGAGTGTGTTGCAAGGTCTGACCAATGTCGCAGTGTATCTGGATGACATCATCCTGACGGGAAAGAATGACAAAGAACATCTTCAAACACTGGATGGAGTGCTGCAGCGGTTGGAGGAGGCGGGCCTGCGCTTAAAAAGGAGCAAATGTCAATTCATGGAGAAGGAAGTGACATTTTTAGGACATCGGGTAGATAAGACCGGTTTACATCCAGTGCCGGCAAAAGTGAAAGCAGTGCAGGAGGCGCCACCCCCAAAATCAGTGACAGAGCTCAAAGCTTATTTGGGGTTGTTGAACTTCTATAATAAGTTCTTGCCAAACTTGTCCACACTGTTGGCCCCACTGCACAAGCTTCTGAGAAAGGGGGAACCATGGTGTTGGGGACCAGCACAGGAGAAGGTTTTCGGCGAATCAAAGGAACTGTTGCAGTCAAGCAGTGTATTGGTACACTATGATGAGCAAAAGGATTTAATTCTTTCTTGCGATGCGTCCCCCTATGGAGTGGGAGCAGTACTAGCTCACCGCATGCCAGATGGTCAGGAAAAACCCATTGGGTTTGCATCGCGTACCCTGAATGCAGCAGAAAAGAACTACTCACAGCTGGATAAAGAAGGATTGGCTGTGATATTTGGTGTACAGTATTTTCATAAGTACCTGTACGGCAGGAAGTTCATGATTATCACGGATCATAAGCCATTGATAAGTTTGTTCCATGAGTTGAAGGCCGTCCCTCAGATGGCGTCACAGAGGATCATGCGATGGGCAGTGTTATTAAGAGCCTATGAGTATGTCATTAAATACAGAGAAGGCAAAAATAACAGTAATGCTGATGGTCTGAGTCGTCTCCCTCTTCCAGAGAACCTCCCTAAAGAGGTGGCAGCTGAGGACCAAGTGTTGATGGTAGATCAGGACCAGGAGGGCGTGATGACATCTGAGCAGCTGCAAAGATGGACAACCAAAGATCCCATACTCTCCAGAGTGCGTGAGTATGCTATGAGAGGATGGCCCACTACGCAGCATCCTAATTTTCAGCCCTACAGACAGAGACAACAGGAGCTGAGTGTGCAGGATGGGTGTGTGCTGTGGGGGGCGAGGGTGGTGATACCAGAACGAGGTCGACGCCCCCTTTTGGAACAGCTACATCAGTCACACCCAGGAATGAGCCGCATGAAGGGCCTGGCCAGAAGCTACATGTGGTGGCCGCATATGGAGAATGACATTGAAGACAAGGTGAGGTCCTGCAGTACATGTCAAGAACATAGACACAGGCCACAAGAGGCACCGCTACACCCCTGGGAGTGGCCAGAAAAGCCCTGGAGAAGGATACATATCGATTATGCAGGCCCGTTTTTGGGTAAAATGTTCTTAGTAATAGTGGACGCCCACTCCAAATGGTTAGATGTGTATACAGTTCCATCCGCTACAGCAGCTGCAACCATAGACTGCCTGAGAAATTGTTTCAGCACGCACGGCCTTCCTGAGATGGTGGTCTCAGATAATGCCCAGTGTTTTGTAAGTGCACAAACTAAAGAGTTCATGGCAAAGAACGGAATCACTCACGTCACCTCCGCTCCATATCACCCCGCCTCCAATGGGTTAGCAGAAAGAGCAGTGCAAACGTTCAAAGAACTCATGAAAAAGAGTACTGGAGACACTCTGGCAACCAAGTTAAACAGGGCTCTGTTTAGTTACAGAATCACACCACAGTCCACAACAGGGAAGTCTCCCGCTGAGTTGATGATGGGCCGGAAGTTGAGGTGTACTCTTGATCTCATACACCCTGACTTGAAACAAAAAGTGACAGCAAAACAAGATAGCCAAAGACGGTATCATGATAGACATGCCAAGGAACGCATGTTTGTTATTGGGGACACAGTATATACCAGAAACTATGGCAGAGGACCCAAATGGATACCAGGACTTATACAGGAGATGACGGGGCCTGTTTCCTACTTGGTGATGCTGGGCAATGGGACAGTGGTGAGGCGTCACGTCGATCAGCTGTTTGCCCGCCTGGAGCCGTGCCTGGCAGCAGGAATGCCTGAAGGCCACCCAGGCGAGCCCCCAAAGGCAGCCCCAAACATCAGCGCTGAGACAGGAGACGAGGATGAGAGACACATAGAGGTGCAAGTTACACCAGTGGTGAAGCCACATATGGAGAGTAGTGATTCGCTGGAATCACCTGCCACTGGGTTACGGCGATCGCAAAGGACCAAGAGAAAGCCGGAGCACCTGAGAGACTTTGTGCCGTGATTACGGTGAACTGTTATAGGTTAACCTAAGACTGTTGGACTAAAGGTTTTAAAGAAATTTAAATAAAGGCTGGGGACGGGGTTGTTGCATTTTTTTTTTATAAAGGTGAAGTTTTTGGTTATGGGTATTTTCTGTAGGGATTAAAACTACAGAGTAGTTCCAGTTTAAGGGGGGAGGAATGTTATGTTGTGGCAGGGATTTGTCCACCAGGGGGCAACAGTGGTTGGGGAGCTTTCAGTCTGTGGGGGCGCATGCCCCGGTTCTCGTAATAAAGAAGCAACTGTGAGCTAAACATGGTCTCCGTGGTTCCTTGGTCTTAGGATATCACACAGACCTAAACTAGTATCGGTATTTTGTAAACAAATTGTATGTGGGATGAAAAAAATTCCTGTGTGCAAGTGTGCCTCCTCCATCGCGTCCACCTGCGACGGCTCCCGGGCCTGGCAGATCCCCATGTACTAAATAGAAATGAAGAAGTTAAAGAACTGAGAACAAGGAGGGAGGGAGGGTGGGGCACGTAAACGAGAATGAACAGCTTACAGAACTGGGGGAACCTATATAGATGACAACTGGAGGGAGCGTGTTTGGAGACGTGGTCCCGCTCCTGAAATTCCGATACATAATCTCTAATAAAAAAAGAAATCCCCCACTCGCCCTTGCTAGGTTAATAATGAGAAGGAAGACAAAGATGCCAAGTTTTCACAATTTTATATCAACCTGTTACAATTTCAATTTCACTTTTTTCCGTGGTGCCATGGACTTCAGTCTCTCTGGCTCAGAGTGTCTCTCTGGTCTCTGGTCACTCAGGAGACCCAAACGAACAAGGAGCACCACAGCCAGGCAGGAAACACCTTTACTGCGGGCCACAAAAACAAAATGTTAACATAGTTTGATGAGGTTTAAGTCTGGAGACTGTGCTGGCCACTCTTTGTTTTCAAGCTTACCTTGTTCTTTTTTCCTGAAGTAGTTCTGGCATAGCTTGGACTTATGTTCTGGGTTATTACCTTCCTGTAGGATGAACCCTTGACCAACTTGGTACATGCCAGAGGTATTGCATGGAGCTGGTTCAGGGTGCCTATCACTCTGTACAAGTCACCGACCCTGGATCCAGCAAAACAGGCCCAGACCATCACACTTCCTCCTCCATGTTTTACATTTTGCTCCATCAGTCCATAATAACATCTTCCAGTCCATGGCGGTGTTTCATCGCCCAGGCAAGCCTCTGTGTCTTATTCTGATGTCTTAGTAATGGCTTTCTTGCAGCAACAAGTCTTATCAGACCTGCATCTCTCAGCTAGTGTGGACAGAGTATTCTTACAACTCTTTGACTTCATCACCCACTGGACACTCATGCTTCAAATCATCCTGGGGCTCTTAGCCACCCCTGTTTTCTTCTATTGAAAGTAAGTGCTCTGTGTCGTCAGTTCAGCACCATCTCAGCTGGTGTCAGCAACTCTAAGGGTGACACGGGCTGCTCAGACCGAGGAGCGAAATAAACAATGTGCAGACCATCGTTGGACTCCTGAACCCCGTTATTAACCTGATCACAAAGTATGGCTCTCTATCAAGTATGTTCCCTTACACACTGAATCATGCAAACTCTCACCTAACCTTATTAGACCTTTTAAAATAGAGGCTCTGATCAACCCTGACTCTGTGCAGCTGAATCTGTCATGCAAGATGTGCATTCAAAGTGTTTTTCATGTATCTCAGTTAAAACTCACCCTTTCCAGTCTCCTGTGCCGCCATCTCACCTCACCTGACCTGCCCAGCTCATTGGTAGCCCCCCAGTGTACATCGTAAGGAGGACTGTGGACAAGAGAAGATTCCTGGAGTCCACAGGCAGCTGCTCTGGACAAGGCCATGCTCTGGGCCTTTCACCGCCTCCACATTGATAAACATGGTTGGTTTCCAGCATGTTCCCATTAGGAGAAGGGGGTTCTGTCATAGCCCACCAGTCCTCCTGTGTGTTTGTGTGTGTGCACATTAGTTAACCACACTTTACTTTTACTCCACCTTCTTCCCATGCATACCTGTGGTAATCAACCCACCTGCTTGTCGCCTGGTGATCGGCTGGATCACCACATCCAGCAGAAAGGTGGCATAATTCCCTGTAAAGTATACGCTCTACAACACTGGTCATAATTTAGAATTTTATATGTTTTTATTGGCAAAAATATTCTTCACAATCACATAACACCCCAGGTTTTACATATCAACGCAGCCACAAATCCTTACCAATGTAATAGAAAACCCGAAAGATTTAAAAATAATTCTCTGACTGGGGGGTCAGCCCAGAAATACCTATATCACCAGAAGCAAACCTATTTTATTAAGCCTTGCATGAATGTTTGAAAGCTCTTGTAATCACAGTGTATTGTTTCCTGCATTGACATGATGGTATATATGACCACACATGATTGTATCTGTCAAAGGTCTATTTGACCTTTGATAGGTCAAGGTCACCAAATTATTCAAGTTCACTGTTAGTAGATATGCCTATGGTATCATAACTTTTCTTGAGTTATAGCATGCACCAGATTTTCAGAAATGAAATCTGCGAGTTTTAACAGATGCAACTTATGGTATCAATTTGAAACTTATAGATGACGTCTAAATCAAATTGTTAAATTCGCAAGATTTTCAGAAAACTTGACCTCTGTCGGCAAGATATGAACTTGTCTGAGACTTTTAGTAGACGCACCTATGGTTTTCTAAATGCCACATCACATCATTCTTGAGTTATTGTGTTCACAAAATTGGGTTGTTCATTCTGCAGTACCCATCAGTCTAGGCTGAGCAATAACAATCAAATTCAATGAGCTAAAAGACTTTAATGTTTTTATTTTATTAGTGTAAAAACACACAGATTGTATATAGGTATAAAAATAAAACAAGACAATGAGAGCAGTGATGACCTAAAATATAACATGAGAATGTAACAATTGATACCAATTATACCCACACACATAATACAGTGTTAACTTGAGAACAAAGAAGAGCAGGTAAAGTTGATAGTTACATGAGAAGATGATGTCCTGATATTGTAGTGAGCATTCTGTTGTCATGATTTGAGTCCACTTGTCTTCTTAGAGGCAAAGTTCATTCCAATTGGAAAAACACATTCTGATTTATCAGCTTTATGATGTGATGAGTAATGTGAAAGTGATCTCTTCAATGACATAAATGCACCATCCAAAGGAGATTATGGATTACTGAATGGTTTGATTATTCCCACAGGTCTAAGTTTTGCTTGATAGTAGCAACATTTCAAAGTGCAACATCTACTAAAATGTAATAAGGGTATCCTTTAATCTGTGAAATGATTACATTTCATCCAGGAAAAGCTGCACAAGCTGCATATCCCTCCACACACACACACACACACACACACACACACACACACACACACACACACACACACACACACACACGCCACCACCCTTCACCACCACCATTTGCTCTTACAGGCTTCCCATGAAAATACTGAAAGCATAAGAGTAATGCACTATTTTGAAACTAAAAAGGGTCGTCTGTTGTCCAGGAATTCATCTGCCATTTAATGATTTTCTCTTGTCACCTTAAAAACCAGTAGGTGGGTCACTACAGTGAATGCTCTACTGATTTGCCTTTAAGGCAGTAGATTGGCTGCTCCTGCTGTAGATGACCTTTTCAGAGCCAAAGACCTCACTCTTCTTTGAAAGACCTCCCTCTTGAACCAGCTGCTCTTTGGTCATAGTTGGCACTCCAACTGTCAGCACTTTCTTAGATCCTGAGACCCCTTCTGACAGTAGAGTACTTCCCTGAACAAGACGACCCTGGCTCCCCTTTAGCACTTTCGTTGACCCTGAAGGGGCCTTGCCTTTGACAACCATCATGGTCTGGGACCCAGACAAGCTCCCAGCTTGGATCAGGCCATCACTCCAACTATGGGTGTCACCATTCTCCACCAGCACCATTGCAGGGCCCTGGGCTTGTCCACTGGACATTAGTGTCTGCCCTTGAACGAATACTCCTTGGGCAGGTCCAGACTGTGTGTTGTTAACCAGTATCAGGCCTTGAAGGTTGGTGGTTGGTGCCTCAGCCAGCAGCACAGTGTTGTGGACCTGTGGCTGGACTACATAATGCATTGGCTGCAACACAGGAGTGGTGGCGTAGTACACAGGCTGCTGCTGCTGCTGCATTAGGAGCATCTGGCCTTGATTTGCTAACCCTGTTTTCATTGTGTTCATCTCTTCCTTCACCTTGGCTGTACTTTCCTTTACAATTTCAGAGTGCTCCGTTGTCTTCCTGACCACACTCTGCTCCACTTTGGAGATGGCAGGCTCCAGTTTGGGTGGAGGGGAGAGCTTTTGTGCACTCATCAAACTTGATACTGAGGTTTGAGTATTGATGTAGGCATTAGGGGTAATGGGTAGCGCTTGTTTGTCATCACAAGAAATTGTCTTGCCACTGCACACCTCTGCGAGAGTCTTAAACTTTGGTCCAAGGTCATCAAGAAACTGAAGGTCATTGTCTGACTCCAAAAGGCTACAGCAGCCTACTGAGCCAGCAGAGGACCCTTGGCCCTCATAATCATACACCAACAAACCATCCTTCACGCCAAGGTTGTCCTCTCCGCTGACTGTCTTCTGTATAAAAAAAAAATCAATCAATAAAAAAATCAATACACTTTAAAAATAACGAAAGACATATTTATTGACGACAGTGACAGCCAATAAAAAGTGAATAATATCCACATAAACATTATTAGTTGCAACATTAACACGTGTGTTCACCTAACATCATTAGTAAAGCTACTACATATCACATTTAGTGTTAAAACTTTCCATTTAATTGGATTTAGTTGTCCATTTAGTTGTCAGCTAATTTCTCACCTGAGAGTAATACTGTGCCAGGAAGTGACGTGGCAGGGCAATGCTATCAAAAAATCCACCTTGCCTTGATTCTCTGGTCTCAAACTCTGAATGGAAATCAGTGAAACCCCTCATTTCTTGTCTGTAGTCAGTTGAAAAACCACCTTGATAGGTGCCAAATTTCATCCCATCAATGTCAGTGAGAGATGCCTCATAACCAAAACCTCCCGCTGGTGCCATTGCTCCATTTTTAACTGTGTCAATAGTCACAAGTAGTGGCCCTTCCTATAAAAGTCATACAATTGTTAGAACAGTGAACAGTTTTTTATTGTGATTAAAAATCACTTTGAAGGAGCTTTCACAAAGACATCATCATCGATGCCGAGATTATTCCCGTTTTCAACACTTAAGGTAGTTGCAGTCTCACCGTGTTTTCTCCCGGCCCTTCGGTGCGGTAGTCAATAAGGTGTGACTTGGTCTCAAAATCAGGCATGTCACTAAAGAGGTCTGGAAACTTTACAGCAGATCCACATAAGCAGAATAACAGTAGCAGAGGAATGACTGTAAAAAAAAAAGAAGTTTTATTTAAAGTTAAAGCTACAAATGTGGTGTGAGGTCAAAAGAAGGTGAAACAGTTTTTCAGAATGTGTAAAATCCCTAAAATAGATGTAATTACTGGGATTCCTTTAAGCTTTGGTAAGCTTTGGGGGATTTTAAATTGTTACAAAAGTCTAATCTGTTTAATTTTTGTAGTTATTGGTAGCAAGTGTAGAATAGTTTGGTCTGTAATTACTTTTGGCTATGTATTTCCTATTGGGAGAGACACAGGGTTTATTAGGTAAACCCTGCTAGTACCAGTTTATGCCTCTTTTCCTAACCTGCCTTTATTCTCCATAGATTCCCTATAGATGGTGTTGTGATATGATTGGCTGATTATATATTTATATAATTAAAAGCTGACCAAGTCTACCTATAAAGTAGTCAGTAAGTGTTTTATTTAAATTTCTAGGTAAGAGAGTTACATTTTGTTATGGTTCGAGTATCAGTATAATTCTTTCATTGTCCTTTTTTATCTTATCAAAATTCTCAAATAAAAAAAAAAATCACATAATGCTTACTCAAGAGCAGTAGTAGGCCCGCTAGTATTAGCCCAATGCCCGCAGGTCCTAATGATGTTGTTTTTCTACCACGACCATTGCTGCCTTGGTTTCCACACACAACTCCATTCTCGCAGGTACAAACTTGGACCGTCATTCTCTGAGGTTCAGGGCAGGCGTGTCCCTGCTGATCCTTCACCACAAATTCCACTTCATAAACACCAGGCCAAAAAGCCTCCTGAGACCGCAAGATAGCTGTAGTGTCTGTCAGAAACCAGAAAAATGTGAAATAAGTATGTATATGCATTACTCATAGATTTAGTCTTAGAGTGTATATGACAGATTGTAATCCACATTTTTATCTCAAAATAAAATTTTAAAATTTGTAAAACAAACAAAGCAAACAACAGCAACAACAACACTTTAGTATATTGACCTTTTTTTGTCTTTTGTCATTGTTTTCTTTATTTAACTACTACATCTAAAAAAAAAAACACCCCAAAAAAACTGAAATCATCATCTCACCATTTAGATGCTCCACGTTCCATTTCCCTTTTGTGTTTTCTGGAATAATCTCAAAGTGAAAAGGGGGGCCATTAGGATATGCGTCTTGATCACTGGCATTCACAATTACAGCATTTGCTGTGGTGCACAGAGTCTGGAAATTGCTGGTCAGGGTGGGGCAGTGGTCATTAGAATCTTCCACTTGGATGGCTATCGTACCAGTGGCTGTTTTACCAAGCATGTCTGTGGTGTAAAACCAGAAACAAACATATATAATCCAGTATTTATTTATTTATTTTTTTGCGTTGATATTTCTCCAGAGAGTTCTTCAACATTCATGCCGTACCATCTGAAATGCAGAGTATTTTGGCAGTATATGTCCCATTGACCAGGTATGGAGATTCCCTGTCAGGCATCTTGTTCAGTTTGATCTCAGCTGTCTCTGGGTCAATCGTTAGCCAGTTGTCAGGGTCTGAGCCTTTGGCATATCTACAGCAGAAATAGACCAGTTATGAGTATCACTATTATTGTGCACAGAAAGAGAAGCTGACACATATGTATGTGGACTGACTTGACTGCCTTAGCTGGTTGTCCAGTATCCCCATCTTTTGCAGGGTAGCTTGCAATAACATTTTTAATGTTAAAGGATTTCCCTTCCTCTGAGACAGGAATAGCTTTGATTTTAGGATCAAATCGTGGCCCCTCCGGCTGGTTCTTCACATTGATTTTGATAGGATAGGTTTTAAATCTTCCACTGCTTCCGCCACTTGCTCCACTGGCACCACTGGCACCAGTGGCACCACCTCCACCACCACCTCCACCATCACCTCCACCACCGCCTCCACCACCGCCTCCACCACCACCTCCACCACCACCACCTCCACCACCACCACCTCCACCACCACCACCTCCACCACCGCCTCCAAATGCTGCACTTGCTCCACTGCCTCCACTTCCAACTAATGGATTCTTGTTCCTGACGGTTAAGCCTAGTTCAAGGTTCTTTACATCCTCATAATCCACAGCCTGTAAATGACGGATACAAGAACATATCTTTTAGCTCAAAAAATAATTAAAATGATTGATGACACATAAGAAACAATACAGTGTTTTATATGCATCTATAATTGGAGTGTTGCTATTGTTGATGCATTTTTGCTTTTTGTAAAACAAAAGGTATTATGGATTTTATATAAACTAACCTGCAAAATTATGCTCCTGTGCTATGTGTTATGAATGTTCTGAAAAAAATTGTTAAAGTAATGGGCAGTAGTCATATAGCAATGGCCAGTAAACCTCATACAGTGGTAATAGTTTTGTCTTCCAGCCAAGTACTACAGGGTAGTACAACAGGGACTTGACGCAAGCTGAATAAGCAAGTCAATGACAGCTTAAAATATTGGAAGGCAAAATTTAACGACTCCGAGCTTTATCGATAAGAGACACTTATCAAATTTTGGAATACTTTGAGTCTAAGTTCACATTGTAGGGTGTAATGCGTTCCAAAGTAACATATTATTGGAATGACATTATATAACTCTGTAACAAAGTAATGAAATGTGAAACCAAAGTAAAACAAATCTTCATATATGTGAATAGCACTCTTGTGAATGGCAGCATAGTCAACCATAGGAAACAATCATCACCCTGCAGTGATCAAGGTTCTGATCCTTACCTCATTCATAAGAGGGCCATTTGCCACAGAGTTTGACTTTGCATTTGCCAGATAGTAAAAAAGCTGAGTAACAGCACATAATTTCTTCTTAATTAAAAAGGTTGTACCTTGTCAAGCATTAAGATGCCTTCATTGGTGTTGGGGTCTGTTTTAATGCTGAAATACCCAGCCTCATTGCCTTTGACAATTTCAAACACAGCTTCCCAGTTGTCTGTGCCTTTTAGATCCAGGTCCTCTGTTTTGATTCTCATCACCTCCACTTGTTCTGTGTTCTCCTCAATGCTTCCTTCATACTGTAAGTGAAATGCATAACATGAAATTAGAGTTCAGCTGTGTCCGGATGTGTTCACTTTGCCCTAATCTCCTCCTATGTATATACTCTCTGTGCCACTCTGTTCTTGGTCACATCCTCACTCGTGTTGTGTGAGCCTCCTCAGTCTGTTCTGTCAGTCCTATCCTGCACATTATTTGTTTTCTGTGCCATTTGAAATAACTTTTTGATTTCAGCCAACGAAATAGTTATTTCACGCAATGACATGCAATTGGCTATTGTTCACGTGTTATTGTAAGGTGACCTTGAGGGTCTGAAAGGCGCCTATAAATAAAATGTATTATTATTATTATTATTATTATTATAAATCAATTCATAATTCTATGTAATGTTCTTTTTTTCTGGATTTTTGGTTGATATTTTGCCTCTCCCATTAAAATGAAACCACGTTAAAAATGAATACTTTTCTCTCTATGTGGCAAAATCACAAATTCAGCAGGTGGTCAAATAAATATTTCCCCTGCTGTATATGTTAATATAGAGAAATGTAAGGAAGAGAGGTACCTGATCTTTTTCCAGTCTGGGAGGATTGTCATTTACATCAAGGATATTTATGGTAATAGTGGTAGTTCCGGTGTTTCCCTCTGGATGTCCATCTCGATCTTGACCTTTTATCGTCAGAATGTACTTACTACATGTCTGAAATTAAAAGACATCAAAATAGTCATTAAACAAATACGTTTGTACTAGAGATGGCACGATACCACTTTTTTATGTCCGATACCGATATCATAAATTTGGATATCTGCCGATACCGATATGAATCCGATATAGTGTTTTTTAATCAACAAAACTGTTTTTTTTTTAAATATCTTGCTGCATTTTGTATAAGTTCATACTCAAGTTTAAAACAACAACTACACTAAAGCTATTCTGTTATACCTGTATGCAAAAAAAAATATTTCATAGTTCAGCAATACTGATCAATCTAATAAACTCAAACCTACACCATCCTCCCTATTCTGGTATTTTAAAGAGTACTTAGCATAAATATTAATCAACCTAACTAATAGGGTTCCAACTCCCAGCAACAACAAAAATAAATAAATAAAAAATAGGGAACCACCCCTCACGCTCCACCTCATGATGCTTAATTGACGTAATCAACCTTAATTTGATGCAGTGTGAAAAAAAATGCACAGAAATCAATTATTTTTCAAGAAATATTAAATAGATTCAACATCTTTCTTCAACAGAATTGCAGACTGCACAGATGGTACCTTCCCAAAGGAAAAAGTACTATAGCTTACTAGGGTATATATATTAGACTTAATAGTTACTATATACAGTAATTGACTTCTATTCATTTTACATCAAATTAAAACTTTGGGTGTCAGATAATTATTTATTAAAAGCTAGACATTTTAAATGAGAATAAGAAAGAAAAGTATGTCTTTGTGCCCCCTTTTCCCTGTTAATGCCCTATCGGCCCCCCTGGCTAAACTTTGCTAGATCCGCCCCTGCACAGTTACCAGCGTCAGCTACGTAGAAAAAGATCCTGGTGTAGAAAGTAATATTAAATAAATTCTAACAACAGCTGATCAAGCTTAAACGTGCTGCTGTTGTTCAGCCGCTGGTTTCCTCTTTCTGGTGCAAAGTGGGCCAAAAGCAAACTAGAGACAGAAAAGCCGATCAGCTGATCGTTAAGCAGTTTCATGATTGAAGTAGCAGCAGGAGAGGCAGTCGCTTGTTAAGCTTAACGCAGGAATGCTTTACAAACAGTTAGAGATGGACTTACACACTTGCTTTACTTCTCTCGGGAAAACTTTGTCGGAGATGAAATGCCGGGTTGCTAGCGAAGCTCCAAATGCTATTCAGACCACCACAGGTCCCGCATGCCACAGCCGCTCTATCACGTGATGCATACTGCTCCGACGTGCTAACGTTCTGAGGTGAGTTACGGCGTGTTGCAAGTTTTGTGAGGTGCTTTCGTGATATTTAATGGATCGGATTACATTTTTTTATTTTTCTCCGATATCCGATCCAGTAATTTAGGTCAGTATCGGACCGATACCGATACGTAATATCGGATCGGTCCATCTCTAGTTTGTACAATACTGGAGTTAGAACAGAGACTTGGGATGTTATCAAGATGTTTCATTCATCATTTTTGTCATAGTATCTAACTGAATGGACAGAATGAAAATAATCATTGTTATCTTGTAATTACTTAAAGGATTTGAGTTTCATTAACACAAACACAATAGAGACTTTTATTTATGGAATGGTCAAAAGGTTGACAGATTTGTTAAATAGGGTAACAAGGACCCTCTGCCTTTACTGTATCCAGAATATTTGCCCTTGGATGTTTGCTCTGGCTTGGTAAGCTTGTTCCATAATAATGTCTCTAAAGGCCCTTTCTGAGGACACAGAGATCGAGGAATGAATATGACAGGCCATCGAAACACAAAATAAAAAACAAGCTCAATTGTGTCGACGACTGTGGTTTACTGATAAAACCTGCCCCTTCAGCTGCCACTGATTTTACTATATGCTCTTTTACTATATGCTCCAGTGTATAAACAAATTTTTTTTTCTGATAAATAGTTATCCCCCCCCCTCCCCCTCCCCTATATATAGCCATATATAGTGGTTATATATCTCACCACTATCCCATGTTATTAAAAGAACTTTCTTGAATCATATAGTCAAACATACATAGTTCATACCTCTCTGTCCAGAACAGGCCTTTTAACAAAGATGGATCCACTTTGTCTGTCTATGTAGAACATATCTTCCGCTGGATTCTGAACTATGATGCTATAAGCAATCTGAGAATTGAGATTTCCTGGTTCATCAGCATCAAATGCAGTGACTGTCGTAACCAAGGTATCTGTAGCATTAAATGAAAAAACAAAACAAAACTCAATTTAATTTGAATTTTAAATTTTAAACAAAACTTAATTTCACATTCATTGACACTGTACATGAGAAAAACAGACATTCTGTTCTCCATATTGATATTGTGCAGTGTCCTGCCCTGGTTTTAAAACAATGATACAAACTTGTCAAGAAGAGCTCCTAACTGTTGTGTGCCAAATAATGCTTTTTACATAATGAGCAAATGTTAACAGAAAATTGTTATTTACAAGATCAGACAATAAATAAATATAAAATAATAATAATAGTGAAATAACATGAACTGCAGAACGCAGGCTGTCTGTAACCTCCAGCAGCTCATTGGAAAGACTTTAGCAATTTGATCACTCAATTACACAAACACTAGAAAAATCAAAATCCTTTTTGTTTAATTTATAATTCAATCATTTCGTTTTACACCGCTCACTACCATTACAAATTTGAATGAGATTCACACCACTGACCTTTAGGACTGAGCTCATCTACTTCAACAGGTTCAACATCTGGAAATACTGGAGAGTTGTCATTCTCATCTACAACCTTGATTCGTAAGTCAACTTTTTGTTCTGCAATTGTGCCATTGTTGTACATAGCAACACCAGACAACTGAAAGAGTAGTAGATAGAAATGTAACCATTGTTGTTCGTTATTTAGCTTGACATAAACTACAACGCCTTGCAGTATGGATTTACCACCAGTAAAGGTGCATTTTACAAGTTTAGGTGACAAAGGTTAGTGAAACCAATTTAATATCAGAGCAAATACTATATATTACAGTGAGCAACAGAAAAAATATCTTTGTAGAACGTTATATTATCATGGCAAAATTGGTCTTTCTTCTTTTCTATAAAATGCCATCACTTCATCTTTCTTTACACAACTATGACTGAAATGGTATCCTGTAACCTTTAACATGTTTCTAATTGGCCATTGATATGGTCGACAGCTGTGGTCACATGTTTACATGCATTCATCATAGGCATGAGTGCCATGGTCGTTTGGAACTTTTAATTATTTCTTTGAAGTGGTCCCAATTATATATACAGGCTTTTAAGCACAGTCCACATTCATTTGTGCAATGTATCAGCAGCACTGGGAGCAAATAGTTCCAGAACATGGTGCAATCATCACCATGCTGAAAAGCTGGTACAGGGTTTTCTGGGCTTGAAAGACCGAATAGCCTAATCTTTGTCTCGTCTGCGGCAATAAAGCGCAATTTTGGCTTGATCATGTGGGCAGATATAAATCTGTGTCAAACTTTGAAGTCGTAGATTTTGGAGCAGGAGCTTCATTCTTGGTCAGCACCCTCTCAGTCCATGGTGATGTAAAACTCACTTCACTGTGCACAGTGACTCTGGTGTTCCAGCAGTTTCCAGTTTATGGCAGGCTTGAGTGTTAGAGGTTCCTGGATTGTTCCTGAACATCTGAACCAATGTCCTCTCATCTGAGGGTAACAGCTTGGATCTTCTTCCAGAACTTGGCAAAGTGGTGGCATATCCAAAAACTTGTACTTGTATATAATTATTTTGATGATGACCTTGGAATCTGTAGTTGTTTAAGAGTGGTGAGAGGTGACCTTCCTAACTTTTGTAGATCTGCAATTCTCCTCCTTAGTTATTCACTAAGTTCCTTGGACTTTACCATTGTTCTGAGTTCTTAGTGAATCCAGTGAGTGGTTCAAAAAAATCCTTTTTATGCTGTTAAAGAGAAACTACCTGTTGTAGTCAATCATGACTAACTCACTAACGAGAAGTTAATGAGTCAGTCAGCCTGTACAATGACTGTGCAGCCGAAATGCTGTACAATCATTTGGAAAAATGATTGACATTGGATTTTTTTTTAGTCCTTTATTTAACCAGGTAAAAAAAAAAAAAATCTCATTGAGATTAAAAATCTAATTTCCAAGAGAGACCTGGCATCATGGCAGCAAAAGTCAAAAATACATGTACCACATGAGTACATAAAAAGAAAAGGTCAAAGAAATGGCCCAAAATTACCATGACATTCATTCCGATGATGAGTATTTGTAAACGTCCACCACAGCTGTAGATAATTCTTAAACTATGTAGACTAAAGCACTGTATGAATGTATTGCTTAATGTTTTTTATAGTCTGAGGTGGTCATTAAGACGAGGAAAGGCGTATATAAATGGCAGTCCATTTTGAATTATCTTAATATTTAATGTATTGAGGACAGCTGTTGAATCTTATTCCATACCAAAGAAGAACTACAGGAGGACTCACGTTGTAAGTATCGATCACTTCCCTGTCAAGCAATTTAGTGACACGAACATCACCAGAATGTTGGTCAACCACAAAGACATGGAAAGGAATTTGGTTTGCCCCAACACCTTCCAGGGAGTAGAGAAGATTTGAGCCAAACTGAAGATCGGATCGAATCTGAAACACAAGGTGGAAGACTTCATTATTTCACCACATATGCACCAAAAAACTGAAGTTGTCTATTTCTTTAAATAATTTGTTTTTAACATGAATTCTTATTATGTGTGAAACTGATTTATTCTTATTCTTACAGCTGGTGGTGTTAAATTGTCAAATAATAAAACATTTTTTAAACAGTATGCTAATAGTCAAAATCAAAATATTTCAATACATAAAGGAAATTAGGGGGTCACAGGTGCTCCAAGACAGTAACTAACTAAACTAAATTAAATAATACAATAAGGAAATAAAAGAAAGAAAGTAAAGAAAGTAAGAAAGAGAGGTTAAAGTATGGAAAACTAAAGCAGGCTGCATGATGGCTGACACATGCACACTAATTATAGGTAATAAGTTTATTACAATTCTTCAGTGTTCTCTTCTATATGTTTTTGGTTGCATAACTTTCAAATAATAATCTGAATGCATTTGAAATCACTGTCAGCAAGCAAGAAAATAATGGGGGTTTAAAGATCCCTTCACAAACAATTAGACAGTCTTTATATTTCATGAAAGCCCTCTTACAATTGGCACAACCAAATCCAATAGGATCCCTATTTTGAGCCAGCACCTAGAAATGCTAATGCTATTGTTCAGAGGACTGATTGCCCAGTGGTTTCTTACAGTCGATGGTTTATCTATAACATAAAATGTTTCAGAAAAGGTTAGGCGATACCTGAAGAAAAACCATCTTGGTGGCACTAAAAAGTCATGGTTAAACATTGAATTACTTCACTGATACATGGGTATTTTTTGTTTATGACAGGCATTTATGCTTAATAATCAGGAGACAGAATTAAAGTGAAATTAAGTATCAGTGACTTACCTTAGCAATCGCCTTCTCTTTAGTGTAATCGAAATTTTCCTTAAGAAGCTTTGGAGGAAGAACCCATTCTCTCTTTTTTCTTACCAAACTGGATCCAGAGTTGTGATTCTGTACAGCAAGAGCTTGGAGCTATAACACAACAGACACAACACAACAAACTTCAATACTCTTACATAATAGCTTTAGTGTCTGTGATCCAGAGTTTATGTTTTGGGCATTTTTGACCTTGTTTACTTTTATTGTAGTGATCTGTCATCCTATTTGCTGGTGCTTCCTCGCTTCCTGATATGAATAGTTCTTAGTTTCTTGTTCGTTTAGTCTCATTCTTTTGTGTTTCCTGTTTTATTTTGTCTGGTTAAGTCTGATTGGTTCCTCGTTCCACAGCTGCCTCCACTTCCCTGATCATCCTGCTGTGTATTTATTGGGTGAGTTTCCCTTTGTCCCTCGTCGGATCATCAGTTCATCTGCTCATGTTTAGTTTTGCCCCGGTTAGTTTTAATTTGGGTCCACTCTCTTTCCACTTCACACGATCTGCCACCGCAGACCGTGACAATAACATTTAGGGCAAAATTAGAGTTTGTTTGATTCTAACAATCAAATTAATATTTAGTATGACCACCTTTATTCTTTAACTTTGTTAGGCAAACTTTCTTGTAATTTAAGTAGTTTTCAAGAACAATGCTTGTCTCTTTTGCCTGTTAACTGCGTTTTGTCTCATTCTCTGTCAAGATGATGTTGAAGTCTCTAACCTCTTAATACCTAGTGTGACATATTTGATACATACAGTTTTTGTGAGTTTCAAAACTTCTACATTATCAGTTTGATTTCCCCCTCCTGAAAAACCTAAAAAAAAGTGGCACAACACACTTTAAGTAATTTTAAAAAATGCCAGATGTAGCAAATACAATACAAATTAAAAGTCATATATGGAAGTTAAAATCTTATTAATATTTAAACAGTTTTGTCAGATGGTTCAATAAACTCTCCATTTCTCCAACTTTCCAAAAAAGTTGACTTTTCTGGCAATTATTTCATCATTCACTGTGGGTTTTTCTATCCATGTATCCTTTTAGTGTACTGACAGTACACTAAAATTATACAATATAACTGTCATACAGAAAAATGAAGCCACTCAGATGGTCCTGGCTATACTTCTGTTCTGTTTTCATAGTTCCATCAATTTTGACAAGAATTTCCACCGTGTTTAACCATGGCTGTAGACACTCGCTGTTGGAATATCTCAGCCTTTTCTCCCTGTTTTCCTATTTTAAGAATGCCTTGTTAACAGCCACCCTTCCACTAGGACCATTTCTGAAAAGGCTTCAGTGACCAATAGATGGACCAAATGGAGTGTGAGATTCTTCTCCTAAGCCTTGCGTCAGTTTTTCCCACTTCTTTAGACATAGCTTTAAGATGCTGTCCATGTACAGCACATATTTTTTTAGGCTGGCCGCATTCTTTTTTGTCCTTCACTTTTCTAGCTCCTCAAATTTGTCAGGGACATATTAATGATAATATATGTCAGCACTCTTAGGACCCAGTTTTATATTGATATAGTTTATTTTTGCTCTCACGTTTACACAGACTTGTTCTTTATTAGTCAGGATCAACGTTAGAAAGCCTTGCCAGACTGTTTGTCTTTGAAAACATATAGAGGACTTCTGCCCTGTTTTAATCATCCTGATGTCAATGATGCGTTCAGTATCACTTGTATTGCCTTCGATATGTGCAAAACTACACAATTAACAATATGAGTGTCAAAAGTGTCAAAACATTAAAGTAATGTTAAATGGTTAAACAGAGAGACAGACAAGGAAACCTGAACAGACATCAAAAAGATAATGAAACCAAAACTAGAAAAAAAAAAACCATTTTAAGTGTATCTGATGTCTGATATCCTCGTGTTTGTGTTGTTCCTGTGATATGAAAATAATGCTAGTTCAGGCTTGTCATTGCATTGTATGTCGTATGTTATTAATGTTGGTTTATTAGTGATAGTTTTTAAAAACTATATTGTCATTATAATACTGGTCCAGGATCAGCATCACAACTGACCAATGGCAGTAAATAATAGGAACAACACCAGCACACTTCATCACATACACCCCTGTATGTCATACCTCTCATTAATCTAAGTGGAAAGGAGCTGAAAGTAACTTTAATGTAAATGGCTCGACCTTTACATTTTCTAATCTAATGTTTTGAAATTAGAATCACCAGTTAATCTAACGTAAGTCGGTAAACAGCTTTCTAGCTGGTAAAGTATTGGCATCACAGGAGAAACACACCCAATCACTCCATCTAGAGAAAATTTTCACATGGAATACTTCAAGCTTCCAGAGAAGGGAGTGCTAAGTAGAAGATGCACGGCCAAGTATGCAATGACGGCTAAACATTTTCAATTACACCTAGTTATAACTACTATCAGTGAGTTGGATGAGAAAATTATGTTGTGTTTCTATATAATAGCAACAACTCATTTGCTGAAACATCTTCCAGAATTCAGATAACAAAAAATAAACAAAGACATTTCAAAACCAGTTTTGTTAAGTGGTGAAATAGCTTTTTCTTTTTTGTCTTCTTCTTTACTTTTTAAATTAAAAAAAAAAGCACTGAACTCACCGCAAACACCAGCAACACAAACACGGGAAAAGAAGCCCGAGTCATGATCGGGGAAAACTCCAAACGAATGTTATCCGATCAAGTGAACCGACAGAGTTCTGGAGGCTATGCTTCCTGAATGTGACAGCTGAAGTGAGATGAGGTGGCTTATCACAGAGCTTATCAAGGAGGAGGGACTCTTTCTCCCTCTCTCTAGCTCAAATACACAATGACACCCCCCCACCCCACAGCATCAAATTCAAGAGAAACATAGATAGTCGATCTTTTACATGACTGTTCATGTAAAGACTCCTGTGTAAGTGTGTGAAGTGAGGGCAAAGCCAGGGCCTTGTAAGGTGAAGCATGTAAAGGTGTTAAGAGATTTTCTACATTATACACTATAACCAAATCTCTATAATACAATATAATCAAGTGAGCCTTATATTCTAACCAAGTGTGCCTTACATTTTGTGTGTTCATATATTTTCACATAACCAAGCCTATTGTTGAAGAATTACCTAATCAAGTTTATTGTTAAAGAGAACATAATGCATTCCTTACTTAAGTGTCTGAAATGTTTGAGATGTTTTGACAGCATGATATAATGATGCATTCTTTCCTATAATGTCTGTGATGTCAGATAAAGCATGATATACTACTGTATTTTTAATCCCAGTGTGTGAAAGATCAGATAAGCTGATTTCATGTTTAACCTCTTCCCTGACTGTTAAAAAGAGGAAGTACTATGTAACCCATTTTTGCCTTATAAATAAAGCAGCGAGCCTGTGCTCGGTGTGTGTGTCTTCTCAGAGGCATTCACCCGTGCGCACGTTTTCTAATTACTCTCTGAGTCGGTCTGCAGTTGTCTCATTTCTCTTATTTGTGTCTTGAACAAATGTCTACCACTGACATTTAATTGGTCCTTCGAGCCGGAGAACTGACTGTTATTTTTAACGTCTAGTTTTCCACAGCGGTCTTCATCGGATCCTGACGTCGTGACGCCTGCGCTGGAAAAGAGTCTGTGCACAGCAAAAGAAAATCCGGGAGCGTGAATTCGACCTCCGGTCAGCGTCTTATACAGGCCCCACGGCGCCAGGACCAGATGAACCGAATTCAAAACGCAGCGCCACAGTAAGGTGAATATGAAACACTGCATTCCATCAAGCGTTAAAATACGTTGATATTGGGATTTTCCTTTAAAATAGTGTAAGCCTGGTGAGCGCCGACAGATCTCAGTCCAGAGAGGGACTTAAGGAGACAACAGGCAAGAGCGATATTCTAGAAATCGCTATTAAAAGTTCCGGTTGCTCTGGGTAGCAGCTGTAACGGAACGAGTTCCGGTCACTCTAGGAGTGGCTGCAACGGAACAGGTTGAAGGTTACATGAAATAGGCCTATGGAAAATCTCAATAAAAATTATAAAAACGCGCTTTGTTTGTGTTGAAATAGAGGAGTGAGTTGTTTTTACGACCCAATAAGCGGTCGAACCACTTCTCAAACTGTTTTCCTGTGTACACTCACGTATTGGTTAAAGTGGAAAAAGGGTTGTGCGTCATCACGTAAAATCAATAACCGCTCACTCGAATAGCGAGTGAGTAGAAGGCTGTTATTGAAAACCCATTCTCACTTTTACATGCCAAAGAAGGTGTCACAGTTCTGACGTAATTAGTTCAAAATGGGTAATACTAAAACTAAAGTAAAATTAACAGCAGATGAAGAAAAGCTTGAGAAAAACTGTCAAAATGCAGGAAGAGTCAGTGCAAATAGGTGGAGAAATCCACATAAAATTTATTGTCCAGCCTGGCAAGGCAAATGCAATCAAGAGTCAATAACTGCTTTAAAAGCTGCTTTGCAAAAAGAACTATTTGAGGAAAAAAGTCAAAAGAAAAAAGCAAAACGTGTAGCAGAATGGCGACTTTTCAAAGCATGGGAAGCAGAAAATGATAAACGCAGTGCTAAACGTGCCCAAAAACAAGAAAATAAAGATAAACAGAGAGCTGCAGGAGAGGAGAAAAACCCCCCTCCCTATGCTCCTCAGCCCACACACGCAGCAGCAGCTGCACCAATTCCTGCGTCACCGCTTCCTGTAATCTCTCCTCACAACCCTTTTGCTCCAGATCCCTATGCTGAGGCAAAACATCAGCTTAATCTTATGACTAAACATAATCACTACAAAAAAGAAGGAACTGTAGGTCAGTTTCCAATGGTTGCCTTATCAAATCCTAGGTATGGGCAACCCAGTGGGCCTGTAGACGCCCAAGGAATCATACCACTAGATGGAGAACCTCTGATATACGCATTCAGACCCTGGTCCCATAAGGACAGAGAGAATGTGCTAAAAGATGTCCCACCCCTTAATGAAGGTTTTCAACAGTGGCGACATGCAGTAGAGTTGATTCGCCGTGGTTGGGGTTTGAATGGTCATGAAATGCAACAAGTTCTTCAAGATTTATTAGGTTTACGTTTTCCTAGAGTCAGAGGAGCCTACACAGGAAACGACCAAAACGGTGATGTCCTAGGACCAGACACTCCTCAGTTAGATCAACAAATAAATGACTTGTACGGCAGAATAGAAATCAATTTAGCCCCAAGGCCAGATTATGGAAAAATAGGAGAGTGCAAACAAAAGGAAGGAGAGACAGCATCAGACTATCTGGATCGCTTACGTCCTGTTTTCGGGCAAAATTCAGGACTGAATCACGATCCAAATCCACAGTCTGCTTTTCAACAACAATTAAAAAATGCCTTCCTGAATGGCCTAATGCCCAAAATAAAAACACACGTAGACAAACACTGGGTGACACAAAACACAGGCACTCTGCCTGACGCCCTGCAATATGCTGAGCATGCAGTTAAAGTGCATAAACAGAAAGAAAAAACAGAAGGAGTTTTCATGATTGACCCAGAGACAGGCTTTATAGCTTTCTCAGGACAACAAAAACACACAGCAGGTTTTAAGCCACGTAAGGGAAAGCAGAAAGTAGGACAAAGAAGAGACAAAAGAGATATACAATGTTATAACTGTGGTAAATACGGGCACTTTGCTCGAGACTGTAGAAGTGTAAGCCAGGAGCAAGAAAGTGATGATGACAGGCGCAGACGCCGTGATGAATGACTAGCACGAGAGGAAGGAAGTGAAACAAGTGAAGGGGAAGTTTACAATATTGAACAACTACTGCTAGGATCAGAAGCAAAGCCAACAGTTATAGTACACGTGAATGGTGTCCCAGTAAAATTCCTTTGTGACACAGGAGCGTGTAGATCTGTCTTAACAGTAGAAGTCCCAAATGTAACTTTCTCAAAAGACACTTTAATTGTGAAATCAGCCACAGGACATGTGACATTGCAACAGCTAACCGTTCCCCTCTTTATGTCACATAGAGAAAGTGGCCGTGGCTGCAAAAATCAGTGCACCTATCTTCATTTCAGATCACACTTTTAAGATATCTGTGTACAACAAGACCAGAGTTAGGCGTCATATAGAAATCAAGCCTCATGATTCAATCCTTGGAACAGACGTGCCAGAGGAATTCAAACTCTGGAATACCGGCGACAAGGTAATGCACTCTCTGTTTCCCTGGACAGGAGTAGGAAAACACGCACTACGAATAGAGACTTTAGACTATCGCTTTGGACTGTTTTTGAATGCTTCCACCCGCATTGACAAATCACAGAATGAAGAAATTGATGCAATCCGCATCACTGTCATGCAACACCGAGTAGCTTTGGACATTGTTCTTGCAGAGAAAGGAGGTCTTTGCGTACTGTTCAACAAGACATGTTGTACTTACATACCTGACAACATACACTCATTAAACATGACAAATGCTTTGAATGTTCTGAAACAACTAAGAGACGCTCAGCAACAGGACTACGTAACCGATGAGCATGGCTGGTGGGACTGGTTGCTGAGCGGCTCCTGGAAATCTTTGCTGATTAAAGGCCTGTTGGCCCTATGTACTGTGATGTTTCTATTTTGCATTTTTGCTGCTTGTATTATCCCTTGTCTGAGACGCATGGTGATGAGTATGTTTAATCGTACTTTAGGAAATTTTGTTTTGATCCAGAGAGATATGGAGGATCCCTTTCGCCAGTATGATATGCTAAATAGAGAGACCAGAGAAGAGAATGTCTATGATAATCTTAATCTTAACAGAGCTGATGTTTAGATACTTCACTGAATGATATGCAAGTTGAAAATGTGATTTAACAAGTGACTATGCATTGATATTAAACATGTGAAATATATTAACAACAGGAGGGAAATGTTAAGAGATTTTCTACATTATACACTATAACCAAATCTCTATAATACAATATAATCAAGTGAGCCTTATATTCTAACCAAGTGTGCCTTACATTTTGTGTGTTCATATATTTTCACATAACCAAGCCTATTGTTGAAGAATTACCTAATCAAGTTTATTGTTAAAGAGAACATAATGCATTCCTTACTTAAGTGTCTGAAATGTTTGAGATGTTTTGACAGCATGATATAATGATGCATTCTTTCCTATAATGTCTGTGATGTCAGATAAAGCATGATATACTACTGTATTTTTAATCCCAGTGTGTGAAAGATCAGATAAGCTGATTTCATGTTTAACCTCTTCCCTGACTGTTAAAAAGAGGAAGTACTATGTAACCCATTTTTGCCTTATAAATAAAGCAGCGAGCCTGTGCTCGGTGTGTGTGTCTTCTCAGAGGCATTCACCCGTGCGCACGTTTTCTAATTACTCTCTGAGTCGGTCTGCAGTTGTCTCATTTCTCTTATTTGTGTCTTGAACAAATGTCTACCACTGACAAAAGGTAACTCAAGGTAACTTTAATGCCAGTGTTATCTGGATTCACTTATCACAACATCAGCAATCAACTGTTTCATGTAGCTGGATAACAACATGCTAAGTTAACCCAGGTTTTATTCTAAGCATTTACATGACAGAGTTGGCGTTGGCAGCATGTGGCCATCCGTAACTATAAATAAGTGTTGTGCCAGCAGAAAGACTGATTTTACAAGGGCAGATAAAACTTTGTAGCCGTATAAATGTCTGTAATAAATAATAAAATTATTAATAATAAAAAAGTTGGACAGTAGTTTAGTATTAAAAACCTGTTCGAATGTTTGCGTGCTATGTTTAAGAACAGAAAAGAGCTACTATTTTTGGCCTATGTGTAAGTTAACAGACTTATCAATATGACACTGATATAGTCGACACCTTCATAACTTATTACTATCATAGGTTTGAGGAGTCTTTCAGCAATGATGGCACTTTTTTCCAAAGAGACTGGTCAGTTGTCCGAGATCAATAGATGTAATTCTATACCTGCTCCAGAGCAGGTGAAGTTTGAGAAGGAGATTGAACGGAGGGAGACGGACAAAAAGGACGAGACAAACAAACCTAAAGACAGGACTGACTTAACTGGGAGACATAAACTAGAAATACTGATAAACTCAAGAGCACAAGCAAACTGAACTAGAAAATAGAAGACACACACAGAGAAGATAATAATGAATAAAATAGACTCAAAATTGTGTAAACAGAAAACACTGGGTCAGTAATCCAGGTAATTTTCACTTCAGCCACAGTTTATTAATTTAAGTATTTATTTGTATTATATGTTGTTTTCCTTAATATGTCAATATAGTGAACTTGGAAAGTGTTAACTGAGGTTCCATGCAGTCTGATTTTTAAAAATGTGTTTATTTTTTTCTCCATGAGAAGTCAGACCCTTCTGAAAGATTAAATTCACTGTCCACACTTACATTAATTATTCATGATTTCTTAGACTTTTCCCATTCAAATTTGAAAGAGTTTTTTCTGTGGGTTTACCAGTCAAAATGTGAAATTCTTTTTGAAAATAATATCCTCTCTAAAGACAGGGACTGTCCATACTATGAACTATTTGTTTTTAAATAAATGGTAAATGGTCTGGTTCAGCAGCACTTTTCTACAACTTTCCTATTTTTTAATCTATGCTTAAGTGCTCTGACAGTCCCACACATGCATCCTTCGATTGACGCATCACAGAAGGAGCAGCCAGGATCAGTAGATGACCTGCTCTACTACCAAGTCATTACTGCTTATCCAGGTCCAAATGAATGAATGTGTCGAAAAGATTAGAACAAAATACATGATTTTAGAGCAACCCTGAATTTGTTGGATGAAAATATTAAGCAAAGAACAACAGTGCTCACTGTTGGGTTTGATAATATGTGCCACACCCAGACAAGTCATATAGTCTAAACATGTATGTCATTGTTTTTGGTTAGGGTTTTTTTTTTTTTAGGTATATACCTTATTTTTGGCACTCAGATATATATATCCTTATATGCTGCCATGATTATTTCCCGCTCATGATTTGGATTTCTTCTGTTAGTGTATACTGGCCTTTGTTGAATATGAACCTTGTTAATCCTTGTTTTTATTTTAAGCCTGTGTTCTATTGTCATATATTCACCATAGATATGGTTTGTTTGTGTAAAGTGCTACAGCCTGAAGATAACCTCCTGGCTTCTTCCAACAGGAAGAGGTGTGCTGATATATTCACACAATGTATAGAATCATCTATAGCTCAGGTAATAGCATTTTTCTAGTCTTAGTAATCACCCAAAGCACTCCAGACTACAAGCCAGATTTTACCCATCTTCATCTAGCTCATATGATTAACTAATTCGGAATCACCAGTTAACTCAAAACATGGCTTAAGACAAGGGAGGGAGGGAGCAAATCCCATACAAGTGCAGGGAGATCATGCAAATGTTTTACTTCTGATATTTATCTAACGGAAAAAGCAACTGAAATGTGAGAGCAATTCTGTGGAACTCCATAATCAACTTAAGTGTTTGGAACCGCCCAAGACTGTCATAGTCAGGAAAGGTGTGGTGTTTTTCCACTTCAAAACAGGTGTGTCTCTATGAGTCATCATGCTACAAAACCAGTTTTTAATAGCACTGAGTTCCTACCTTAGGGCAGATACTGCCGTTGGCAATTTGGATTGGTTTAGCTAGGGGGAAAAAAAAAGAATGTTGGCTGCAGAATACAGAAATAAAAGCAGCTGAAGAAGAGTTTTTGGCATGGTTAGATTGTTTTTGTCAAAACACAGGGAGGGGCCAGTCAACCAGGTTCAGTGTTCTCACGTCCTGTTCCAGGAAGTTTCACAGTGTTTGTAGATTGTCAGTGAATAGATTTGTAGTTTATTGTATGTTCATGTTAAAGCTTTTACAGTTTTGCCAGAAGGTTGTAATTTTGACAAAAGGAACAAGATGACTAGGTACAAATTTCAACCAGCGAGTATTGAGATATAGGTATTTGGCTATGCAGAGTAAAGCACTCTTTTTTTTTTTTTTTTTTTTTTTTTTTTTTTGGCCTGTCCCGTTTGGCTCTTTTGCCATCAGAATTGTTGTCTAAAGGCAAAGAAAGATGCCCAACGGATTTACTTTACCAAACTGACCATCCCAGCCTTGCCGTAATGGTCCATTTGATTCACCTTTTATTGTTTATTTTATTTTCACTTACTGAATACGGGACAGACTTGACTGGGGGAAAGAAGGGGAGAAAGAAAGAGGGAAAGAGAAACAGCTGAGAAGAGGGACGGGGGAGAAGGGCAAAAGACAAAAACCAACAGAACGGGCAGAGAAAAAAAAATGCATATATCAATCACCTGGATCACCTGCTGAGAAAGAAAAAAGAAAGCAAGCAGAAGAGAACAAGAGTAATAGAATAAACAACATCACAATGATATATGGGAATATGACAGTAAATACTAAATGTTAAACATTATTGTGCAGCACATAAGATCAACAGAACACAGTGTGCTTTGAGGTAGGAGCCAAAAAGGGTGTAGTTTGTGGGTGTGATCACCCGTGTGTACACCTGTGAGCATGGACGCGCTTGTTTTTTGTTTTTTTAAAAGGTTCCTTCATGTAATAATCTGCTAGAGGGTGTGGGGGGGCCACAGCCCCGTCCTCCAGGGCTTGAAGCAGGTGTGGAGGAGATCAAAACTCCAGACATCCAGAGGCCCCCAGAACACAAGAGACCAAGGAAGACCAACAGAGGGGCAGCTGCGCCACTGTCCCGGAAAGAGCTGAGGAGAGTCCCAGATGAGGGCTCACTCAGCAGCCGCGGAGCAGAAGCCAGGGGGAGTTGCAGTGACGCGCCCGTGAGCTCCGCCGGCAGCCAGCTGCGCCTGAGTGACCGAGCCCCAGGCCGAGAGGCCGGGGGCACCCCACCTCCGAAGTGGCCCGAGCGAGCCCCAGGCTCCAGGCCCCGATAAGCGGCCGCCAAGGAGTGAGCCGGTGTGTACCTGGACGCCCATCCCCGGACACAAAGAACCACCAACGCACCGATGTCTGAGGGGGTCCGCCACTGGCAGGGGAAGTGGTGGTAGGGGGAGATAGGCCTCCAAACCTTGGAGGGCCTGAGATGTCCCCAGAGAGGTGGCGCCTGACACCCAACCTGACATATAGACACAGACATACAGGCACACACAGATACAAACATCCATTCCCACCCTCATGCTCTCATATGCACTTACTCCACACTCAACCAACGTGGAGACAGACATAAAGAGACGTTGTACACACGATCACACTCCCCAAGCGTACTCTACAAACCGGGTCTAGGTGCCCCCGCCCCTGGAGGGGGGAACTGCACCCAGACCCAGGTGGTGTTTCCCTTTTCCCTGCGGTGGGGGGAGGCAGACCGCCCCGACTCCGCAGCAGCAGGAAGGCTCCACACTCCAGACCGCAGTCGGACGGCCAACTCCTCCTCCTAGCCCCCCTGCTCCAGCAGGTCGCAGAGAATGGGGGTGAGAGAAGACTCCAAACCTCCCTCCACCCGCTCATTGTAATGTTGATGCATGTGTGTTCTAAGGTGCATTTAAAACCCAGGAGGGCATGGAGCTACCTGCCAGAGAGCAGCAGGTAAGCGCATGGTCCCTCCTGCTAGCCCTCAATGTCTACGTGTATTTAAAATTGAGAGGTGGGCAACGATGCCAGGGGTGGGGTGTACACCCTGATGGTACTTTGGACTCCGTGTATCGTGCCCACCCCCAAGATCCTATATGTATGTGTAATGAGAGTGTGAGTAATGTGAATGTCTAAGTTGTGGGATAAAATTGAGGCAGAGGCAGCCAGAAGGGGACAGAGGGGGGGGTAGCCTCCTCTGCACCCTGGTGACATACCCCTACTCCAAGGCCCTGCATGTGTGGGTGGTTGTGGTGGAGCGGGAAGAGGGAGGCAGCTGGAGATGGGGAGGGAAGGAAGGGAGGGGCAAGTGACCTCTCCCTGGGGCCAGCTCCCCCGCTGACCCCAGTAGGCACCCCCATACTCCGCAACCCGCCAGGGAAAGGGGGCCCAGGCCCATCCAGACCGGGCCCAGTGCAGCAGCGCCGCCCGGCCCCACAGAGCCCGGGACAGTCCACCCAACCCCACCACAGAGAAAACTGCACCCACCCCACCATCCACTCATCTTCCAGACTACATAAGACAATAAACACCCAGGCTGAGATCTTCCTCCACCTCTCCTGTATCTCCCCCTCCTGCAGAGGGAGCTCCTGAGGAGAGGAAAGCTCCTGCAAGATGTGACAATCTCCCCCACCAGTTGAAGAGCCCCCCAGGTGGCTCGACGCACCGGCGGCACCCTGCTCCAGGGCTGGGCCCCCATGCACCCACCCGCCCACAACCCCGGCAACACACCAACCAGGACCCAAGCCCCCGAGGCCCGGTCCGGGTCCCAGCCCAGAGACGGAGTGCCCCCAGAACCTCACGCCCATCCCGGACCCACCCAGGGCCAGCCAGGCTACCAGGTCAGTAACCCACGTCCGTCAGCACAGACCCTCCCCTAGCCCCGCTGCACGCAGCCGCGAGGAAACAGTCACCGGAGAGCCAACAGAGCCCCTAACCGGACATGACCGCTACCCCGGGTTGAGCCCCCCAAGGAAGATGCCTCCGGGGAACCCCCCGACGCCCTAAGCCTGTCCCTACCCCCACACCAATCACAACAGTGAAGGCGGGACCAAACTATGACCCCCCACCCCCACTAGGTGATGGAGCTGATCAAAGGAGCCCAGAGCAATTGATCTGATGTGGTGGCAGAGGCTGTATCAAGACTAATGTAATCTAATAGATAATTTCTATATTGGTTAGAATTAAGATTATTTTTATTTTTCCAGTTCATGAGGACTGTTTTCTTGGCTATGCATAGGGCAGTGAAAACCATATGGGCTATATTCTTTTCTGAAGTGACATTATCTAAGCTGCCCAACAAACACACTAAGGGGGAAGTTGGAATGTTACATTTCAGACACTTCGATAAGTCTTCACATATCTCGCGCCAAAACTTCTGAACTGGTGGACAGAACCAAAGAGCGTGGATATAATTGTCCGGTGAATTGGTTTGGCAGTGTGAGCAGTTGTTGGTAGACGTAAAGCCCATCTTGAACATCCGATGACCTGTATAGTGCACTCTATGTAATATTTTGTATTGAATTAATTGAAGACTGGGATTTCTAATTAGATGAAAGGTTT
Source organism: Diplotaxodon limnothrissa (assembly GCF_057381915.1). Taxonomy (NCBI): domain Eukaryota; kingdom Metazoa; phylum Chordata; class Actinopteri; order Cichliformes; family Cichlidae; genus Diplotaxodon; species Diplotaxodon limnothrissa. The sequence continues at coordinate 17,103,042 of NC_140612.1, forward strand.
TTAAGCAAATCTGAGACCAGAAGTTTAGGTCTAAGTTAACTGATAAATCCGCTTCCCATTTTGCAATAGGAAGTGATATTGATTCATCTGTTTTAGAAAGCATTCTGTATATTTTGGATAGTAATTTGGGGGGTTTAAGAGTAAGAAATTGAACCACACTTGGTGGTGTTTGTAGTTCAACTTGACCCGGTTTAAATTTCTTTTTTACTATGGATTTAATTTGTTGATATTCTAAAAATCTTTTCTTGTTGATCCCATATTGTGTAACTAGTCCGTCAAATGAAATAAATTCTGTTCCTTCTAGTATATGTTCTAAATATTTGATTCCTTTATCACTCCAATCTGAAAAGTTTATCATATTATTGTTTTGTAATATGTCAGGGTTGTTCCAGATAGGTGTACGTTTGCATGGGATTAATGAAGACGCTGTCAATTTTAGAAACTCCCACCATGCTGTCAGAGAAGAGCTGATGTTGATGCTTTTAAAGCATTCATGTCGTTGGATGTTTGAGCTGATAAATGGTAGGTCTGAGATCTCTAGATTATTGCAGAGTGCTTGTTCTACATCTAGCCAAGGTTCATCTAAGAGGGTGTGTTTTAGCCATCCTGAGATAAACTGAAGCCTGTTGGCTAAGAAGTAGTGCTGAAAGTTAGGCAGTTCTAGTCCTCCTTTATCCTTGGTCTTTTGTAGTGTTTTTAAGCTTATACGTGGGGGTTTATTTTTCCAAAGGAATTTGGACATACATGAATCTAGAGATCTGAACCAATCTTGTGGCGGTTTAGTTGGGATCATTGAGAATAAATAATTTATTTTTGGTAAGACCATCATTTTTATAGCGGCAACCCTTCCCATGAGTGATATGGGTAGACATTTCCATCTAGCCAGATCATCTTCTACCTTCTTTAAAAGTGGGATATGGTTTAATTTAGTTAGATCTGCAAGCTTGGGAGAAACATTAATACCTAAATATTTTATATTTCCCGATTGCAGTGGTGTAGAAGAGGAATTATGGAAGGAGCAATTAATCGGTAGGACTGTAGATTTTGACCAGTTAATTGAGTAATCTGATATTCTTGCAAAAGAGTTTATCAATTCAATCACCCCAGAGATATTGGTTTGTGAATTTTGGAGAAAGAGTAACACATCATCCGCATAAAGGCTGATTTTATGTTCCACATTCTTGCATTTTATGCCCTTAATTACTGAATTCTGTCTAATTGCTGCTGCTAGTGGTTCAATAAAAATTGCAAATAGTGAAGGGGAGAGTGGGCATCCCTGCCTGGTGCCCCTCAAGAGACAGAAGCTGGAGGATGTCTGGTCATTTGTTCTAACACAAGCTGTTGGGGAATTATATAATATTTTTAACCAGTTTATGAAAGAGGATCCAAAACCAAATTTGTGTAAAGTTGCAAATAGAAATTTCCAGTTAACTCTGTCAAATGCTTTTTCTGCGTCTAAAGAGAATATTGTAGTTTCTAGGTTTTTACTGTATGAGTAGTCTATCAAATTAAGTAATCTACGTGTATTTGTTGATGAGTGCCTACCTTTTATGAAACCAGTTTGGTCAGGATGAATTAAGAGGGGGGTTATTTTCTCCAGTCTCTTTGAGAGAGCTTTGCAGATTATTTTAAGGTCTACATTTATAAGGGATATTGGACGATAGCTTGAGGGATATACAGGGTCTTTGCCTGGTTTTAGCAGGAGATTAATGTTTGCAGAATTCATATTTGATGGAAGTCTGCCCTTTTCTTTAATTTCCAACAACGTTCTGTAGAAAACTGGTGCTAGAATCGACCAGAATTCTTTGTAGAATTCTGCAGGAAAGCCATCTGGACCTGGAGCCTTATTATTGTGCATACTTATCAGGGCTTCCTGGAGTTCACCTGGTGTCAGTGGTGAATCCAGTGCCATTGCTTGAGTGTCCAATAATTTTGGAAGAGTTATGTTGTCCAAAAACTGATCAATTTCTTTTTTAGATGGGTTTATTTGTGGTGAATACAACGTTTTATAGAAATCCCTGAAAATGTTGTTTATTTGTATCGGTTCATATAATGTGTTCCCAGATGAATCTTGAACAGCACATATAGTTGTTTTTTCTTTATTTATTTTTAGCTGGTTTGCTAGAAATTGACCGGATTTATTACCATGTTCATAATTTTGTAGGCGTAGTCTTTGTACTAAGAATTTTGTTTTAATGTTGGTTTATTAGTGATAGTTTTTAAAAACTATATTGTCATTATAATACTGGTCCAGGATCAGCATCACAACTGACCAATGGCAGTAAATAATAGGAACAACACCAGCACACTTCATCACATACACCCCTGTATGTCATACCTCTCATTAATCTAAGTGGAAAGGAGCTGAAAGTAACTTTAATGTAAATGGCTCGACCTTTACATTTTCTAATCTAATGTTTTGAAATTAGAATCACCAGTTAATCTAACGTAAGTCGGTAAACAGCTTTCTAGCTGGTAAAGTATTGGCATCACAGGAGAAACACACCCAATCACTCCATCTAGAGAAAATTTTCACATGGAATACTTCAAGCTTCCAGAGAAGGGAGTGCTAAGTAGAAGATGCACGGCCAAGTATGCAATGACGGCTAAACATTTTCAATTACACCTAGTTATAACTACTATCAGTGAGTTGGATGAGAAAATTATGTTGTGTTTCTATATAATAGCAACAACTCATTTGCTGAAACATCTTCCAGAATTCAGATAACAAAAAATAAACAAAGACATTTCAAAACCAGTTTTGTTAAGTGGTGAAATAGCTTTTTCTTTTTTGTCTTCTTCTTTACTTTTTAAATTAAAAAAAAAGCACTGAACTCACCGCAAACACCAGCAACACAAACACGGGAAAAGAAGCCCGAGTCATGATCGGGGAAAACTCCAAACGAATGTTATCCGATCAAGTGAACCGACAGAGTTCTGGAGGCTATGCTTCCTGAATGTGACAGCTGAAGTGAGATGAGGTGGCTTATCACAGAGCTTATCAAGGAGGAGGGACTCTTTCTCCCTCTCTCTAGCTCAAATACACAATGACACCCCCCCCCACAGCATCAAATTCAAGAGAAACATAGATAGTCGATCTTTTACATGACTGTTCATGTAAAGACTCCTGTGTAAGTGTGTGAAGTGAGGGCAAAGCCAGGGCCTTGTAAGGTGAAGCATGTAAAGGTAACTCAAGGTAACTTTAATGCCAGTGTTATCTGGATTCACTTATCACAACATCAGCAATCAACTGTTTCATGTAGCTGGATAACAACATGCTAAGTTAACCCAGGTTTTATTCTAAGCATTTACATGACAGAGTTGGCGTTGGCAGCATGTGGCCATCCGTAACTATAAATAAGTGTTGTGCCAGCAGAAAGACTGATTTTACAAGGGCAGATAAAACTTTGTAGCCGTATAAATGTCTGTAATAAATAATAAAATTATTAATAATAAAAAAGTTGGACAGTAGTTTAGTATTAAAAACCTGTTCGAATGTTTGCGTGCTATGTTTAAGAACAGAAAAGAGCTACTATTTTTGGCCTATGTGTAAGTTAACAGACTTATCAATATGACACTGATATAGTCGACACCTTCATAACTTATTACTATCATAGGTTTGAGGAGTCTTTCAGCAATGATGGCACTTTTTTCCAAAGAGACTGGTCAGTTGTCCGAGATCAATAGATGTAATTCTATACCTGCTCCAGAGCAGGTGAAGTTTGAGAAGGAGATTGAACGGAGGGAGACGGACAAAAAGGACGAGACAAACAAACCTAAAGACAGGACTGACTTAACTGGGAGACATAAACTAGAAATACTGATAAACTCAAGAGCACAAGCAAACTGAACTAGAAAATAGAAGACACACACAGAGAAGATAATAATGAATAAAATAGACTCAAAATTGTGTAAACAGAAAACACTGGGTCAGTAATCCAGGTAATTTTCACTTCAGCCACAGTTTATTAATTTAAGTATTTATTTGTATTATATGTTGTTTTCCTTAATATGTCAATATAGTGAACTTGGAAAGTGTTAACTGAGGTTCCATGCAGTCTGATTTTTAAAAATGTGTTTATTTTTTTCTCCATGAGAAGTCAGACCCTTCTGAAAGATTAAATTCACTGTCCACACTTACATTAATTATTCATGATTTCTTAGACTTTTCCCATTCAAATTTGAAAGAGTTTTTTTCTGTGGGTTTACCAGTCAAAATGTGAAATTCTTTTTGAAAATAATATCCTCTCTAAAGACAGGGACTGTCCATACTATGAACTATTTGTTTTTAAATAAATGGTAAATGGTCTGGTTCAGCAGCACTTTTCTACAACTTTCCTATTTTTTAATCTATGCTTAAGTGCTCTGACAGTCCCACACATGCATCCTTCGATTGACGCATCACAGAAGGAGCAGCCAGGATCAGTAGATGACCTGCTCTACTACCAAGTCATTACTGCTTATCCAGGTCCAAATGAATGAATGTGTCGAAAAGATTAGAACAAAATACATGATTTTAGAGCAACCCTGAATTTGTTGGATGAAAATATTAAGCAAAGAACAACAGTGCTCACTGTTGGGTTTGATAATATGTGCCACACCCAGACAAGTCATATAGTCTAAACATGTATGTCATTGTTTTTGGTTAGGGTTTTTTTCTTTTAGGTATATACCTTATTTTTGGCACTCAGATATATATATCCTTATATGCTGCCATGATTATTTCCCGCTCATGATTTGGATTTCTTCTGTTAGTGTATACTGGCCTTTGTTGAATATGAACCTTGTTAATCCTTGTTTTTATTTTAAGCCTGTGTTCTATTGTCATATATTCACCATAGATATGGTTTGTTTGTGTAAAGTGCTACAGCCTGAAGATAACCTCCTGGCTTCTTCCAACAGGAAGAGGTGTGCTGATATATTCACACAATGTATAGAATCATCTATAGCTCAGGTAATAGCATTTTTCTAGTCTTAGTAATCACCCAAAGCACTCCAGACTACAAGCCAGATTTTACCCATCTTCATCTAGCTCATATGATTAACTAATTCGGAATCACCAGTTAACTCAAAACATGGCTTAAGACAAGGGAGGGAGGGAGCAAATCCCATACAAGTGCAGGGAGATCATGCAAATGTTTTACTTCTGATATTTATCTAACGGAAAAAGCAACTGAAATGTGAGAGCAATTCTGTGGAACTCCATAATCAACTTAAGTGTTTGGAACCGCCCAAGACTGTCATAGTCAGGAAAGGTGTGGTGTTTTTCCACTTCAAAACAGGTGTGTCTCTATGAGTCATCATGCTACAAAACCAGTTTTTAATAGCACTGAGTTCCTACCTTAGGGCAGATACTGCCGTTGGAAATTTGGATTGGTTTAGCTAGGGAAAAAAAAAGAATGTTGGCTGCAGAATACAGAAATAAAAGCAGCTGAAGAAGAGTTTTTGGCATGGTTAGATTGTTTTTGTCAAAACACAGGGAGGGGCCAGTCAACCAGGTTCAGTGTTCTCACGTCCTGTTCCAGGAAGTTTCACAGCGTTTGTAGATTGTCAGTGAATAGATTTGTAGTTTATTGTATGTTCATGTTAAAGCTTTTACAGTTTTGCCAGAAGGTTGTAATTTTGACAAAAGGAACAAGATGACTAGGTACAAATTTCAACCAGCGAGTATTGAGATATAGGTATTTGGCTATGCAGAGTAAAGCACTCTCAAGTAAAGGAGTATGCATATATGAAATTTTCTACACTGTGATAAACCCTTGCATGCAATACGTTTGTTCCTGTTCCTGTATTTTCCTGGTATAAGTGCAGTAGAAAAACTGGGTACAAAAGTGCTGTATAGGAACCAGTCCATTCAATAATTCAGTAATTCATCTGGCAAAATAAAATCAGTTTACACTATTAACACTGTATAGGAAACCCTTCTAGGTGTGCAATCAAGGGGAGATTCGAGAACTGAAATCGGGACCAGTTTAACAACAAAAAGGTGGGAAGCAGCAACCTATGCAAATCAGTGACAGAGAAATGAACAACTGAAATACCACCTCTCACCCCCTTACCCACCCCAGTTGCTTATCATGTGGTTTATGGTGTTGTGATGTGGATATGTGTGTGCTCTCTTTGTTTTCTGTTCTCATGCTGACCTCCCATAAGGAGCCCAGCAGAAATAAAAGCAATTAATTATTTGATTAATTAATTGATCGATAAATACACTCACATCTATTAATTTTAAACTAAACAACAATACACAATAAAATAACAACCACAAGCTACAAAACTTGATGGCACAAGGATGGACAGCAATGGGAAAGGCATGGTTAGCAACAATACTGAGCTATAATACTCAGGCCTAGAACGTATCCCCTACACCAGTATCACCAGTCTTGTGCTGTCCAGTTTTGGTGAGCACATATTGCTTGTAGCCTCAGATTCTTGTTTTTAGCTGACAGGAGCATTACCCCGTATGATCTTCCACTGCTATAGCACATCTGCTTCAAAGTTTGATCTTTTGTGTATTCAGAGAAGTGATTATTTAACTACTGTTGCCTCTCTATAAGCTTAAAGTGGATGAGCATGTCTGGCAAAACAACCACACATTCAAAGTCCAGTAAAATCTCCTTTCTTCGTCCTTTGTACCAGGTTAGATCATTACATGCATGTTAGCTGGCTGAAGCAATTATAAGTATGCATGAGGATTCTGGCAGTGAATTGTTGTGTTCTGTACAGGGGCTGGTTGAAGTGGGTCAGAAATCATAGGATAGAGTCATATGTTTCAGACTGGTTGAGAAAATAGTGCTTCAGTTGACTGGGTTTAAAGTGTTTCACCTACCAGTTAGCGAAGAGCTGTTTACTGTCATCAAGGGATAGTACCACAAACAACAGGCTGGTGAGCTACTTATGCTTGTGCTGTGGTGGCTCCCTCTGTGAGTTCCGGAGAAGACAATAGTTATAAGATACAAAAAGCTAAAGTGAAACTAAGTGTTAAAGTAAAGTTAAAAGATGCCGCTGCATTTTTTTGAAGACTGCACACATACACATTTGCGTAGGTTGCACACTCCCTCATTTCAGAGTGCTTCACTCTGCATAGCCAAATACCTTTGCAAATGACACAGTCACAGACAGAGACGGGGTGGTGTTTTCTTTCACTTGAAAACAGGTGTGTCTGTATGAGTCATGGTCCCAGAAAATAAAAGTGTCTATAACGTCAGTTAATGTCTATCTTAAACATCTACTTTCATGAATTCTGCATGAAAAACAATTAACAAAAGACTATCAATGGGAATAAAAAACACTTTTCACTGACCTATAACAGGATGGTAAACGTATTAGAAAGTCAACTAGGCAGCCAGAGTCTGGAATGTCTGCTGGTGACTACCCATCAAAGCAATATGCAAAAGTGAATTCCTTCCTGTATGGACATGCTTTTAGACATTCACTGTTAAATGAATGACTAAGTTAAAGGAGGGGTGGGGGTGGGGGGGGGGTTCTTGCTGCCAAAAAGTCCGCTGAATCTTTGGGAGGACATAAACAAAAGGTTTTTGTGCCAAATGCTGATCACACACTGAGTCAAACAGTCAAAATTAAGGTAAAAAAAATTGTCTCAGAATCAGTTTCCTCACCAAATCCAGATTTTGTGCCTCCATTAACTACACTAAGATTGCTGTTGCTCTTTTGTAACCTATGGCCATTGGTATTTGTAATTTATAAATATTATATCATTATTATTTATTATTCATAATGGTCATGATCAGAAGAAGAAGAATTTATTAATTATAATACACTGGGAATCTGCTTTATCACAGTAGCTAAAATATGAAAAAAAATGAAATAAAAATAAAACGACTGACTGAATAAAATCATGTATAATTAAGTGCATGGCCAAAAACAAACACATGCTGAATTTCTCAGTAAGTCGTCAAGTAATGTTGGGAAATTTTTAATGGAACCAGAATGGTTCCACAACAAACATGAAAACACAGGGTGTAAGGACGGAGAGGTGTGTCTGTCTGGTTTTTCAGGTTAGGCTTCTCTGTTATGTCCCTGATCTTCTTCCTTTGTCCTCTAAGCTCCCTCCCCACTTGAGCTTTTACAACATTGCCTCTATAGTTTAAAGAAACCTGTTGTAGATTACAATGAGAAATTACATGAGCCATTCAAACAAAGACGATGTCTTTCACAGAAGACTAGAGAACCTGTAAATTTTGTGTCGTTTTGGTAGTTTTACAACATTATTTGAAAACAATGAAGTGATGATTCATGTAGAAATATACTTTACTGTAGCTAAATTATAAAACACTTAGTTCTGCTAGACCACATTATCAATAAAAGTGCCAAGTATTTTATAAATGAACTATAATGGCAAAAAGACTAAAATATCTGTGTATGTATATAAAACATTATAAATAAATGCATATGTTAGAATTTTTTTAAAAAAAAGCAAGCACACTGTATTATTAATTAATTAATTATTAATCCTTATGATTAATTGCAGAACCCACAATATGTTTCTGTGTCACGTTACCAGCTTTATAGTTGTGTGGACTGAATTAATGTGATGTTTAGTTACACAACCACACAAAGGGGCGACCGTGGCTCAGTGGGTTGGGAAGCGCATCTGTAACTGGAAGGTCGCCGCATTTTGCAAAAACAAACCAAGAGTTTCTCACAGCAGAGGAACGGGATATTCTTCGATGGCCAAGTGTCTTGTTCTCACCCCAATAGACTATGCTATTATTTATTAAATTAAAAAAAAACTATGTAGAAAGACCCACAACAACCAGTAGCTTAAGGTGGCTGTGAAAAAAAAGACCTTACATGACTGAACATGTATTACTTGTTTGGAAACCATTCAGATGCCATGTTAAGAGTTCACTGGAATTCTCTTCTGTGGGAAAGAACAAAGCTGTGACAGGTTGGTTGTTAAGTCTTGTTGTTTTTATGTAACATAACACTCATTTCCAAGAAGGAAGTGGCTCAGCAGTCAATTCCATTTAATTATATCTCTTCTGTAGAAGCCACACCACAAACTGCATCAGCTAATAAAATTAAAAAAAAAACACACAAAAATATCAACACTGTCTGGGTGCAGCGGAATCATGCTTAACCAGCATGTATGTAAGATAAGATAAGATAAGATAACTCTTTATTGTCATTGCACAGTCATACATAGTACAGTAGTACAATGAAATTGGAAAAACTGTCCTACGTCGGCACTACATATAACACAACACGACACGATATGACACATCACAACGTAACAAACAACACAACACAGTATATTAACTTAGTATAAAAAAGAAGAATAAGTGTATGTGTATTGCACACTGTTATTATTGCACATTAATTATTATTGCACCTTGTTATAAATATAAATATTATTGTTATCATTATGTTATTGTTATGTGTCATCAATGGAAGTCCCCCAGTGTATGATAGTGCCCTGGTTTAACCTCCTAAGACCCGAACTCTTCCACGGCATGCATTCTTAATTTCTCTTTGATATTTGGGCTGATTGGGACCTGATGAATGTAAAAACAAAGAATTACCAGATTTTTTTTTTACCTAATTTTTGTTTCTAAGAAAAATGAGAGCCACATGTGAGGATATTCATTTAAAATTGTGATAGAACAGTTGCAGTATAATGTCCTCGTAAGTGGATATCAGGCCCTTGTAGAGCAAGATTTAGTATTTTGGTCTAATTAACCCAAAAGGTGATGTCGCCAGGTCCTAGGAGGATAATGATGAAATAATATGGGAAATGAATATTAAGTCTTATCTGTACAACTATATATATTTTTAAATGTATGTGCAAAAATCTTTATGCATGTTATTCTTTTCAGCTCCATGTCTACTGTATAAATACATATATGATTACATACATATATACACAAGAGTGTGTCTGTGTGTAGTGTATATGGCTGAGTCTGAGGTTTGCTGTGTCTTGACTCCTGTGGGACATTGTCATGGAGGACGGAGGGTTGCCACTCCGTACCAAGCTTAACTGGTTGTTGGTGCTCTCCAGTTTCTTTGTCTTCTCCTCTCTTATTACGAGTATGAGTTTTTTATAATCTGGTAGGACATTGCTAATGACTTTAATTTCTGTATTTTTAAAAGCCAGCTGTCAATAAGCTTGAGTGGGATCTTTAGTTCAGGTCAAAACGTCATTCATATTTTTAAAACATGTAGAAATGAAAAAGATTTTCACTTTGGTTCTGAATGCTGAAATGAACAAGGGAGTTGAGGGAGTGAAAATAAACCCTACATATATTAAGTGAAAGTTTTTAGTGCGTGTATAGCACCATCTTGTGCCAGTACAAAATGCGACGTCACTGGATTCATTTGGTGCACCAGTAGTACACTGGACTGGCAAGCTGGAATCAGACAGTGTTTGATTTTTCAGCAGAAAACTGACTGAATTTTTGATCGGTAAATTTACATATTCCTTCATTTTTCTACTCATTTATTCACTGAGGTTGTCAACCTGCAAATTGCTCTTTAAATCTATTTTCTAAATCATTGTCCTCAATAGGATCAGATATGAGAATTAAGCAGGAGATACTCATTCCCTGACCACAAGCAAGTGCCTTCCCGGAGAATTCTAAAGAAAGACATCAATCCCATAGTGCCGACTGACATTGATATTTTACATTACTGCCATCTTGTGATTGTCTCTTGAAGTCAGCTAGACCAACAGCTATTGAACTTGCTGCTCTATCATTTTTGTGGGTGTGTTTCCTGTTGAAGGCTGGAACAAAGGCAAGGTGAGAGGGTGGCTGCTTTTTATGTCTACTAGCATATGCCCATTATAAATAAACCTGTCCTCTTTAACAAGAGACTGAAAAGACCCCGGTGTGTTAGAAGTTGCCCCTGTCTCTGCTTTCACTGCTTTGACATCAGTTACTATTTGTGCATTATCGTGTACATGCACAGATGTGTATGTGCAAATGCAAGTAGAGAGGCAAATTACTCTGTATTTTTTCATCTCAAGTAATGCAAACATGTCAACATGCTTAAGAACAGTGTTTAAAAAAAAACACACATAAGAAATTACAGGCAGGCATAGATTTTGCAGTCAACAACTGTTCATGGTAAATGACATAGTAAAAAACAGATACAGCCAAACCAAGACGCATGGTTAAACTTTAAGTTTTTATATTTACATAGTCTCTCTAAAAACATACTTAACTGATCCAGCTGCGTGTCCAATATGCAGATAAATAAGTGGTGAGGTTTTGTTTAAAACACCATGCCTGCATGTCTACATCAATATGAAGAATAATTCATGGGAGAATAAAGAAACATGACAAAAACTAGCCACTTGCCAAGGAACAACTGGAAGAACTGACCCAAGCAGTCCTTCTTCCAAAGACGGTGGCTGTCATGAAATGCAAGAGACACCAATGAAACTCAGCATGTGTGGCTAAAGGAAACAAAGCAGCTGACCAGGCAGAAAAAAATGGAGGTCTTGATGGAAGAATAGTGGCACCAGCAAAACTCTGCCAGCTTTTAATCAAGCAAGTGCGTGTCAATAAAAAGCTAACTCAAAGAAATATGGAGGAGTTGTGGTAGCACATTGTGAGTAACCACGAAGCTGAGTGTGTCACCTGTAATGACCACAACTCGAAACAGGTGTTCCATGGGAAGATTTTTGGTCCCAGATGCCCCATTCAAGGACATTGCCACTGATTTTACTGACATGAGAACACAGAACAAAGGGATACCAATATCTACTGGTAATGGTGGACAGATTTACCGAATGAGTGGAAGCAATTCCCTGCGAGAAAGAAGATGCAAAGACTGTAATAAAGTGGCTGAGGAATGAATCAATAGCCAGATATGGAGCGCCAAGAATCAACAGGTAATGCATCACATTTCAATAATAAGCATCTATCAAAGTTGAGAGAGCACTAGGCATAACAGACCGATTTGGGGCAGTATATCATCCGGCATCTCAGGCCATTGTAAGAAAACCAAACCCTGAAAAGACAAAATGCCAAAATACGTATGCCACTACACTACAATGACACGGGTAGATGCATTACCATTGGCATTAATGTTTTTGGGATTCACACCACATAAGTAGACAAATTTGACAACACATTAACTGATGACATTGGTGTGAATTTTAAGAGACTGTGAGGCCTGTGTTTGAAAAACACGGAAAGGATTTCAGCGAGACATCTGCAACAGTCTAGTTCATCCACTAGCTGTACAAGGGATTTGTTATAATTGTCTTGTAATATTGTCCAAATTTATAATCTATGGTGTTCTAATTATTTTATACGTTAATTTCAAATGCACAAGACTATAAGGTTATTCCTCTAGGATCTCCAAAGTGGGAGGTTACTTTTAAATGACTGAAGTGCCTAAAGCATTTGCGTTTTATGTTTGTAGTTTTCACAGTGTTAAAAAAAATTAATTAAAAAAGCAAAGCGCCTTTCTTGAAGAAGCAGTGCTGTGTTGTCATTTTGGAGATACAGTAAAAACTCGCCCTAGCCCGCACTGGTGAGAAGCTGCTGGTAGAAGTTGCAGCAGTGAGTGGCAGTACAGCGGTGAGACGCAAGAGGGCGCCATCACACAAGCTCACTGTTCACAAACAGCCAAGCACAGCAGCAGCAACGCTGGGTAACTGGATTAATGTGAAAATTAACAAACGGTAGTGTTTAAAGTAGAATAAGAGTGGTTAAATTCAAGTTTAAAGATCCACAATAAGTTTCTATAACACATTTGTCAAAGGTTACTTAATTTCTACAGTGTTTCAAAGTGATGCTTTGTAGTTTAGGAAAGAGTTTTGTGTGTTTGCTTAAGGTCAAACTATATGTGAAGTTTACAAAGTTCTTTAAGTTAAAGTACATCTGTATTAAGAGTGAAGCTCATTACAGCTAAAGTATACAGTAACAGTAATCCCAAAGTAATACTTGAGATACATATAATAAGTTACAAATTTAAAGAAGTATTTTGAAATTTAAACATAATGCATTGACTGACATTTAACTAGACTAACAAGATGGTTGACAATGATCATGAAGAGCACTGTGCTGTTCCACCTACTGACTGAAGCAGAAGAAAATGATGCTGAGCAACTTATAAAACGGCAGACCGTTAGTTACTCTTTCGCTTTTACAAACTGAAAAGGGTAAAAAGCTTCAAGAGAAGAAACTTGAAAATCTCCAATACATATATGCAGTTGTTTTTGGAAAACGGAGATATGAAGCAAAGTAATATTAAGAAAAGAAGTTTCAGAGAATGAACTGAATGAGCTGATTAACAACGCAAATGTCACCTGCGAAGATGTACAAACCATTTATGAACAAATACACCAAATACGAACCCCTGCTGCAGACGCAAGGCACAAAATAGATGCATGTACATCACTTTCCTCATTCATTGTTAAAAGAGCTGAAAAACAGCCAAAGGCCCGATGCTGGGCTGTGCTTAGGATCTGAAAGTATTAAAGCAAGGTCAAAATCGCGAAGGTCTAAAAGTGGTTCAGGTCAGTCATACTCACAAACAAGCGATGGAAGCAGAGGTTGAAGTAGCTGCATTTCAAGAAATATTAGCAGTCATGGAGGAGCAAGAAAGGGAAGCAGCTGAACTACAAAAACTGGAACATGAAAACTTGGAAAGGCAGCAAGCAATGGAAACGCAGTGCAGAGAGATCGAACGCTTGGAAGAGGTTAAAAAATTGAATGCTACAAGAGCTAAAGCAAAAGTTTATGAGGAAGGGGAAAGAACAGGCATGTTCAGCAACAAAAGTCCCCTTAAGCTCCTTAATAAACAATTTAAGGAGTGGACTAAACTCGCTTTATACACACGACTGCACCCCCGCCCACCAGAGCAACACCATTGTAAAGTTCGCAGATGACACTACTGTGGTGGGGCTCATATCTGGGGGAGATGAGTCTGCCTACAGAGATGAGGTGGAGCGGCTGTCTTCATGGTGCAAGGATAACAACCTTCTCCTAAACACGAAAAAGACCAAAGAACTCATAATTGACTACAGAAGACACAAGACAGAAATCCAACCACTAATCATCAGCGACGACTATGTGGAGAGGGTGGCAGACTTCTGCTTCTTGGGAGTCAGCATAGAGGGAAACTTATCCTGGAGTGTGAATACCTCTGAGCTACTGAAAAAGACACAACAGAGACTGTACTTTCTGAGAGTGCTTAGGAAGAACAACATCACACAGAGACTGCTGGTGTCTTTCTACAGAGCCTCCATCGAAAGCATACTAACGTACTGCATAGGCATATGGTACGCTAGCTGCACAGTGGCTCAGAGGAAAGCACTCCAGGGAGTAATCAACGCTGCCCAAAGGACAATCGGCTGCCCTCTCCTCAAACTGAAAGACCTACACAGTTCCCGCTGCCTCAAAAGAGCCCATAACATCATAAAGGACACCTCACACCCCGGACACTCCATGTTCGAACTGCTGCCTTCAGGTAAACGGTATAGAACAACATACACAAGGACTAACAGACTCAAACACAGTTTCTACCCAATTGCAATATCATGTCTCAATGCTACTAAAAGTAGATGACTTTCATTGCCCCTGTTGTCATTTGTGCCCTTGATGTTGGAATGCTTTCAGACATGTTTTGTTGGATGCGCTAACAAATTGACTGAGTGATTGATTGTTTGAGTGATATATCAACTAGGTCGTATGTTGAGTGTCTGTATGGGGCCTTAGGCCTGGATTGCTTGGGTGTATTTACTGTATGAGAATACTGTATTTTATATGTATTTCTATCTTTTATATCCTATCTATTATAGTTTTTAAGTATTTATCTTTCGTGATGTTGCACTGACCGGAGACATCTTTCAATTTCATTGTACTTGTGACAATGACAATAAAGAATATTCATTCATATTCATTCATTCATATTCATTCAATTCGTAGGAACACACAGGAATTGGCTGAGACAATAAATAAGCTTCTCTCCATGTCAAAGCAGAAACCCTCCGCAACAACAGTCCTCTCCTGAAAATGCTTTCAACATAGGGGACACAGTATCACAGAAAGCAGCCCCCATAAAAGTCAGGGCAGCCGGCACCACCCCTCTGAGCTCGGCAGGAGAGGACAGTGGATAATTTTGACTTAATCGATTCAACTACCTGAGCAAAAACAGTCGAGCCTCTGAGTCATGAGCACATCTTGGGCTCCAACGAATTGCAGGGCAGCTGTGTGTTCTCTTAAAAGGCACCCCTGCTTATCCAGTGCTGTTCCGACCAGGTCTGCTGACATGGTGGATAGATTATATAGTCAAGTTTTAGCAAACAACATGTGTAGGACTCAAGTGCCAGACACAGGCAGGACAGAGAGCAGTGGAGTGCAGCTTGAGATTCTTCATTCACTTCGAGAACTTGAACATGAATTAACTTAGGTGAGCTCTACTCACTTTAAAGAAAAGCAAACATAGAAACAAATTTTACTTAAACACAAGGCTGAGCTCAACTGAATCCAATTAAAATGGAGAGAGACACACATGAGGAGCGGAGGATGGTAACGAGAGACCAGGAGAGATCTGTGAGAGGAGATTACAAGTTAGACTGGGCAGAGAATCCAGGAGATGAGTTAGGTAATATTATCCAGAGGATTATCAAGAGAACACCTTTACTTGAGATCCAAGCTAGAGGGGAAGGGGGAGGATGCCAGAAAACCTTGAATCCATGAGGCGGCTGGTGGTGGGTGGACAGGCAGGTGAGCATGGGCATGCACTGAAGAGCAGCGACAATATTCACTTGGCCTGGATCTTCTGACCCTCCAGAGCAAGCCTTGCCATCGCTTGAGCCATTCACAGGTGAGCTAGGGCACATGTCCACAATGTATGCATGTTTTTAAGCAGTGACAGAAAACAAATGCCACTGACTTTGGACATACATCAGATTTTTATCGTTAATAGTTTTTTAGAGCATCATGTTCAAACACTGTCTCAGATATCAATGCAGCATTTTATGACCGAACCAATGAAAGAGTGAGCTGTGAGTAGGAGAACGCTGTGAAGCAGAAGCTCCGCCCTCTGGGAGTCATTCCGAATAACAGTTAGTAGTTGAGCCCCGGTAACCAAACCGAACGCTCCTCCTGCTGGTTCGTCTAAATTTTCGCTGCTTTGTTCTTTTTGTGTCTGGTCCAAACCGTTCGACACGGCTCACTGTGGAGAGAGCGAAAGAAGAGCGCTTACCTCGAAAAGTTTTCTTTGACGAGAAAGAGCGGGTCCAGTTCTACTGCGGATTGACGGCGAGGTCTTTAACTTAAAGCAGCTCCAAACAAACCTAGAAAACTAGTGAGGTCTTTGCAAAGGGAAAAGTGGATGAGCAGCTCCTCTGTCATATTTCAAAGTTTGTTAGACAGCAGCAGACTGTAAAAGTATTCAGCATTACATAAAAGACGCAAAAAAGGCATGAATCCTTAATGAGAACTCCGGGGAGTGAGCAGACTCTCCAGACTTGTGCACTGCGCAATAAAGTGGGACTGAGTTCCAGGCAGAAAGCTGGAGAGCAAGACGTATATGGACTGATTGGCTGTGTGGACGCTGCCCTGGTGTGATGCTCATTTGGTTCTGTTTGAGTGAAAATGAAACTTTGGGACAGTTTGTCCCATTGGACCCGAATTTGGGACAGTTTAACGGCTTTTGCGGTCAAGCTTTAGCCGTGGACATTTTTTTTTCTTCCTCAAACAAGAGGCAGTTGATGTCGTCGCATATCAATATGAAATGGATTATTATCAGTTTGTTTTCTTGGAAATAAATTCAGTTAAAGCTTTGAGAGCGGGAATATGCAGCCAGTGAATATTGAGTATTGATCTTACGTGGATATAAAGTGCACAAATTCTCTTTGCTTTTCCTTGAAAACCCTGGTTCGGGGAATTCTCTCTGCGGGTCTCAGTGCGCTCAGAGCTCAAAGAAGAGACGCGGATGTTCGCTTGGGCGCAGCGTGCAGCGCCGCTGCACATGGAGCGCTCGGGGCGGCCGCCGCTGATGTTGCTCGGTCTGCTACTCCAAATCTGTTCCGCCGTTACCACTGATCGCATGAACTCCGACCGGTACGCGGTCTACTGGAACAGCTCCAACCCTAGGTAAGACCCAGACTGGGCTTTTACACAGAGTGGGTATTGAGTAGAACACGGGAAGTGCCAGAAATCATCATTAAAGGAGGGGAAATAAATGGGACTCAATATTATAATGATCCTTTGCGCAGTCGGTGGACATAGTTTGTAAAAAGCAAACAAAACAAAACGCTTATGTTAACAAAGCTAACAAATGTTAGCTTTGTTAATGAAAGCGAGTAGCAGCAGCATGGCAGGGCTGCATGTTGAACTGTCCGAGGTCACACAGCCAGAAAGTGAGTCCATTATCCGCATCTGAAAACTTTCTGGGGCTGTAACAGAAACGTTTGTCAAAAGGGAGCAAAACGGTTAGAACCGTAAAATTTGTCTCAAACAAATGACACTGTTCAGTAGATCAAGATTTTTAATAAATAAACCGCAGGTGCGCTTTCAACATCCATACTACCGTCATCCAACATCCATTCTCCCAGTCTTCTGACAGAGAGCACAATGCCAAATGAGCTACATAAAATATATATCAAATAATTCGTGTATGCCGAGAGTGAAGGCTGAGCTGATAAACTAAAGGAATTTTGTAGAATGTGCACATGTAATTTCTAACGACTGTCCATGGAGCTTAATATAAATTTTGTTGCCGCAATGTCAGCAACCTCAAAGAAAAAAACGTAATAAAATAAAATGCCAGTGAAAGCTATTCTCGGTTCAAGGGGTCTCTAAATTTCTTTGTTTTGGTTTTTTCAATATTTAGTTTACAGAGGAATCAAACCATTTGACTCTGCAATAACAAGATGTGTTCTGTGTTCTGCTGTGTAATCAGCAGCTGTTTTGTTAGCTGTGATCTTTTCTTCTGCAGGATTATACAGACCTCCTTAGATCTCTTTCGCTTTTCAGCAGTTGGTTGGACAAAATATCTGAACATATGAAATGCTTTAAACATTTTCTGACATTTATTAACAACATGATTCATGATAATTGTTGTCAGTATAACTTTTTTTTTTTTCAATCAGTCATTCCTCAATGAAAAACAAGACAAGAGAAACAAGAGAATCCACTGCAGCTTTGCGGTTGACAAGTTAAAGTTGACACCTTGTAATCCAAATATTGGATTACAGTAAACACGATAATCAAAAAACTGAAATTTTGGTCACAATTTTGTTTTAAAGATGTGAGTAATGATAGGGGTATTATAAAAGTCTGCCTGTGTCAAAAACAATTTTGATCTAAATAAAAGTCTAAATAATCACAGTTTCTATTTTCATCTCCTTTGATGTTTTTGCTTTCACACACGAAATTACATGTGAACTCAAATCTTAATGTGCTTTTCACTGATGGTTGTACAAAAATTACGTTTGGGGAAAGTAAATTTGTTATATAATTTAAAGTTTTGAAAAAAATATATGGACTGAATAACTTAAAATGAAAGTTGCAGACAGTGAAATGTCTTTCTCTGAGAAAGGTCACATAACCTTAATGTTAGAAATAACTGCAGTTACCACAAAATACAGACAAAGAAAAGAAACAGACATCCTAAATGAATGTGTTAAATGTCCAGAGTGGTAAAACTGACCCTGATTTGACTAACTGTGGAATAATTTCTCAAGTTGTTTTTCAGTAACATTTTCAAGACTTAGGTGTATTATGTGCCTGGCAGCAGAGCATTGATGACTGTCCATTCTGTCTTCTGATTGGCTAAATGGTATCTGAACAAAGCAATAGCAACGTGCAGTGTTCGCAAATCATTGTAATATTTTAGGGATTTATTTTCATTTTGAGGTGTAAGAGAAAGAAAAATGTTCAGATTTTACTTTTGTAAATTAAAAAATGAAGAGTTTAAGAGATGCTGAACAGAAATGTTATTGAAGAGGAAACATGTCTCACATTTCAGTTCTCAAAGAGAGCCTGTAGCAGGAAAAGCTCTTAGATTCCAGCCTCATAACATGTTTCCATATGCACATGCTGTTTGCATCTGGAGGACCATATCTCAGGTTTCCAAGTGCATGATCTGCGCTTTAGTGTCCTTATAATATTCCTCTAATAATTGAGGAGTAATATTCCAGTTTGGCCAGTTTATTATAATTTATGCTTTCACTTGAATACCAAAATATTTTAAGTGATTCCTTTAATTTGAAAGGTCTCAAAGTGTACAGTTCTGTGAATTTAACTTTGATCTAAATATCACTTAAACAGTTGAGGTGTAACAGTAAACATGACATCTAGGAGACAAGGTTGGCCAATGACAATATGGCGTGTTCACACTGCAGAGAAAGATTTCAGTGACGATGGAAAATTACAGAACAAAACGCCTTCACTTCTTTCTTTGTAGAAGGGAATTTATTACATGTACAAATATGTGCACTTTTCCCACATGTTCCAGATGTGATTGAAATTTTGCCAGAGTTGATATTCTGGCATGTTTTGGGGAATCGCAGCTTTGCTGAGCCAAGAATGACATCAAGGCTTTTGTTCAGTTTTTTTGAAAAGACATCCCCAAAAGTTCCACATCTTGGGGGGCAAGAATCTGAAAATGTTTGAGAAATTTCCACAATTTTATAGGAAAAAATAAGAAAATATTCCTCAGCATTTCCTCTCTTGGCTCTTTTGGTTATTGATAACGAAGTGTTTTCATCTCCAAATATCATTCGTTATCAAACTTTTAGTTTTTTAGAAGATTAAGTCATATTTTCTGTCCTTCCAGAAAATCTGACATTCATTTGCTAAGGTAATCAGAGGAACATGTGTGCTAACATTTGTACTAGTAATTTATTAACAGTTCACGTTATTAATCTCCGTTTTGGTTTTTCTTTCAATTTTTTGTAAATTAAACATCAAAACAATAAATGTCCAGTGCAACCTTGTTGATGTCTTTTCATCCATTCACAATTCCAAAATCACAAATATTCAGTTTACAATTACATGACACAAAGACAGGAGAACAAAGAAAAACAGGAAATTGTGTCATCTGAGAGGCTGGAATACTGCAATATTCAGTCTTTACTGGCTAAAAACTGATCGAAATAATCAAATGCTTTTTTGTCAACTGATAAGTAAAATTTTTTCATCAAATAACACTTGCCGAACGTCCCGTGGTGTAATTAGTATGCAACACGAACACTAAAACAAAAGTGGACGTCGAGGCGACGACATAC
This sequence comes from Diplotaxodon limnothrissa, assembly GCF_057381915.1. NCBI lineage: Eukaryota > Metazoa > Chordata > Actinopteri > Cichliformes > Cichlidae > Diplotaxodon > Diplotaxodon limnothrissa. The sequence continues at coordinate 17,123,257 of NC_140612.1, forward strand.
CTGCTGCTCAGTCTGTGACTTTTTGTCAGACTTGGGGACAACTGTGGGCTTTTTGTAGCCATTTCCCTCAATGCCGGGTTTCAAAAATGTCCTTTCACTTCAGCTCTCATGACTCATCGAGTGACGCTACTGATTAGTCAGTTGGTGGCATGCAGTCTGACGACGTCACATTTATTATCTACCTTAAGACCTGGATGACCTCAAATTCCCTGCTTCTAAAATCAGAAAAAACTGAGAATATTGTACTTGGGCCTTAAACATGGTATCTAACTAGGTATCTAACTAGATACTGACTTTAAGTGAGATTACTTTGGCCTCCAGTAACACTGAGGAATCTCGAGTCATTTCATGTATTATCATGAAGATATGTCCTCTAGCTGACCAAGCGACTATTTTTTTTTTTTAACCACTCACAACCAGCCAAGGGAATGTTCATTTTTCTTTGGCAAGCAACAGTTGCCAGGCAGTCGCCAATTGGCCTCTATGCCTGTGTGACAGAGGCCTAAGTTCAGAATCAGAAATGGAGCATGTGGAGTGAATGGGCGACCAACTCTGACAGGGGGGGCTCAGATCAAACACAAAAAAAACAAAAAAACAAAAAAAAAACCACATATGTGACCTTCTTGAATAAACCTGTACACTGTGCAACCTTTACAGGCTACATAACAAATTTAAGAATAAAGAACCTGCTTTAAATGGCATCATGATACAGTTTGCATAATTACAACCATACACTCACAATGGAATTAGTAAGTGAGGGAAGCTATGAAGAGAAGTGGAAAGACAGTTGGTCCAGATGACATACCTGTGATGTGAAGAGCTCTAGGAAAGAGGGCAGTTGGCTTTTTAACTAGATTAAGACAGTCCAGGAGATTGAGAGGATCCCTGACGAATGTACTGCTATAGAGTTTGAGAACAAGGATGATGTGAAGAGCTATAGTAACTACAGATGCATAAAGCAACTTGGAGTTAGTATCTTTTCCAAGGATATTTGGCATGCAGGGATCGAACCACCAACCTTCCTGGTAGTAGATGACCTGTTCTACCTCAGTTACAGAGAGGTGACTGTCGTATAGTTTCATGTGGAGAGAGAACAAGAACTGTGGCCAACTACTTGTGTTTAAATAGTGTCTATATGACATGAGGGGTACTTCTGAAAGTCTGACCTGTGAAGGATCATAAGCTCCAAAAATAATGTCATTGTCAATCATGCTAGTTACCTCGATTGCTGTAGAAGCACTAAAATACTGAACCATTAACTTGAGCTGCAGTAACTTATTGGCAATGTTGGTCTTTAAACATTTCTTTAACAAATGTAAAAATGTATCAGTACACGCTTTTTCAACAACAGTATTCAGCTGATGAGGTGCAGTCACCAGGATCCCCAAAGCTCATCAATAACACAAATGCTGCCTATGTTTATTATTATAAAAATATTATAAATAAAGGCAATTATTATTAATATGAGGTGTTTAGTACAATCAGTATTATAAATTAAGATATGTTAAAAGAGGAAAAATGAATAATCTAAAGATTAATCCATTAACGTTGTTGCTGGATAAGACGAGAGACAAGCTCCTCTTGTTAAACATAGAATATAACTGCTATGAAACTTTAGATGCTAGTTCAACCTGACTTAATAGTTGTAATTTTTGGTCTGTTGTGTTCTCAGCTCACTGAATCCTTTTGTGTAGATTTGCTGCAGTTTTCTGTAACCACACTCTCTCCTCATACTGATGTGAATAGGCGATATGGCCTAAAATCCATATCACGGTATAATTTGAAGCATGTGCGGTAACGATATATTTGCGATATATTTTCTTCTGTATAACGTACTTTACACAATATAAGGCACACTTAAAATCCTATAATTTTCTCAAAAATCGACAGTGTGCCTTATGTATGAATTCTGGTTGTGCTTTCTGACCTCGAACCAATTTTATGTAGTAAACGTAATAAGTAATCTGGGTCCTAAACACTGTCTTCTTCAGGTCCCAAAGTCAAACGAACACTGCAGCATTACTGAGAATGAAAAACTGTCTTAATTCTTTCATCTTTAATAAAATAATCAGCGTTGCTGCTTTACCAGGTGTAACAATTAAGTTTAACATCCAGGCATCCATGAAAACAGAATTTATTAAATTCAACGCAGTTAGAAGTTAACAGGAAGTTAGCTCGCTAGTTTCCACCTAAACATGATATAGCATGTTCTGACTGAGAAATTTCTGAAAAAATAACATAAATGAAGACAGAAAACTAAACAGCGGTGACTTTTGTAGGATTACTGAAGTCGGACTAGCTGGTATATAATGTTGTGCTACGTGATTGCTAGCAAAACAGCTACATTAGCATAACATTAGCACAGTGAAGCTGAAGGATGAATGCTAACTTTTTTCCACGTGATAAAAGTTAACGTGAGGGTTTCTGGTGGTTAGGGACAAATGCAATTGCATGGCAGGATGCTATAAATGGACCAAACTTTGACCAAAACAGGCGCAGCTTGATGACGCCATCAACATGCGCTATCGCGGTAGAGCGGTATAGTGAAAATCTCTACCGTTGGCCAAATTTATATTGTTTCTAGCCTATACCGTTTATACCGCCCACCCTTAGTGGAAAGCACTTTCAGTGCTCAATTAGAGTAAAAAAAGGCATAGATTATCTGAGCACCAAGGTTCTTCTTTCCTTAATTCACATGAATACTCCCTCATATATTTTTTCATGTTAGGTTGTTGCCTGTTAGTCCTTCTCTCTGCCTGGTGGAGGAGAAAGGGGAGGTTTTGTTCAGTGAAACAGAAATTTATTTCTGCAGCAGCCATTTTCTTTTGTCACTTAAGTCTAGGCTCAGCCCCTTGTCGTCTCCTTGTCTCCCCTAACCCCTAGCTGTTGCCTTTACCTAGGGTTGCCAACCGTCCCTTAAAATACGGAATCGTCCCGTATTTCGAAACAAAAGCACACGTCCCGTATTGAGCTAATAAGGGACGCACTTTGTCCCGTAATACAGTGAGAATCAAAAGTAGTCTATAAATGTTTATGGAATTAACACTTTGTTTGAAAACATAATTCCCAGCCCCTCTCCTGCTTTGTGACCAATGAGCTGACAGCACACTTATGACAATTCGAGTATGACAATTCAGATTACCGCTCATCTCATTGGTCGAGGAAAGGTCGCTTGCGGAGAAAATACCGGAAGACAACAGATGACCACAACAAGAAGCATGGCCAACAGGGGAACAAACGCCGACACTGCGGTGCAAGTCTCGGATGACAGTACACGTAAAGCTGGGCAAACACTGTGCGATTTTTTTTCAGTCACGTTATTCAGCTCCTGCTCAAACTGCACGATTGACTCGCAGGGGTTAGAAGTTCGTATGTCACGATGTACTCTCACACTATACCGCCCGATGCTCTGATGCGACCTGAGAGCTCACACTGTGCCTCCATAACATGAAGGTTATAACAGAAAATCTGTCGCTCGCTCTCTCTGTCTTTCACTCACACAGACACACCACCACCATCAACTTTGCTAAATTGCTAATGAAAAACATTGATCAGGCAGCTGTGATTGAGCAGCGATGTAGATCCAACTATTTTCACGGTTGTTGTGGTCGTGATAATTTTGTGATGCCACATCGAAAAGGCTCGGATGAGCTTTCCAAAGTTCTACAAGTTGTGCCTCCATCGCTTGTGTCCAGATCACACACTGCACAGCCGTGCTGCTCCGTCTTTTTCACCAACGTTTACGTTTGCGCGTGAGCAGTGTGAGCGCCTGTGGTGAGACCCTCACGAGCGATTGATGATCGGGAGCTGGTCGTGAGGTGTTAATCACTTCTCTTTACCCCACGTATACTACACGACGCACGATGAAGGCCAAAATCGGTCCGATCACTCAAAAATCGGCTCAAAATGGGCCAAAAATCGCACAGTGTGAGCCCAGCATTAGAGCAGCAATGTTTGTTCCCCTCAGAGAAAGGGAAGAATGGGAAAAGGAAAACACCTGGCTGGAAAACGTTAATATGGGCATGTGCAGTGAATATCAGCGCTATGTGGCCAGAAGTGTGATAATATAATTTATTTTGTGTAATAAACAACTGCAAGGATAGATGATTACAACAAATTGATGACTAATACATAAAAGTAATACATAGATGAATAATGATGATGAGTTATGATGCGTAATCATGGGAACAAGCGGGTTTACAAACAGGAGCAGCTGATTAGCATTAGAAAAGCTGAAATAATACCTCAACTGAAGCCAATTGTACTAAATGCACTAAATGTGCACTGTTACAAGAATATTTTTCTTTCTATTGTTTTCTATTATTTTAAGTTAAGCAGGACAGAGTGCTTTTAAAGAAAGATTTACTTATATTCTCAAAAGTTAAGCATGACAGGCTTCTGTTTAAGAAAGAGACCTGTTTTATTGTGTTAATGTTGTCATTTTGAGCTAAAAATAAATGGCTAAATGATCATTTGTTTCACATGTGTTCATATCACAAAGAATAGAATATGCATCTACTTAAATCAACTTCAAGTCAAATGGTTAAAAAAATAATTTCACACACAAAAAAAGAGCTAGAAAATTCACCACACTGGGAAGGGTGAAGACAACTGGGTCGCCCGGCCCTGGCCACGAGGTGTCCCTTATTTATTTTTCAGGGAGTTGGCAACCCTACCTTTACCCCAGTGTCCAGGAGGGGGGCGGCGGCAGAAATATATTTTCCATAATGAGTAAAACTGCAAACTTCCCCAAACTACATTCTTAATCAGTAGTAAGCTCATCATATTTTACAAATTCAGTAAAATAGAACCGGGGAATCTGCAGATCATGTTTTGGTTTTCAGTTTTTGACAATTCCCTCAAAATTCAGCCGGACACACAGGTGGGGGTCATGTTACTTGGAACACTAGAAAATTAGTGTAGGTTTAAAAAGGTTTAGAATTAACAAAATAAAATCCCAAAACTTCAGAATACTGGAATATGTGGACATATTCAATATGCTACCAAAGGTACCAAGCTTCGTATTCTGTTCTCTGCATAAATCAAGGCTCTGAAATGGAGACTGTAATTGTAAAATATTTTAAAATTTGACAGATTTTATTTACACATATACATTCAGAGTCTAGGATGCTTAAGCTTTAAGTCTGGTCTTCTGTGTTTCAGCTTGCAGAAACATTTAATGTTACAACAGAGACTGACAAATTGATAGTACAGGTTTATTTAGAATTCTATCTTTGCAAAGTGCTTTGCTAATTCAAATTAAGTGAAAAAAGTGGCGTCCGTGAAGAAAACGTAATGTAAATACACTGAAAAGGTCAGTATTGAAGCCACGGTGCTGTCTAAAGTATGTCACATAATGAGATGGTGTCGGTACAATGGGTCTCATTTGGCGCTTTATAGGTACTCTATTTTTTCATCTTCAGTAAAGGTTGGGGTTGTGTTGCTGTTTGTCAGACAGATGTGTATTTTACCTCAAAAATCATTTGTTGTACTTAAACATTTTAGTTACACTCAGTTTATAATTTCATCAGTGGACACTAGTTAGACCCAGCCTACGTCGGGGTCTAACTAGACCATTTCAACATGAAAGATTAAAGCCTGGTGTTTGGAGCCCTAATAATAAAAACATTATCATTTGTTTTGTATGCCAGGAAATTGGCATACTTCTTCCAGGTTAATGTTGAGGTCTGTCAGCAGTGATGAGAGCGTTGCCAACTGTCCATGCAGCAGGAAACATGCCTCAATTTTTTTTTCTCTCTTTTGGTTGGTTGGTTGTGTGGACCAATGGCATGGTAGTGTGGCGTCAGCAGGGAGAGGCTTCTGTCAACTGCTCCTCCAGTTATTTTTACATTCTATCCTCTTTGTGTCTCAGCACTTCATCATGCTTTCTGCTCCCAGCTCATGCATTTTAATGTCTGACCCATATTTCATAGGATCTGTGCACACACACACACACACACACACACACACACACACACACACACACGCACCAGGGTAACTTTGAAGTCCTGGCTTGGGAAAAAAAGAAACAAGGTTGTGGGTGAAGAGCTGCAACCTTTCACTGTTGCTGATTAAATTTACACTGAAAAGCAGCAGAAAAACTGTGGATCAGGTTCAGATCAGGAGACGAGCAACCAAAACTGAAGATTTTGGCTTTAATTGCATCATTACTTAACAGCAAATGGGTTGTAGAAAATTTTTTTTAAGAAGCAGATGAGTTTCATCTCGGTTTCTGGAGGATGACTCGGTGGATGAGAGTCCTATCCTGTAACATGATTTACACATTCTGTCTTTGTGTATGAGCATTTACAAGAGAAGAAAATCCAATCTTGTGTTTTTACCAGTCAGGATACCAAAAAAGTTCTTATTTTAAACAAATGAAAAATCATCAGGTAGCATAGGATTGTTTCTTACTGAAGGAAGAATTCCTTGGCATCAGTCTCTCGTTCGGCTCGTTGAGGATTATCTACTTTTATATTGTACTGTGTTTCATTTTAGTGAAAGAACAGGCCGCCGCTTGATATCTGTTGGATAGGAAAATCTAATCACTACTACCATTAAAAATAATCTTAAAAAATATTTCTATAAAATCAAATGAAACATGAATGACTACTCCAAAGAGAGAAAATCTGGCATTTGTATAGACTTGGATAGGGGTCTGCGGTGTAATGCAGAAATTGTTTCTGTAAATCCAATAGTACAAAATATTTTTGAGCTGAAGAATTTCTCTAAATATTTCCAAATAAATAGTTCAAATGATTTTCCCTAGCCTGGCAGATGCTCATAAATTCAAAAATAAAACTACATTTGATTTTGATAAAGTAAAAAATAAATCCTCCTTTAAAACGTCAGTTGAGAATTCAAGTTATTGCAATAGCTTTCATTTGTATTTATCTCCATGTCAGGTTTGGCTATGTTGCAAGTATGATATGACCCAATAGCACAACTAAGAGTCAAAAGAATTAACTAAAGTAGGCGGTTTTATTGCTTATTTTGCTGACTCAAAAAATCCAGGCCAGGGGAAAAGAAGTAAAAGAAAATTACAAGTAAAACACGAGAACACACAGTGTGAGGGAAGGACATGCGCCTCACGAGGAAGGCTGAGGGCGCGCTTTAATAGTCAGTTTTGCTTAGGAAGGTTGAGAGACATGACCCAGATGTATCTGTGTGCCGGCCATAATAAGAGCTCTTCTCCAAATGCTAAGGAAAGGAGCTTCAGTGCTTCCTTTAGCATAGGATACACTGGACCATCCTTTATGAAAGAGGAGGACAACACGCCGTCCCATAATTCATTGCAACAGACTATGTGACCATACGTGAAAACAATAGACATAATAAACAAAGATGCATTGATCAAGTAAATTTTGAATTGTAACTGCATTTTCTATTTCGTGCCATAACCTGTTGACATATTTAGAATTTTTAACAAAAGTTTGTTAAACTCACAGCTGAATTCTGAACAACACATTGCTGGAATAAAAACTGCTTGTTGTTTGCCTTGCATGAAGAATGCATGAATGCTATATGAGCTCAAGATTATCATCTATATTAACTGATAAAAAATGTAAAGGTGCAGTAAAATCAATGTTCATTAGTAATAGTTGCTGTGTTCCAGTCTTTAAGATTAATTTGTACTTCAGGACAGCTGGGATAAGTGATTTCTGTTACTGCAGTCATAGAAATCCTAAACAGGGAGGAGGAAAGGAGTTGCACTGGATCTCAGCAGTAAAATATAACAAGTGGATTTAGATGGCTGACATTTTGTAGGTTGTTTTATAGGCTAGATTTGATATTGTGATTCTGTAATTTCACTTTATTATATTTATATAATTTATATTTATTTATAATTATACTTTACTAACAATGCATTTTAATTTGTTTGCAAAAAGGCAGCTAGTTCACTTCAATAAAGAGAGAGTGTGAAGTAGGCTACGTTCACACTGCAGGCGAAAGCGCATCAAATCCGACTTTTTTGACCCTATGCGACCCATATCCGATCATGGTATGACAGTGTGAACGGCACAAATCTGATATTTTCAAATCCGATCTGGGTCACTTTCGTATGTGGTACTGAATCTGATACATATCTGATGTTTTAGAAAGCGACTGCTGTTTGAACAGTCATGTCGCATTAAATCCGTCTTTTACGTCACTGACTACAAGACAGACGCCAATTAACAGCACCGGAGAAGCGCCCGAGGACGCTTACTGGCCATCCCGTGTAGATGTTAGTGAAACTGTTGGGAAGACAACGTTGGACAAACGTGAACATTTTATTTGTACTGTATAATCTGCAGATTCTGACAGAAATCTGCAACTATCCTTTGAAGCAGCGCTCCTCTAAAACAGCAATAAGCATCATTATTAGGCCATTTGTAAATAACAAAATAACTTTATAACTTAAAGCAAAATTTGGAAACGTAAAGTCCGAAACAAGTCTTTATATTAAGGGCCATCAGTCAAACAATACTGTTTGGTCTGGGTCTATACAGAGCGCGTTGTGTGTGACGTCTTCTTTTGCGCATGTGGGCCGCTTTGAGCGTTCACACTAGAACGCGTTTGCTGTCACATTTTATTTGTAGTGTGAACAAGCAGACAAAAAAATCGGATTTGATCAAAAAATCGGAATTGAGCATTAAGACCTGCAGTGTGAACGTAGCCTATGTAGCTCAAAAATCAGCAGACTCCAAGAGAAGCATGAGGCTGCAGTCTTGCTAACCAAAATAATGCAGCGCAAACCCCAGTTTCATGCAAGTGTTAATTTCAAGTGTTAATTGCCCTGTAAGACATTAGTGCAACATTCCCCACTGTTGACCAAAATATTTTATTACAGAGATTAGAGCATGCTGTGGGTATTAACGGTACTGCAAAGATGTGATTCAAATTATACTGTATCTGTCAAATAGATGGCAATTTGTTAGTGTGTAAAGAGGACCCCCTATTTACACAGTGCACACAGTGCTATGACCAGTTCTGTTAAGATCATACATGCTTCCCTTGGGCAGCATTAGAAGGTATAGCATACAATTTCACCAATATGCAGATGACACAACTTTATCCATCCATGAAGCCAGATAACACACACCAACTGGTTAAAATGCAGTAATGTCTTAAAGACATAAAGACCTGGATGACCTGTAATTTCTTGCTTCTACATTCAGATAAAACTGAGGTTATTGTACTTGGCCCTAAAAATCTTAGAAACATGGTGTAAAACCTGATAATTACTCTTGATGGCATTATGTTGGCCTCCAGTAACACTGTGAGAAATCTTGGAGTTGTTTTTGACCAAAATATATCTTCAGTGTGCATATTAAACAAATAGTAGAACTGCTTTTTTCATTTGCACAAAATCCCTAAAGTTAAAAACATCTTGTATCAGAGTGATGCTGAAAAAGCTAGTTCATGTATTTATTTTTTGGTTGTAATTCATTATCATCAGGCTGCCGTAAAAACTCCTTGAAAAGCCATTAGTTGATTCAAAGTGACTCAGCAAGCGTAATGACAGAAATCGCTCCCTGTAAAATCTAGTATCAAATTTAAAATCCTTCTCATCAGAGCTCACCCTAATTTGGCCCGAGGGTGAGCTCTTGGGGTTTTTTTTTCTTCTGGAGTAATATCCATCACCCCGCAGTCAAAGCCAGATATTAGGATATGTTTTTGTTTTAAAAAGCAGCAGCACAAATTAAGTACAAATTAATCAAAAGCTTGCTCCAAATGTATTAAAAATGTAATGGTTTTTTTTTTAATTATTGAGCTCTGACTAGATCTGACTTGCTGGTCATGACTGTTGCAGAGGTTGCAAAGAAAACTGTGTAAAACCAGCGTGATCACTTGGTGTAAAATCAAGTGACCAGTGAATTTAATTTCACTGCATGTCTTTTGTCTTGTTTCCCCCCCCCCCCGAACTGGTCGTGGTAGATAGCTGCTCCTCCCTGAGCCTGGTTCTGCCAAAGGCTTCTTGCCATTTAAAGGAGGTTTCTCCCAGTATTATTGTAAGCGTTTATCTTGCAGTCTAAAGAGTCATAAGGTGACTGTTGTGATTTTGCACTAAATAAAAGTCAATTGAAAATTGAGTTAAATTTTGCTTGATCAAAAATAATGCAATATATGTTGAACAAACAGTCAAGTGTGTTGTTTTCACATTTATCTTAGAAAATCAAATTTATTTATTTTTTATAGGATAGGATATATTTAGGATATAGTTTGATAATGAAGGGAAGCCAAATGCACCCTCTTTCCAGTCCCTGTCAGTAGTCGTGCTGCAGCATTTTGGATTAACTGGAGGCTTTTCAGGGAGTTTTGGGACATCCTGATAATAACAGTAGTCCAGCCTAGAAGTAATAAGTGCATGAACTAGTTTTTCAGCGTCACTCTGAGACAAGATATTTCTGATTTTAGAGATGTTGTGCAAATGTAAGAAAGCAGTCCTACATATTTTTTGAATATGTGCATTGCAGGACATATCCTGTAATCCAGATCTTTATATCTTGAAGACATTCCTGCAGTATAACTAACTGGTGTGTGTTATCTGGCTTCATGGATGGATTAAGTTGTGTGTCATCTGCATACCAATGAAAATGTATGCTGTGCCTTCTGATGATACTGCCTAAGGAAAGCATGTATAATGTAAACACAATTTGTCCTAGCACAGAACCCTGTGGAACATGTACTCCATTTACATGAACAAATTAGAGCCTATTACATAGATATGAATCAAACCACTGCAGCGCAGTACCTGTAATACCTACAGCATGCTCTAATCGCTCTAATAGAATATTATGGTCCACAATATAATAGTGGGGCACAAGATACTAGCTGGCTGGGCATCCATGGAGTAATATAACTAAGTGGCTGGCATAGAATACAGGAACATTTGTTCTGAGTGTGACCTGGAAGTCCCAAGGTCCTTACGGTTTCGATGAAGGGAATGCCACGCATCGCAAAGTCCAAAATCGCTCATGTGCTGTTTAACTATATTTGTGGACTGCCAACTGCTGTATCGAGCTTGTCGATTTCTTCATCCAGTTCAAAGTGAGCAATCTAGGTCTTCAGAGAGTCACTAAAAAAGCATGAAAGAATGAGGGGCCATATACACTTACAATACAGAACTCTTTGTTAAGTATACATAATTTAATGTATTCTTAAATTATGTAAGTATAGTTAACGAGGAAGCGTGTATGCACTTTTGCGCATGTGTCCTACATGTCTGTGTGCGCTGTGAGGCTGTAGTGGATGTGCTGACGCTGAGCGCCTATGTGTGTGATCGTGTAGATGTGGTTCTGATCTAGCATAGCTGTTTGCCGGTGGAGCCTGTGGGCTCGTTGCTGCGGCCCCCTCTGGCCTTATGGCTGCTGGGTAACCGTCCGGGGGCTCTCAGATGTCTGGGAGCTGGGTGTCTACCATGCCTGCTTCATGTCCTGGGAGGCTATGGTCCACCCACTATTAGTTATTTACACACAAGCGCACTCACAGACACAGGTGTGCACACAAGTGTTCACACAGGTGTACAAACAGGTGCATCTGTGCATGATGCACATGTCATGTATTATTAGTACTGTGTGCTACTCAGTAACATTTAATATTTATTATTCACTGTTACTTTTGCATATGTTGGTTGTTTCTGTGGTTTCCCTACTGTTTCCCTTCATTTTTCTTTCTCTTTACAGTCCCCAGTCCTGTCTATTCTGGTTGTAATAACTGAAAAAACCTTATAAAAATCTAATAAACTATGACTACTAAGGGGACCAGTATAGCAAAAATCATAATGGTCCACTTGGGGAAAGTAAATCCAAACAGGACCCGCCCCCTAGGGTGGTTGCCAATGACCAAGCTAAGATCCTGTGTGACTTTCAGATACAGACAGACAAACTGTGATGGCTAACCAGCCAAACATAGTCATGGTGGACAAGTAGAGGAAGCCATATTGATAGATGTAGCGATACCAAGTGATAGCAACATCAGGAAAAGGTAAAACGAGAAGCTCGAGAAGTACCAGGGGCTGAGGGAAGATGCTGTGAAGATGTGTAGGGTGAAGGCATCACTCGTCTCAGTGATAATTGGAGCACTCGGCGTAGAAACCCCAACCTAGGTGAGTGACTCCAGCAGCTCCCAAGAACAACATCTGAGATCCCTGTCTGGAAAAATGCAGTCTTAGGAACATCAAAGATACTGAGCAGGACCCTTAATCTCCCAGGCCTCTGGTAGAGGACCTGAGCTTGAATGATAACGACTGCCCGCAGTGCGAGTAAGGAGTGTTTTTTTGTTTTTTTTTAATATATAGATATATATCCTTATATCATATATCCTAGTGCAAGATGTATCCATCAGAGCATAAATGTCTGTGGATGTTAGATAGAAAGCACGTAGAAAAAGTACTCGTGTGAATGGTTGAACCAGGCAAGTTGTAAAAAGCGCTTTGAGTCCTTAGAGTAGAAAAGCACTTTATAAGAACCAGTCCATTTACCATTTTAGCAAATTGTCACTTTTCAAATTTATTGACTTTCTCATTGACGAACATGATTTCCAAGTATGGTTCTTTTCTATTTCACATTAAAAGCTCAAACATCGATTTTAATTTCAGATTTTTTAAAGGATCACATTCAATTCAGAAAGTACTGTAATCGAAAACCTCTGCAACAGTGGGAACCAGCATAGAGCAGATATGTTTTACTTTCTTGATCTCTGTTTGACATGGATCCGAAGGTGGATTTTAATGAGGAGCATTTGAATTTTAACAGCAGGGTGGGTAGAATGAAGGCGGTAGGTTGGGGGATGGGGAGATATCTAAATCGGGTTTTTTTTTGTTTTGTTGTTTTGTTTTGTTTTTACACAGAATTTCTCTTAATTTTCATGTATAACTTTCCATCCTTCTCCTTCTATATCTTTTAGCTGTCTTGAACGTTAATTAATGTCTTTGAGTTTATCTCTGGCCAGTCTGGATCCAGCCTCCTCCAACTCTTCATTTTTATTATTTTCCACTGACACCATTTAGCATTGCCGCAAACAACTTGTTCAGTGAAAAAAGTTTTACGAATAAGCATATTTCATTTAGCTTCAGGATTCAGTTCCTATATTTACATTTTAGAAGGAACTCTGGCAGAAAGTCAGAAGAACTGAAACTTAAGTAAGAAATCACAATTACAAGTTAAAAATTAGGGGAATTACTTAAGGGAATCCCCAACATCGTGTGTAGCAGTGCAGTGGGGGGAAATGGCTTGTCTCAAAATTACTCCCAAATTCCCTTGTATTCTTTTTTTGGGCAGGTTGAAATCAGCTAATGTGCTACTGTTTATGGATTTTGCCAAGTGAATTCTTCAAGATCTGTAATGTTATCTTATCTTACTTACAGCATGAAGGTGGAGTTTTAGAAGAGATACTGAAGAGCACCTAAAGCTTAAATTCCACTTGATGACAAACTGATCAAACTAACTTAATGGTGAGCATAAAGACAACTGTCTGTGCCCATTACTGTAACCTCTACCAGAAAACTGCAAATTACCTCCACAAGACAGTTATTTAAATCTATTCACTACTCTTGCAAATCATTTGTATTATCCCCGAATGACTTCACTTTATAACATCTGAAAATGGTAATAACTGTAATATCCTCTAAAAAAATCTGAATTGTATTATTTATTTAAACTTTAAATTTTGTATAGTTTTTAACCCCTAAAATAAATCTTTTTTTCATTTCCTTCTTATTTTGAGTCCTTCTCCATGTTGCAAACAATAAATGCAAATTAACATCAGGGTTTCAGCCAATGCAAAATAATCCCAGTGTCCCATTTAAGGATGTTTTAAATACAAACGCTTTTCTATGACCTAGATGTTCAAATCACAATAACACAAACTATGGAGAAAATTCAGGATTTTTATTAGTCTTCCTAAGAATGAGCATCCTGGTCATCACACCAAGAGAGGTACAGTCCCAAATATTCCCATAAATCAAAGCTTTGCTTTACTGTATTTTAGCCTACGTGTGCTCTGATACAGAAATGATCTGTGCACACACAACATCGTTAACCAGGGGAAATCACCATAGTAACTAGGTTAAATTAACCTATTTTAGACCAGGTGATCTGAGGAAGAGATCACAACAATGTGTTTTTATATCAGTAGGATGGTTTTATGTTGTTTCACTCTTATGCGTCTTTTTGTCGATGCGTGTTCATGCACGCAGCTGGCTGGACTCAACTGATTCTGTGTAGTTGTAATCAGTGTTAGTGCGGTGTTTACATATCAGAGTAAACAAATGATGCATTGTTGAGTTGTCCTCTTTTCTAAGGCTATGTAACCACAATAACAAGTTTATATGCTGTAATTAAACATGATCAATTGTTGGACTGATTTTATGAATAGTCTAAGGAGCTTGGAAAGAAAGCGTCTGTACTCCTTTAAATTAAAGAAATCCATTCGCTTTTTCCAAGCTCCTTAAACTACCGTGACCTGGATGACTGAGAACCTATACAGACAATTTTATGAATAGTTCATAAGTAGTCTATCTCTTGAGGTATATCTCTGTCAACCATATTTCTTGCTGCACTCCCTTGCTGTGTCCCATTATTTATTTTTTTCTTTCCATGAGTTGTCACAAGCATGATCCACAGTGGACTCTCTCCAGTGATATTTGATACAGGAAATGTTAGTTGCATGTTAGCTATCATTTTAACAGAGCAGATGCTTATATAAAAAAGAGAAATTGAAATACTAATCTTGGTTTTAGTTAAGATTTACTATTTTGATGATAAAAAAAAAACACTATTCAAAAAACCCTATTATAAAAACTATTTTCTGTATTTTCTATTTAATAGATACACTAGGAAAAAAAGAAAAACGTTCTCAACCAATGCTAGCAATAGCTACCACTACACACTGGTTCTGTGTAGTAGAATCAGTGTAACGAGTTTTGATTGGCTCTATGTAGTTTTATCTATTGGTCTACTCACTGTCCAGTTTACTCAGTCAAACAAATTGGTTTAATTGGTTGCAGCCAAACAGTCTGAGCTCTCCTTTTCTCCCAGTGTTTTCTTGCAACATGTTCTTTGGTCTCTCAGGTCACTATTTGTGTTATTTTAGTATTTCTTCAGAGCTTTGTGAGTTCGAGACAGAGCAGAAACCTTCTTTAATGTTTGCTGTTATTCATTATGAATGATCTGGAATTCCTGCTCAGAGATGACTCATGAATCATTGAAAGCAGACCAATCAGAGCAGGAAACATTCTGAGTGTGCGTGTGTGTGTGAGTGTGTGTGTGTGTCCATGTATGTGAGTGTGAGAGAGAGAGAGAGAGAGAGAGAGAGAGAGAGAGAGAGAGAGAGAGAGAGAGAGAGAGAGAGAGAGAGAGAGAGAGAGAGAGAGAGAGAGAGAGAGAGAGAGAGAGAGAGAGGCTGTGTTTTCTACATGTCATCGGGACTCAAGGCATATGTTCTATGAAACGAGTTCAACATGGCCAGGCTTTCTTTGTGTTGTCCGACTTGACAGAACCTAAAACCCCAGTCATAAGTAATGAGTATCACAAGAGTAATTATCAACTTTCTCAACCTTATATGAGCTCTATTAATTGCAATTCCACCAATGTTCAATTCAATTCAATTTTATTTATATAGTGCCAAATCACAACAAAAGTTGCCTCAAGGCGCTTTATATTGTACAATGCTGAAGACCTATTTAGATCATGTATAAAAACATTTATACATTTTCTGTGACACAAAATGTATTTCTTTAATAGAAAGTTAAAGTTTACTTGTCTGTTCTGTTGGTCCATGCTCTGCCACTTATATGGGGCCCTGTCATAGAGGCAGCAGCCTAAGCAAAGAAGCCCAGACCTCCCTCCAGTTCATCCAGGGAGCACCGAGGCATTTCCAGGCCATCTGAGAGATGTAATTCTCTTCAGCATGTTTTGGGTGAAATGCCCGAACCTGTGTCACCGAGATGTGGAGGATCTGTGGCTCTATTCTGAGTGCCTCCTGAATGACCCTGTCTCAAACAGAGAGGTAAATCAACAGCTTCACTTTTATGCTCAGCTCTCTGTTCAGCACAATGGACCTATGCAGCATCTGTATCACTGCAGGTAAAAAGGAAAAAGAGCTGCCTTCACCTTCATGACACTGAAAACTCAGCATACAGTCAAATGAAAGTGATAAAGAGAAAGTTCACTCTCTTTAAATGATGTATCAGGACATGATAAAATAATCTGGTCCTAAGCAGGTTTAAATTAAATAAAATTAGGTAAATATAACCTCAGATGAACAACAAAACTTGACATCATCAGAGCTGATCACAAAAAGAGACATTTACAAAGTGATTCACATTTTGAATGAAAGCCACATTGTAAAGATAAGTATACATGTTCCAGCATACAGACACATAGTCAACCACAGGGTCTTAGATTTATCACAACCTACACACTTCCATAAATGCATTAGAAATAAACTAGAGCAGACATTAATGTGAGAAATATTAATGAAAAGCTAACCTACAGAAGGGTAAATTGCAGCCGGGTCCTGCTAATCAAATACACCTGAATAACTGATTATCAGCAGAAGATCTGGCAATTTGCTGGTCTGGAGCATTCAAGTGTTTAACACAATGTCAGGAAGAAAGACATCAGCAATAACCTTAAATTAGGGAATTGTTGTTGCCTATCAGTCCGGGAAAGGTTACAATGCTATTTGCCAAACACAGAAGATAAAATCATAAAAACCTATGCAGGTTTACAATGCCTTGAGGCAGTGAGGGCAACCAAAAAAAGAATTATTAAACAGAACCTAAGTGTAAGCTTAGGTAAATATAATGGCTTTGACTCTGTTTTTGAATCTATGCACAGATGTAATTGATCTCAGGTCAGCAAGCAGCTTGTTCCAAAGAACAGGAAAGGTCAAAGATCTGCAGGTCTGGTTGGATATGATTCTTTATAACAGTACCGATTAGGAGGATGACAAGGTTAAAGAGGAATGGACCAAACCTCACCTGTTAAACCCAGTGTTGGGGAGTAACAGAATACATGAACCACCGTTACGTATTTAAAATACAAAATATGAGTAACCGTATTCCGTTACAGTTACCGTTTTAAAAGGTGGTATTCAGAATACGGTTACTTTGTTGAAATGAATGGATTGCACGGCGGTATTTTCCTGTTTCATAAGGCTATGAATTCTATATTTTTGGTGTCCACGCCAGTGGCTGTACTCCTTTAAATTAAAGAAGCATGTAAATATATAATATATATATGTACAAAGTTGACCCAGACAAAGTAAAGTTAGTTTTCGGCTACGAGCCCGACACGGAACCCGACGTATTAGCCAGAGGTCTCTTTACGGTTTTATGCCTTTACGGTTCGGAGCCGCGGACCTGTTTTATATTTGCGTGGAATAGTTTTCTATATGAGATCGCTGCAAAAAGTGCAGCCTTACCTAATGTCCACCCTACTGTTACTCACTTTATATTAAGATTTAAAAATCTAGTTGGTATTGGTATGGTGAATAACCTTCAGTAAAAGAAATAAATAACACAGCAATAGCACATTCATGTAGTTGTACAAAGCATGATAATATATTAAGTAACCCAAAGTATTCAGAATACATTACTCTCACTGAGGAACGTAACGGTTACGTATACGTTACATGGCCCAAAATGTATTTTGTACTCTGTAATCTGTAGTGGAATACATTTTAAAAGTAACCTTCCCAACACTGGTTAAACCAGCTGAGTCACTAAGCTTACGATGAATGTCTCGATCAGAAGTGTTGAGTGCAATGAGACCAAGAAGAACTAAAACTGAAACTCTGCGAGTCAATGTTGATCTTAAGGACTTGAGTAAAAGCTCTTTCTGTGCTATGGCCAGTTCTAAATCCTGATTGGTACTTATCAGGAAGACTGTGGGATCAAAGATGTTCTTTCATTTGTTTGTAAACATGTTTTTTTTTCTAATCATTTTTGAGGAATGAAAGATTAGGAATTGTTTTAGAAATATTAGTTAACAAGGGGTCTAAGTTTTTTTTTTTTTTTTTTTTTTTTTTTTTTGAGTAGTGGTGTGATTACAGTACATCAGGGAGAAACAGAGTAATATTTACTAAATAAGTTCTAAAACGGTGAGATGCATGTTTGAACAGTTTGGTCATAATGGGATTTGAGTAAAGAGGTACAAAGCTTTAACTGATTAATAATTTTTTGCAGATCTTTAGAATTTTTGGGTGAGAATGAGGTAATTGAGCTTTTTTTTTCCATTTCAATTTTATTTATATAACATCAAATCACAACAAAAGTTTGTAGTTGTGTATTGTCTATAAAACAAAACTATTGTATTTATTTATTCTCATTCTTTTCCATTTCTTATTCTATTTTTATTCAAGTGATTTTGGGAAAGTTATGTAGTTATGTGTTAGTATGCAAGAGTATAAAAACAATCCAAAAATATTCAAGACTGACTGAATTTTCCAAGTCACTCATGATGAAAA
Source organism: Diplotaxodon limnothrissa (assembly GCF_057381915.1). NCBI lineage: Eukaryota > Metazoa > Chordata > Actinopteri > Cichliformes > Cichlidae > Diplotaxodon > Diplotaxodon limnothrissa. The sequence goes on from NC_140612.1 coordinate 17,141,713, forward strand.
GAGACCTGCTAAAAGTGATGTCAGTTTCTTGATCATTTATATCCAAATTGTCATGACTACTGATCAATGGCCATGGGTACTGTTCACAGAGAGTTGGGGAATGGCTGCTATCACAGCATTGTAAGATGGTGAAAGATGTAACCTTCGGCCCCCTCCTCAATTCTGACATGGTCTTTCCCTTTTGACCTCACAGCCCACAGTGTCAGTCATTATGCAAATGTATGCTTAAAAGGTTGGGGAAACTTGCAGTCAGCTGAGATTTGGATGAGTGACTCAATGTTTCTCCCACTGAAAACGCTAAGTTTAGATGAACAGACTCAACTTTTTGGGATTTACTTAGCTGGAAGATTGAGCATGCATCAAGAAGTTATGAAAAGGTTGAAATAAATATGGTGCAGCACACCTCGTGCCCCCCTGTAGACTCGTCCCTGCTTGCTGCAGGTATGCTTTCATGTATGGCTGTTAACAGTTAACAGTTCGTCTGCATATTTTCATGATTCTGAAGGGCTACTGCAGATTTTTTTTGCTGTGTAAAACAATTGGTGGTGGATGGAGCTGCGCAGTTTTGTTGATCAGGTGGTTTGATGAAGAACTCTGTTTTTTGGGTTTTTTTTTTTTTTTTTTTTTTGTTTGTTTGTTTGTTTGTTTGTTTGTTTGTTTGTATGGGTTTCCATTAAAGGTTTTAATGGTGGTTACAGGAACAGCGCTGCTCTTTTTTTCTAGCATCCAAAGCTTACCGTCTTGCTCAACATCTTGGTAACGGCATCGCCTCTTCGCTCTTTGCAGTGTCTAAACCGAATCCGGCTCCATGTTAAACTGTGCTAGCCTCATCATCACTGCTGCTCTTCTCTTAACACGGTTTTTGTTTAAAACTGTGTGGGTCTAAACAATGTTTCGGCTGAAACGTTCAGGTTTGTGTTTTCATGGTGACAGAACCGTGCATTAAATGAAGCATCAAAGGCATCATTTTGTGTCGACAATTTTTTGTAATCGAATTATTCTAAATACTAGATGAGTCGTTGCAGCCCTATTACACATGCAAGCAGCACAAATTCGCTTTCTTCTCAGGGTGGCCTCTCTCGTAGTGATAGTATTTCTTTTTCCTTACATGCATTTTTGTGTAAATTCTGAACATCTTTTGGTTTATGGTGTTTTGGAAAACCATAAATATAATAAAGACAATATAATATAATAATTATAATAATAATAATAACAGCAACAACAACAACAACAGTAGTGGTAGCTGTAGTAGGAGTAGGCCTATTCATTTTATAAACTTGTGTTTTTAATTTCTTAAGGCAGCCCGACTTACATTTGTTTGTAATAATGGTCAGAGAGGCCTTTAAATTTGTTATTAAAGTATGAACAAATTCAGGTATAAAAATACATAAATCAGGGAATTTTGTGTGAAATGTTTATATACACAATTTATACAAAACATTTTTGTTTACATACTGTTAGTAAATGAGGCCCAGTGTCCCTAGAACAGATGATGCCAAAGTGGGGGTATAATGCACAGCATCATCTTTACAAAAACAACCACTGCTTCAACCATGGTAGAAGATAAGAGTAACAGCCATCTGCAATAACAGATGTATGTACTGAGGTGATGATGAAGATTGTGACCAGAATGAAGCAGGGAGAACATTTTATCTTCTCTCTCTGGTTTTTAGCACTATGTCTTGAAACAGTCTGTGGCACAAATAAAGAAATGTCAAATGAGAATCTGACTTTTTAGCGCTTGTAATCCCATTACAGTGGAGATCACACTGCATGGGCAGGATGACCGTGATCAGAGTGAAAATTGTGTCAAATTATATATTTAAAAAAATGCTAGAAATACTCTATACCTACAGAGGTGAGTTGTTCCACCATCTTATTAAATTGCTATGCATCAGAGCTGGTGTCTGCCACGTGCTGCAAAAGTTAAATGCATGGTTTGTTGACTTTGTCTGATGGTAAACCTGCTGTGATAGGCTGATAGGGAGGAGATAGGGTTATTGGCTGTAACCCCCCCTCCCCCCCCTCCCCACACATACACACCCACCACCACCATTTGTATATATTGCCGATTAACCTCACCCCATGCATGCCTTTGCATGTCCTGCAGATGTCTGTGTGGGTTCAAACTGCACACAGAAAATCTCCGCCTACCCAGTGAATTCCAACTGAGGGTCTTTTTATCATGAATTAGCACTAATCACCACACAACCGTCCTGCTGCCATATGTATTGTTTTGTATGGTTTACTTCATGACTCAGCATAATAGCTATTTTATTTATTGTAATAATGGATATTAATAGATTTTTGTGATGAAGTTATAAAGTTTCAATGGAGGCAGTTTTGTATTGATTTAAGAGAATATTTATTTATTTATTTATTTATTTCAATTCAGTGTTATGCACAAACTGCCAGTTACACCAGCAGATGTTTTAAGGTGCTTTATGAAACCAGTTAATGTAAAACTTTGAATATAGTGTCTGCTTCTAGATGCACAGCAGGAACACTTAGTATTTATAATCTGAGAAAAAGTTTTAATGTTTAAACAAAAAGTCTGGATTTTTTTTAGACACTATAGAGATACGTGGATGCATCCCATAATTATCTATTAGTGGTAAATGCAACAAACATGTTTTAATAGTTTTTTTTGTTGATAGTTGGAAGTTTTTCTAGAGTGGGTGAAGTTGTTTCCTGAAAAAAAAGTCATATATTTAAAAAAAAAGAAAGGCAGTACTTGACGTATTATTGACTTCTGTTAAACTTAAGAAGCTGCAAAAAGAACTAGTTATTTTTGATCAGTGTGGTTCATTAGTGTTTCCTCTGGATGCATCTGTGGTTTATTATTCACTAAACCACTTTGCGACTTTTCGTCAACCTTTTGATCTGTGATAGATGATTTATTTTGTTTGTTTCTGGGCGCTCAGGCCTCTCCAGGATCTTTACCCTCTGCTGTCTTTTGGAGAAAATGTTAAACTTATTTTGGCTTTGTTGACAGGTCAGGGTTTTGTTTTGTTTTTTTGTTTGTTTGTTTGTTTTTTCCTTTTCAGATTTGCTCGGACTCCAGTGGAGTTGTTTGATCAGACAGTTTTTTTTTTTGTTTGTTTGTTTGTTTGTTTTAATGGGTGTCAGCACAGCGGTGAAACACCCAGATTTTAGTCCGAATTAAATCTGACCTATTTTCCTTGTCATCAGAATCTGAATCTGTTTTTCCATCTCATTCATCAGAGTAGGTGAGAAAGCAGAGATAGGAAACTGTGTAAGTGGACTTTTCCCTAGACAGAGGGGGAGCACCAACGGATTTACATCAGGATGAGGTTTTCCGATTAAAAAGATTTTTATTTTGTCTCCTTTGAGCAGATTTGGCTCAGCCTCCATTGCCGCCTTAAACTGTCAGGCTTCTCCTTTGCTTGTCTTTTATTCATTCAAAAACCTGACACTAACTAAATCTGCCTTTTCTATTCTATTTTTTCCTTCCACCTGAGCTGGAGCTCCTACTGGCTGCAGTGGCGTTGTCTTGGCTGTGGTGCTGCAGCTCCAGAGTTAATGGGATTATGCAGATGGCAGCGCTCTTAAAGCACCGATTTGAAGTGTTTAATGGAGATTATGGAAATGGTTGAGCAGCTCAGACCTTCTCTTACTGAATGAAAAGAGGACACAATGACAAGAAAGGAGCAGATGAACAGCTGTTGAGAGTCCACCCAGAGAAGTCGGGGTGAAGGGTCAGCCTGGTGATTGACAACTCAGTGGCTGTTTCTAAAGCCTGGCAAAACACACGCATGAGTTTTTGGACTTTCTAATTTGGTTTATTTAAATCAGGGGTGTCAAACTCAAATACACAGTGGGCCGAAATTCAAAACTGGAACAAAGTCGCGGGCTAACATTAATATTTATTGAAAAAAAAAATCTTCCTCCAGATATAAGAATGAATCTTTTCTTATGGACTCAAATAAGTTTTGCTGGAAAACTGAATATGGAACAAGCAAAGCTTAATACTAAACAATATATATATTAGCTGTATAATACCAGTAGGCCAGCTCTAATAGTAATTTGGTATGGCTTCGCGGGCCAAATGTAATTAGGCTGCGGGCCAAATTTGACATCTATGATTTAAATAGTCTATGATTTTCCAGGTTTGCGTAATGCTTATATTACTTCTTGTATTCGCATTTTTTAGTCTATTCAGTCTTGTTCGAACTTTTAATTACTGTAGAGTTTAATTCCCACCCTAGTGTTCCTTCCTCCTGTGTCAAGTCCGTTGTATTAAGTTCATTCATTTCTGTGTCTGTCTTCCCTGTTTGTTATCACACTCACTCTTTTACCTAGAAAGTCAGTGTTTTTGTGCTTTTCTTTTAGTCTTGCTGCCTTTATGTCGTACCCTGTGCTTTACTTGAACGGTTTCATTCACCCCAGCTGTCTCCACTTCCCAAAATTACCCTTCTGTGTATATACATTATCACTGCCTCCCCTTGTCCTTTCACTGTTCTCCTCATCCCACTGTTTTTGTGTTAGTATGTTGTCCAGTTTTTATGTTTTCTTTCTCAGTTTATACTTTTCGGTTTTGTATTTTTCTGCCTCCCTTTGCATCCTGCATTTGGATGCTTGCTCCTTACCCTCTAAACTCATGACAAAAGAACCCTTGCATTCCTGTAAGTAATCCAGGTTGGTTTTGATATTATAGAGGGTACTTCCTTTTCAGTAACCTGCAGCCAACCTTGGGAAGAGTGTGTCCTAACTTAGCCGTTCGCATTCTTAAATATGAAAAATGTGCTATTATCTGATTGGACAAAAAGCAGTTGGGGACGGCCATGGTTTAGACTTAGCCCTGCTTATAGGCGCTCAAGCTTGTCCCAACTTCTTGGCGCTCTTCTTCTCCTCCATCTTGGGTGCAGCTTCACCTAGGGATGGAAACCTGCCTTCTCCTATCGCTGCCTGACTATCTCCTCTCACACACAAACACACACACACTGGGGGTGGAGAATTTTCTTTAGTTAGTGCTGTAATGAGTAATCAATTAATGATTATCAATTAATAAATTAATTCTAATGCAGGGTATACAGCAAAGAAAGCCATAGAAATCATTATAATCATGACTAACTCCTTATACTTTCCAAAATAACTCTCCATCCAATCAGTCGTTTCTCCCAGAATTCTCTGCCAATTCTTCCGACAGCAAGGCCAGACCGGCAAGAGCTTTTGTTATGCTTCCATTGGCTGCAGTGTTATTTGGAATGTATGTGCAACAGTAATCCTCAAAAGCCCCCCCTTTCAGCTGAAAGCATGTCTAAAGCCATTCTATTTTGCCACGCCATCAGTGAGGTGGGCTGGAACAGCTCAAAGAGCCCCTTCAGGTCATCCCTTGTGCAATTTAAGAATCTCTGCTGATTATAGTACGAGTAATTAAGCCAATCTACGTTTTTTTTTTTTTTTTGTTTTGTTTTTTTTGATTGTTACCAGAAAAGTGATTCAAACCCGGCAACTATATGATTTCTTGCTTTAAACTCATCAGGCATCCCACTGGGTACTCCAATAGCATCTATACTCCAATACTATCTACACTGCGGGATCAAATGACCCCTCTAATCCATTGCTTCTCTTTGCTTGCACCAAACCCACTGTGAGTGTTCCCCCAAACCCTCACCCTAACCCTTTGTACACCACAACCTAGCTAGGCATGTCAGTGCGCTCGATTGCAGGGTACAATAGACTTAAAGTTTTACAGAGTCCCTCCCTCAGATTTGGGTTCGTCCCAAATACGTCAATTACACAAACCAACCCAACTGCATCAGTGGTTTTGTTTGTTGTTTGGTCCCCAGAGTTGGGTGTTCTATACAATCAGATTTACCTGTTTCTATTGCCTGTGCTTCTTCAGTGGTTAGGCTGGCTAAATAAGTGACCTGTGGTCCTTCCTGCCCCTGGTTCTCTTTCTGAACTTCCTATGATGCCAGTGTTGGGGAGTAACGGAATACATGTACCGCCGTTACGTATTTAGAATACAAAATATGAGTAACTGTATTCCGTTACAGTTACCGTTTAAAAAGGTGGTATTCAGAATACAGTTACTTTGTTGAAATAAATGGAATACACTGGGGTACTTTCCTGTTTCATTTTGTCGCGGGTCAGGACTGTTTGGGTTTTGTTTGACAGCTACGTTCTGTTGTTCCAGGCGGCAGCGTTACGGTTGCCATGGTTACAGGGCGACGCTCTCTCTCTCTGCGACTGTGTGTTTCCTGGGTGAGAGAGCGCCTTTTCGTTGTTGTTGTTGTTGTGCTAAGCTAACAGGCAGAATGCTACAAGCATAGCTCTAAAGAATGTAGCATCATGTTCAGTGTAGTCCGTGCTGCTGGGAGAATGGACTGCCATACACGTTATGTGTCTGTGAGCGCTAGGAGGGAGAAAAAGGGGAGTGGAAAGGTACGAGCAGTCATCGAGCAAAAACGGGAGCTGGAAGCATGTAAATATAATAATAACCACTGCAGCCAAGAAGAGTGCCTGACGAGCCCAGTTGTAAGTAAGCTATTAAGACTCGACTGTACACTGTGTTCGTGTTTTCCTCCGAAAACAACAAGTTCCGTTGGAGCAGCCTTTCAACGCCTCTCTCTGTCTGTCGCAAGAAAAGTTGACCCACACAACAAAGTAGAGCTATTTTTCGGCTACCAGCTGACAGGGACCCCGCCGTATTATGCTGGGCTTACACTGTGCGATTTTTTTCAGTCGCGCGATTCAGCTCCTGCTCAAACTGTACGATTGACTCGCAGGGGTTAGAAGTTCATAGGTCACGATGCAGGGTCTCACACTATACGGCCCGATGCTCTGATGCGACCTGAGTGCTCACACTGTGCGTCCATAAAAATGAAGGTTATAACAGAAATTCTGTCGCTTGCTCTCCCTCTCCGTCTTTCACTCACACAGACACACCACCACCATCAACTTTGCTAAATTGCTAATGAAAAACATTGGTCAGGCAGCTGTGATTGAGCAGCAGTGTCGATCCAACTATTTTCACGGTTGTTGTGGTCGTGATAATTTTGTGAGGCCACATCGAAAGGGCTCGGATGGTTCTACAGGTTGTGCCTCCATCGCTTGTGTCCAGATCACACGCTGCACTGCCGTGCTACGCCGTCTTTTTCGCTGACATTTGTGTTTGCGCGTGCGCAGTGTGGCAAACTGCGGTGACACCCTCACGACCAAGCGATTGATGATCGGGAGCTGGTCGTGAGGTGTCAATCGCTTCTCGTTACCCCACGTATACTACACGATGCACGACGCACGATGAAGGCCAAAATCGGGCCGATCGCCAAAACGATCGCACGACTCAAAAATCGGCTCAAAATGGGCCAAAAATCGCACAGTGTGCGCCCAGCATTAGTCAAAGGTCCCTTTACTACAGTTCGGAGTCGCGGACCTTCAGTAATAGTAATAAATCACACAGCAATAGTACATTCACGTTGTTGTAAAAAGCATGATAATATTGTAGCGGGTCAGGGCTGTTCGGGGTTCTGCTTGTACAGTTATGTTTTGTGTATGTTGCCATGGTGACGGGTGACGCCCTCTCGCTGCGACGGTGTGTCCTTCCGGGGTCAGAGGGCGCCCTATGTGTGTTGTGGTTGCCGCGCTGAGCAGTTAGCTAGTGGCAGTGTGTTCTTATGCAAATGTAATAAACGGCTGTGCTCCCTGGCTAGCTCACGGGAAGCAAGACCAAACGATACCTCCGTCTCCTCTTTGTCTGAACTCGCCACAATATATTAAGTAATCCAAAGTATTCAGAATACGTTACTGTCATTGAGTAACGTAACGGAATAGGTTACAGAATACATTTTGGGGCATGTATTCTGTATTCTGTAATGGAATACATTTTAAAAGTAACCTTCCCAACACTGTATGATGCATGTTTTATGTAGGGCTGGGTATTGTCACTGATTTCTAGAATGTATTCAATTCCAACCGAATGCGCTGTAAACAATGGTGGGTAATAAGCAAACGAATAATGCCAAAAACTGAGATTTGAGATGGGGAAACTGTTCTGGAAGTACACACTAAAAGAGAAAGAAAGAGCTGTGCAGGAAATGTGATTTTTATTGTGGTGAAAGCAAAACAGCAAAAGTAAGGGAATTAATGACTATGTTTATGTGAAGCAAAATGTGAAGTGTAGTTTTGATCTTCTTTTGCTGCTGGTTTTGGTTTGGAGGGTGATGAAACCTGCAGCAAGAGAATCTGTGAGTTGTCGGCTTTGAGCCCCGACGGCGTGTCTGTGTACGTCCCGTCAGCAGAGATGGGCAGTAACGCGTTACTGTAATCAGATTACTTTTTTCAAGTAATGAGTAAAGTAAGGGATTACTATTGCAAAAACAGCAATTAGATTACCTTTACTTTCCCGTAGGAACGCTGCGTTACTGCATTACTAAAACCGTGATTTTTGTGAGAATGTCTCATGACAGTGACATAAGCAAGTGCGATGTTCATGACAACAGCTGTGTGCAGATCAACAATGGATAATATATCGAGTACGGGAGAGAATATGAGCTTGCAGCGTTTAAAGTGTGGAAGTACTGACCTTACTTTAAGTTTGATTCCATAAAAAGTGACAAAAACATTAGTGTCCGCCGTGCGTGGGAAGAAAACTTCTTTTTACAGCGAAAAAACCCCCCTAAACTTCCGAGCAAGCACCGAGTGCGCAACGACGTAATGGGAAACTCACAGAAAAACTCGCGGATTCTTCCACTGACTGCCGCGGCACACCTGCACCAGAGTAAACCTCCGCCTACCCTGCTCCTGCGTTACAGGTGAAAATAGAGCAAAAGGACCGCTGAGTCTTTGACTTTATTTATTTTCTGCTGTGTTTTACTTGCATCTATTTGAAAGAGTGAGTGTAAACACAAAAAATATTTTATTTTATGTGCTGGAATGTGTAGAAAATAGGTTTAAATATTAAACAAATTTCTTCCAGTCAGAGAATGTTGCATATAATTAAATTTTTGCTTGATGCATAAAGTTAAAAGATTAAAACTAATAAAACAAGTTTTAAAAAGGGACTTTTCCATTTGATTACATTTTGTATGATGGATTATGTAGAAAAAGTAGAATTGGGCTGAAAGATCTATCGCTTTATCACCTATTCAGGTTGTAAATCGTGTTTTTAAAAACTAAGTAACTAAGTAATTAATTACTTTTGAAAATAACAATCAGTAAAGTAATTAGTTACTAATTACTTTTAAGTAACTTGACCAACACTGCCCGTCAGTTGAGAAAAAACGAAATCTCACAGATTACGATGCGTCGGGTTAGTGCTTTGTGTTTACGTTTTTTTGCGGAATCTGTTTACCTGCTCTCATTTACTCTTTTAACTGTTTGTTGGTTGTTGAATTCATGAGGGTTTAACCTGAGATTCTGGCGTTTCTGGCAAAATACATTTATATTTGAAAATCAATTCAGGACTTAATGAATCGATATTGCTTTATTCAAGCTAAAATCGATTTTAATTGGAAAATCGATTATCAAAACCCACCCCTAGTTTTATGTCTGTTATGATAAACTGCCCCAACACATATGCTACCAGTCAAAAACTCTAGAACGCCCCAATTTCTCCACTTATTTATTGCAATTCAAGTTGTTCAATTCCAGTGAATAGCTTAAATGGGTGCAAACATAAGTAGTGAAGGCCTGAAACAAGCAAGGAGTGCCAGAGCTTCTTTTATGAATAAAACAGAAGAGAAACAGACTCAGAAATACTAGCATATTTTTAAAAATGTGAATATTGTGAAAAATCTTTTTTTTTTCTTCATTTAAATAGAAAGTCATTTTGCAACCTTCTTCCACTGACCTGTTTTTGTTTTCTTCTGCGAAACTCCTGTAATCTGTCTAATCTTCAGACTTTATTATGAATGCCAGATTGTCAATTTACAAATGCTTCAGACTAAATACAATTCACTGGCAAGGATATCAAACCCAAATATGAATGACAGAGGTTTTTTGATAATGACTCAACAAGTTAGGCCAGAGGATGCAGTTTGGGGAATGCCCCATCGAATATTGGTGGTGGCTTCTGGACCCAGCAGATGCGCAAGTTGCCTTTTGAGAGAAGTTGGCAAACAAAAATAGAGAAGGGGCGGTTTTGGCACAGAAACAAGAACAAACTAGTGTGTGGCATAAACAGGTATTTGCAGATCTGTGACGAGGAGGGGAGTAAAGTTTTTGGAAGAGAGTTTTGGCACTGTGCTCAAAGCTTTGACTCATCCAAAGTACCGATTACTCAATTTATCTGATCTTCCCCTCCTAAAAACAGTTCTTTTACTTCTTCTTCAGTTCTGATTTCTTTCCATTTTCAGTAAATTGCATGGCAGAAACCTTTCAAATCACATTTAGATCACTGATTTAAATTCTTCTCCTGAAAGCAAAATACACACAAATTAAAATTCCAAACTTTTTCATGAAGGGATATTTTTAAAAAAGGCTGTTCCTGTTTAACAACCTGCATAAAACAAGTCTGGAACATGTCATGAATTAAGACGTGTGTTTTTGTCCATTGTAGTTTCAATATGGTAGGCAGCCGGTGTCACAATGTTAAGGAGACTACAGGGAGTGCAGAATTATTAGGCAAATGAGTATTTTGTCCACATCATCCTCTTCATGCATGTTGTCTTACTCCAAGCTGTATAGGCTCGAAAGCCTACTACCAATTAAGCATATTAGGTGATGTGCATCTCTGTAATGAGAAGGGGTGTGGTCTAATGACATCAACACCCTATATCAGGTGTGCATAATTATTAGGCAACGTCCTTTCCTTTGGCAAAATGGGTCAAAAGAAGGACTTGACAGACTCAGAAAAGTCAAAAATAGTGAGATATCTTGCAGAGGGATGCAGCAGTCTCAAAATTGCAAAGCTTCTGAAGCGTGATCATCGAACAATCAAGCGTTTCATTCAAAATAGTCAACAGGGTCGCAAGAAGCGTGTGGAACAACCAAGGCGCAAAATAACTGCCCATGAACTGAGAAAAGTCAAGCGTGCAGCTGCCAAGATGCCACTTGCCACCAGTTTGGCCATATTTCAGAGCTGCAACATCACTGGAGTGCCCAAAAGCACAAGGTGTGCAGTACTCAGACACATGGCCAAGGTAAGAAAGGCTGAAAGACGACCACCACTGAACAAGACACACAAGCTGAAACGTCAAGACTGGGCCAAGAAATATCTCAAGACTGATTTTTCTAAGGTTTTATGGACTGATGAAATGAGAGTGAGTCTTGATGGGCCAGATGGATGGGCCCGTGGCTGGATTGGTAAAGGGCAGAGAGCTCCAGTCCGACTCAGACGCCAGCAAGGTGGAGGTGGAGTACTGGTTTGGGCTGGTATCATCAAAGATGAGCTTGTGGGGCCTTTTCGGGTTGAGGATGGAGTCAAGCTCAACTCCCAGTCCTACTGCCAGTTTCTGGAAGACACCTTCTTCAAGCAGTGGTACAGGAAGAAGTCTGCATCCTTCAAGAAAAACATGATTTTCATGCAGGACAATGCTCCATCACACGCGTCCAAGTACTCCACAGCGTGGCTGGCAAGAAAGGGTATAAAAGAAGAAAAACTAATGACATGGCCACCTTGTTCACCTGATCTGAACCCCATTGAGAACCTGTGGTCCATCATCAAATGTGAGATTTACAAGGAGGGAAAACAGTACACCTCTCTGAAATGTGTCTGGGAGGCTGTGGTTGCTGCTGCACGCAATGTTGATGGTGAACAGATCAAAACACTGACAGAATCCATGGATGGCAGGCTTTTGAGTGTCCTTTCAAAGAAAGGTGGCTATATTGGTCGCTGATTTGTTTTTGTTTTGTTTTTGAATGTCAGAAATGTATATTTGTGAATGTGGAGATGTTATATTGGTTTCACTGGTAAAAATAAATAATTGAAATGGGTATATATTTGTTTTTTGTTAAGTTGCCTAATAATTATGCACAGTAATAGTCACCTGCACACACAGATATCCCCCTAAAATAGCTAAAACTAAAAACTACTTCCAAAAACATTCAGCTTTGATATTAATGAGTGTTTTGGGTTCATTGAGAACATGGTTGTTGTTCAATAATAAAATTATTCCTCAAAAATACAACTTGCCTAATAATTCTGCACTCCCTGTAGTGTAACGTTGTTCCATTTCTGAATGCATAACTGTCCTGTTTGCCTTCTCTTCTCTTTTACTCTATCAACTTTCCCATCTTACAAACAGGAGATAAGAGGTACTTTTCGAAGACACCAATTGTCTCAAGTCAGAGAAACTGGCAACACAAACCGATTTAAGGGTTTTGTCCAGCTAATCATTGCACCCCGGTTCGATGCTGAATAAATTACCTGCTGTTTTTAGCTGCTGTTACAGCTAAGTGTAGAAAGTTTTAACCAAGTTCAGCTTTATGGAAACATCATAAACCCCAAAAACAGTACATCACTCTAACCATTTGCAAAGTGATCGAATAATCTTCACAAAAACTTTATAAGCTAGACAAACAGCACAGGCTCTTCCGTAACTGGATGTGAGTTGAGTGCACAGAGATTTTCTAGTGCACCACCCAGAAAAAACTGAGACAATACAAAAATATAAAGTTATGATTGTGCAGTGTCACAAAAATAATTCCACAAATCACTGGTTTCCTGTTGGCTATCCTACTAACTTGGTTCTTGTGTATTTAAATTTGTTAGGAAAATATTTACAACCTCACACACCTGTGGTCTATTAAATATGATCCAAAAACTAAATTGTCTTAGGTCAGGTGGGTTGGATGGATAATTTAAATTCTTCTCCCTATAAGATATTTAGCAAAACATTTGGTTGTACTTTTGACACTGAGTGTCAAAGTCACTGGATGAAATCACGAAGAGCTCTAAAATGTCCCAGTAAACAACTGGGTTGACTTTGGACCTGATAAAACACAATGAGCAAACACCTCCATGTGCAGCAGATGGCACCTTAAATCATCAACAGACTGCAAAAACGTCACACTGAACTTCAACTATCTAGTAAGTCAAGATTGTTCCTTTACTCTAAATGGCAGGTTCAGCTCATTTGATGCAGCAGAAGAAATGCTGCATTAGATTGGCCAGTCAGTGGGCCAAACAATGACAATGGTGGCTTCAACCAATCAAGATGCAGTGCAGAAAGAGATGATCTCTAGCGTCTCAGAATTAATTCTCTGTTATTGTGTCCCCTGGCAGAATTTTTGTTAAATGTTAATGAGTAGTCAGATTAGCAGAACTCCCAGCAGCCACTGGGCAATATAATCCAGGCTGTGTTGGGGTGATGATAAGACCATGGCAAGTGACCGTGGAGGACCCATTGAGGAGCTGACGAGGTGTTTGCTGGCCCCCTCGGAAGTCATTAGTAGTTTGAAGAACTGTGTTTGCAGAGGCAGCATTTATAAGAAATGTTTTAGGACAAAGACTTTTGGCACTGCACTTACAGCCTTGAACCATCAACAGTACTGGTTACCATGGGCCCGCTTTACAAGTGCTCTTTAAACGACTGTAACTCCGTCATCGATTGCGCTAGAGTGAAAATGGGAACGGTTTTGAAAAGAAGAGAAGCTGCACTTTACAGGGATATTTGGTGTATTACGGTAGCACAAAGGGTTCACAAGATACTGCTATCTCTTTTTTTTTTTTTTTTTTTGGCCTGTCCCGTTTGGCTCTTTAGACAACAATTCTGATGGCAAAAGGCAAAGAAAGATGCCCAACGGATTTACTTTACCAAACTGACCATCCCAGCCTTGCCGTAATGGTCCATTTGATTCACCTTTTATTGTTTATTTTATTTTCACTTACTGAATACGGGACAGACTTGACTGGGGGAAAGAAGGGGAGAAAGAAAGAGGGAAAGAGAAACAGCTGAGAAGAGGTACGGGGGAGAAGGGCAAAAGACAAAAACCAACAGAACGGGCAGAGAAAAAAAAATGCATATATCAATCACCTGGATCACCTGCTGAGAAAGAAAAAAAGAAAACAAGCAGAAGAGAACAAGAGTAATAGAATAAACAACATCACAATGATATATGGGAATATGACAGTAAATACTAAATGTTAAACATTATTGTGCAGCACATAAGATCAACAGAACACAGTGTGCTTTGAGGTAGGAGCCAAAAAGGGTGTAGTTTGTGGGTGTGATCACCCGTGTGTACACCTGTGAGCATGGACGCGCTTGTTTTTTTGTTTTTTAAAAGGTTCCTTCATGTAATAATCTGCTAGAGGGTGTGGGGGGGCCACAGCCCCGTCCTCCAGGGCATGAAGCAGGTGTGGAGGAGATCAAAACTCCAGACATCCAGAGGCCCCCAGAACACAAGAGACCAAGGAAGACCAACAGAGGGGCAGCTGCGCCACTGTCCCGGAAAGAGCTGAGGAGAGTCCCAGATGAGGGCTCACTCAGCTGCCGCGGAGCAGAAGCCAGGGGGAGTTGCAGTGACGCGCCCGTGAGCTCCGCCGGCAGCCAGCTGCGCCTGAGTGACCGAGCCCCAGGCCGAGAGGCCGGGGGCACCCCACCTCCGAAGTGGCCCGAGCGAGCCCAGCGGCCGCCAAGGAGTGAGCCGGTGTGTACCTGGACGCCCATCCCCGGACACAAAGAACCACCAACGCACCGATGTCTGAGGGGGTCCGCCACTGGCAGGGGAAGTGGTGGTAGGGGGAGATAGGCCTCCAAACCTTGGAGGGCCTGAGATGTCCCCAGAGAGGTGGCGCCTGACACCCAACCTGACATATAGACACAGACATACAGGCACACACAGATACAAACATCCATTCCCACCCTCATGCTCTCATATGCACTTACTCCACACTCAACCAACGTGGAGACAGACATAAAGAGAGGTTGTACACACGATCACACTCCCCAAGCGTACTCTACAAACCGGGTCTAGGTGCCCCCGCCCCTGGAGGGGGGAACTGCACCCAGACCTAGGTGGTGTTTCCCTTTTCCCTGCGGTGGGGGGAGGCAGACCGCCCCGACTCCGCAGCAGCAGGAAGGCTCCACACTCCAGACCGCAGTCGGACGGCCAACTCCTCCTCCTAGTCCTAGCCCCCCTGCTCCAGCAGGTCGCAGAGAATGGGGGTGAGAGAAGACTCCAAACCTCCCTCCACCCGCTCATTGTAGTGTTGATGCATGTGTGTTCTAAGGTGCATTTAAAACCCAGGAGGGCTTGGAGCTACCTGCCAGAGAGCAGCAGGTAAGCGCATGGTCCCTCCTGCTAGCCCTCAATGTCTACGTGTATTTAAAATTGAGAGGTGGGCAACGATGCCAGGGGTGGGGTGTACACCCTGATGGTACTTTGGACTCCGTGTATCGTGCCCACCCCCAAGATCCTATATGTATGTGTAATGAGAGTGTGAGTAATGTGAATGTCTAAGTTGTGGGATAAAATTGAGGCAGAGGCAGCCAGAAGGGGACAGAGGGGGGGGTAGCCTCCTCTGCACCCTGGTGACATACCCCTACTCCAAGGCCCTGCATGTGTGGGTGGTTGTGGTGGAGCGGGAAGAGGGAGGCAGCTGGAGATGGGGAGGGAAGGAAGGGTGGGGCAAGTGACCCCTCCCTGGGGCCAGCTCCCCCGCTGACCCCAGTAGGCACCCCCATACTCCGCGACCCGCCATGGAAAGGGGGCCCAGGCCCATCCAGACCGGGGCCCAGTGCAGCAGCGCCGCCCGGCCCCACAGAGCCCGGGACAGTCCACCCAACCCCACCACAGAGAAAACTGCACCCACCCCACCATCCACTCATCTTCCAGACTACATAAGACAATAAACACCCAGGCTGAGATCTTCCTCCACCTCTCCTGTATCTCCCCCTCCTGCAGAGGGAGCTCCTGAGGAGAGGAAAGCTCCTGCAAGATGTGACAATCTCCCCCACCAGTTGAAGAGCCCCCCAGGTGGCTCGACGCACCGGCGGCACCCTGCTCCAGGGCTGGGCCCCCATGCACCCACCCGCCCACAACCCCGGCAACACACCAACCAGGACCCAAGCCCCCGAGGCCCGGTCCGGGTCCCAGCCCAGAGACGGAGCGCCCCCAGAACCTCACGCCCATCCCGGACCCACCCAGGGGCAGCCAGGCTACCAGGTCAGTAACCCACGTCCGTCAGCACAGACCCTCCCCTAGCCCCGCTGCACGCAGCCGCGAGGAAACAGTCACCTGAGAGCCAACAGAGCCCCTAACCGGACATGACCGCTACCCCGGGTTGAGCCCCCCAAGGAAGATTCCTCCGGGGAACCCCCCGACGCCCTAAGCCTGTCCCTACCCCCACACCAATCACAACAGATACTGCTATCTCAACACAGAAGGAAAACTTGACTCCGCCTAGGTTTGACCATGTGCGCTTCGAACTACCGTAACTCCTCGACCATTTGGGCAAGAGAGACATTTCAAACGGTGACTAAAAGACGAGAAAACGAGCTTTATGAAACTTTACGGTGCATCATTAGGAAGCACGAGCTGCGACGGTCCAATCACATGTAAGAATTGATGACTCACGGAGCAGAGTGACGAGTGTGGCGAAGTGGCAATGCCCCCAAAAGGCCTGGATATTTAAAAAACTGAGTGACCTAGGCCCAAAAACTTTATTGTACATATTTAGTATAGTTCATATTTAAAGTTGATGTTGTGTTACATTTTGTTCCTGTTGAATATCAGTTTCCACTTAGCTATAAATCTGAAAAAACAGTCAGATTTTTATTTTTTTCCACTTTTAACTGTTGTTCCATTGTCACAACAATACAATAATGTAAAATGACTGCCAGATATTGAAAGCTGAGGTTATTCTGAAAAAAGGGGCAAAAGAATTCACTTATAATATGATTTTTGGCCCTTTTACAGCCAAAATTACCAAATATGTCCAGACGGCCTAAATGATGCTTGGTCAATAAAAGGTTAAATTATTATGCACAGCTTTTCATAAATTGCTTGGGTTAAGACTTATTCGCTTTTATTTTCATAATGCACTTCGATCGCTAAATTTTAGTGTAATCTAGGGACATGTGAGATGATGATGAAGTAAACTGGCTCAGATAATTTATACATATTTAAATAGTTTTACAGTAAAAAGTAAAATAATTCCAAAAACCAAAACATTCATTACTTCCTTTCATTCTGATGTCAGGGTCCTGGCATCAGCTTGTTTCCATATACAAAAGGTTGTTCATGATCTATATAACACAAATATAGTGGTCAGAATTATTGGCTAGTTTATAAGCCAATAACATTTAAAATTAGAAGATTACAAGGTATTCTGTTACTTTTCAATGAGGACCTTAACTGTTCATTTGCTTCTTAATTTTTTTTCTTTGTCTTCTGGCTGCTCCCTTTAAGGGGTTGCCTGTTTCAGGCTAGGTTTTTTGCTGTATTTTTAAATGGATCAGAGAGAATAATAAACACCTAAATATATGGACTAATAATCCTAGCTATAATAAAAGGACTCACAGATATCACTAAATTCTTGGAGGGAGACTGCAGAAACTATTGCAATGGACTTTATGAAATCACATGTATAAAGAAGCGGACAAACTTGAGTTTGCCTCTAAAGCACAAAGGCAGAAAGAAAGATACACAATATTGTGGCTGGTAACATACAGGGGTGCCACCAGAGACTTGGGGCCTCATGAAAAAAAATATCACTTTGGGTCCCACCAACTTAACATTACAAAACACGCCAGCCTTAAAAATATAACACTGCACTGGAAGCCGGAAGCCAGAAGCTGCACAACATGGCAGCGAGGTGGCTGTGGCCCGCACTGTTGGAAGGAGGTGCACGGATGCTGGCTCTGGTGGCCCTAGCGCAGTTCGTGGAAAGGCTGCACAGAGAGACTGGACGATGGGCCTGGGAAATTATTTTTCAGGTGGCTCATTATAACCTGATGGCAGGGCATATGGGATATGATAAGACTCTGGAAAGTATAATGTCCGTTTGAGCACATTGGCATGGACCTCATTGGGCCATATCACTTCGTATTAGTTCTGGTGGATTATGCAACACAATATCCCAAAGCAGTGCTGCTGTGCAACATTTCTGCAGAGTGTGGCGCAGGCACTGTTTTAGGTCATCTCTCGAGTCGGTATCTTGAAAGAGACTTAGGCTACGTTCACACTGCAGGCGAAAGCGCATCAAATCCGACTTTTTTGACCCTATGCGACCCATATCCGATCATGGTATGACAGTGTGAACGGCACAAATCTGATATTTTCAAATCCGATCTGGGTCACTTTCGTATGTGGTACTGAATCCGATACATATCCGATGTTTTAGAAAGCGACTGCTGTTTGAACGGTCATGTTGCATTAAATCCGTCTTTTACGTCACTGACACACGACAGACGCCAATTATCAGCTCCGGAGAAGCGCCCGAGAAGACATCGTGAACGCTTCCTGGCCATCCCGTGTAGATGTCAGTGAAACTGTTGGGAAGACAACGTTGGAGAAACGTGAACATTTTATTTGTACTGTATAATCTGCAGATTCTGACAGAAATCTGCAACTATCCTTTGAAGCACCGCTCCTCTAAAAGAACAATAAGGATAATTATTAGGTTATTTACATTATTATGTAAATAATAAAATAACTTAAAGCAAAAATTGGGAAACGTAAAGTCCGAAGTCTTTATATTAAGGGCCATCAGTCAAACAATACTGTTTGCTCTGGGTCTATACAGAGCGCGTTGTGTGTGTGACGCCTTGTTTTGCGCATGCGGGCCGCTTTGAGCGTTCACACTAGAGAGCGTTTGCTGTCACATTTTATTTGTAGTGTGAACAAGCAGACAAAAAAATCGGATTTAATCAAAAAATCGGAATTGAGCATTAAGACCTGCAGTGTGAACGTAGCCTAACTGACCAGGGCACATTGTCTCGCACACTTAAAGAGCTGAAGGAATTATTGGGCATTAAATCGGTTTGGATCAGCTTCTACCACCTGTTGGACCTAATTAAGGAAAACTGGGACGAAGGTCCAAAAAATGAGATTCACTACATCCTGGATCTGCGAGCAAAGCTTCACACATTGGGGAAGTTGTCATGTTAGAATTTGCTCCAGGCCCAGGAACGTCAGCAGTCCTGTACAACAGATGGACTAGACTCAGGCAATTTTCACTGGGACATAAAGTGTTTGTATTACTCACTTGTACAGGCTCAAAATTACTTGCCAAATGGCAAGGGCCCTTTGTGGTCACACGGTGAGATTTATCACCTCAACCTCCTAAAAGCATTGCAAGAGGCTAAAACCCCTTCTCTGGTGAGCCTGGTTAAGGAGAGAGATAAGTTGGGGCTGGAGGTGCGAAATTCCACCATTCTTGCCTCCCTCAATTGTGATAACTATCTCACACAGGCCCAGAGAGCGGATGTTGCTGCATTGCAACAGCGTTTTGCCCAGCTGTAGGAATCTCACAGAGCACCATTTCGAAAGCCAGCCTGGTCTGGTGGGTAGTTCACTGCCCTACAGGTTACCTGGACATAAAAGACCATTTTTTTTTCAGAGAGAATTGACCAAAATGCTGAAAATGGGGGTGATAGAAATGAACCACGTCATGTGGTGTAGCCCCATAGTTCATGTAGTTAAGACAGATGGATCTATACGGTTCTGTGTCAACTAATGCAAGGTGAATGAGGTGTCACAGTTTGATGCCTACCCCATGCCTTGGATTAATGAACTCCTGGAGTGGTTGGGCACAGGACAGTTTTTTACGAAACTGGATTTAATCAAAGGCTACTGGCAGATTCCCTTGACTGACCTCACCCAAAAGGGTGCCCCAAATCTGGTCCAGTGGACAGAGAAATCCCATGCGGTGTTTGTGTGGGTGAAAAAGGCCCTCTGCTGGGAGCTGCTGCTCCACACTCTTAACTTTTCCCTCCCTTTTATCCTGCCTCGAACAGAGGGCTGGGGGCCGTTTTTTCCTGGCAGGTAAGGGGGGGTCGATCACCCTATCCTGTACATTAGCTGGAAACTGACGGAGCGATAGAGCAAATAGAGCACAGTGGAGAAAGAATGCCTGGCAATCCGGTGGGCGGTCGACTCCCTTCACTATTACCTCCTGAAACACTCGTTCACCCTCTGCTCAGATCATGCCCCACTGCAGTGGCTCGACCGCATGAAAGATGCCAAGCCCAGATCACCCAGTGTTTTCTGGCGTTACAGCCCTTTGAAATCAAGACAATCCACAGGCCGAGACAAAAAAAAAAAAAAAAACGAAAAAAGTGTGGCAGTTTAAATAAATATTAAATATCTGATATGAGCCAAGTCAATAGTACAAATAAAATTAACCTTATTTGCAGCCCAAAAGTGAAACAGATCAAAAACAATCTGAAAGAGTAATTGTAATTTTGCTAAGGTACAGATTTTGTACCTGTCTTCCAGAAAGATAATGATAATAATCAATAAAAGGTTTCAGGATCAATATTGTTAAAGAATAAATGTAAAAAAAAAAGGTTATGATAAAAATTGGCACATAATGTTTTTACACCTTTTTTGTTGTTTTGTTGTTTTGTTTGTCTTGTTGTAAAGTAAAGACACACACACACACACACACACACACACACACACACACACACACACACACACACACACACACACAGATTAAGGAAACGACAAAATATTTATTTCATTATATTCCATACGCTGTCTGATGTCCTGC
The DNA here is from genome assembly GCF_057381915.1 of Diplotaxodon limnothrissa. Lineage (NCBI taxonomy): Eukaryota > Metazoa > Chordata > Actinopteri > Cichliformes > Cichlidae > Diplotaxodon > Diplotaxodon limnothrissa. Next base: position 17,162,342 of record NC_140612.1, read on the forward strand.
AGCATCAAATTGAACCAGAGCCACTCTGTGCTGTTTGGTGCGGTCCAGAATTTGAATCTGTCCAACTCCAGACTCAGAACATTAAACTTTTCATTACTGCTGGCCAGGCGAGCTATATTGCTGAAGTGGAAAGACTCTTCTCCCCCCTCACACACACTATGGCTAAAAGATATAATGTCCTGTATGGATTTGGAAAAAATTAGATATACAGTTTGTGGGTCTAAAAATAAATTTTATAAACTGTGGTCCCCCTTTCTGGACTTCTTTGAAAGGCCCACAACTACTGTTACTGAGTAGTCCAAGGAACCCCCCCCCCCCCCCCTTCTTATTATTTTTTCTTTCTTTTCTTTTATGAGTCTGTTGTTGTTTGTTTGTTTGTTTGTTTTGTTTTGTTTCGGGGTTTTTTGTTTTTTTTCTGTTTTTGGTTTGGTTGGGCAGCAGGCTGCCAATTATTTGTTGTTTTAAGGGTCAGGGTGGGAACAAGATTGAAATTTTGAAAATTCTGAAGCATTTTGTGTTATTGTATACATTGCATTGAAACCTTTTGTCTAATAAAAAGACTTTTGAAGAAGAAAATGTTATTTTTAAATTTTACTATTTACTATTTTAAACTATAATTAGCAAAGTTGTAGATGTTGAAACTATATAAAAGATGTACTTCTGTTAAGCCCACACCATTTATTGACACATACTTTGACAATTGATGATTTATATAATTTAACATTTAAACAAGAAAAAGTAAGATAATAGTGAGAAAAGTAAGAAAATATGGAACAGTTCCTTTTTTCTTCCTACAAAGACGCACATAATCACAGGTCAAAGAGTAAAACCAGACTTATAAAGTTGTTATTATTTTAAAAACTCTTGAAAAAGTGAGGGTACTATGAAATAAATTGCACTTTTTAAAAGCTACTAAAACCAGAAAGCAATAAATACACTAATAAAACTAATTAAAGTAAATTAATAAAATATCAGATTCTAAATGTTGTATTTAATGTATTGTTCAGATTTCATTTTATTTAGCTGACATTCAGGCTCAGCCAGACAGGATTTTTTGTTTCTAACCTGGAAAAGTTGGGGTTGAGAAAATGGCTGGGCAATGGTCCACTTTGAACAACCCCTCCCACCCACTGTCTTTGTGCCAGCTGTCAGCAGTTGACATGCTCCACCAATCACACTCTGCATTCAACAATAGCACCATCATTCCCCAAAATCCCAGAGATGAAGGAAAACTGGACGACTGTCACTCCTCATCAGATCTCAGGTTCGATTTATGCACAGGGGGCTGTGGTCATTTACTTTTTGTGTGAAAACAGTGAGAATGTTTTTCGGAATTACCCAAATTATCTGTTTGTGTTCGCAAAGTCCAAGTTAATCAAATAAAAGTGCAATAAATTATTGACGTTTATGCGACCCTAATTCCAGTGAGCGAAAAAATGAAATAAATTTTATGGACTTCATGACAGACTGTTACTTAATAGGAGTCCTCGCAATTAATAAAAGTAATTAAAAACAAAATTTGAAATAATGAAATGAATTATTGCATTAACAGTCTAAACTTTTTTATTATTATTAAATGTTATTTTTTCAATACTTGGAAAGAAAATGGAGAGCTTACGTTCATATTTTTAAGGGAATAACTTGAATGTCTAAAACCTCAAAGGAAGAGATTTATTTGAGCTAAAATCACAGTTAAAATAAAAAAAATTTCAAATAGTTTATTTCAAATTATTCTAAATAGTGTATCTAGTCAGCTTTCAAACTTAAATTTTTTTTTTAATTCTATAACTCTTAATATATTTTGGATTTGAAATATGATCTCAGAAATATTATTAATAAAAAGGAGAAAATCTTGAAGCTGTTGTCTAATGTCAAAGTTACTGAAAATTTTGATCATTAATTATTCCGATTATTAATATGTTCGTAAAAAGTAATTAAACCAGAAGCTAAACAGAGCTATAAAAAATAAAAACAATTGTTCTAATCATTTTACTCATGGTAAATTCAACATGTCAGGTTTTGTATATATTTGTGGTTTGGAGATTTATAGCAATTGATTCTGCAGAAAGTTATTGTCATTCCCAGTCACATCCACTATGTAATAATTCTACTAAGAGCTGACTGTGGAATATTTAGTAGTGAGGAAATTTCATGACTGGTGGCATCCCATCACAGGACCACTCAGTCCATTCAAACCCATTCTTTCATAAATGTTTATGGAAGCAGTCTGCACGCCTGGGTGCTTGATGTTATACACCTGTGGCCACAGAAATGATTAGAACACCTGAATTATTTGGATGGGTGAATATTTTTGGCAATATATATAAAAGAAAATACCAGGAAAGTTAAAATGACTAAATATGCCTCAATCTGTGATTTAACCCTGACTCGCTTTCTGCATCACCTGCTTTGGGTCTGTTTCCACTTTCTTCAATTTAATCACATGAAAACATCACAAAATTTGATTCTCAAATGAAAAACTATAACACATGCATGCTTGGTTTATAGAATTATGTTATTAAATATATAACATTTAATAACTTCAAGACTTTTTTAATTTCATGAATATAAGTAGCCAATAAATCTCAGACATTTGTTTGCAGCTTTCAATTTTGTTTCATGAGCAACTTTTTTCACATGTAAATTAACTGTAAGACTCTAGAATTTATTTTAATCAACTATAATAATGACTTTCTTACTTTCTGATAATTTATTTATTCGTCTGTTATCAAGAAAAAGATCAATTTTGCCTGTAGATGGGTTCATCTGTAGTAAATATAAAGTTTTTTAAAAGTCCCTGAAGGTGATGTTTATTCTTTCAGGGTCATATAGTGCGTTCCCAGATAAGTCTTTAACAGCTCCTAAAGTCATTTTTTCTTTCTTTATTTTTAACTGGTTGGCTAGATATTGACCTGATTTGTTACCATGTTCAAAATTTTACAACTGAAGTGATTTTACTAAGATTGAGGAAGGGGGGGGGGGGGGGGGGGTATTGATAATGTCATTTCATTCTAGTTGTGTTTTATGTATTTTATGTATTTTATGTTTTATGTATTTTGTTCAGCATTTCCTGTTCCCAGGAGGACACATCGTCTTCTTCTATGATTTGATTATTTCTTCTAATTCCTGAATATGGTTGTTTTCTCTTTTCTTCTTCTGTGATGTGAATTAAATTATTTTACATCTTATCACAGCTTTTCCTGCTTCTCAGAGAACAGATGCTGATGTTCCAGGCAGGTCATTAGTCTAAATATAAAGCTCACTCTTTTTTAAAATATTTAATAAAATCTTCATTTTTAAGTAATGATCTATTAAATTTCCCGTTTTTAATTGGCGGAGTGACCTTCTTATTTACTAAAGTTAAAGACACATGATCGCTGACAGCTATCGAGTGTATCTCAGTGTCTGAAATGTCACTCAACAGTGAGCTGCTGACTAGGAAAAAATCCAGAGTAAGAGTGATGGATATGTGAGAAGAAAGTATATTGCCTATGGTTGGGGTGAAGAGAACGGCACGCGCCATTCGCTCATGTATTGTTTAACTATATTTGCGGACTGACAATTGTGCTGAGCTCCTGCTGTATTGAGCCTGTCCATTTCTTAATTTAGCCCAAACTTGAGGTCTCCCCATGTCTATGTGTGCTGTGAGGCCGTAGTGGATGTGCTGGCACTGAGTGCAAATGTACCTGATCATGCCGTGCAGACGTGTAAAGGTCAAGGGTGCTCTGTGTGTAACTGACTAGGAAAACAGCCGATCGGTGCAGTGAGAGAAGGGAGAAGAAAGAAAAACATGCAAAAGCGATGCAGGAGGGATGAAAGGGAACAGGACTTTGTGTCGCTCCATGATCTCTCTGGGAAACTGGTCGTTTACACTAAAGTCCATTCCTTGTAGCTCCCTGCTGTAACTCGCCAACGGCTCCTTCTGCTGAAATGTTACCGAATTTGGCCACAAAAGGACGCAGATTCCAGACACCAGGCCCATGTTCTTCACGGTGTCCTCCGGAAGTTTCGGGTGGGTCTTATAGTAACTTCTGTGTCCTCTCAAGCAGACTCTGGGATACCTGAAAACACCAGGTTATCTCTCATGCTACGGGTCTGAAGACCGATGGCAGTCTTTTTAATTTTTAATTTTCTTAACTGAGCTGGGTGACTTTCTCACTTAGAGACTTGACCGAGTCTGTAGCATGGTGTTTTCAGTGACATTTCCACCTGCTGCTGGCTGAATTCTAAAGATTCCCTCAGGGATTGGAATTCACGGTTTAGAATCTCGATCAGAGACATGCTCATGTAGAAGCTGGACAGTCGCTTATCGGTTGAATCCAGGACGTCTGCAAAGTCCTTTACCGGTCGACGACGTTGTTCCGGGGCAATCTGCGACTTCTTTGGATAGATATCTTTTCTGCTTTTACTCCTATGTTTTTGGCCTTTTTTTTTTTTTTTTTAAATTAAGAAACGAGTGTTGTTTTTTTTCTCTTTTCACTACACTTTTAAAAATGCATAGAAGCTTCTAAGCGAAATATGGTGGGTGACTCGACAGTGAGCAATGCCAGCTAACACAGAAATGAACTTTAGTAATCACTAACTTCAATGAGCGATTAGCAGCACAGATTCAACAAAAACTTCTCATGAGAACAGCAAAGCAAACACCGTCATAGTGCTTTGAAACTTGATGTGATGTGCAAGGGGCGGAGCTTACTGAGAAACCAAGGGCATGCATACTAACTGTTTAATGACTTTTAATTAAAAAATATAGCTCTAAAGTGCTTTATCTAGTCGGTAAAAATTGAAAACTGCTATATAAACATCAGTACATTATTATTTATTATGACCTGAAATTAGTTCATCTGGGGAAAGAAACTGGTTGAATACCTCACGACACAAGAGACGTTTCTTTCTCTATCCAGGTGGACTACTTTACCTTCCCGATGGTCATTACACACATATTTACTGCATAGTAATTCATTATTACATAACCTCGATATAAAACAGACATGAGGCCAGCAATACCAAACAAATAAAGATGCAATGAAGCAGTTTATTGGCTTCAGCATTGACCGGTGCCAAAACAACAAACAAACATCTTGTGTTCCTTATTCCCACCTAACCTAAAATAAAAGGCAAAAAAAGAGACAAATCTCTAACCTATGCTCCTAACTAATAAATAGGAGAAAAAGGATTTCAACAATTCCTCACAATTGCACACTTTTCCTGTAATGACAGCAATCTATGCTAGGATCTGCTGGGAACTACTGATTAATCTTTACAGCTTTGGTAATAATTAGGGATCCAACCAAACAGAATTGCTGTTTAGTTAAATTCTGGTGGGATTACTGGGGATAAAAGGTTTTGGATTCATTTACGTGACAATTTCCATATTCTTTTGTCTTGCATATTGAGATGAAGTAATTTTTCAAAAATCATCATCTTGGAGAAAAAATCACATCACATCTCTCATCACAAAATATCCTGATTTGAGAGTTAAGCAGTCTCAGACTGCCAGCTCTTATTCATTTTGTAATTATGGAACTTATAAAACAAAACTGTCAGAGTTAGAAATATCAAGTTGTAAAGGTTGACTTTACAAAGACATCTGGCAGGAAAACCAGCCATTTTCCCCACTATTCTTAAAGTTGCTGTAATGTTTTTTTCCTAATAATTTCTGATGATTTTTCTATTGGTTTTCGAACCAATTAATCCACTAATCATTGTGGCTTTTAAGATAATGCTGATTATTGTGGTAGTGACCCCAGTGATCACATTGGGACAGACCAAGAACCTTACTCCATTAGAGAGATAAGTGATGATGTGAGAGCTGCAGGGGCACAGTTCGGCGAATGAATTTCCTGCTCTGTGAGCTGTTGGCGTCACCTGATCCTTCAGCTAAATGAGTTAAGCTGCACTTTGCTAATAGTGTTAGAAAAGACAAAGAGGGTGAGGCAGAGGAAAGTTGCCTTCCTCTCTGCAACAATAGCTGCTTTTATGCGCCTCCCAAATTTAATCAGGATTACATTTTGTTGCTACTTTCAGGTGATATTGGAATAATCAGTGCTATGATTCAACTTAAGTCACTGAACTCTGAAGTGGCCCCCTAAAGTGCCTTAAATAATTATAATGCCATGTGTTACAGGTTTGTGAAATGTAGTCCCTAGGTAAGAGATTTTTGCCATTGAAAAGTCTACTTATTTCCCCTTAAATGGTGGCACGTTTGTAAAGAAAACGCATTTTGGGGTTGAACAGCAGAGTTGAGTATGTGGATTGCACCCTTGAAAAAATTGCCAAATCTTCTTTGCCAATGCCAAACAGCTTATTCTGCTATTTACTTTTGTTCTGTCTCCATTGTGTGTCTGCATTTAAATAAACCATACAAGTAACAGATTAAAAAAGCAGTCGTGTTTGTGGTAATGAATCATTTCAGTTCAATTCAATTTTTTTATATAGCACTAAATCACAGCAACAGTTCCCTCAATGCACTTTATATTGCAAGCTCCACAATAATACAAGATCTGTGATCATCAATATGTGATTTGTGACGGCTTGGGGTTTTTTTGCAGCACAGTAGCTCTACATTGAATCATTAGTTTCTTTTAGTGATAAAGAAGAAGCAGTGTCTCTAGACTTTCCTTCAGTCTGCATAGATCCTATTCACTAAAAGCAAGAAAAGCCTGTAGCCTGAAATGCAAAACTAAGATCAACTGAAGGCTTTTCAGGACGTTTTTAGGACACCCTGATAGTAATGAACTACAGTAGTCCAGCCTAGAAGTAATAAATGCATGAGCTAGTTTTTAAGACAGGATGTTTCTAATTCTTGAGATGTTGACAAATTCAAGAAAGCAGTCTTACATATTTGTTTAATACGTGTATATAAAGGACATATCCTGGTCAAAAACAATTCCAAGATTCCTCACAGTGTTACTGGAGGCCAGGGTAATGCTATCCACGGTAAGCATCTGACTAGAAACTACATTTCTAAGATTTTTGGGGCAGAGTACAATAATCTCAGTTTTATCTTAATATAAAAGCAGAAAGTTAGAGGTTATTCAGGTCTTTATGTCTTTAAGACATTCATTCAGTTTAACTAGGTGCTGTTTTAATCTGGCTTCATGGATAGATAAAGTTAGGTGTCATCTGCATAGCAGTGAAAATCATATGATCATATCGTATCATATGCCCTAGGGGAGCATGTATAATGTAGACAGAGTAGACAAGGCGGAAGAATTAAATCTCCTCCTTGCATCACTGAATCCAACAACAGTTTTTGGTGGATTTGCCATAAAACTGATCACCTGTGAAAAACCACAAAAAAAACCCTGAGGTCTCCACACTTCACTTGTCTCTTGTCTATCTTTAATGGCATGGCAAAAAATGCATTGAGCCTTGTATTTCTCTAAACTACTTGCAGTAGGAAAAATTAATCCTAAGGCTCTCTTTGATACAGTCAACAACATAATTTCTCCTCGAGAGTGCCTTGGGTGTCTCCCAGGACACTGATAGGGACCTAAACCTGGATGTTTTTTGGGTTTTTTTTTCAAGTTTTTATATTGGATACTGAAATAATGAAGCGTGAATGATTAGCAAATTAATTGGTTTGTTATTTGTTTAACAAAATATTTAATTTAAAAATGAAATATTACCTTCTTTTTTTTTTAATTATTAATTTAAAAAAACTTGTTTGCTCACTGTTTAATAACAAAATGTTCTGATACAGTTATTAAAACTTTACTTTTAAATCCTCAGTAAAAGTATTTCGAGTATTCAAAATACTGTCCCTAAATATGTTGATTTTGAAATCTTCAGACTGTCCCCATTGTGTTACAGATTAAAGTTCGAAAACGCAAAGACTAAAAAAGAGTGGTCTGTTTTGTTTGTTGACTTGTTTATGGCAAATTTTACAAAAAAAAATCACTTAACTATAACTCACAGTTTACTGAGCCTGATTTAGACAACCATTTCAATGTTTTTTTTATGTGTGTATGGAACAAACATTTGTAACTATTTAATACTGAACATCTAAAAGAATGTTCAGATTTTAAAATGCAAGCCCACAAAACAATCTCCAAAAGTTGATTAAATCAGTAAATAAACAAATAAAGTTTGCTGTCTAACTGAACGCTTAAATGAGGCTTGCAGGTTGTAGTTTCACCGTTACAGCTCTGTAAGTCACGTATTATTCATGTCACATAAACATGTATTCTGGATTCTGTGTTCTTATCTTCTTAAATAAAAAAGAAATGACCAAATGTATTCTCTTCCTCAGGTTTTTTCAGGGTGATTACACAGTGGAGGTGGCAATCAATGACTACCTGGATATCTACTGTCCTCACTACGAGGCGGCGGAGTCAGCCGTGCACATGGAGCATTATGTGTTGTACATGGTGAACTATGACGGATACATGTCCTGCGACCACCACAGAAAAGGTTTTAAACGCTGGGAATGTAACAGACCACAGAGCCCCAATGGGCCACTCAAGTTCTCTGAGAAGTTTCAGCTCTTTACACCCTTTAGCCTGGGCTTCGAGTTCAGGCCAGGACATGAGTACTACTATATCTGTGAGTACATAGCAGTGTACATACTGTCTGTTTTATATTGCTAAACTGAATATTACTACTTACCGTGTTATTAGGGTCAGGCTCGCTGTGCAAGCTAGATTGATTCCTGCTTGAAGTTGCCAATTTGAAACTATTTTGGAGTCTGAATTATTATTTTTCTGGTCAGATCAGCTGGAATGATTTACTATCAGTGACAGGAAGAATCAGCTGTTAGCTTTGGGGGAAAAAGGCAACTCTCAAAAATATTAATGTAGACACAGATTTTCCTTCCTGTCACACAAAGAATCATACATCCAGTCTTAGTCATGTAACAGACTGGTTGCTACACTGAGTAAATCAGAGCTTCCCAAAGTGTGGGGCCCGCCCCCTAGGGGGGGCACAGAGCCATTGCAGGGGGGGCGAGGTATGAAAAGGGGAAGGAAAAAAAAAAGGCTTGGACACTGCTAGCACGGGGCGCCCACACAAACGCAAAGCAGCAGATGAAGCATCGCTGAATATGTTTGCAAACCAACTTCATTCTAAGCCAAAGACTAGAAAATATGGTGAAGCATGTCTGCCCTTTGGCTTCACCTGCACAAGTGCCGAGGTAGGTCTCCTCATCAGAACTGGTTTTCCCTTCGTCAGGAGCACACGCTGGGCTCTCCAAATCACGGGACAACCGTATCCCACATTCTTGATCTTTAGTTCACAAACACTTGTTGTAATGACTAACTACTCCTGACATTTTGGAGATGTTAGCTCTTTATACAGTAAAGTTACAGCAGGATACAAATAACATCAGGCTCATCCTGCCACAATTTGTTCCCCCTGTCTAAATCACAGACAAACAGTATCCCACAGTTTTTCATGTTTTTGAACCTATTTTGCACAGAGAGGCATTTTTTGATTTGATTGCAATGTTGAAAATTATTACACAGGAAAAAAACAACTACACGCAAAATAATCACACCGTGACGCCTCTGCCTTTCTAAATAGAGGGACAGTAACTGCGTGTGTATATGTAAGGTGTAAAACCTGAAGACAGTCATATTAACAGTATTTTGTCTCTATCTGCCATTCTGCAATTCATCTCATGTAAACAATAACGTAGCGCACAGCGTAATGTGAAAAAAAGGCACATACCTTTGACGTTGCGTGACGAACTCTGTGTTCCTCGTCCACACATAAACGCAAAAAAGGAGTTTTAAGAAATCTCCGTTTTCGGTGATTCGAAATGCCGTTTACGTGTGGACGAAACAGCTGCGTTTTCAAAAATACCCGTGTAGGTGTGGACGTAGCATAAAAGAGTAGTTTATTTTATTACTACCTGTAATTTATTGCAGATTACTTTTATTTGCTTAATTATTTACTAAATGTTTGAGGTGTGAAATAAACACCTTTAGCTCTTCATTAAACAAGAGCTCAGGAACATGTAACAATCTAGGCCAACATTTCCTTTAGCTGGATAAGATGGAGGTCTCAGAGATAGTCTAGAGATACAGTGGGGTTATTCTTAATTGCCAGTGTTGGTGTCGATACTATCAATGTTTGGATTGATCTGCCCACCTCTACTTTGTAGTGGCTGAGGCAACATGCTAGTAATGTTACTGCTGACACACTTCCAACAGTGCAGCCACACTAATAGTAATAAAAATACTTTTTTTTTTTTTTTTTTTTTTTTTTTTTAGAAAAGAATAAAACTAAATCTATAGCGGAGTAAATATCCTAAACATATGACCTTACCTAAAAATAAATTGCCTTTATGTTGTGGCAGCAGACCAATGTCAACAAGCTAGTTTTTTCCCACATGTTGCTTTACCTTGTGTAATTGCACTACCACTTACTACAGACATTGGTGAAAGTTTGTAATGGTCTGTTAATTTAGGTTTGAAACTATACAAACAATCTTAACTGACATTATATTTGATTATAAATAATTTGATTATGACATCATTTGATGTTAGCTAACATTAGCTAACTGAGCCTTACGTATGTTTCATGTTGCTCGATAACCAGCCGACATACCAGTAAAAAAAAGTTTAGTTTTCAGATTGAAAAAAGCAAAATCCCTCCATGGAAAGGTTGTTGTCACACTACACCACACACACACCATTAGCTCTATGACGCCTCCATATTCAACATTAGGAAAACTCAGCGGATACAATTTCCACTACTGGGCAGGGTTACAACAATGCAAATAAATAATCCACACAAGCACTTTGAAAATAGTTCAACAATCTTAGAACAATTTTTGTGATGTATTGCTTCTGCTTGTGGGATTGCTCAAAAGCCAAATAAAACCCAGAATGACAACAGAAAAGCTTTAAAAAGGAATTAATATACTCTGGAATGGTGGTGCTCTGCTCTCCAGTGCTGCAACACTTGTAACCAGAATATCATGGAAAGGTCATCTTAAGAAAACCTTTTCTCTATTGTCACTGGAGAATTCAGCATGAGAGGTTTGCAAATAAACATCTAAACAAAGCAGTTTCCTTTGGAAACAAGTACTTCAAAGTTAAAATATCAAAAGTATTTAGAATCTGCACATGCCAACGAGATTGACCAAAAACGTTTTCATGACCTATGACTGGAGAAGCCCCTGGGGGATTTGGAGCAGTCTTCTTACTAACCAAATCTGGGGTAAAATGTTTGTAGTTTACCTCATGACCATAAATTCTCCATGATTTTCTATGGCCTTTGTTTCCTTTGTAGCATCACCGCATCCAAACTTGGGTAGGAAGCCTTGTCTGAAGCTAAAAATCTACGTCAAGCCAACAAGTAAGTTTCTTTCCTTTTTTCTATTTCATATTGTTGTATAATTTTACACCTCTTCTCCCTGATTTGACTATGAAAGTAAAGAGATTTCTCGATTACAATCACAACACACCATTGAGTTATTAGAAAATATTACTGAAGTACTACTTGAACTCAGTGGAATATTAACCGAACTCAAGTTTCATATTTAAAATGCAACATGTACACAAGCTCACTAAGCTGCTATTCTTTCCTCTAAAGCTCAAGATGTGAAACAGTTTAAAGTGCTTTAAATTCTGAAATTGTGGGGGGTAGGGGTCGTAACAGGGACTACGCTACGTCGGACTGGACCAGCTACAGGGGCCTGGCTAGCTACGGGTTTTTCAAGGGTGCAAAGCCTGCTCTCCAACTTATTGATCCTGGCCTCCAGAGCTGCAAACAGACTACATTTATTACAAGTATCGTTGTCACTAAGTATCGTTGTCAGAGAAGTAACGAAATATCTGACACAATGAGCAGGGAAGTGCAGGAGGGACAGGTGAAGAGGCACAGGGAGTAAATACTGTCAATATAATTAGTGAGTGAATCAATAGTGAGTGAGTGAGCACTTTGGATATTGCATATGAAGATTACACTATGAAATAAGACCTTATGTATAAATTTTTAATCAAATTGGCTACACAGATAAGCTACACAAAAACAGCACTGTGCCTTGTAACAGGAACAGAAAGTGATACTCTACCAACACCAAGGCATATAGAGCCGAAACCAAACAAGGAAGTGCTTAACTACCTGGTATAACTCAAATGTGCATCTTAAAGCAAATAATCTGTAAGGTGGAGAGGAAAGGCCATCTCACTAATTAGGAAAATCTTGATTTGGAAAAAGCGTTAATTTCTCTGTTTTTGAAAATGCCCTCCATAAAACTACAGCATCTTACCATTCATCAGTGGAAAACAAATAAGAGCCCCAGGTTTCTCTTCAAAGTGAGAGCTCTGATGAGCCAAACATTCCTTTGATCTGAACTAGTAATGACTTTATGAATTTCTTCACAAAAAATGTAATTATTAGAGAAAAAAAAATCAGGGCCATCTCATATATATATTATTATATACAGTAACTTTCAAAACTACTGATTTATTTTTTTCAGTATTTACTTTATCCAAACAATCAGTGTGTCTATTACACTCCAGTCCTACAAAACCACTCAAAGACGCCCTAATTAAGGCTTTGATCTTAAATATAATCAGTCTTTTGCTATCAATGGGCTGAACACAACAGGCCTTTAATGTGCCAGTAATTAACCCCTTACTTAAAAAGCTATCACTTCACCTAGCTTCTCTAAGCTAATTATAGGCTAATCTCTAACATTTCTTTTATCTAAAAATAATTGAAAGAGTAATTGTACAACAGCTAGACTGGACAGGCCCCGTCCCCACCCTGATGTACAAAAATTGGATGGATGGAGGTCTGTGAATAAATTAAAACATTTTGTGATATGTTTACTTGCAGCTCATATTAATTAATGTTGTTCTGATGTTAACTCATTTTCAGATGATTCAGTGTACGACTCTGCGGAGCCCTTCCTGACTGACGATACCACTGGTGGCTGCAGCCTTGCTTTGCCGTCTGCCATGTTGCTCACCCTCCTTCTCATACTCCTCATCTCCTATTCATAGCAGCTTTCTGAGTCAGACCAAGCACCGCCCCATCGCCGCTACCACTCTGAAGAAAACTTGATGAAGGAAACTAATGTAGCTTCCTCTTACTGAACTTTGGCCTTTACCTCAATAATACTCAAAGGCTCGAACAATCAGAGGAGGCAAGAACAGTGGTGGGGGGAGCTTGAGGCTGCATATCAACTCTGTGTGGAATTTCTGGGATCATCCCTGCTCTTCTTTTAATGTTTCTGTCAAGCTGTCATATAAAATTGTGTTACAGATCCACAAGTCAAGACATTAAAGGATCTCATGTTAACATTTCCAGGTTCCATCTCTGAATATTGGTGCATAATGCTTTATTTTTAAAAACTGTGAGGATGATTTATTGTATTTACATCCAACAGCCGCTTCCTGAGTTTTAGACATTGACTGAGATTTATATCCTGCTTAAGACACTAGAGATCTTGTCCTGGTGCATGGTCAATAGTCCAAGTAAATACAAGGTCATAATGACCAAAACTAGCAATATTGCCTTACAATGAGCCATGACCTCAGTTTCACAATCAACCATTGATCAGTGGCATAAGTATCAATCACAGCTAGCTAGGAAAAGGCTGCAAAGAGAGCAATACAAGATGGTGAAAGATGTGCTCTTAGGTCTCTTCCTCAGTTGAGCAATGGTCGCTCACTTTTCACTTTTCAATGTCCTTGACTACCTGCTCAAGTCTTCCTCTTTGTCCAGGATGTGCTTATCCTAGTCTGTCTAGTTCAATGAAACTGTGCACCTACCCTTGTTGCCACAATGGTGATTCTATCTTTACAGAATAACACGTGTGTCTTCCTCTTCTTCATGCTTGTATTGGATGTTGGGGGCTTTGCATTTCTGAGGCAGGCTGCAACTTTCATCTGAAGTTGCCAACCACAAAAATTGTTTCACGATGCATATTTTATCCCTGTTATTAGTTACACTAGCTGGATTTGTCTTGCCGTGAAAGCTCAACTCTTTCTTAAGAATGGCTTTCCCTGCTTGAGAGAGTTGTCTGTCAGATACATTCATCACCCACTAGTCAAAGTGCTTGGTGTGAATTTAGCATACATCTGTCCGTTTCCACCATGCAGCAAGTAGCTCAGACTTCTGCTGTCTCATCTGTGACTATTCATGCTGTTCTCATCTAGAAGCTATCGGTTCCTGGGTTTTTGCCTATTGTGCCTAACTTTTATATGAATGAAATGGAGAAGAGCTCTGATATCCTATCTTGGAACACCGCTGAGCCTTTGGTCCAGATATAAATGACAATCTGGTGGACAAACACATCAAGTTCATCAGTCTAGATATAAAAACGTTACAGGCAATCATTGTCAGACTGTGAAATTACTAATCCATACCCATGCATACCGATCAGTAGTACAAGTTTGACTTTGTTTATCCGCATGACCACAATGTGGGTGTCATCAGGACAGTACAACAGAGCAAACATTTTCCCATACACACAGTGGCCAGGGAAGCTGAAGAACATCATAACAAAGAGACCCTGCATAGATTTGTTTTTTGTGATTTGGTGCTATGGAATAAAATATAACTGAATTGATTGTCCCAGTGGAGCATTTGTCAAAGCTGGCAACATGCTGACCAAACAAAAACCACTGATGAACTGGTGTTTGTTAGGATTGGACAGCTTTTCTTCTTATTTATTTATTTATTTATTTTCACCATTGTGAAATCAAACTCTAAAACATAATACACCAAAAACGAAACAACCATTGCTGAACCAAGGAGGGGGCATAAGAGTATGTCTTTCACCATGTTAAAACGCTGTGATTGCAGCAATTTCCCAGCTCTGTGATAGTACTCGTCTGCTTTGATCAGTGGTAATGGCAGTTCTCATATTAATGGTGGTACTTGTTTTTGTCATGTAACTGCACTGTTTAAAGGTTGGGGAAGCCTACAGTTAGCGCAGACTGAAGAAGTCATTTGTGTTGCAAGGTTTCTTCCACTGAAAACCATGTGTAGAGATCAAAAGAATAAAGTTCCTGGCACTAAATATCTTAATATCTTGCTGTGCAAGTGGTTTCAAGCTAAAGTTGATAATTGAAGGATTTTAGACAAGACACTGGATAAAAATCTTGGCAATATAGGTAACTTTCTTATTATTTAAATGAATACTTTCATCTGTAATTAAAGTCATGGTATTGGTTACAGACAGGCCCCTTATTTTCCCAGTAAACTCCCAAAAACCAAGCTATTAACTTAGCTGTAAATTATTAGTGTATTTGCAACAATGACCCAGACAATTACTAACTACAAACTGTAAAAGAAATTGTTTAAGTGGTGATAACTACACTGTGAAGTATTGGCTTGTTATATTTAATGCAATTACATTTTTTTTTGTTGGGACAGTACGCAATTTTACCTTCCCTGCGAGCAGCACCATGTGACAGCAGGGAAGACAGAATCCCTTTAAAGTAGAAGAGCAGTCTTGCAAAAGCTAGATATAGGGAGGGGCAGCTTTCTGCCATAACTTTATCTTTCAAGAAAAGTGTACATTTATTATGAAAACTTACTGTGAAGTAACGTTAGATAGGGACTCATTTTCAGGAACGTATATGAGCAAAATAAGTTACCTTAAATTCAACCAAAATGTTATTGTATTTTTTCTACTGTTCTAGGCAGCTGTTGGTTTCTGCACTTGTTGGTAACAAAATTAAACATATTATGTAACAGATTTACACATTTTAATTTCTGTGTTAAAATGTACAACTGCAGGTACAGTATGGAACATTTCCAAAATAAAATGCTCAAGAAATTACTAGACTAGTGGTACATATCTAAAATTAGAAACATCCTTTCTCAGAGTGATGCTGAAAGTCACGTTTATCACTTCTGTGCTGGACTACTGTAATTATCAGCATTTCCTAAAAACTCCCTGAGGAGCTTTTAGTTGATCCAAAATGCTACAGCAAGAGTACTGACAGGGACTAGACAGAGAGGGTATTTCGCCCATACTGGCTGCTCTTCATTGGCTCCCTGTTAAATCCAGAATCAAATTTAAAATCCTTCTCATCACATACAAGGTCTTGTATAATTAGTCCCCATTTTATTTTAAAGAGCTTTACAGGACTATATCACCCCAGCAGAGCACTTCACTCTCAGACTGTGGGCTTATTTGTAGTTCCCAGGTGCTTGCTCATAGGCGGTTGACTGATTGTTGGGTTTATTCTGGGGTTGGTTATTGTTATTCTAGGGCAGGGGTGTCGAACTCCAGGCCTCGAGGGCCGGTGTCCCACAGGTTTTAGATATCACCCCGTTTCAACACACCTGAATCAAATTATTAGTTCATTAACAGGCTTCTGGAGAACTTCAAGACATGTTGAGGTGATAATTTAGCCATTTAAATCAGCTGTGTTGGATCAAGGACACATCTAAAACATGCAGGACACCGGCCCTCGAGGCCTGGAGTTCGACACCTGTGTTCTAGGGTCTTTACCTTACAATATATTACAACAAATTTATTAAAGACATATATACACTACCAGTCAAAAGTTTGGACACACCTTGTCATTTAATGGTTTTTCTTTATTTTTGCAAACACATACTGAAGACATCTATTATATGAGTCAAGCTATATGGAATTATGCAGCAACGAAAAAAGGATAAATAACTTTATACATATCTTATGTTTTAGAATTCTGAAAGTAGCTACCATTTGCTTTGCTGACAGGGCTGCGATAACCTGAAATGGTTGAAATGAAATGGACCATCAGTTGTGCTGTGCAGAAGTCAGGTTGGCACAGAGCTGACAGCCCTAATTTGACAACTGTTAGAATTCATATGGCAAGGACTAGTAAAGAGAAACAACAGTTCATCATTACTTTAAGAACTGACAGTCCGTCAGTCTGGAAAATTTTGAATGTGTTCCCAAGTGCAGTCACAAAAACCATCAAGCACTATGATGAAACTGGAAAGGAAGACAAAGAGTCACCTCTGCTGCTGAGGATAAATATATCCAAGTCACCAGCTTCAAAAATCACAAGTTAACAGCACCTCAGATTAGAGCCCAGATAAATGCCACACAGAGTTCGAGTACCAGACACATCTCTACATCAACTGTTCAGAGGAGACTGCATGAATCTGCTATTTGCCCTTTATGGTCAAATAGCTGCTAGAAAGCCACTACTAAGGAAAAGCACCAAGCAAAAGAGAGTTGTTTGGGCCAATACAAGGAATGGACATTAGACCAGTGGAAATCTCTGCTTTGGTCTGATGAGTCCAAATTAGGGAGGGTGGAACCAAACATCTCAATCTTTGTGCAATGCAGAAAAGGTGAACTGATGGTCTCTACATGCATGGTTCCCACCATGAAGCATGGAGGAGGAGGTGTGGTGGTGTAGGAGTGCTTTGCTGGTTGAGGATTTATTCAAAACTGAAGGCACACTGAACCAGTATGGCTACCACAGCATCCTCCAGTGACATACCATCCCATCCAGTTTTTGTTTAGTTGGACCATCATTTATTTTTCAACATGACAGTGACCCCAAACACACCTCCAGGCTGTGTAAGGCCTCTCTGACCAAGAAGGAGAGTGATGGAGTGCTGCGCCAGATGGCCTGGCCTCCGCAGTCACCTGACCTAAACGCAGTTGAGATGGTTTGTGATAAGATGGACTGCAGAGTGAAGGCAAAGGGGCTAACAAGTGCTCAGCATCTCTGTGAACTCCTTCAAGACTGTTGGAAAACCATTTCAGGTGACTTCCTCATG
The DNA here is from genome assembly GCF_057381915.1 of Diplotaxodon limnothrissa. Taxonomy (NCBI): domain Eukaryota; kingdom Metazoa; phylum Chordata; class Actinopteri; order Cichliformes; family Cichlidae; genus Diplotaxodon; species Diplotaxodon limnothrissa. The sequence continues at coordinate 17,180,039 of NC_140612.1, forward strand.
AAGAGTGGCTATTTTTAAGAATCTAAAATATAAAACATGTTTTGAGTTATTTCACACTTTTTTGTTTACTACATAATTTCATGTATTCACTGATAGTTTTGATGCCTTCAGTGAGAATCTACAAAGTAAATAAACATGATAATAAAGAAAAAACATTAAATGTGAAGATGTGTCTAAACTTTTGACTGGTAGTTTATTTACACATACTTGTATATAGTCCCATAGTTTTCAGTGAATGTAAACTGACATCCACTGTGAACTAATAGACAAACCAGGCTAAGCCATGAAGTCCAAAGAATTGTCTGTAGATCTCTGAGACAGGATTGTATTGACAAACAGATCAGGGAAGGGTACAGAAAAACGTCTGCAGCATTGAAGGTCACCAGGACTCTTCCCAGAGCTGGCTGCTCAGCCAATCTGAACAGTATTATTGCCAAAAGGCACTATCCAGGTAACTCTCAGAGCATGATAAACAAAATTCTCTGCTCTGATGAAACAAAGATTGAAATCTTTGGCTTGAATGCAAAGTGTCATGTCTTATGTAAACCTGGAACTGCTCATCACCTGGTCAGTATAATTACTACAGTGAAGCATGGTGGTGGCAGCATCATACTGTCAGGATGCTTTTTTTGCCAGCAGGAGTCAGGGTGGAAAACTGTAAGGCCTAGTTTAGGGTTAAGGGAAAGATTAATATAGAAATCTACATGGAAATCTTTGATGATAACCTTTTAGAGCACTTTGAACCTAAAGGATCAAGACTCTAAGCACACAGCCCAGATAACAAAGGAGTGGGAGTGGCTTTGGGACCAATTTGTGAATGTCCTGAACCAGAGGCTAGACTTGAAGCTGACTGAATATCTGAAAGGATGTGAAAATGGCTGTTCACCAGTTCTCCACATCCAACCTGATGAAGCTTGAAAGATTCAGCAAAGAAGAATGGGAGAAATTGTAAGTAGGTATGTCAAGCTTGGAGCATCATACTAAAAAAAAAATCTGAGGCTGTAATTGCTGCCAAAAGTGATTCAACAAAGTATTCACCAAATACTTATGTACGTTATATTTTTGTTTTTTCTTGTCTTGTATAATATATTTTGCATAAAGTTGCACGAGATATTGTACAAGTAGATGATTATCCCACAAAAGCCTTTAAAGTATGTTTTTCAGCAACAAAGTTTGAATAGTGAGATCAATAGGACCTAAGGAATTATATCTTGTTAGAATACTTGTGTTGTTTTTAGTACAGCATCTTACACACTTACACAGACAAATGCTGACATACACTGTTAGGATTTTGTTAGGGTTGGGTTTAGACCTTTGTCTGTACAGTTTCTGATTCTTATAATCTTGAGGTCACTTGAATGTATGTTTGACTTAGCATGACCTTTGTCTATGGCTGCTGAAAGCAAGCAGACAACGTGAGGTAAGCGTAGACTTTATTAAAAGTTTACAAAGCTCCCATGTATGAAAACAGAGGCTAATGTGGAAGTGCCTTGAACCTTCTTTTTCATGGCTAGCACGGTGTAACGCCATTAACCGAAAGAAATGAGATGTGTATATGGTCTCGATAAATATTTTCCCAATTAGGTTATTAGTCAATCACTATCTTGAAGTTGCCTTCAGTAACACATTATGTTTGTCAAATAAACTGTAGTCCAATTTAGAGTCAAAAGAAAAAGCATGTTATGCTTTGTCAACCAGTGAAAACAGGATCTCATGTAGAACTATTGTGTGCCCTTCAGCTCAGTCTCTCATTCAAATTGATAACTTTGGTTTCACAAAACAAGATGATAATTACTTAAACCAACACTTGACTTGACAGTATATGTACTCCTTTTATATACTCTATGAAGTTTCATGAACTCACAGCTAACATTGTGTCACAAGTAAAGTAATTTAAAGTAGCTTCACTAACTGACAAATCAAACTATTACATGTATCTATAAAACCAAATACCTTCACAGGTGTGAAATTGTGTTAGTTATTGTATTTCATAGTAAGTAGTCACTTTTGTAAAAGTGTTATTCTGAATTAACAACATAATTAGTTCAGAAATTCATACTTTTTCAATAATGTAATAAAAGCTCTCTGTAATCACGCTCTCAGTTATAAACCCCAAGAACTTGATTTTGTTTGTCTGGATGTAGCGTTTTCAGAGGGAGAAATGCTTCGTCAGTCGTGGTCTCACGGCCAATGATGGATGGTCTTTGATCATAATAATTATCAAAAGCTGACCTCACAGCCCATTCTTCACCAGTGGTGCTAGTTTCAGTCATTATGCAAATGTGCTGTTTATAAGGTTGGGGAAACCTGCAGTGAGCTGAGACTGAAGAAGTTACTTGGATGAGTGACGAAACATTTCTCTCTCTCACTGAAAACGCTACGTCCAGATGAACAGAATCAACTCTTTGAGATTTCTTTACCTGGATGATTGAGCATGCATCAAGATATCAGTTATATAGAAAAGAGTAAAGTGGAATAATGTGGCTGATTTCACTCTCACATTATAAGTGTTAAGAAGAAAATGATAGGGAAGCCTATCTATGATTCTTACTGTTCTAGTCAATGGCCTTTTGTTTCTGCCAAAGACTCTTGTGAAATATGTCTAATGGATAAATCTTTAGGGTCAGGGTCAGTTAAAGGGGAGGAGTGTGTTTTATTATTTTCTGAACTGTGATGTTTTGTTGTTTAAAAAATGTCGTGTGCAAAACACAAATGAAGAAATAGAAAAATGGCCTTTTACCTCACTGGTGCTGGATTTTTCATAACTGATAAACAGCGACACAGTGTGGTTTTAGATCTAGTCTTTTTTTTTGTTCTTCCCATCTCTTCATACCATCCCCCTTTTTTCCCTGATGGCTGGACAGTGTGTCCTTGGAAGTAAATAAGCAGGGACTTGTTGAGAAATGCAGTATATCCAATGAACACACTGAGATAGATTCTGATGATGACAAACCACTTGTACTCCAATGAAGAACTAACAAAACAAGAGGATGTAGATGCTAATGTCTGTATCAACAACACGTTGTTTTTTAAATTTGTATTTTATTTTTTTCCATCTTTCTGTTTATGAATTTATTGGTAGAACTGAGAAGTGATCTGTCTGATGTTTGTAACTGTTTGTTGTTGTTGTTGTTGTTGTTGTTGTTGTTTTACATGCATTGCAATGGTCTCTTGTTGCTTGGTAAGTAATAGATTTGATTTCTTTGTTGAGTTCAGTCATTATGTAGCATAAGATGATGTGATGGAGGGGAGGAAAGAAATCTACAGGAAATTAGTTCTGATTGTGGTTTTTGTGAGTGGGAGTGAGAGCGAGCTCTCCCTGTCATCTGGTTTACAGCGTCTGAGAAAAAGTTTTTCTACACTCGAGTGTCTGAATATTTTATTCCTTTTAAGAAAAAAGTAATAAAAGTTCTTGTATATTTTCATATTGAATGCAAATGAAATCCTGTTGTAAAACAGGTATTTTTCAGATTAGATAAAGAGCTATGGAAAAGTTAGATGTCATCAGGACTTGTGCTAGCACTGCAGGAAGAATAAAACTTCAAAATGCATTTATTTAATTTAAGTAATCTCAGAGAGAAAATGTGTGAATCTTTGATAAACTTACCACAGAAACAAATAAAAATAAAATCCACTAAAGGTGCATCTTCCTTCATTGTTGCATTTGACCAATTTTTGACAGGTTCCACTGGCATACAGGGGCCCGTGTGCTGTCGCGTATCACACGCCCTGTATAAATGCGTAATTAAAGGGAACCCCCCTCAAATATTCACTGTTCTTCCTCCAGACAAATTATTTACTGTTATTTCTGTACATATGATAGTGAACTTATCTCTATTTACAAATAAAGACGTGTTTGCATGCAACACACTACCCCTCCCTCTCCCATAATGATAATGAACAGTTCTCAAACTGAATTCACCTTTATTACTTATGGATCAAGTACTTAAAAGCAGAAGGTAAGAATACTCAGGTAAGTATGAACCCATTTGTATTCATTTTACTTAATTTTTGTGTGGGGCAAAAATTACACAAATAATGCAGTAAAGTCTATTCTCTCCTCCCTGCAAAACAAGCAAGAAGTACAGAAAAAAAGAGACTGGATTATGCTAAAGATCATATCAGTGAACCGGGAATATGAAACCCTGAGAGAAGTTGCCTAATCACAAGTTTAACTGAAAGAGGCAGCCTTAAGTGTGCTGTGAAAACTCAAATACTAGATACGAGGAACAAAACATAATAACAAAGAAAACATAGCAAAACTGAAAACATTCAGCAGGGGACGCAAGAGTGTCAAAGTAAAACAGGAACCAAGAAACATTCACAAAGACGTAGACTTGACACTGGGACGTGGAGACATAACTGACTGGGGAGACAGAAGGAACATGGAGACAAGGGTGACTAGACATGAAACGTGGAACTCTGGGAAGGCAAAGGCAAAAACAATAAAGAGAGCCAAAACCACGAAGAACAACCAATCCAAGAATAAAACTTAAACTTCAATAAAACCCAGTACCATGACACTCCTACATATTGTGTTCCACACTTCTTACAAGTTATTGATTAAACATAGTTCTTAGAACGCTGATTACCCTTACATTGTGAAAGGAAAACACTGTCATTTTAAAAACTGTGCAACTATTTACGGTGCTGAAAAATTTGCCTCTGAGGTCTGGGTCTAGCCTCAGAGAGTGGTCCGATTTTGGCCTTTATAAGATCATCTCTTGGGTTTTTATTTCTCCTAAAGGCTGCAATTAACTTATAATCTCAAAACATTTTGGTGTCCTGAACAAGTTTCTGAAAGTGGTTCCTAACAAACGTGGTAACCTCTGGGAGAAGAGGAGAGACATCAATGGGCCTGATCTGTAACATGGATTTGAAACACTTCCTTAAGGAAAAGCGACAGTACCCTCTTGTGGACAATGCCGAGAATCGAATTTTAGTAGCTTTCCTGAAATCAGTCTGCTGAGTTCAGATCCTGTGAAATCTCAATAATTGGGACGTAATTAGTCCAGCAAATGTATGCTTTGGATGAAAGCTTGTCTTAAACAAGAGGACATGTGTATCTGTTTGTTTGAAAAATACTGTTACATCCAGTCCATGGTTATTCAGAAAATTTGGCCCCTTAAATGTGGTTGTATCCAAGGAATCAATTGAGTTTTTTTAAATAATGGATTTAAGCTTAATCGAGGCATTATGGTTGTTCAGAGTCCTTAAAAACACCTCAAAATCTTGTTCAGAATGTTACCACATTCCCCAAATATCATCAGGAAACCGATAATAATGTAATGTTTTTTTCTCATATTTTTTTAAGACAGAGGTCTCCCACTCTGCCATGATGTATGGCGTATGCAGGGGCAAACATTTCACCATCACCACCCCTTTTATTTGCAAATAGAAGTCCCTGTTGAATTCACAATCATTTTTCATTAGGATGACTTCCAACAGTTCCAGTAATAATTTGTCTGGTCTTCTCTTGTGAGAATTTCTGAAAAATTCTCCTTACTGCATTTATTCCTTCTTTAATGTCTATATTTGTATAGAGGCTATCAATGTCAATTGTAAACAGAAAGGATTCAATGGGGGCTTCTAGTTATAGAAGAGCCCTGTCCTTGGCTCAATAAATACTTCTTGTGCTTCTTCTGATACAAGTTATTAATTACCTTTTCAACTATTGGTATTGTGTCTAAATAAACTGGTTTCTTTAACTTGAAGTAGTACGTTTTGTCATTCAGCTGCCTGTAGCCTCTCTCCTTCTCTTTGTCCAAAATCACTTCAGCACTCGCCTTGTCTGCTGGTTTTAGAATAATTTGTTTTCCTAGATTTTTTTAAAGCTTTTGTTTCTGCTGTAGTTAAGTTAGGTTTGATGCAACTTATTCGAAAATAGTTTTGGAAATAATCCCAGTACAGCTCTCACCAGGTGCGGATGCTGACCTATGTGGCGAGACCAGTCAGATTTTAGGGTAAAAGGCTGAAGTTCCGAATCGTTTTTATTCCAATAATATATAGCCAATTTGACCCTTCTATGATATTGTTGGATATCATATTTACATTGGAACCATAGATTTTTATTGTAGCCCTTTGTGGGAATTAAATTGCGACCCCTATTCAGCTGAGGAGTGGAAGGGTGAAATTCTTTAGAAAGGTTTACTACACCATTCTCCCCCTCCCACTGCTTCGAGCTTATGGGGATGTTCGATTTACATATTCATTCTAATACTGAAACACAAACATTGCATTTATTTTTTAATCCAATTAATACTGTCTCAGTGCAAAAGTTAAAAGCAGGATATACAGGAATGTGTTCCTCCAAACCTTAAAAGTGTTCTTTGTGGGGAAGGGCATTGGAGAAACTGATGACCGGGATAAAGATTTCAGCTTCCGGAAATCTCTTTTGGGCTGTCTTCAGTGCCCCTTTCAGCTCAGTCACCGGCATTTTTTTTTAATCCTTCTGTGACCTGTTGTTCCGGCCAAAGGATAAGACAAATTTATCCACCATCATGCTGCAGGTTGCTTTCTCCAGCACGGCTTCTGCTTGGCACTATTTTGCTCCTGCAAAGCTGTCAATCTGCACTCCCTTTTTTGCAAAAGGTGGGAGTCTGGCAACATTGGAGTCTCAGATGAAGGTTTTGGTGAGGGCGGTGAAGCAGGAGGAGAATTCTCTGCTGGTTTTGTTTGGAGGCGGGTCTGCACACTGGACCTCAGTATATTTAGGTTTATGGGGGTCAGTCTGTAGTGTGCTACAGTGTGTGGTATGGATACTTTGGTTGTTTTGCCTCCACTGGTTTCTGAGGGGTTGGATTCTGTCTTTGCGAGATCAACCACATTGCTACTCAGCTCCACAAGAGGTTGGGGTGGCTGGGCAGGGGGAGGTGATCCCTCTCCGCCAGGGGCCTTCCGCTCCCAGATTGGAGATCGTTTTAATCCTCTGGTCCCTTGGCACTGATTGGCCGGGGTCAGTCTCCTGTAAGTTAGTAGGAGGGGTGTTCATCAGACTGTTCTCTCTCCCTTCCTCTCTGTCTACAAAGGGTGATGGGATCGGTCATAGTTGAGGGTGTGTTTTTGGATGAAGTACACATTGCAGGTTTGTAATCAAACCTTCATCAGGCTGGCTTGCTTGTTTTCAGTCTGTATACAGGTGCAGATTTGTTGAAGATCACACATGTGTGTTCGATCACATGTCATAATGCTTAGGCTTTTCAGTGTCCACAGCCAATCAGAGAAAATTACAGAATGACTGTAGAAAACATGGCAGATATGTCTCTATCGCCCCCTGGTGTCTGGCAGCAGTATAGGTCATAAACCCCGCCTCCTCCATGTTGGCGGATAGGACTGGGGTCGGTCTAAAATAAATTAATTCTCCTCAGATACATTTTTTCCAAAGATTCTTTCTTTTGTTATCAATAGTTCTCATCACGCTGATTTATGTCCAAGGGGTCTCCTTTCCCATAAGTTTGATTCTAATTCCTACTATGTTAAATTGGGTTGTAACGCCATCATGAGAGCTTTGACTGGCAGCTGCAGTCACGGAGAAACTTCCGTATCTCTGTTCGGGAATAGCAGATAGAGCGTAGGCTCTGAGAGGAGGGCCAGTGTTTATGTTACGAAAACACGACCGACTGTTTTAACCTGACAGCCTGAGGTGTTCTTCAGTAAACTGGACTAATTTCAATTACTGCAGAAAACTGTTTTCTACAGTCATGGAAATTACATGGGTCAAAGATCTTTGTATTAAGAGGGACCTGATTGGTCACTCACCTGCATTCAGGGACCTCATGAACACAAATTTACAATATCAGATGTGATTCAGAAACATAATTGAAAATTGCCCTGACAAATGGCTCTACACAGTCCTATTTACATATGAGCAAGCAAGCAAACAATTTATTTACATAGCACTTTCAGAACAACTCCGAGCTGAAAACAAAGTGCTGTACACTTAACATGCCCCAAAATGATACATTGAATAAAAATAGAAATAAAAAATAAAATTTATGATAATTAGCACGGTGGCACGGTGGTTAGCACTGTTGCCGCACAGCAAGAAGGTCCTGAGTTCAATTCCACCATCAGGCCGGGGTCTTTCTGTGTGGAGTTTGCATGTTCTCCCCGTGTTTGCGTGGGTACTCCGGCTTCCTCCCACCATCCAAAGACATGCAGCTTGTGGGGATAGGTTAATTGATTAATCCAAATTGTCACTAGGTGTGAATGTGAGTGTGAATGGTTGTCTGTCCCTGTGTGTTGGCCCTGCGACAGACTGGCGACCTGTCCAGGGTGTACCCCGCCTTTCGCCCTATGACAGCTGGGATAGGCTCCCGCGACCCTGAAAAGGATAAGCGGAAGCGGATGGATGGATAGAATAAAATTTAAAACAATAAAATCAGGGTCATACATATTCCAAGAAGTAAAAATGGATTTTAAGAGGTGTTTTAAATCCATTTCCATCCATTTTCTTCCACTTACAACACATTGTACAGGATATTGCAATTTGGGCATCTCACAACCTTTCCTTATTGTTGTTTTTCCACAGGAAGTAGGCGCAGTGAGACAAATTGCACCAATAAAATATGTAAAATTAAGCAAATTATAGGTTTCAAATTGCCCCCCCCCCCCCTCCCCCCAAAATGGATTGTGTACATTTTTTTGTAACATCCTAATGATACAAGGATTATGAAACACCATACAAGTCAGAGAAAGCAGAATCATATTCCTATCACATTCAATTTGTTATGTTGATTCATCAATTTTCCAGTTCAGGCTCCTACGATAAAGATTACCTTATGTCATCATAGATGAAGGTATGCACAACTGCATCTGAACTTCCTGCTGAACTACATGACTGGATCACATCCAGACTGGAGACAGCAACTCCATGTTGGACTTCTGGAGGCTGGAGCTGGTTCTGCTTTGGACCGGAGAAAACCTCCAGTTGTTCAACAATCAGTTCATCACAGGTATGTTGTCACTGGCGCTGTTGAGCTATGTTTGAGCCTCTGATGAGATCTTTGTTTTCTCACGATGAGACATTGAACTCTTTTATTATCCAGTATGATCATGAAGGGTCCTGACAGAAAACATTCACCTCTTCATGCAGCTGTGGCTGCAGATGTTTGCCTTGTGTCAGCTGACCTGTGCTTTCTGTGTGAAGAGGGGTGGAGGGCCTCTACCCGGAGGGGGTCACACAGCAGCTGAAGTATAGTAAGTAGGTGAGCAGAAGGAGAACTGGAAAAATTGTTTTGAGCACATGAGGTACAGACAGACATTGTCCTTCATTAAAATTGGTTACCAAAACAAACTCTGAAGGAGAGTGATGTTGGAAGAAATTCAAATCAGAAATTAATTGTTGGTTGTGATTATCTAACCCATGGCAGTGGTGCTCCACAAGAACAAATGTTACATGCTGAAAATAAGGGGGCGTTAGGGGATGTAAGTGAAGAAAATGGTGAAAGTTGTCTTTGTGAGTTAGAAAACAGCTACAGCACAATTTAATATCTCTTCTGTTAGAGAAGCAAGCTGTTCTGCACATACCAGAGAGTGCCGTGGCAGAAGTAATCATATAGCTTTGTCAAATCAGTAAGCTGTCAGAGTCACTTCCACAAAACTGAGTGAGGGCCGCATTAGAAACAATATGAAAGAAGCAGTGCTAAAAGTCACAAACTGACTTGATGATAGTTTGTGCCAAAGATCTACAGAGCTGTGGAGAAAGCTTAGTTGAACTGAGCAGAGAGCCCAGAGGGTGGAGAACCAATTGGAACAATAAACAGAAATCTGGAGCAGAGTAGACAAATAGGAGTCTCAGGCCTAAAGAGCAGAGCTCAGGAGGTGAAGCTAAGAGTGAAAGACTGGCAGGGGAGGGAGGCTGTTCTCCAGCTGTTACGATAAATAACGTTTTTGGGGGGCTAAATAAAGTTTTTTTTTTACTTTGACTTGACTTGACTTGATAAAGTTTAACATTGAGATGTTAATGAAAGTGAATCTACAAGGTCCAAGCCCAGTGAAAAATAAAATTGAATTCATTCTGGAACTAACAGCAAAGCTAACTAACAGCAACCTGTCCACACAGTGGGCAGGTTGTCACAATAGAATTTGCTCCAGGCCCATCAACGTCAGCAGCCATCAGAGAGAGAGACCAGCAATGTTCCTTCTAAGCTGCGCGCGTGCGCAGTTGCGCACTGCTGGCACGGTCTCTGCGCACAGAAAATCTGCGTTGCGCACAAAAAAAAATCTAACGTGAATTGAAATTAAAATGAGTACGTTAACAATTCTGTTTTGCAGTGTTAGTCAGTAAGTGACTGGCTGCTCCCGTATGGGATTAGAACGATGCCACCTTATCCGATAGTCCAGCCAATAATGCAATTCACATTCGTATATAAGCAGCTAATCAACGTCGCTGACAGGCTATGACAGCGTCCTTATGTGCCAACACCGGTGTTTTAGCTAGCAAAGCGCCGTGGCTGATGTGGAGTGAAACCACGTTAATGACAACATGGACAACCTTTGGAGATGTGAGCAGGACAGACGGAACAATTGATGGAAAAAGTGTGGACTTTATACCAGTTTTTAAATTGTGTTGATAGGCCACGTAAAACCAGAGTTATGATTAAAAATATTTGCAATGTTTGGTTTTCTTCCTGAGCACTATCCTTGTTTATATTTACTGCGGGAAGAAACGGTAAAAAACGGCGTTTTATAAGGAAAACGCTCAAAAGCACTCTCCGCCTGTGAGCAAACACGACACCAAAAACCCCCCACACTTTCCTATTGGTCGCAAAATGTACCATGTCGACCAATCAAAAAATGATATGGCAACATGGCCATGACCAGTTGTTTAGGAAGGGGGAAGTTTTAGGAGTGAGATGTGAGAGATTTGCGACATTTGGCGCAAATCTTGTGTAGTTAGTGTGTAGTGTAGTCAATAGTTTTGTTGTGTGTGTCAGAACAATTAGGCGACTACTGAATATTACAGGTGTTACAGGAGTGATACATCTCCTGTTGTCAGGCCTGCAGGTATCAGGCTGTTGTTCTCCTTTATCTCATAGTGGACAGAAATTATTTTTTGGAGTGGCACAAATTTGATGCAGAACAGCTGATTGTTCTGTAAATAGTTTGAAATGTTTGTTTAAAAAAACACCTTGGCAGCATTTTTAGGTAAACAGCTGCAAAAAACTTTGTTTGCATTACTCTGTGACTTTTTTGAAGAAGTAACTATATAATTATTGCCCAACATTGGTCATTATATACTGTATTTTGCAGACAGAGTTACAGGACTCGCTCCCAGACCACAGACTCATAATAATGCATAATACAAGTCAGAGCTTATACATACACACACACACACACACACACACATATATGTATATATTAGGGGTGCAACGATATTCGTATCGATATTGAACCGTTCGATACAGTGCTTTCGGTATGTATCGAACAATACAACATTTGTAATTTATTTTATCAACTTTCCTTCTGACGATGCTGTCTGTGTTGAGCGCTCAGTGAATCTGCGTTCGACTACTCCGCCTAGGCTGCACTGTCGAGCGCAGATCCACTGAGCGCTCAACACAGACAGCATAGTCAGAAGGAAGAGCGCAGGGCAAGCTAGCAAGACAGAAGTTAAGCTATCCTTGCAACATGGACCTCCCCCACCCTCATTCAGATCTGGCGTTTGGAATTATTTTGGTTTTCATGTGACGTATGACCCTGAAGGTAAGCGAGTCATGGACTAAAGTAAAACAGTATGTTGGATGTGCCATGCAATGCTCAATTACATGGGTGGGAGCTAGTGTGTTAGCGCAGTTAGCTCGTTAACGTGTTGGCCGTCTAGCCCCATGCACGGGGCGATCGGCGGTAGCTCGTTAACGGAGATTTGCCGTGTTGTGGCGTTAAGGTCATTTCAACGAGATCAACCTGAAAGCACTAGTGGGAACACAACGAATATGACTGCACATTTACGCCGACATCATCCTAGTGCAAAGACAAAAACAACAAGCATGCTACTAACTTTACCCGAGTCATTTAGACAGCTGTTAGCACATGATTCTCCTTATGCTGCTGAGAATATAGCCCAGAAGAAGCGTATAGTATAGGTTTTATTTTGGAAAGAGCCATTTCTCTGTAATAAACTCTCTTTTCCAAAGATGAGTGATTCCTCAATCAGATACAGGGCTTGCAATATCGCTAGCCCGACGTCCCGGGGCTAGCGATTTTTTTCAGTCGGGCTACCAAAATCTATCTCTTCCCTGCCCGTCGGGCTATTGTAGGAAGGAAAAATATATGTCAATGCTTTTGCATTCTTTCAGAAATGTAGCTGGGTAATTATGTCATTGGCATCGGTGAGCCACTGTCAATATGTGACATATTGAAATCGCGTTTGAATTTGCGCTTGTTTTTTTGCTTTCACTTTGCAATCGTGCGAACTGTGTATAGAGAGCGACAGCACTGATCTGTGAGTGATGATAATTTGTGCACCAATTCCTCTGACATCGTCTTATTAATCGTTAGCTTACTATGCAAACATGACAAGTGAAATCTCCCGCAGCAAGCTTAAACATGTGAGAGGTTGATCGCGCAGAGAATCGCTGAGCTTATGTGAGTGCATGTGTAAAAGCAGCAGGATATATATTTTAGTTCTGCTGAGCCAAATAAGACAGGTCAGGGTGAAGAAGTGACAGCCAAAGAAAAGCTTACCACAAAACGGAGAAGTTATGACAAATCAGACTATAAGGCAAAAAGAAAGTGCAGCTTTATGGTTTCATGGACAAAATAATTTCTGTGGCTGCAATATGACGAGCTAAATAACCAGGGCTGCACATAAGTGGTCCGCAGGTGCGCATTCGCTGTCAAAATAAAAAACACGCACAAGGGTTAGGGTTAAATTTAAAAACTGTACTTTTGAGTTAAAATATATATTTATAATTTTAATAAATGACAAATTAAAAAGGCATGAACATTTTTTTTGTATCGAAAAAATATCGAACCGTGACACCAAAGTATCGAACCGAACCGAACCGTGAATTTTGTGTATCGTTGCACCCCTAGTATATATGTATATATATAAAAAAAAAACACCCAGCACGCCCCTGCGGGCGGTTTGTCCTTCAAGCTCAGGTCCTCTACCAGAGGCCTGGGAGCTTGAGGGTCCTGCGCAGTATCTTAGCTGTTCCCAGGACTGCACTCTTCTGGACAGAGATCTCCGATGTTATTCCCGGGATCTGCTGGAGCCACTCGCCTAGCTTGGGAGTCACCGCACCTAGTGCTCCGATTACCACGGGGACCACCGTTACCTTCACCCTTCACATCCTCTCGAGCTCTTTTCTGAGCCCTTGGTATTTCTCCAGCTTCTCGTGTTCCTTCTTCCTGATATTGCTGTCATTCGGAACCGCTACATCAATCACTACGCCCGTCTTCTTCTGTTTGTCTACCACCACTATGTCCGGTTGGTTAGCCACCACCATTTTGTCCGTCTGTATCTGGAAGTCCCACAGGATCTTAGCTCGGTCATTCTCCACCACCCTTGGGGGCATCTCCCATTTTGACCTCGGGACTTCCAGGTTATACTCAGCACAGATGTTCCTGTACACTATGCCGGCCACTTGGTTATGGCGTTCCATGTATGCCTTGCCTGCTAGCATCTTGCACCCTGCTGTTATGTGCTGGATTGCCTCTGGGGCATCTTTACACAGCCTGCACCTCGGGTCTTGCCTGGTGTGATAGACCCCAGCCTCTATGGATCTTGTACTCAGAGCTTGTTCTTGTGCTGCCATGATTAGTGCCTCTGTGCTGTCTTTCAGTCCAGCTTTGTCCAGCCACTGGTAGGATTTCTGGATATCAGCCACCTCCTCTATCTGCCGGTGGTACATACCGTGCAGGGGCCTGTCCTTCCATGATGGTTCCTCGTCTCCCTCCTCTTTCTTGGGTTTCTGCTGCCTGAGGTATTCACTGAGCACTCGGTCAGTTGGGGCCATCTTCCCAATGTATTCTTGGATGTTCGTTTTCTCATCCTGGACTGTGGTGCTGACACTCACCAGTCCCCGGCCCCCTTCCTTCCGCTTAGCGTACAGCCTCAGGGTGCTGGACTTGGGGTGAAACCCTCCATGCATGGTAAGGAGCTTTCTTGTCTTTATGTCAGTGGCTTCTATCTCCTCCTTTGGCCAGCCTATTACCCCAGCAGGGTACCTGATCACGGGCAGGGCATACGTGTTGATGGCCCGGATCTTGTTCTTACCATTCAGCTGACTCCTCAGGACTTGCCTGACCCTCTGCAGGTACTTGGTGGTTGCAGCTTTTCTAGCGGCCTCTTCATGGTTCCCATTCACCTGCGGGATCCCCAGGTACTTGTAACTGTCCTCTATGTCTGCAATGTTGCCTCCCCTCAGTTCTGACTACCTTCCCTCTCTTTGTTACCATCCGACTACACTTCTCCAGTCCGAACGACATTCCAATGTCATTGCTGTATAGCCTGGTAGTGTGGATCAGTGAATCGATGTCTCGTTCACTCTTGGCATACAGCTTGATGTCATCCATGTACAGGAGGTGGCTGACAACTGCTCCGTTCCGTAGTCGGTATCCGTAGCCAGTCTTGTTAATGATCTCACTGAGGGGGTTCAGGCCTATGCAGAACAGCAGTGGGGACAGAGCATCTCCTTGGTAGATCCCGCACTTGATGGTGACTTGTGCTATGGGCTTGGAGTTGGCCTCTAATGTTGTACACCACATCCCCATTGAGTTCCTGATGAAGGCTCTTAGGGTCCTATTGATCTTGTACAATTCTAGGCATTCCAGTATCCAGCTGTGGGGCATTGAGTCATAGGCCTTCTTGTAATCAATCCAGGCAGTGCACAGGTTGGTCAGTCTGGCCTTGCGGTCTCGGCTGACTGTTCTGTCTACCAGTAGCTGGTGTTTTGCGCCTCTGGTATTCTTGCCAATTCCTTTCTGTGTCCCGCTCATGTATTGACCCATGTGGCTGTTCATCTTAGCCGATATGATGCCTGACAGGAGCTTCCATGTAGTACTGAGGCAGGGTCGGTAGTTGGAGGGGACCGGTCCCTTCTTGGGGTCCTTGGGGATCAGGACCGTCCGACCTTCGGTTAGCCATTCCGGGTGTCTCTCGTTAACTAGCAGCTGGTTCATTTGTGCTGCCAGACACTCGTGGAGTGCAGTCAGCTTCTTTAGCCAGTAGCCGTGAACCATGTCGGGCCCTGGTGCTGTCCAACTCTTCATACTGGAGACCCTTTCTTGGATATCTGCCACTGTGATGGTTACTGGACCCTGTTCAGGGAGGTCGCTGTGGTCTGCCCTCAGATCCACTAGCCACTGAGCATTGCCGTTATGGGTTGCGTCCTTCTCCCATATGCTCTTCCAGTATTGCTCCGTCTCCAGCCTTGGTGGTGCTGTTCTCTTATTATTATTGTTCCCTTGCCACTGAGAGTACACCTTTGCTGGTTCTGTGGAGAACAGCTGGTTTATTCTCCTGCCTTCTGTCTCTCTGGTGTACCTCCTCAAGCGGCTGGCCAAGGCTGTGAGTCTTTGCTTGGCAGTTTCCAAGGCCTCAGGTATGGACAGCTTGCTGTATTTCTTATGCACCTTCTTTGTCGCACCTTTCTGCAACTCCGTTAGTTGGCTAACCTCCCTCCGTGCTACTTTGATCTTGCCCTCTAGCCTCCTTCTCCATGGAGGGTACTGCCCCTTGTGGCTGTTCAACTTGTAGCCAAGCATCTCACTGATCACTGCTGCCGTATTGTAGATCAGCTTGTTAGTGTCGGTAATCGTGGTTGTAGGTATCGTCCGTAGTGCTGCATTAACATCATCTAGCAGACCTTCTGAGGGTACTTCACGTAATCTTGGTAACCGGCTACGGGGGATCCAGGTTTCAAGCTTGGCCATGATTCTATTTTTCAGGTTAGTTCCTCTCGCACTCAACGATCCTTCTCCTATCGCACTTGGGGCTATGTACCCAATCTCGGGTGGGGGTGATGATATCGCCCCCCTGACCTGGCGTCCTGACTCCTCCTTGCCATAGCATTTGTGTTGTACCTCGTCAATCTCTAGCTGTGAGAGCAGTCCCTTCTTTCGAATGTTGGAACACTGAGCTACTAGTTGTTTCGCCGTCATTGCGGATGTTGGGTATCGAAAAATCCATAGGTCCTATTCGTGTAGCCCCTTCCGCCGGGGTTACTTGCGTAGTAGCATTCCAACAACGCCCTGTTTTCGTCTCTTGCCCACCGATGCCTTCTTGTTCCAGTAGCCCACTTGTCGTCAGGGTGCCCTGGTTCCTCAACACCTGACGCGGACCTTGTTGATCCGGGCGACGACGTATATATAGATATATATATATATATATATATATATATATATATATATATATATATATATATATATATATATATATGTATATATATATATATATATATGTATGTATATATATATATATATGTATGTGTATATATATATATATATATATATATATATATATATATATATATACATAAAAACACCCAGCACGCCCCTTTGGGCGGTTTATCCTTCAAGCTCGGGTCCTCTACCAGAGGCCTGGGAGCTTGAGGGTCCTGCGCAGTATCTTAGCTGTTCCCAGGACTGCGCTCTTCTGGACAGAGATCTCCGATGTTATTCCCGGGATCTGCTGGAGCCACTCGCCTAGTTTGGGAGTCACCGCACCTAGCGCTCCGATTACCACGGGGACCACCGTCACCTTCACCCTCCACATCCTCTCGAGCTCTTCTCTGAGCCCTTGGTATTTCTTGGCGACGAGGATGGGATATATATATATATATATATATATATATATATATATATATATATATATATATATATTTTTTTTTTTTTTTTTTTTTTTTTTAGGGGTGCAACGATACACAAAATTCACGGTTCGGTTCGATACTTTGGTGTCACGGTTCGATACTTTTTCGATACAAAAATTGTTCATGCCTTTTTAATTTGTCATTTATTAAAATTGTAAATATATATTTTAACTCAAAAGTAGAGTTTTTACATTTAATGTTGCTGAAACAACAAAGTAATAAAAAAATAAATCTATCTGATCCAGAAATCACTCATCTTTGGAAAAGAGAGTTTATTACAGAGAAATGGCTCTTTCCAAAATAAAACCTATACTATACGCTTCTTCTGGGCTATATTCTCAGCAGCATATTAAACATATCAGGTCCCCATAAGGAGAATCATGTGCTAACAGCTGTCTAAATGACTCGGGTAAAGTTTGTAGCATGCCTGCTTGTTGTTCTTGTCTGCTTCCACTTGTCTTTGCACTAGGATGATGTCGGCGTAAATGTGCAGTCATATTCGTTGTTCCCACTAGTGCTGTCAGCGTTAATCTCGTTGAAATGACGTTAACGCCACAACACCGCAAATCTCCGTTAACGAGCTACCACGGATTGCCCGTGCGTGGGGCTGGACGGCCAACACGTTAACGAGCTAACTGTGCTAACGCACTACTTCCCACCCATGTAACTGAGCATTGCGTGGCACATCCAACATACTGTTTTACTTTAGTCCATGACGCGCTTACCTTCAGGGTCATACGTCACATGAAAACCAAAATAGTCCCAAACGCCAGATCTGAATGAGGGTGGGGGAGGTTCAATTTGCCATGTTGCAACTTCTGTCTCGCTAGCTTACCTTTAAAAATTTGTATTGTTCGATACATACGCGTACCGAACCGAAAGCACTGTATCGAACGGTTCAATATCGATACGAGTATTGTTGCACCCCATATATATATATATATATATATATATATATATAAAATTTTCATTGTAAGTGGGCTGAAGAAGTTAATTAACAGTAGTCTAACATAAATGTAAATGCTGTAATTTGCTTATTTTAATAAACCATGTAACTTGGATGGATTTGATGCTGGCGTGACCACAGTGCACACGCCTGCTGTTGCTCACAGTGGTCCAAGGGATCGCTCAGGGAGTTTGTGTGTTCGCTCAGACACATGAAAATTTAGAGGGAACATTGGAGACCAGCATGGTGGAGAAAAAGTGTTTGGCCATCCGGTGGGGAGCACCAGTTTATGAGAGAGATTATAGTATTAAATGTAAAGCTGAAATCAACAAATACGGAGGGCCTTGAGTGCCCAAACAAATTAATTAAATCATTAAATATGTCATTTATGTATCATTATTTCAAATTGGAAACAAATATATAAATTAAATATTAATTAATTTCATTTAAAACATTTAATTATCTCCAGTTTTAATTATTTACCATTATTTAATGACATCATTGATATTGGCACTCCTGGCCCTGCTGCACAACTTTGGATTTGTGTAGAATTACTTGTGCTAGGACAAATGAGCATAC
Source organism: Diplotaxodon limnothrissa (assembly GCF_057381915.1). Classification (NCBI taxonomy): domain Eukaryota; kingdom Metazoa; phylum Chordata; class Actinopteri; order Cichliformes; family Cichlidae; genus Diplotaxodon; species Diplotaxodon limnothrissa. The sequence continues at coordinate 17,198,381 of NC_140612.1, forward strand.
TTCCCAAAGACAAGCGGTAGGGTATGATGTTCCGCACTGCAAAACTTTACCTATGTCACTCATTAGAAGAATTGCTGCAATTAAAATCAATCTGTTCTCGCCAATTCCTTAGAAATCCTCTTTTGCTCGGTTGAAGTCACCAGTTTCAAACATCTCAAGATTTTTATGGATAGACGAACAATCCAAAATACGTTTAAAAACTCACCAGAAGCTAACACACAATAGTTGTTTAGAGCTACCAAAGTCAAATCACTACTGCTTAGCTAAAGAGAACAATATCGCTTTTTAATTGACACATCACTACAGTGGTATGAAAGTTTTTGCACCCTTCCTGATATCCTATTTTTTGCATGTTTGTCAAACTGAACTATTTCAGATCATCAAAGAATTATAAATATAAGACAAACACAACATAAGTAAACACAAAGTTTCTAAGTGAAGGTGTTTATGATTAAGGGGGGAAAAAATCCAAACCTACATGGCAGAGTGTGAAAAAGTGTTTGGCCCCTAAAACTAATAACCAGTATTATACAAACTTCACTGAGCTTACAGCTTATCAGTATGAAAGGTGGCTGGCACTGAAAGAATATTGAATATTGATGACATGTATTTAAAGACACACACACGTTCTTCAGCTATGCCGTTGTTGTTAGCTTGGCCTTGGTGAGCCTCAGCAGATATTCCTGAACTTTGTTCCTCAGAAATTTTGTAATCTCGCAAGATTTTCAATTTTACCTTGGCAGTTCTTTTCCAGTGCTAAGACATGATTGTAGATGTCAGCAAAGTCCCTGAGCATGGGACAACATTCCTCCTCTCACATTATTGGTTACTGCAATTTGGAGATGATTTTGTTCAAAATGCACCCATCTGAACCCTTGTCCCCCTCACCATCCCTAGTCCGAGGTGGCTGTGATTGTGGAAGGCTGTGGTTCCAAGAACTGGAGGTTCTTGGATAGGTCTTCGCTGTGTGTCTTCTTTAAATTACTCCACCTAGAGTTCACAGCTGGTGTGGGTGGAGAATGCCCACAACTCAATGACATCTTCAGCCACTGGAGTGTCTCCCTTCGAGGCCTCCCTGGGATACCAATCCCCGTTGCTGTCTGTCTCGGAAGGGGAACTCCCTTCCCTTCAATCCAGAATCACGTGCGTCGTTGTTGCCACCTCTGGAGATCCAGATCCTCAGGTCAGTGGAACAAAATAAACGTTTGGCAGATTGTCATGTTTCAGCTCCCACATATCAGGCTGATAAGAAGGTCTGGCTCTCCACCAAAAATGTACCTCTGAGGACCAAATCTAAGAAGTAGGAAATTTGGTTCATTGGCACATTTGAGGTGCTGTTAAATATTAACCCAGTGACTGAGCGTTTTTACAGTGGAGCATTTGTAAATATTGAGTGTTGGAGTTGTTTACCTGTCACACCACTGACCACAAGAACTGAGCGGGAGTCAGGAGCACATTTACAGAAGCCACGTCTGTGGAAAGTCTTTCAGTATTGTTCACATTCCCACTGTGAATAACAGTGAGAATTTACAAAATCCTCCATTTTGGTCCCGTTCTTGCCATGCACTCTCAATGTAGGATGTTTCTAAAATGTAAAATGTAGCATGTTTTGGATTTAGAACATCGGTTCGACTACATGTGTAGAGAGTCATTTAGCAGCATCACCTAAAGAACACCACTACACCTGTCTCAGCAGCATCAATAAGGGTTTAGACCTCTGCTCCATTATTAACATATAATAACTCCAGCGTCTTCTTGCTGTTGGGTAATTAAAAAATAATAATTACCTATGAAAGAGAAAAAATGTGATGTAATCTTCATGTACATAAAGTTCAGAATCTCAGGTTTCCAGAAATTTTTACTTTAAATTATTTGGACTCATTCTAATCATTGTTGAGCTTTTGATTTTGTTTAAGTATATGCCAAAGGTCTAATTATGATGTATATGGAGGTAAAAGGTGAGGTAAGATGAGTTAGTTCCCCTTCCAAGTTACTCAACAGTGAAGCTTGGGAACAATCCCACAGCTGAAAACATGGGGTGGTTCTATTGATTTATCCTCTGAGCACTGCGGAAGATGGCAGTGTTGAGGGCATGGTGATGGATAATCAGTAAAGCCATCACAATTTACTTTTGCCAACACCTTTATTCCAAGACACTGACATTGTTTTAAGATGTGTGGATAAAGTTTGGCATTCCAGGAAAACCAGCTCTCTGATGCAGCGCAGAATCAGCACAGAGCTGTGTGTCTCCTTTTGCAGGGCTGATAACATGAAGGGTTAGTGGCTAATTCTGCAACACTGTTGTAATGTTGTGAAATGACAGTGAAAGGGGAAGTATAATGATTGTGTTGCTCCAAGGTGGTTTGACAATAGCGAGCAGTTTACTGCAGGCTGGAAGAAATTTCAGACATGGGGTTCATCCAGAGTGCAGTGCCTGAGCACGGCCACGAGGTGGTGATAGAAGTTGAGGTGGGTCAGGGTTAGGGTCTGATGAGGGCTTTGATGGGTGACCTTCAGTCCAGTTGGTGTTGTTTGCCTCTCCTCAGACCTGGCTGCAGTCTGCTGATTATGGAAGAATCTGCAGTACAGAAAAGCAAGAACAAGCAGACCCCAGACCCACTGCAAACACTAAATAACGAGACGACTCCATGTGGGTGCCAGACTTAAGGAAATCTTTGTGCAGAAACGAATCGTGTTTCTCTCCAGAGATTCGTGGGATGATGTTTGCATGCTTCAGCTCCACCCTGAAGCTCTGAGTCTGCCATTGGATTTTACCATTCAAAGTGAACTCCGATGGAGGGCGTTCTTAAATGCAACACGGCGCCACCTTTTGATTACAGTCTCTCACAGAGGGCCTCACCTATTACTGCTGCACTTTGCTTAAGTTTAAAACAACTTACAATATCAGATCACAGCTCATCATTTTCGTACGAAACTTGGAAAAAAAGAAAGTATACTTTATTGATCCCCTTGGGGAAATTCCTCTCTGCATTTAACCCATTCACTCAGTGAAGCAGTGGGCAACCATTGGGCGCCCGAGGAGCAGTGTGTATAGACAGTACCTTGCTCAGGGGTACCGCAGGGTAGCTGTTCAGTGGATTTGAATCACCGGCCTTTCGATCATGGGGCCACCACTCTACCTACTGAGCTATCCCTGCCCTAAAAAACAGGATGCTATGTCAGAAATTGACTGTGGTCAAAGAACAAATTTTGATTTTAATGAGCCAAATAAAAAGAATCACATAAATTAAAAAGTCAGCGACAAACAGGTCATAAGACATTTTTACTATTAGTAGGGGAGACCGGGGATAGTTGTAACATTTTTGACATTTCTGTCTGTAAATTGAAGCTCTTTTAAGGTAGTGGATTCAAAATGTAATGCAAAGTATTTACATGTCTCTGCTATTAAATAGTGCAGTTATTTTCTCTGCAGCACAATTACCCATTGCATGGTATGGTCTCAAACACGAAGAGTGAAATGTTACAATTAACCCCATAGTCTGGGTTAGTTGTAACATATCCTGGGGTGAAATGTAATACAATGAAATAAGGGTACTAACAAAACATTAACATGTAATCTTTGTTTATTCAACACATGAATGCACTTACATCCATTTATGTAGCTCTGTGTGTGTGTGACAGAATGCAGAAATCTAGCTTTTGAACATATTCCAACCCCCCAAAAAAGACAAATTATGGAATTTTCTGCAACTGAATATTTCATTAATTTTGGTTGGTCTTCCTTGAGTTTGGCCTCATTGGATCAGTGGGCATTATAACCTACAACTCTTGCACCAATTTTGAACATAACAATGAAGCTGAAAAAATGTAGTTGTTCACCAGCATCGCAATTCCATTACTTTTTATCATGGCTTACCTTGGTGTGGTTTGCAAAGTGCTTCAGAAAGATGAGGAAATCTGTTTCTTGCACCCATCCTGACTTATTTCCACTACCAGTACTTCCTACTGGTCCATCTCTGACACAGTGGTCTGCATAATGTATGTGTGGGAACACAAACAGTGGAGGAATTGTGTTGCCAATGGCATTACCGCATATACAAATGCGACCAGTGAACCTCTCTCTGCTGATGTCGTTGCCCCAACTTGTTTAATATAAGTTAAAGTAATAGTGTGGCAAGTTGTAACATCTGCATTATTGTTACAACTAACCCAGACTGTTGCTGTTACAACTGACCCAGACTCCTATAGCCATGAACTAGCTAACATTACAGCCAACGGCTAAAACATTAGCACTAAAGACCTACACAGAATATATCCCCATAGACATACAAATAACATAATTTAAGTTTGATGAGTTTAACTGCAAAGCAGATAATGCTATCACAAATTGAAATAAAGTAGAAAAACTTACTTTTTGGCATACAAATTACTTTTTTTCATGTTAAATTGTCTGTGTTTGACAAAATGTGCTGATTTTTCACATGTGATAGCAGAACTGAATTGGGCATGCACAGGATGAGTCACATCATTTGAAACTTAGCCCTGATTGGAGAAATTGGAAGTGTTACAACTGACCCACGTTACAACTATCCCCGGTCTCCCCTACTTTTACTTTATTTAAATGTTGCTGTTTGTACGTGAGATTATAGATAAAGTTTTATTGGGGATAACCACAGTGGGGGTCACGTGTTAAAGTTGCAGTTAAATAAACGTGAATGAAAGAATCTGCAGGAAATAAAGTTTCATCTTTTTTAAACTTCATGATTTTTCCGCCCCGCCCCCTGTATGTCAGCGCGCGGGTCTGCGGACGTGGCATGCGTGCTTCCTTCTTTCCTCTCGTGAAGAAGGACCAATGAGAAAAGAGTCCGCGGACAGCAACCCTCTGACATCACCGAGGGAGCATGACGTATAACTGAGGTGGACCAATCAGGTCGAGGGAAAAGTCTGACGCGGGCTCTGATTGGCTGCGGAGGCCCAGAGGCGGCTCCGCGGGGTCGCAGACAGCGGGGCTCGGTGTGAGGAACGAGCAGAGCAGCGGTCGCCAGGTGTAAGAGTAGCACGCGCACAGGTGAGAGGAGAGCAGGTGAGCTGATGCTCCAACAGCTGTAGCGAGTTTGAGGCAATCAGCAGTTTTATGAATATTAAACAGAAACTGTGATGTTTGTAAAACCAGAGTTTATTATCATGTGACTGACGTTTGCGAGAGAAGCTGACTGTGAGTGAAAATATTCAAAGAGGAATTTAAAGCTTAAAACGTAAACTTTGTTTCTGTGTGCGTGCGCGTGCGTATGTCTGTGTCTTTGTATGTGTGTCACAGTGTGTGTCAGGATGGTGCGTCCAGTGCTTGTGTTCCTCATCCTTGCTGTGGTGGTCAGCAGCAGCAGTAAGCCCACAGAGAGGAAAAGTCGGGTCCATCATGAGGAGCCTCTGAGCGCCCTTGAGCATGACGACCAGAAAAACTTCGACTACGACCACGAAGCATTTTTGGGTCAAGAGGAGGCCAAAACCTTTGAGCAACTTCCTCCAGAGGAGAGCCAACGCAGACTCGGGTGAGTTCAGGTCATCTGAAGCTTCGCCTGGTTTTTCTGAGTGATGAAGAGAAGCAGGCCGGCCTCGGCTCTCCACATTGAAGTACAGCCCGATCAGACTGTGGCTGAGCGCTGTGCAGGGACAGGGTCCACAGGGCATAATGAGAAATTCAGACAATCACTTCCTGTAGCTGTGTCATGCTGACCGTGAGGAAATAGACGTCCTCACTGGTCGAATCGTCTCCACCTCCAGCTGCTGCAGACGCAGGAGAAACTTTACAATTTCAACTCACATACTCAGCTCAGCTGTGTTCACAGAAAACTCAATACAATTAAAATAAAGTCCAGTGTATTTCCTGGACCTGTGAGCTCAGTTTGGGTTCAGTTAGGTTAGATATTTCTCAAGTCTAGTCTTTATTTTTGTTGCCTCTCATAAAGATGTTGTTTTTGGCTTTGCGCTCTGGTAATTCGTGTCTCTGCAGCATCATCGTGGATAAAATTGACACTAACCGCGATGGTTTCGTCTCTGAGGAGGAGCTGAAGGCCTGGATCAGAAATGCTCAGAGGAAGCACATCTATGACAGCGTGGAGCATCAGTGGAAAGACTTCGACTTGAACGGCGACGGCCGCATCAGCTGGGACGAGTACAGGAACGTGACATACGGCAGTTATCTGGGTCAGGACTCCATCTGAGGTTATTAGGTCTTCTTTGATAAATGTTATTGTGCTGTAATCAATCTGATCAGGTCTCTCATTGCTTGGTTCCAGATGACCCTCCAAAGGAACCAGAGTACAACTACACCTACATGATGTCGAGGGACGAGCGGAGGTTCCGGGTCACAGACAGGAATGGAGACCTCATCGCAGACAAACAGGAGTTTACCGCTTTTCTTCATCCTGAAGAACACGAGTACATGAAGGACGTCGTGGTGCAGGTGAGACTGATGTCGTGGGGTCATGTGACCCACTGTTTCGTTTCAAATATTTAACTTTCTTTTTTTGTCACAGGAAACGATCGAAGACATCGACAAGAATGGAGACGGGTTTATCGACCTGAAGGAGTATATCGGTGAGGTTTTATCGATCAGGTGGAGCATTAGAGGAAACAGGAAGCAGCTGATCTGAAGGTCAGGAGGTCAGGCCTTTACCTTATCCTGACAGACGGACTAGACAGTGATGGTCTCATGGAGCCTATGCATGCTTTTTGTGATGTCAGGCAGCAGGGGGCAGCACTGTGACGAGCTCGCTGCTGAATACCACAAAATTTACCTGCGGCTGAATTTATTCTGTGTGCTGCAGCTTTCCTTTTTATGATTAGCCAATCAGTGCTTGTTAGGTGGGAGTGTGTGTGTGTGTGTGTGTGTGTGTGTGTGTGTGTGCGTGCGTGTGTGAACAGACTGTAACCAAACAGATAACAGATTTAAGTTCCTCTTCTAAGTTTGGTCACTTCTTGTCACGTCCAATTGCCCCTCCCTGAGCCTGGTTCTGCTGCAGGTTTCTTCCTTTTAAAAGGGTGTTTTTCCTTCCCACTGTCACCAAAGTGCTTGCTCATAGGGCGTCGTATGATTGTTGGAGTTTCTCTGTATTATTGTATTGCCTTGAGGAAAATGTTGTTGTGATTTGTGCTATATATAAACAAACTGAATTGAATTGTCGTAGGTGACATGTACATGTCTCAGGACGGCGAGGAGGAGCCTGAGTGGGTGGCGACAGAGCGTCAGCAGTTCTCGGAGTTCAGAGACAAAAACAAGGATGGGAAGATGGACAAAGAGGAGACGATGGACTGGATCCTTCCCTCTGACTATGACCATGCCGAGGCCGAAGCCCAACATCTGCTGCATGAGTCTGATGCCGACCAGGTGAGGCTGAACCAAATGCGCCCCTCGCAGCTTTCGGTTTACCTGCTTGCATGTGTAACAGCTGATTTTTGTGTCTTCAGGATGGAAAACTGAGCAAGAAAGAGATTCTGGACAAGCATGAGGTGTTTGTCGGAAGTCAGGTGACAGACTTTGGAGAGGCGCTACTGCGACACGACGAGTTCTAGAAGGTCACATGATTGAAGCGTCGCTGGAACAAACTGCTTCTGAATTTTGGTGGAAACTTTATGGAGATAATTTATTTTTAGAGCCAAAGAAGAAAAAACAGTTTTGATGTTCAACAGTTACTGCCAGGTTGTTAGGCCAGACTTTTTTATTTTTCGTATGTGTTTTTGCTCCTCACGAGTTTCTGCAGTACAGAAGCGTAAAACACTGACCCGCCATTTTCACTAAAATCCACTTTTATTTCATTTAGCGTTGAAGAAAATTATGTCATTGGGACACAGTTGGACTAAAAGGAGTGCTCATGTGATTTCAGGTGAGAGCGCCTTACTGTCGTAGCTGTGTTGGTCATTTGGAAAAAAATCTCACGTAAACGTTTTACGCTTCGTCCTTCAGAGCGTTGCCACTTTGGAGCAAATAACAAATGGTTTTTATAAAGATTTAAAGATGCCTTAAAGCATAGGTGTCAAACTCTGGCCTACTGGTATTATACAACTACCATAATATATATATTGTTTAGTATTAAGCTTTGCTTGTTCCATATTCAGTTTTTCAGCAAAACTTGTTTGAGTCCATAAATCTGGAGGAAGATTTTTTTTTTTTTTTTCAGTAAATATTAATGTTAGCCCGCGACCTTGTTACAGTTTTGAATTTTGGCCCACTGTGTATTTGAGTTTGACACCCCTGCCTTAAAGCTTAAAAAAATCTACAGACAAAGTCTGAGTTTTATGTCGCATTTTTACCTGTTTATCAATAAAAAAAAATAAAAAAAGTGAAACTCAGAGTTTGGTTTCGTGAACGTTTTATTCAGAAAGTCTAAAGAAAGACACTTCACTGTTTTTAATGTTTATTTTTGCCTTTTATCTAAACACGTATGTTCTACAGGAACATAGATATCAGCTGATCGTGTGTACGTATAAACTTTATTTACATAACGATGAGAATACAGGAAACATTCGTCCTCCAAACTCTGACCTGTGAAGGTCCTCTTCAGCTCAGTCACGCCCTCTTAAAAGTTCTTTGTGTCACTTTGGTGTGAGCATTAAGAAGCTGTGGACACTTCAGTCTTTGTGGAAACTTCGGAGGATTCGTCCATTGTCTTTCCAAACACCATCTCCATGATACAGCCATTAAACTGAGAACAGAACAGAAGAACTCATCATCACTTCAGTAGCAGGGACAACTCAAACTGTCAGAGAAAAGCTGCGAAAAACTAAACCCTGCGTTCTGCACTGTGTTATCTGAGTGTGCTCACCTGTTTGTTCATGAAGACGTAGATGAGTGGGTTGTAGACGCAGGCGCTCTTAGAGAAAAACGCCGGGATGGTGACAAGTCGATAGTCTTTGTTTTCATCTGTGGAGTAGGCAAAGTAAAGAGCTGCCAGGGCGTACGGGCCATAGCAGGTGACGAAGGACCCCACCATAACGATGATCATTCTTGACACCTCCTTCTCCGCCTTCTGGGTGGAGGCTGACTCAGCCTGCTGGGCTGCAACCTGCAGAGGAAACAACAAGGCTAAGCTTTAATGGAGTGAAGTTCTCAAGCTCCAAACACACTACCAGCACAGAGACTCAGTTAATCACTTAGTGCTGGCTGATTGATTGATTGATTGATTGATTGATTGATTGACTCACTGCTCTCAGAGCACCCAGCAGCTGGGAGTAGCAGAAGATGATGATGGAGAGAGGCATGATGAAGCAGGTGACCATGAGGAAGTGTATGTAGCTGGTCGTGTTGTACTGCTCATTGTGAGTGTACCAGTCGGGTCCACAGGAGCAGCCCAGACCTTCAGGGATGTACCTACCAACACAGACAGTCAGCTCACCTGTGCAGGACACACACGGCCAGAATCACCTGATGCCTACAGTACCTGCTCCAGCCAAAGAAAGGTGGGCAGGCACAGCCGATGCCCATGAACCAGGCGAAGGCCACTGCAGCCAGAGCGTGATTTGAGCCAAACTTAAAGGCTCCGAACGGTTTACAAATGACCAGGTACCTCTCAAAGGAAAGCACCGCCAAAGACCAGGCGGTCACCAGACCTGAGGAGGAGGGAGAAACACACCATTGCACCTGCACACACCTGTACACATCCTGCCGATGGATTGGGTGGTTTACCTGCCACGGAGCCCACAGCACCCTCCAGAGCACACAGCGTGTGACCCAGGAAGAAGTAACCTCGCATGGAGGCTAAGAACACCTGACTGACAGAGAAGGTGACGAAGATGAAGCTGGAGAAGGAGATGTTGACAAGAATGAAGTTGAGTGGGACTCTGAGCTTCTTGTACTTCATCGTCGCCACGAGAACAATGAAGTTTAAAGGAGTGCCAGCAAAAAAAACAAAACCCATAAAGGCGGCCTGCAGGTAAAAGGCCCAGACAGGGGCCAGGTAATACTGGGGCCCCTCAAAGGGACTGACTTTGGAGATGTTCTCGTACAGTTGGAAGTGTTTTCCCATTGTGACCCTGAGCTCTTTGCCGCTGCCGCTGTGTCAGCCTCTTATATACGCTCATAAACCACTTACAGCAAAGATTATGCTGCTGGGATTTTTCTAAACTTTCAGGATTAAGAACTTCTGACTCCTTAATCTGCTTACAGAAGGTTTTCTCTGTGAACACACAGATCCACCCGAGTTCACCTCACTGCTCAAAAAAAACTTTGTGCTTTAACAGCCAATAACATGACAGTAAAACTTTAATTATGCTAAATGATTTATCTGTACTCTTTAAGTTTGGTTACACGTAATAACTAGAAACATTAGCATCCCGCCAACCAGCTCACTGTTGTGGAGAGGTCAGTGGGTGAGAAGCGAGGTACACTTGGACAGGTCACAGATTCAAACAAAGATCTCTTTTAGTGAGGCAACAGAGCTGACTGTTGCTCTGCTGCCAACTCTAAAAATCCTTCTTACAGATGAAGAGGTAAGTCCCTGCTGTGTGATATGGTTTGTGATGGGTTTATAAAGTTTTTAGTGTAATAAACACAAGCTGTTGTCAGGCCCACTGCAGGGCGATGAAGACGCCTGATGATGAAGAGCAGCAGCAGGTGGCTGACGGATCTAAATCCAATAAGAGTCTTTTGTTTTTCCGTGTGCTCAACTTCCGATGTAATCCGGATATTTCAGATTTACCTGACCAGGTGATCCTCCTCAATCCTCCAAATCCTTAAAACATCGTCACACAGTCAGATTAGAAGACTCACGACCACTGAAACGGTTAAAGGGGTTCAGCGTGAGGAAGACTGTGAGGAAGAGGAGGAGGAAGAACACTGAGCCTTTAAGAAGGAGCTGTCCTCCAACCTTCATCATTTCTCCTGCTCAGAGTCCGGAGAACGTCGCGGACAAGAAGAAACTGCACTGTCTCCACTTCTGTTGCCCATTTTCATCCTGGACCAGACTGAAGAGGAGACACATTTATTGACTGATCGATTGATCGATGGCTGTAATGATTGCTGACCTTTAGAGCGGGGGCTGTATCATAACCAGGCTGTGAGCTGCATGGAGCATGGGTATGATACGACCTCAGTTTGGAGGTGACTTGCAGCCTTAAAAGACTGATTAATCACTGATGTATTGACTATTGATTACTTGCTACTATGGATTATTGATTAAGCTCCTGGTGGTTCAGGTATGAAGACCGGAGATTATGTCTGCTGCTTTCACTGTTTAATGTTAGGTTTCTGTTTGTTGTGAGTCTGTGCTGTAACACTTAAAGGTCACAGTGGCCTCAGGTGTTCATGTATCCTGTATTATTTATTTTCATCTTTAATGTCTGTTAAATAAAAAAGAACCTGCTGATCAATGAAGTAATTTGATTGTGTGAATCATTACTTTACTTCAAACATTTAAATGAAACTCAGAAGCTGTTTTGGTTTAATTATTATTTTTTAATAAAATTCCTTTTTGGAGCATTGAGGCACACTATTATTCATCAGATTTATTATCCTGTTATTACAGTTATAACTTCAGAAATGTTTTTAACTTCCAAACTTCTGATTATTGAAACTGAATCAAACTCCAAGCAGCTCAGTTTTTTTCTGTGAATAAAAATGCCCCACTAAAATGACTTATTGATCAATCAATGCCCTAAATTTTGTTCACAGATGACTTGCCGTGTTTCTTTGGGTTTTAGAGCAGTTAAATTCGACTCGATCATTAGAGCTCCGAGCACGTCATCAGGTCCCTGAACGTCTCTTTATCCAGGATCTCTTTTCCTTATAGGGCTTCATTTATACTAACATCATTAGTCAGGGTCAGAGGTCACAGGAAGTGGGAGATGAATGCGAGAAATGAACCCAAGGTTTGTCAGTCTACCTGAGAGTAGTCGCCACAGCCTGCATCAGGTTTGGTTTAGTTACAAAAAAAATAAATCTGGAAGCATCAGAAACATGTCAGTCATAAGAACTTTAGCTCATATCATCAGCCGTTGTTGATCTGTCTGTAACTTCCAAGCCTGAACAGCTTCATTAAAATCAGAAATGAAGCTGAGCAGATGTTGCCACTGGTAAAACTCTTTAACATTGATGTCAGTGATGAAACTAACATTGTACCTGCTACTTGTTCATGTTCCCCTAATAAACGAAATGATCAAAAGTGTATTTGTATTCACTCAGATTATCTTTGATATTAAAGTTTGTTTGATCTGAAACAGTGTGACTGCACACGCACACACACTCAGGGTTAAATGTGATGATTTTAAATGTGTGTAGGTTCTTCAATATCCAGGTTCAGCATGTTAATTTAGTAATTACAAACATTTCAAGTGTAAATGTTTGTGAACATATTTATTTTTATTTGTACTCCTCCGTGTACGATCCCCTCCGTAAATCGCCTTGCTGTAGTGGAGGACTTTTGTGTCCCAAGTATCCATGGAGCTCTGTTGGCTTGGGGGGCCCGGTGGTAGGGCTGCTCAATCTGCTCAACATTTGGCAATAAACCCTATTCGGATTCTTCTGAAGTGTGGCTGGCCTCTCTGTCACAGACAGGGTGAGGAGTTTAGTCTTTTGAGAGGGGCTCAGAGTAGAGCTGCTACTCCTCCACATTAAAAGGAGCCGGTGCGGTTTTAGATACAGGCGACACGGGCGGTTGCCCGGGGCGGCATCGTGGTGGGGGGCGGCATCACGGGCATCGTAGTACTCATGCTGCCCCGACGTCAGCCAGCGCATATTGGGAATGGCATAGGCACCGATCGGTTTTCCCTCGCCCATTTGCTGGGAGTAAGGGCGCCCTCCGTTTGCCAGGTGCGCCTGCTTCTTGCGGCGCAGAGAGGAGAGGGCGGGGCGGCGGGGGATTCACTGGCTGGCTGGAGCAGCATCTAATAACCAACTCGCAAAATAAAACAAAATTAAAACAAACCAGCAAACATGAAAACACCAGACATTATGCTACAGACTTATAATTTGCACCGATGTTTTTTCTAAATTCTATACACAAAAAGTGAGCGCGAGAGCCCTCGGTGCGCCTGCTCGCTGCTGAAGTCAAAGTAAACTTTATTGTCATCTCCGCTACATACAGTCCAGTATATAGAGAGACGAGGCTCCAGTTACAGCAGTGCAAGTAAACAAACACTATATATAAGAAGAGTAAGAAAATAAATACACACTTTAGGACCAGGGGTAAAGGGATCAATAACATCCATCCATTCGCTTCCGCTTATCCTTTTCAGGGTCGCGGGGGGGCGCTGGAGCCTATCCCAGCTGTCATAGGGCGAGAGGCAGGGTACACCCTGGACAGGTCGCCAGTCTGTCGCAGGGCCAACACACAGGGACAGACAATCATTCGCACTCTCATTCACTCGCACATTCACACCTAGTGGCAATTTGGATTATCCAATTAACCTATCCCCAAGCTGCATGTCTTTGGACGGTGAGAGTAAGCCGGAGTACCCGGAGGGAACCCACACAAACACGGGGAGAACATGCAAACTCCACACAGAAAGACCCCGGCCTGATGGTGGAATTGATAACAATTTAAAATTTACAGTTTGATGATTTAAAGCATAGGTGTCAAACTCTGGCCCGCGGGCCAAATTTGACCCGCAGCCTAATTACATTTGGCCCGCGAAGCCATACCAAATTACTATTAGAGCTGGCCTACTGGTATTATACAGCTAATATATATATTGTTTAGTATTAAGCTTTGCTTGTTCCATATTCAGTTTTCCAGCAAAACTTATTTGAGTCCATAAGAAAAGATTCATTCTTATATCTGGAGGAAGATTTTTTTTTTCAATAAATATTAATGTTAGCCCGCGACTTTGTTCCAGTTTTGAATTTTGGCCCACTGTGTATTTGAGTTTGACACCCCTGATTTAAAGTCTCACACACATAAGCCATCAAAAGGGGAGGGGGGCCGGCTGCTTCCAAATAGAGCACATTTCATTCATAATGATGTAAATCCAAGCCCATTATGTATTCATGATTTGAATCCTGGGTTGTGTAAAATCTCAGAAATAAACCCTAGACAAAGTGAATCTGTGAACTAAGGTGTAGGTGTGTTAGATCATGTTGTGGTGATCCTCGAGCTGGGGGATATGTGTTCATACTGGAGTGCAAAATTAAAACCAATGGAAGATGGACAAGAAAAGTTCAATAATGGCAGGTCATCCTGAAACAATCAGAATCAGTATACTTTATTACTCCCTAAGGAAATTATGTGCGTTACAGCTGCTCCAAGAAGAAATGGTAAAAATAGCAACAGTAACAGACTAAACTCCAAACAATACATTATGTTACAGATTATAATATTAATTAGTCATTGTCAGTTGTTGATTCGTCCTGTTCTCATTGTATGACGAATTATGATTGCTGATTGGTAGCCGTTTGCATACTATGCATACTCTCTCTCTCTCTCTTCATATGTGTGTGTGTGTGTGTACAACAGTTTTATGTTAATGTACAATCCTTAATATGTTGTGTGTGTGTGTGTGGGGGGGGGGGGGGGGGGGGGGGCGCCAGAGGGACTGTTCGCCCAGGCTAGGACCGCCACTGTTAGGGATGCTCTCACTTCAGAGATAAAATCTCTCAGCTGAAATAGGATCATCTCGGTGTTCCCCCTGGATGAGCTGGTGAAGGTGACTGGGGTCAAGGAGGTCTGGGTTTTTTCGCTCAGGCTACTGCCCTCACCACCCAAACCCAGGTGTGAAGCAGAAGATGGATGGTTATGATAAGTTGTCATTAAATTCAAATTAATTTTTATTGTACTCCATTGTAATTTATTGTATCGTATTATTATTGTGTCCCTAGTTTTGTTTTATTTTAATATGCTGCATTTTATTTCATCATTTTATTTTTTAATTGCCCTCTCACAGAAGTCTTCTTCCGGGAGGACAAAGCGGAACTTCTTTTGGTGCCCGTGTTTCCGGTGGGACCGGGATTGCCGTTGCAGCGGAAAGCCTGTGAGATGGCGGTCGGCTCTCGGAGCGTTTAGGACCCTGAACCCGGATCCGAGCACCCGGACCCCGAGCTGTCTGCCTCACCGCGTCCCTGTGTCTGACCCGAGCTATGGAGGGCGGCAAACCGAGCCTGGCGCTGGTGTACCAGGCGGTCCAGGCCCTGTACCACGACCCGGACCCGGCCGGGAAGGAGCGCGCCTCGCTGTGGCTGGGAGAGCTGCAGAGATCGGTGAGAGGGCGGGGGGGAGAGGCCCGGGCGGGCGGAGGTCGCTTCGTGTTTTTGGGGATCTGTGTGAAGCGGATCTCAGGGTTTTACCTGTGTGAAAACGCACAGGTGAAGTGTAGTGCGCAGTCTCAGAGGAGCCACCGCTTCCGTTAGCATAACAGCTAAGCTAAAGAAAATGAATGGAGGAAAACATGCCGAGCTAGCTGCTATGCTAACTGCTAGCTGTCTGTATGTTACTTTGCCTGCCTGCGCACGTGTGTGTGTGTCTGTTTGTTTCTTTCTGTTTGTGTGTGTGTCTTTGTGTGAGAGAGTGTGTGTGTGAATGAGTGAGTGAGTCACCTTGCTGCAGGTGAGTAAATGAAGCGCTCCCCTGCCTGTGTTTGGACTTCCTGTTTGCGGTTCCGGCTTGTTTGTTTTTATTCAGCTGGTAGCATGTTAGCATGGTCACAGTCAGGTGACCTGGGGTAAAAGGTCAGCCACTGTGCGTGAGGGCTGAAGTTATGCAGGTGAAAGTTTCCCCCTGTAGCAGTCAGCTGATCAGTGAGCATGCTCAGTGGAGTGTTTGTGGAGCCCCAGCTCACAGCCTTCAGTCACGTGAGAACTAATTCGAGCGTCTCAGGTGGACCTGAGGAGAACACCTGAAGAGAACCAGGTTCAGTCAGGTGGTTGGTCTTTTGGGGACAACAGATCAAACGGTTCATTGTAATGTCAACTAGCTGGAAACGTGAGGCTTCTGGTTCTGGTCAGATGTTCTCCCGAGTGGCTGATGGGCATTAATGATAAGGAGCAGAATCAGCAGACAGCCCACGATTCAATCTTATGAAAATAATTCACTGAAGATTTTTTTTTAACATTTTACAGTGTGCGAGTATTAGAGTAATATTCGCAATCACCACCTTTAAACTGTAGATTATGTTGTCAAAGTTAAACTTTGTTAGTACCTGTTTTATACAACAATGTAACATCATCTCTTCATTTATTTTCTTACCAAGCTCACCAACATTTCACTAAGACCTGCATAAATGTTGCCGTAATACGAGTCACTCTGCAACTGAATAGAGTCAAGTTGGCAATTATGTGCAATCTGTTTGAGATAATACAGCAGTTACCTGATAAAGTTGCCTCCTTCAATTTAGTCAGAAGTCCTCTTGTTCATATTTTAATTAGTTTATTTATTTTTGTTTGGTGTCCCTGTATAGACAAAATATCATAATGTTATGCTGTGTCGATTGTTTTCTTCTCCCATCCTTCGCTATGACATCACTTCTTCCTCAGATGTATGCTTGGGAGGTGTCAGACCAGCTGCTGCAGCTCAAACAGGACGTGGAGTCGTGTTACTTCGCCGCACAGACAATGAAGATGAAGATCCAGACGAGCTTCTACGAGCTCCCGCCAGAGACCCACAATGCACTGCGAGACTCGCTGCTGACGCACATCCAAAACCTCAAGGACCTGTCACCCATCATTGTAACCCAGGTAACTGCACCTGTTCCGGCGGTATAAGCATCGGAGTCAATAGGACTTCATTGACTCTTGACTGATCCTCACCTTTTGTACTCGACTGTAAAGTTGTCTCAGTGGGGTTTCCCTGGAAACAGCTGATTATCGCTTCAGTTAAGAGGAATGTGTCCTGTAACAGAATCAGCCAATCAGAATCATCAAATATTTCTTACCTGTGATGTTTAATGTTGGCTTGAGCTGGTTAACACCTGCTTTAATACATCTGTGTGGTTGTTATCACACCTTGTCGGAGGGCGGGGGTTTAACTGTAAAAAGTAAGCTGAACTTGCAGTGACATCATCAGGGTTTAAAAACAGGAAGTTTGTTTGTGATAGTTCTTACTTGAGTAACTCAGACCATCACCCTTTCCCTCAGCTGGCTTTGGCGATCGCTGACCTTGCCCTGCAGATGGCGTCCTGGAAAGGATGTGTTCATACACTGATAGAAAAGTAAGAATTCACAAAATCGGCTAACACAATGTTTTCTCTGAAGCTGGACAGTGACTAACCTGTTCTTCTGTCTTCTCAGGTACAACAATGACATCAGCTCGATGCTCTTCCTCATAGAGATCCTCACCGTGCTCCCAGAGGAAGTTCACAGCCGCTCGCTTAGGATCGGAGCGAATCGGAGGACGGAGATCATCGAGGACCTGGCGTACTACTCAAGCACCGTGGTTACCTTGCTGGTGAGACACCTGTCTGACTCTCACCTGTCAGACAGCTCAGTAATATTTCTGTCTGAACACCACTGAATGTTGATCGTATCTGTTCACCAGGCCAGTGGCTGTTTAACTGTCACATGATTGCCACATTAGCTGCATGTTGTCATTAAGGTAGGGGTGTGGCTAGTAATAAAACCATAATGATAATGTGGCGGAAACTGTTATCACTCTAAAAACGGAGATGTCACTGATGATGTCACTAATCTTTATTTAAACAGGACTCTGACTTTATTTGTCCTCAGACAACCTGCGTGGAGAAAACGGGGAATGATGAGAAGATGCTTATTAAGGTGTTTCGCTGTCTGGGCAGCTGGTTCAACCTGGGCGTCCTCGACAGCAACTTCATGGCGAGCAACCAGCTGCTCATGGTGCTTTTCCAGGTCCTGGTAAGTGTGAGAGTGCCGTCAATGTCAATGATCTGATGATCACGTGAGCCTCGATCTTGAATCGTGTGAATATTTCTATGTTACCCCAAACTGTCTCCACAGCAGAGGGACGAAACCTCTACCAACCTCCACGAGGCGTCCTCCGACTGTGTGTGCTCTGCGCTCTACGCCATAGAAAACGTGGAGACCAACGTCGCATTGGCGCTGCAGCTCTTCCAGGGCGTCCTGACACTAGAGACGGCCTATCACATGGCAGTAGCCCGAGAAGATCTGGACAAGTGAGGACAAATCTAGTTCTGATTGTGGCATTCATGTGTTGTTTACATATTGTCAGTAACACGCGTGTTCAATTCTCATCCTCAGAGTGCTGAACTACTGCAGGATCTTCACAGAGCTCTGCGAGACCTTCCTGGAGACCACGGTCAGGAGTCCAGGACAGGGCATGGGAGACCTGAGGACCCTGGAGCTGCTGCTGATCTGTGCAGGACACCCCCAGTACGAGGTACGAACACACCCCATGGCATTGCATATGACATGGCATATGAAGCTCCTGTGTGTTCTAATTCGGATGTCGGCCTGTCTGGTCTGCGTTATGGTTCTGTGTGTGATTCTGTTCTCTGTGGTCCAGGTGGTGGAGATCTCCTTTAACTTCTGGTACCGTCTTGGGGAACACCTGTACAAAATCAACGACCCGACTTTGCACGCCATCTTCAGACCGTACATCCAGAGGCTTCTCCACTGTTTGGCCCGGCACTGCCAGCTCGATCCGGATCATGTAAGAACCAGAACCTGAACCTTTTCATGCTGCAGTCTGGCTCCAGATCCTTCTGTGTAAAGTTTTTATGATGCTGAGTTTGAACACACTGCTGTAAGTTGAACCCTGACTGTATTACCTGTCCTTGTTGTCTCCATGGTGGTCCACAATAATGCACACAGGTGTGTTCACCGTGAGTGATCAGTAATCAGTGAATCACTTTGAATGTGAAGTCAGGAACACAAACAAACTAAAAATGTCAGCGTCTGTCAGACTTCCAGCTCTGGCTCCACCCACAGGTGTTGGCTTCAGGTGTTCAGGTCATGAAATCTTAGTCTGAATTTTTCTCCGTCCACAGGAGGGAATCCCGGAGGACACAGACGACTTTGGCGAGTTCCGGATGAGGGTGTCTGACCTTGTTAAAGATGTCATCTTCCTGGTTGGCTCCGTGGAGTGCTTCGCTCAGGTAACTAATCCTCAGGTGGTTTCAGGCTGACAGGTGGGATCTGTTTCACCTTTATTCTTTCATTAACATCACTTCCTGTCCTCAGCTGTACTCCACGCTGAAAGATGGGAATCCTCCCTGGGAGGTCACAGAGGCCGTCCTCTTCATCATGGCTTCCATCGCAAAGAGCGTCGACCCGTGAGTATCTGTGTCACTGCCACGGGAAGTTCTCACAGACGCGTTCATCAAGTAAACATGTTCTCCATGTCTGATTTCAGGGAGAACAACCCGACGCTCACGGAGGTGCTGCAGCAGATTGTGTTACTTCCGGAGAGCGTTCACATGGCGGTGAGATACACGAGTATCGAGTTGGTTGGCGAGATGAGCGAGGTCGTGGACAGGAATCCCAGATTCCTTGGTACGGAGGAATGATCCTGAACAGTGGCAGTGTCCTGATGATGCAGTCAGCCATGTTTTAACTTCCTTGCCTTTCAGGATGTCGTAGCTTCACAGGTGCGTCTGGGAATACTGAATAATATTTTGTACTTCCTGTCAGACTCTGTGTTGAACTACCTGATGAAAGGTCTGCGAGAGAAACCGCTGGCATCTGCGGCAGCAAAGGCAATCCACAACATCTGCTCCGTGTGCAGAGATCACATGGCTCAGCACTTCCACGGGCTGCTGGACATCGCTCGCTCACTAGACTCCTTCGCCCTTTCCACAGAGGCTGCCGTCGGCCTGCTCAAAGGTACCTGCACTGACATCATCACATATTTGTACTGTACCTGCCTTGAATTTATCAGATACCTATGGTCACATTTAGAAGGTACAAGGTTTAAATCTCTGACACAGGTTTATCCTCATGAGTGGTGTAGATGCAGCAGGCTCATGTGTAATCACATCAGTGTACTATTACCTGTACAGGTACGGCTCTGGTCCTGGCTCGACTTCCTCTGGAGAAGATCGCAGAGTGTCTGAGCGACCTGTGTGCTGTTCAGGTTATTGCTCTGAAGAAGGTCAGAGGGGTGTGTGTGTGTTTGTTTGTTTGTTTGATTGTTTGTTTGTTTGTTTGTTTGTTCACTTATGTGTTTACTTGTTTGTGTTTTAGCTTCTGACTGAGCAGTCCACAAACGGTAAATCAGCTGATCCGACGGTGTGGCTCGACAGGTTGGCTGTGATTTTCAGGTGAGTTCTCCTGTTTGTTCACTTCCAGTATAACTTTAATGAAACAGCTGACGGTGGACACATCATTTCTCTGCAGACACACAAACCCGATCGTCGAGAATGGACAGACTCACCCGTGTCAGAAAGTCATCCAGGAGGTAACACACCTGCGCTCACCTGGAAGTCTGATTTGAATAGAGTGATTTGAATAGATGTGATAGAGGTACCTCTGGTCATGTGACTTGCAGATCTGGCCCGTATTGTCGGAGACTCTGAACACTCATCAGGCTGATAACCGCATCGTGGAGCGCTGCTGTCGCTGCCTCAGGTTCGCTGTGCGCTGTGTCGGGAAAGGCTCCGCCTCCCTGCTGCAGCCGCTTGTCACACAGGTGAGACCTCATATCGGACAGCGAGCAGGAAGCAGGTTCAACAAGCTCTGAGTTTAAAAATAAACTCTGAGCTTCCAGAACAGCTGATCAGAGCTTTTCCAGTCGGGTTTGAGTATGTGCACCATGATGTAGTCAATCAGTAATCAATCAAATGAAGTTTGTTGTTGAAACTTGTCACACAAAATAATCATCTGTGAACAGATTCAAAGCAGTTTGCCAGACTCCAGGGGGCGCTGTGACTAAAGTGTCAGCAATTCTGATTGGTTTAGAGAGAATCTGTGATCCCCGGTGATGCAGTGTTGTTTTGTTTCCAATGAAACGATCACATGTGTGTTGTTGTCAGATGGTGGGCGTGTATCAGGTGTATCCACACTCCTGCTTCCTGTACCTGGGCAGCATCCTGGTGGATGAGTACGGTATGGAGGAGGGCTGCAGACAGGGATTACTCGACATGCTACAGGTGAGCACACCTGGGCACTGAGGCTCCACCTTTCTGTTATGTGCTCATTGAGCTGGTCAGTGATGATGATGGTGGTGTGGCTTCCTCCTCCTCAGGCTCTCTGCATGCCGACCTTCCAGCTGTTGGAGCAGCCGAACGGTCTAAGGAATCACCCTGACACTGTGGATGACCTTTTCAGGCTGGCCACCAGGTGAGTCTGAAGCTCCGCCCATTTGAGCCCGATGGTGCCACGCTCCGTAGCTCTGCCCGTTTTCACCCGTTATCCTCTTCTGCTCAGGTTCGTCCAGCGAAGTCCTGTCACACTGCTCAGCAGCAGCATCATCATTCACATCATACAGTGCGCCATCGCCGCCACCTCATTGGACCACCGAGACGCCAACTGCAGCGTGATGAAGTTTGTCCGAGACCTCATCCACACAGGAGTCGCCAACGATGTAAGTCTAATGGAAACGTGCTGTAAACGCCAGTAATGTCACAGGAGTCTGCTTCACCTTAACACCTGTGGGTCTGCAGCACGAGGAGGACTTCGAGGTGAGAAAGCGTCTGATTGGTCAGGCTATGGAGCAGCACGGCCAGCAGCTCGTCACTCAGCTGATGCACTCATGCTGCTTCTGTCTGCCGCCGTACACGCTACCTGACGTCGCCGAGGTGCTGTGGGAGATCATGGTGTTCGACCGGCCGGTGAGTAGGTGGTAGGGCATCTCAAACCTGTGTGCATGCTGGGGGTGTCGGGTGACTCTAGGTGCTGATGATGGTGTCCTTGTGTTGCAGACGTTCTGCCGCTGGTTAGAGAGCGCCCTGAAAGGTTTACCGAAGGAGACGTCAGGCGGCGCCGTGACAGTCACCCATAAACAGCTGACTGACTTCCATAAACAGGTCACCAGGTGAGATAACCAGTGTTGGGCAAGTTACTTTGAAAAAGTAATTAATTATAGTTACTAGTTACTTCTTCAAAAAAGTAACTGAGTTAGTAACTGAGTTACAATATTCTAAAAGTAATTAATTACTTGAAAAGTAACTATTGCGTTACTTTAAAAAAAAAAAAAAAAACCTTTAACCCTCTGAGGTCCAGGGTATAATTGGCCATTTTTAACTACTTGATTTTCCCTCCACATTTTACCTTTAAAAACTATTTACTTTGCCTTGTTTGGTCTCATCCTTTTCAGCACAACCTCGCGTGTCTGAATTTACAGTCATGTTTTCATTTTTGACATACTGTGTTAACGCAGTTGATCTAAAATCAGACAAAAAACATAAAATCAGAGTAGAAAAAGTTATATTTTTTAATGTAACAACAACAAACATGTTTAATGATAATATTTCATAACTTTAAATGTAAATATAAATTGTCAATTTTAAAATCCTCTGCACAAGTTTTGCAAACAACAAAGTTATTTGCAGTCATTTACCTTTTACCCTTTGTTATAACCATTTCAAACTATTTACAGAACAATCAGCTGTTCTGCATTCAATGAGATGCCACGCAAATTATTTGTGCCACTCCAAAAAAATAATTTCTGTCCACTATAAAGGAGAACATCACAGCCTGATACCTGCAAGTCTGACAGCAGCAGGTGTATCATTGTTTTTATTCAGCAGTCGTGTCATTTTACTGACACACAACACCAAACTATCCTCTACACTACACATTAACTACACACTCCAAACACGCTAAACGTCACAAATCTCTCACATCTCTAAACTCGCTCTCTCTCTTTTTCTGCTCTCTCTCTCTCTCTCTCTCTCTCTCTCTCTCTCTCTCTCTCTCTCTCTCCGTCACTCCTAAAACTTCCCCCTCTCCCAAAACAACCAAATGTCATGTTGCCATTAGAGATGGACCGATCCGATATTAGGTATCGGTATCGGTCCGATACTGACCTAAATTACTGGATCGGATATCGGAGAAAAATAAAAAATGTAATCCGATCCATTAAATATCATGAAAGCACCTCACAAAACTTGCAACACGCCGTAACTCACCTCAGAACGTTAGCACGTCGGAGCAGTATGCATCACGTGATAGAGCGGCTGTGGCATGCGGGACCTGTCGGTGGTCTGGATAGCATGTGGAGCTTCGCTAGCAACCCGGCATTTCATCTCTGACAAAGTTATCCCGAGAGAAGTAAAGCAAGTGTGTAAGTCCATCTCTGAATGTTTGTAAAGCATTCCTGCGTTAAGCTTAACAAGCGACTGCCTCTCCTGCTGCTACTTCAATCATGAAACTGCTTAACGATCAGCTGATCGGCTTTTCTGTCGCGAGTCCGTGTCTCTAGTTTGCTTTTGGCCCACTTTGCACCAGAAAGAGGAAACCAGCGGCTGAACAACAGCAGCACGTTTAAGCTTGATCAGCTGTTGTTAGAATTTATTTAATATTACTTTCTACTCGAGGATCTTTTTCTACGTAGCTGACGCTGGTAACTGTGCAGGGGCGGATCTAGCAAAGTTTAGCCAGGGGGGCCGATAGGGCATTAACAGGGAAAAGGGGGCACAAAGACATACTTTTCTTTCTTATTCTCATTTCAAATGTCGAGCTTTTAATAAATAATTATCTGACACCCAAAGTTTTAATTTGATGCAAAATGAATAGAAGTCCATTACTGTATATAGTAACTATTAAGTCTAATATATATACCCTAGTAAGCTATAGTACTTTTTCCTTTGGGAAGGTACCATCTGTGCAGTCTGCAATTTTGTTGAAGAAAGATGTTGAATCTATTTAATATTTCTTGAAAAATAATTGATTTCTGTGCATTTTTTTTTTCACACTGCATCAAATTAATGTTGATTACGTCGATTAAGCATCATGAGGTGGAGTGTGAGGGGTGGTTCCCTATTTTTTATTTATTTATTTTTGTTGTTGCTGGGAGTTGGAACCCTATTAGTTAGGTTGATTAATATTTATGCTAAGTACTCTTTAAAAAACCAGAATAGGGAGGATGGTGTAGGTTTAAGTTTATTAGATTGATCAGTATTGCTGAACTATGAAATTTTTTTTTTGCATACAGGTATAACAGAATAGCTTTAGTGTAGTTGTTGTTTTAAACTTGAGTATGAACTTATACAAAATGCAGCAAGATATTTAAAAAACAGTTTTGTTGATTAAAAAACACTATATCGGATTCATATCGGTATCGGCAGATATCCAAATTTATGATATCGGTATTGGACATAAAAACGTGGTATCGTGCCATCTCTAGTTGCCATATCATTTTTTTGGTTGGTCGACATGGTGCATTTTTCCACCAACACGAACAGGCTGTTTTTGGGTTGGGTTAAACTGAACACAGCTTCAACGTCTGTTTGTTAAAAAATAGTAACGCATTCACAGACAGGCGTTGCTGACTGTGAGGCGTTCAGGGACAGGCGTTGCTGTCTGTGGCATTAAGAAACAGACGTTGCTGTCTGTGAGGCGTTCAGGGACAGGCGTTGCTGTCTGTGGCATTCAGAAACAGGCGTTACTGACTGTGAGGCGTTCAGGGACAGGCATTACTGACTGTGAGGCATTCAGGTAAGAGTGCGTGAGGTGTGTAGCAGGTTTTGTCGAGACTCACTCGTCTGATGGTGGAATGCAGACAAACTGGAGTCCGGATTGAGCGAGTCTGGACTTGTCCTGACCTGATTGGGAGGTTTCAGGTGTATGAAAAACACTATATGCACTGGTAAAAAAAACTCTTCCAACTGAGGAGTTTATTTCCTGTAAAATTGATCTCATGGTCTGGTTAAATGTTTTTGATAAACATTCAGTGTGTGGAACACCTGCATAGGTGACAAGTAGATAACCTCACATTTGTTGTTCTGCAGCGCTGAGGAGTGTAAACAGGTGTGCTGGGCCATCAGAGAGTTCACCAGACTGTTCCGATAGCTGCAGCCTTCTCGCACCGCCAGGTGAGCCTGTTCTCAAGTACACTCAGGTGTGTATTCAGCCTGAGTTTGTTTGCTTCTCTGATATGTTTAAGACTTCTTTTTTCCCCACAGGTAAATCTTTTTGTTGACGAGCATTCAGAGGTGACGGCAATAATCTGCGTCTGCAGACGAGGATCCAAAGGGATGAAGATGATGAAGGACTTCGAATGTGAACAGGGCGGCTCACTCTGAAGGACTGACAGATTGAAGACTGATTGGACAGAATGAGTCCACCCCAGCTCACCTGAACTCACCTGACCTCACCTGCAGCAGGTGGTGAGTGGGCGGGGCTGGGTCCGGCAGGTGGGCGGGGTCAGGAAGCTGCGGTCGTGAATCGGAGGATGTGCCTGGTCAACAGTTTTTAGAGATTTATTTTTGGACTTTGGTCGTGGTGGGGTTTTTTTTTTTTTTTTGTTTTTTTTTTTTTTTTTGTCCGTGCCATAAAAGGAGCCAAAAGATTTTCCATGATGCTCTTGGCTGCAGCGTGCTGCGGGAGGATTTGGCGTCACCTTTGACCTTTTTAACTTTGGTTGAATTTTAGTTGTTCTTCCACAAAGTGAAACAGAGTGAACTCTGGGTAATGAGGCGGAGAGACTGACACCATGACATCATCGGTGATGTAGCCTTGTTGTAAACAAATTAAAAAAAACAAACTGCTCATCCAGTGTGTCTGTTATTACTGTCACCTCACTTACCTGTGCCAGTTGGTCAGACAGCTGCATGGTAGCCAGGTGTTTGGGTTCTCGCTCTGGTTAGCAGGTGTTGGAAGGAATGAGGTTGGGAACCTGATGAATTGGCTCAGAAGGGTGCGGAGGCTTTCTAAAATAATAGAAACCTTCATCACAGAACTCTTCAAAGTCAAACAGAGCAAATCTTTTTGCTCCTCCATCAGAGACGCTCCAAGGTCGGTGACAGACTCGTGAAGGCAGTGCAGCAGCTATATTGGGCATCGGAGGGCGTGAGTGAGCTGGTGGTTTGCATCGTTCCAGGTCTCATGCTACAGCACAGAGAAGATGGAAAAAGTTTCTCTGTATGTGGAGCTGTTGGTCTGCAGAAGGCTCAGTTTAAATGCGTCACAGGTGTGATGTAAGCGCGGTTAAACCGTCACGCAGGAACAAATCCGTGAGTCAGACCTGAACCTGCTCAGGACCACATCCTGGAGCTCACTGAAGTGCTCTTCCTGTCCTCAGACCTCAGGGGAGTGTCTGAGTGGCTTCTTGCAGGAAATTCTCAAACTGACTGTCAGGAGCTGAAGTCTCTAAGCCCCGAGGAAAGGAGCCCCAGTCCTTCATTTATCCCCAGCTTGAATGCAGAGCCATGAACGCTGGGGAGGCGAGGAGCTTGTAATTCAGACACGTCAGTAAATCAAGTGTGACGTTCACTAATCTGTCAGATCCTCTGCATTGCCGAGCATCTCTTTTCCTAAGTCCTTATCTCCTTTCCTTGATGTTTTCCATCATTTGGTGAGGTGCGTAAGGTAAAGAGATCAGAGGTCATTCAAACCATCGTCTTTATTCAAAATACAAAAAACATTTGATTATTTCTGATGTAAACAGACACAGGTCATACTGATTCTGGAGCTGCAGGTCAGGTGAGCAGGAAGGTTCAGGTGTATGGCATATTTTTCCAAGACTGAAACTACTGATTATTAAATTCTTATTTACTCACAGCCCAAAAGCAGACACCTGCAGGTTCAGTCAGGCATCAAAACACTGGCTCACTCATTTAGTGCATTTAAATTGATGCTTCAGGTTTTACCTGAACAGGTAAACACCGAAGTAGAGTCTGACCCTCTCAGGCCTGCTAGACCTATTACCTGGTCTAAAAACAAAAACACCTGGTGTGAGAATACTGCAACGGCCTTTATTGAAATTTGAACATAGAAACCTCCCAGAAAGGTGTCGGCATGACAACAGAACAGGGAATACACCTGCAGACCTCCACCCGTTTGTCTCAAATGTTCAGTTTCTGTACAGCTGCACCTTCCCTCCAGTCAGGGTTTCCTACTGTTTGGGGGAGGGTGCAGTAAGCAGTGTCTGTGTCGGGTCCAGGGCCCCTGGTTCAGGGGCCGGTGGGGTTCCAGGGTCCTTGGATGTTTTGGCTCTGCAGGAGCCTCTGCAACTCTTTGAACTGTGCCACCGTCTGATCCTTCACATCGGGGTTTGAGATCTGCAGCCGGATGCTGTCCGTGGACCAGCTCAGCTCTCCGGAGAACATCTCTGTCAGGATCCGGGCCACCACAGGAATCACCTGAGGACAAAAACAACAAAAAACACTGTGAGACATCCACAGGTGTCTGGAGCTCCATGAACATGAGGCAGTCAGGAGGTTGAAAGGTGACTTGGCTTGTGTGTCTGCATCCCACACAGTGAAACTTTATTCCTAACGCTGGGTTAAAAACAGGAAGTGCACAGAGAGAAAGGTGTGGAGGGAAAACTACATGCTTCGAGGGAATTATTCATAAATGTGTTTAGTCGCACACCCACAGACAGGTGACCAGGAGAGGCTACAGAACAGATATTCAACATTTTACTAAAGAATCGGGTTTGTGCTTTGGGCAGAAAAAATTGGATTCTTACATGTGCGCCATGTGTCAACAGCATGTAGAAAGCAAGACTATCATGTCATATTTGACCTCCGACCTCACATTTATGTTCACATCTGCATTTATGTATCTGTTACCTCTTTAACAAAGTGCACAGAAACAGAAAGAGCTGCTGAGGTAACAAGAAATATACTGAAGTACAAAGGTGGAAAGTAACAAAGTACAAATACTTTGTTACTTTACTTAAGTAGAATTTCCAGGTGTCTGTGGGCCAGTGCAAGTGTGGGGAAGCATGAAGGCAGTGACACTTTTTTAAGTGGCAGCTAATTTCAAATGCAAGATTGTTAGTGAGTTTCCTTGCTAACAACCTAGCTGCTGAACTTCTCAGGGAGAGAAAAGAATAAGAGGTAACTTCAGTCAGAGGTGGAGGAAGAAGACAGAAGAGGAAGAACAAAGGGTATATTTAAAGGTGAGGCCTGCTCAGGGAGATTTAATGATTACATGTGATGTCATCATTTTAATCACATCTGTGTGTGATGAGTTTTCATATTGTGAAACGTGCTGCATAACAAATCAAGTAAATAAACTGTGTTATTCAAACATTGCATGAAGTGCAGATAAACAGGTTAGCGTGCTGATGTAATGTAGATTACATAAAGCGCAGCAGAGATTAATATGAAGTTAAGCTGATGGCGCTGAGATCAACACTGAATTCCACCTTTGTACTAACGGATACAACTGTGAAACATCTGCTGACACTGTGTTCAGGTCAGCTGATCACAGCCTGCACTGTGAGCTGGGACTCGCCCCCCGCTGAGCCCCCTTTACCTGTAACACGTTTTCCTGAAGGCAAACTCAGCCTCTACCATGGAGGCAACATAAACTACCTTTTTTAAATTCTTTGTTTACATCACAGATTCAAGATGAGTGCATTCATGAGAAATAAATTTCAGATTTGAATAGCGTTTTTCATTTATTCTCATTTACTAATACTATGTTATTATTGTATTAATATAACACAGGCTCCTTTTACCTTTGCATAATAATAGCTGATAGAGATGTCCTAATCCTAACCTAATGAGTACACGTCACAGCGTGTACTTTTTCACTTTTACTTGAGTAAAGACGTTGAATCAGTTCTTCAACGTTTACTGCAGTATTTTTAAGTATCTGCACTTCAACTTAAGTACAGAATGTACTTTTACCACCTCTGCTGTAATGTACTAATATACAATAAGTTCAGGGAAATCATGTCCAGTTACTTATGAGCTGCACCTGCATGTTTGTGTAATCAGAGTAAATTTGTCATGGAAATGTCTGAGTTTTACTGCAGTACAAACTTTGTGAAGTATGTTTTAAACAACAAAGATGACAAATATTAGCACAAACCTGTTCCCTGTTACATGTGACCTGACAGCTTCATGCTAGCATCACATATATCAACAGAGCTAAAACTGACCCAACAGAGACCACACATAATAGAGGACACACTCCTGACCTACTGATCTCCATGGGCCTGAGCATTTTAAAGGTTACTGTGTCTGATGTGGGCCTGTCTGATCATTACTGTGTTTTCTTTGAAAGTATAATTTCAGCCCACATAAATATGTCAACAGCAGTGATCACAAAACGGTGTATAACTGAAAACAGTAGTGAAATCTTTTACCAAGTTTTCCCATTAACACCTGACCTGTCCAGAGGTTCAGTCAATGAGCTCGTCAATAGCTTCAATGCTAAAATGTTAAATGTAATGGACACTATTGCTCCCATTAAGGTGAAGGTTATCTCTGGAAGGAAAAAGTCTCCATGGAGAAACTCCACACTGGTGAAAAATGAAAAAAGAGAGTGTAGGAAAGCTGAGCGCAGATGGAGAAAAACAAACCTCCAGGTTCATTATGACATCTATAAAGAGAAACTTCACAATTATAATTTACACCTGAGGAGTGCAAGGAGGTCCTACTTCTCTGACATCATCACCAAAAACAGCTCGGGTCCTATTTGCTATAGTTGACAGGCTAACAAACCCTCCTGTGTCAGTGGCAGCTGAACTTCATTCAACCATGGCCTGCAATGACTTTGCCAAATTCTTCACAGACAAAATCCAAAAGACTAGACAATAAATTGGTACATCAACAGCAGATAGGGTATGTACTGTATCCACTAAAAAAATGTTTAAACACCATCAAACAGTTTCACCCGATTAACAGCAAAGACCTGGAGGACATCTTAGGTCAACTGAACTCCTCTTGCTGTTTAGATGTCCTGCCAACAAGTTTTTTCAAAAAGGTCTCAAAGACTTTAGAGTCAGACCTGTTACAGATCGTCAACTTTTCCTTAATGTCAGGTGTGTTTCCAGAACCACTAAAAACTGCTGTAATAAAACCTATACTGAAAAAGGACAATCTCGACAAGACACAAATGAACAACTACAGGCCGATCTCAGATCTCCCATTTTTAAGTAAGATCATTGAAAAAGCAGTTTCTCAACAGCTTAGTTACTTCTTAAAACAGAATAACTGCTA
The DNA here is from genome assembly GCF_057381915.1 of Diplotaxodon limnothrissa. Taxonomy (NCBI): domain Eukaryota; kingdom Metazoa; phylum Chordata; class Actinopteri; order Cichliformes; family Cichlidae; genus Diplotaxodon; species Diplotaxodon limnothrissa. The sequence goes on from NC_140612.1 coordinate 17,228,312, forward strand.
CGATGCCTTCCAGTCAGGTTTTAGACAGAACCACAGCACTGAAACCGCTCTGACCAAAGTGTTTAATGACATATGTCTGAATACAGACAGTGGAAAAATGTCAGTCTTAGTTTTACTGGATCTCAGTGCAGCATTTGATACAGTTGACCACAACATATTACTCAAACGACTGGAGAACTGGGCAGGTCTTTCAGGAACTGTACTAAACTGGTTCAAAACATACTTAGAAAACAGGAAATACTTTGTATCAATAGGTAACTTCACATCTGAGCAGACAAGTATCACATGTGGAGTTCCCCAAGGTTCCATCTTGGGACCCCCTCTGTTTAACATTTACATGCTCCCACTGGCAAAGATTATAAACAACAACAAAATAAACTATCACAGCTATGCAGATGACACACAAATATATATCACAATGTCACCAGGAGACCGAGGCCCTGTACAGGCTCTTGGTAAATGCATTGAGGAAATTAATGACTGGTTGTGCCACAATTTTCTCCAGCTAAAGAAAAACAAAACTGAAGTAATAGTCTTTGGTGCCAAAGAAAAACGATTACAGGTCACCAGAGAACTTCAATCTATACACCTAAAAACCACAAACCAGAAGAGAAATTTGGGTGTAGTGATGGATGCAGACCTAAACTTAGAAAAACACATTAAGACAATAACAAAGTCAGCTTACTATCACCTCAAGAATATATCAAGGATAAAAGATCTGATGTCTCAACAGGACCTGGAAAAACTAGTCCATGCATTCATCTTTAGTAGGCTTGATTACTGTAACAGCATCTTTACAGGTCTACCTAAAAAAATCAGTCAGACAACTACAGCTCATTCAGAACTCTGCTGCTCGAGTCCTCACTAAGACCAAAAAAGTGGACCACATCAGTCCAGCTCTGAGGTCCTTACACTGGCTGCCTGTCTGTCAGACGATAGACTTTAAAGTTTTGATGCTGGTCTATAAAGCTCTGAATGGTTTAGGACTAAAATACATCAGTGACCTCCTGACCCAGTATGAACCTTCCAGATCCCTCAGGTCATCTGGATCCTGTTTTTTATCAGTTCCCAGTAAGAACCAGACATGGAGAAGCTACATTCAGCTTTTATGCTCCATATATCTGGAACAAACTCCCAGAAAGCCTCAGATCAGCTGAAACACTCAGTTTATTTAAATCCAGGTTGAAGACTCACCTGTTCTCAGCTGCATTTGAATAAAGCACCAAATCCCCACTGTTTTACTTTTAAGCTCAAATTTCAAAACTTACATTTTAACTACTGGTTTTATCTACTATTCCTTTCTTTTTTTTCTATTTTAAATCATGCTTTTTATTTGTTTTTGTTTTTTAATGTCTCTGTAAAGCACTTTGAATCGCCTTGCTGTTGAATTGTGCTATACAAATAAACTTGCCTTGCCTTTTCATGAATTTCCAATGGGAGCTGACACTGACTATTTCCTGGCATCTGCAGGACTGAGCTCTGACTCGGGTCATGTTGTTTAGTTAGGAGTTTGGAGACAGACAGGTTCTTCACAGCAACATCAGCCAATAGGAAGTACTGAGGCTGCTCAGGAGGAGGTAAGTGATGTAGTGAAGGTTAACTGGAGGTGGAGGGGTGGAGCTCATAAAGATTCTGGTTCTGACGTGTTCGGACCCAAGGCTTCTTCATTTTTTTTGCACTTGTTATAAAACCGTTAGCACTGCCACTCAGTTTAAGCTCTGCCCCCTCACCTGCACCATAATAAGCTTCTTCTCTTTGGGTTTATTGTCGGGCCAGTCCTCCCCGAAGCAGAAGTAGATCTCGAAGGGCGGCGGATTCGGGGCTTCGCCTTTCTGGAACAAGATCAGCCCTGCGGACAGAAGCATGTCGGTTAGAACATATCAGGCAGCATGTCAACAATCCCGCACACCAAACTCACCTTGCAGGAAGTCATTGAGGCTGAAGACCTTGATCTTCTTCTCTCTCTCCATGGGGTTGGACGGGCCGTGTTCTGGCATGCCCGGTCCAGACCAGAACACCTTACACTGGCAAAGGCGGACGGCGTAAATGTCCTGCTCACAGATCTCCAGGATCAGGCCGCGGTCCATCACGTCCAGCAAGGCCTCGGTGTAAAATCGCTGTTTCTCGTTCTGCATCTCTGATGTTCCCGGGAACAGCACCTGCTGGAGGTTGACAGGTCCGAACAGGTCCACCTGCTCTGGGGTCGGTTCCAGGTGTCCGTAGTACAGCCGGCAGCCCTGAGGGTTACTGACGGTCAGAGAGCCCATTGTACGGCCCCGGTACTGGAACTTCAGGTCCAGATCTGTTACTATAGCAACACGAGATACAGGACCATTACTGTGCCAGTAGAGGGGGGACCATGAATTAGCAACAGTCACCACAGTAAAGCCACCAAAACAAATCGTTATCGGGACAAGAAATGACATCAGGGTATGAGATTTTGGTCATAAAGCACAGCCCTAATGTTCACCTGTGAATACGCAGGTGAACCTCATGGGTCTGTGAAGGTAACCCTGAGCTCTGCTTTGTGGTGCTGTATTGTTAAAGTGTGACATCAGAGTTGGTTTGATGGTAAACTGTCTGAGCAGCGCCACGTGTGGTAGCGTTTTAGCCCTGAATCTGTGACAGGAAACTGCATTAGAGGTCAGGACTCACGTGGGACGCTGCTCAGCAGGTCGTACTTGCAGGGCTGGTGGTTCTGAGGCTCTGCCTGGTTCTCGACGCCCACCATGCCGCTGGCCTCCATTAGGTCCGGCTCTGGTTGCGCAGTGGCAGCGTTCAGATCCTGAAGTCCATTATGGAGGAAGTGTGCCTGACCCTGGAGATCAGAGGTCATGGTGATGTCAGGAAGCAGAGGCACTGGGATATGCGGTGGTCCAAATGTCCCGTTAGGGGGTAGGCTGAACTGGTTCATCTCTGAGGGAGCCGGGAAGGAGGCAAAGGGGGCGGAGTCACTCAGCCTGGGGTCTAAGGAGACATGGCATCATCACATTACATCAACAGCCACAGTGTTTCCATGGTGACACTGAGTCGAAGGTGTACTTACTGATGGAGAGGTCCATCAGGTTCGGCATCTGAAAGGATCAAAGTGTTTCGGTCAGTCACGTGAGAACATGTCAGACTGTTTACATCATATGATCGTTCTCACCTCCTCGTCATCGTCCTCAGCGCCGTCTGAAACACAAAACAGGGATCATCACTTCCTGTCATCATTGCACATCAGAAGGTTACAGTCATGCAGGTGAAGCTCACCTGTGCTCCCGGGGTGCTCGCACACTTCGTAGATCTTGTACGGCTGGACCGGCGTCTCTTTGGTGCCATCATACTTCAGCTGAAACTCGCGGCTTTTGTTCAGAGCACAGCGCAGATTTGCCTTCCACTTGGCAGGGTCGGGTTCATCTACTCCCTCCTGGTACTTCCCCGTCTCCAGAGCCCATGCCTAGGACACACAGACCAGGGCATAACTCACATCTGACAGATAGGACTCACCTGTGCTCAAGCTGAGAGATGTTTTGCTGTGCCAGCAGTTTCCCTTTGTTTCCAGTGTTTATCATAGGCAACCCTACTCAAAGTCAATAAACACTCAGACTGACACACAAAAGAGGAAGCAGTCAGCAGAGGAGGAGGAAGTGACATCATCACCTGTGTTCAAACTGAAGTTGTTCAAAAACTGTGAAACGAAACTCCGCTGGAAGGAGGAAGTCAAACGCCTACTTCCTCTTCACATGTGTCACTCAAGAACCCGCTTGTAGTTTTTACTTTGGTTTGTCTGTGTGTGTGTCCGTGTATGTGTGTGTCCTTGTATCTGTTTTTGTGTGTGTTTGTGCACATGTGTGCATCTGTCCGTCTGCATGTGTTTGTATTTGTGTACATGTTTAGACATCTTGTGAGGACAGAAAAAATGGTATGCTACTATACTTGTAGGGACTAACAATTACCTATGAGGACAAAATGTGTCACCATGTGGTATTAGTGACAGGGTTACAATTAGCTTACTTAGGATTAGGCTGTGGGTTAGGATTCAGCATTCATTTTTGATGGTTGGGGTTAGGGAAAGCATTATGAAATGAGACGAGGTCCTCACAAAGATATGAAAACGAGTGTGCGTTACTATTTTCTGTAAAAAAAAGTTTTTTGAAACTTGAAACATGATCACAGCAGATGCTATATCAGAGGTTAGAGGTCAGGTGTGAAGGGTTAACCTGACCTTGAAGATGGTGTTCTCCTCGTCTGACACGGGCGTGTGGCGCGTGGCGTGTTTCCAGGGGATCTGGAAGAGGCGGTGGTCCGCGCTGAGCCACTGCAGACCGGGGTACCTGCCGCTGTTCACCTGAGCCAGCAGCCAGGGCTTCAGGCGGACACGCCGGGGCTGGACGCTCATGCTGGGAGGACTGGGAGCGAGAGAGGATTCGCTCAGACCGCGGAAACGGTCCCTGAGCACGAGCCGCTTCTGACACTTCGGAGCTTTGAATTGATAACTGTAATAAGTGAAAAATTGTCGAGGAATTGGTTTTTGATCGAACTGTTTCACTCCGCGCGGGTTCACGAGCACAGATACATGACTGCGTGTGCGCGCTGGGCGGATGGACTCACCTGGCCGGGTCCGGTCCTGGTTCAGAGTCTGCGCGCTGTGTTCCTCCTCTGCGGCGTGACGTCAGCAAACAAACAAAGAAAGGAACAAAAACAAACAAACAGAGGGCGGCGGAGCGCTGAAGGGCCGGAGAAAAGTCCCGAGACAAACTCGTCCTCAGTCCGATCACATGACGTCAAGTTAACTTGAAGGAAAACTGCTTCCGGTGGCAGATCAGCTCTCGACAAAATAAAGCTTCCGCAGAAGTTATTTAAAAAAACAGAAAGAGTCAAACTGATGCACAGTTACTTAAATAGCCATCCCCGAGGAACCCTAACCATGCATCTGTTTGAGAGGAACCAGGGCCCTGTGCTTCGTACGTCGCTTACTACATCCAAGATCAAATGAAACATCCAAGACCAAATCATCGCGCTAACTCTGAGCTCGCTATTCCGGTTCCCCGAACACACCTGTTGTTGACGATTAGTATAGCTGGATGAAGTAATGTGAGATCACTGGGTGGCCCAACAGGGGCTACGCATCGATAGTAGAAACATTGATCGGCAACCCTTTGATTGGTCGGCGAAAATGTCGAAGGAGCGCGCTCGGTATTTTTCGGCAGCAGAGCAAGAACTCTTGAGTGAGGGATTTCAGGAGTTTCAGAGTTTAATTAAAACGCAAGGAAACACTGCAAAGGCTGCAAAAGCAAGGAGAGAGGGCTGGCAGAAAGTTGCTGACAAATCAAACTCGTAAGTAATTCAATAATAACAATAATAATGGAGTGGATTTATATAGCGCTTTTCAAGGCACCCAAAGCGCTTTACAATGCCACTATTCATTCACTCTCACATTCACACACTGGTGGAGGCAGCTACGGTTGTAGCCACAGCTGCCCTGGGGCAGACTGACAGAAGCCAGGCTGCCATATCGCGCCATCGGCCCCTCTGGCCAACACCAGTAGGCGGTAGGGTAGATTTATCATATCACACCATATTATCCAATATTATATTACATTATATTATATTATAATATGTTATATTATATCCCCTTTCACATTAGAGCCACAACAGGACCCACTAGAACATGGGAACAAGTAAAAGTGAAATATAAGAATATTCTACAGAATGGTAATATTTATCACTTATATTGCTTGTCGTCTCTTGGAAAGAGACCCTGGAATACTCTGTTTGTTCATAACAGCAACCAAGAAAAGGGCAGAGCAAAAAAAAAAAGACAGGTGGTGGTCCTGCACCCCCTCGTCAACAAGTTGGTTAAGTGAATAATACCCTCACGGGAAAATCGATATCTCTCTATGAGCACACTGTCGCGCTGAGCTAAAGGATCCTGTCTGTCCCGCAATATACGCTGAATTCTGAGGACTCTCCTTATCAATCTTGCACCTTCCGCAATGGGTGGCTCGCGTATACGGACAGGACATGGCTGCGACAGACTTCCCAAATCCACCTTCGCTTTTATAGCCTCTCATCTTGATTACACGAAGTAATTTACAATTACTACTCTGAAATATGAATTACATCTGTAATAATCACATACATGTAATAGAATGTTAATAGTATATTTCCCTTTTTTAGGGAATGACCTGTATGTATCTGTGTGAAATCAATAAAAGGATCAAGTGCTGCATTATCTTTAGTTACATTGATGTTATTTATTTATGGTGAAACAGTGGTGGAATATCGCTGTTGCTTTCGTATGAATGACGCGGACATACCTGCGGCCTGATCCTGTAAACATCCTGTTTACATAAAGTAAACCTGCTCCCCAGCAGGTTTACGCTTACGGCTCTGTTGCTATGACAGCAAGTCCCGGATGGGCTTCGGGGAACCGAACGATCCAGGATCACGCGAAATCGTCAACAATCTCATCCAGCTAACTCACTTAGCGCGGTACGAAGAACAGGCCCCTGGACAGAACCACACCGCAACAAACAAACATCCTGACAGTTCTAAACGCTAAATCTTTTATTGTGAAGGTGTGTCAGGCGGCATCCGGCGAGTTACGCCTCTCTTCAGGTAACTTTACGGACTTTGTTTTCTTTGGTAGTCTCCAGGATCCTCCCTTCCTCCTTCCGGAAACTTAAAACAAGCGTTTAGTTTTTGTTGACCTGTTTATCACAAACAATCAATATCCATTCAGAAAGAATTAATCAGAATAAAACAATAAAGAGCACAACAGAAATTTGACAGATACCAATGAAAAATATTAAATAAAATGTGTTTTATTATCAGACATTATCAGTGCAGGTAATCAATACTGATCCGTTTTATAAATTTTTCTTTATGTGTTTAATATGCTTTTTTCTGCAACACGATGATGTCACAAGGACTACCGGTCACGTGATCTCTCACTGGAAACATGATAACTGTTTTTAGTGTGAAGAAGAGCCAGGGAGAAGTGAGGAAGGTGAAGAGCTTTAGCTTCCACCTCGAGAGCTGCAGTAGGGGATGATGATTTTTTTTTTTACAACCAAAAAAAGAAGAAACTGATCAATAGTCCTGATTGATAAACATGAACACAAGACTGACTCCTCAGGTGACAGGTTAGGGTAAGGTAAATGTAATGTATGTTTGCACTGATTGCCGATCACGCTTCAACTGAGTCGTCCTCGGTCAGAAGGAATGGTACTCCACAGTGATGTAGTTCAAATAACTTTACTAAGGAGGTGGCAGATGACATCAACAGGATGTACAGCGTTGGTAGGGAGGCATTACAGTATTCACATGCAGGTAAAGGGGGTGTGAGTGTGTATATGGGTGTGTGTGGTCATCTGTAAACAGAAAAACAAACATTTGTATTAACCACTATGGATAGCAGTGTACCCCTTCTACAGTACTGTGGGTTTCCAGCGTAATGTTATACAATCTGCCATAACCTCATGGCCACTAGATGGCACCCTAAGACCATAAATTAATTTCTGGCTCGGATATACATTGGCAAACCAGACCTCTGCAGATTACAACGCTTCAGAGAATAAACATAGTAAATAGTTACATCCACCTACAACCACAATGCTTGACAGTAAGTCATATATGGAATGAAATCTGGGCTGAACACAAGCCTGCCTGTAGTAGGTCAAAAAACATATCTTAGCGATAGCAACGGGACTAGCCTCTTACGTAGCAAATTACACAGATAAAGTCAAACAAGCATCACTCTCATCTTACAATACTCACATGGTAAGCACGCACACAGTATTAACTCACACAGGAATGCAAGTAAATACGTTATCCTCCGACACACCTCCCATCTGTGCAGAACTGCACTGAACACGTTCCCAACCGGAAGTACAGATACCGAGGTGCATCATGGGTAACGTAGTATAAACAGTTACAATGAACAAGCGGACTTTTAACAGTAAAGGATGGATGGACAGACAAATGGATACCTGGATTGATGATGGCTGGATGGACGGACAGATGGCTGGGTTGATTTTACAAATGTGTCTGTAAAATCCTGATTTATTAAAGTCGAGATCTGATTATCAGAACAAAATTAATTAATCTTCTGGAAACAATAAAAAGACTGACATCATTAAAAGTTTGTTTTTATTTTTGAACTTTTTTTCTCCACAAAAAACCCCCAATAAGGCCGCCAGAAGAAAAAAAAGTGAATCACGAGTATGACTAAAGTACAGTTTGGATTCCTGCTCTTTAATTGGCTGAATATGTGACTAGTTTCTTTCTGGTTTCTGATTGGTAGGGTTTGGACACCAGTGGCATCTCCTCTGATCAATCAGTCTTCATGTTTTCGTCTCTCTGAGGCATCCCAGTGTTGACTGCTGGTATGTCTTCACCATGAATACTTGCGGGCTCAACTGGCAACCTCAGATCCTCCCAGGTGTGAGCTCCACCTTCATGTTTCTCTGCAATAGTAAACAGGTGTGATGATGATGATGGAGGAGGAAGAGGGGGTCTGGTCCTGCTCTCTCCAGGCTCGCTGAGCTGTGATGATGATGGAGGAGGAAGCAGAGATGGCCTCCTGGTGTAAACTCCTTGTCTGCCATGAAAACTGCCAGACTGACGAGTAAAAGCTCTGCTGCCGTGTGACGACTCGTCCACGAAGACAGGTGGGCTGCTCACCTGAGAATCACACAGCACAGGTCAGTCTCTCACCTGAGTCAGACTGCGCATAAAGTCCTGCTATAAACAGGAGCTAAAGAGGAACCAATGTGTTAAATAGTAAAATCATGACATCAATGAAAGCTGTGTTTGAGGACTTCAGGATCTACTGTTCACCACATGACACGAGTACTGAAACCACAGGAAGCGACATCACATTCAGAATAACTCACCATGTGAAACCACAGTAACCTCTGCAGAGAGATGACACACATGACTCAGTTTAATATCTGAGACACAACAGATTTTATCATCTGAACCTGTGAGCGGAACAAACCTCAGAAACAGCAGTCTGAATATGTGATGCTGCAGAAACGCTCTAGACAACAGTTTAACATCTCAGTCTGACTCATAGCTTCATGTTTCAGGCGGTTCAGCAGAATGAACACAGCATTTATTTCCTCATGAAATTTCAAACAAAAGACTATTCAAAGATTTCTAACCTGTGGTTTAATAAAACGGGTCAAAGAGGCAGCTGTCATAGGCTTCAACACCAACTCCATGAAAGGTGGATGGGTGGATGATGAATTACATCACATTAGACCCTCATGCTCTCTGTCCGGCTGGTGTGTGAAATTCAAACACCCCCTCAGGTGTGTTAAAGGTTTTACTTCGTACCACATTGGGATGTTTTCCGAAGGCGATGGCGGGGTGATCCTCAGGGTTCTGCACGCGTCTCCTATGGACGGTCCAAAGTAGCAGAAACAGAATCGCAGAGAGCAGCACGATGAGGATAAGCACAGCGATTCCTCCTGCCAGCGTGCTGTTCACGTCTCCAAACAACTGTTGCTCCTTGAACGCACCACTTGGCACTGAAACACAGAAGTTATTTCAGTAAAAGCATCATGGGAGCTGTGAATGTGTGTGTGTGTTTATCTAATAAAGGAAACAGATCAATGTCCTTCCTACTCATCAAAGAATTAGTGATCAGTTACCTTTGACCGCTCGCATTCAGTCCCCTCTTGTAAGTAAGTAAGTAAAATTTTATTTATATAGCACATTTCTAAATAAAAGATCACAAAGTGCTTCACAAGGTATAAGACAAAAACAGACAAAAGTTAACAAAATGCAATTCTAAAAAGATGTGTTTTTAGTTGTTTTTTAAAAGTGAGTCCGCAGATCTTAAGTTCTGAGGAAGAGCGTTCCACAGTCTGGCGGCCACAGTGGCAAAAGCTCTGTCTCCCTTGGTTTTCAGCCTTGTATGCTGAATAACAAGTAGGCCCTGATCACAAGACCTCAGGGACCTACTAGGGACATAGGGCTGTAAAAGTTCAATGATGTAGGCTGGTGCTTATCCTTGAAGAGCTTTAAATGTCAGAACCAGTATCTTAAAATGGACTCTGAATTCAACGGGGAGCCAGTGCAGCTGTATAAGCAACGGTGTTACATGAGAGTACTTAGATGTTTTTGTCAGAAGCCTTGCTGCAGCATTTTGGACAATCTGCAGACTGCAGTTTTTGTTTAGACATGTAAACAGTGAATTACAGTAGTTCAATCATGGTGAAATGAATGCATGAATAACAATCTCCAGTTCAGTATGAGATACTAAAGGGCTCAATTTAGAAATGCTTCTTAAATGATAGAAGCAGGACTGAACCAGAGATTTGACGTGAACATCCAGGGTAAGAGCAGAATCAAAGGTTACCCCTAGGTTCCTGATAGACGATTTCACAAATGTTGAAAGAGGACCAAGAGCATTCATTATGTTAGGTACATGTCTGTCTGGAGCACATACAAGGACTTCGGTCTTTTCTTCATTAAGTTGGAGGAAGTTGTCAGCCATCCAACCTTTGATGGATTCTAAGCACACATTTAGAATCTGCAGCTTAGAAACATCTTCTGGTTTAAAAGAAATATATAGCTGGATGTCATCTACATAGCAGTGGTAGCGAATGTCCTCAAAGGGGCTCAAAATATGCCGGAGAGGAAGTAGATATATTAAAAACAATAAGGGCCCCAGCACAGAATGTTGTGGCACACCATAGGACAGGGACGTGGAAGATGACCTGTACTTAGAGACCGCCACAGAAAAGTATCATTCATAGAGATATGAGGAGAACTACTCTAAGGCAGACCCAGATACACCAACCCAGTATTTCAGCCTTTCAAGAAAAATGTAATGGTCAACGGTGTCAAAGGCTGACGTGAGGTCCAACATTAGGAGTACAGAACATTTTTCTGCATCGTTTTGCATCAGAATGTCACTGGAAACTCTAAGAAGGGCTGTCTCAGTAGAATGAGCTCCACGAAAGCCAGACTGAAATTTGTCAAATATATTATTGAATGTGTGAATGTGAGTGTGAATGGTTGTCTGTCCCTATGTGTTAGCCCTGCGACAGACTGGTGACCTGTCCAGGGTGTACCCCGCCTTTCGCCCTATGACAGCTGGGATAGGCTCCAGCGCCCCCCGCGACCCTGAAAAGGAGAAGCGGAAGCGAATGGATGGATGGATGGATGGATATATTATTATGTTTGTCTAAAACTGCTGTAAACTGCTTAGCCACAACCTTCTCTAATATCTGAGCAATTAACAGTATTTTTGAGATTGGTCTGTAATTGCTAGTGAGAGATGGGTCCAGCGTGGGTTTTTTTAACAGGGGGTGTATAGCAGCAGTTTTAAAATAAGCATGGACTTTACCAGACCCCAGTGAGGTGTTAACTATGGTGAGCACACAGGGACCAATAGAGTGGAAGACATTTTTGAAATACGATGCGGGTAAAATGTCGAGTGAACAGGAGGATGCTTTCATTGCATTAACTATTTTTACCAGCTCTGATAGTGAGACGGGTAAAAAGCTTTCTAAAATGACAGGCCGAGATGGCGTAGGAACTGACAATGCAGATGCTGGTGGGGACAATTTTTTCCTTACATTACTTATTTTTTCTAGAAAGAAAGAAATGTTTCACAGTCTTCATTAGAAGGAATAATGGCAGCAGGTGGAGCAGGAGTAACAATATCAGTAATAGTGTCAAATAACACCTTGTGTAATGTCACAGCTTCATGTTTGTAATATGTGTGTTTGTATGTTCATATTAACGCATGTTCTCAGGTTTCATGCTCACCTGCTTGGCCTCTCTGCAGGACTTCGATGTCCACTGAAGCTGACACTTCTTCTCCCGACTCTTCATCTCTGGCGATGACCTGCAGAGCGGACATTAGAGCATTGTTCACGGGTCAGCCTTAAGGTTAAAACCAAAAATCATCCAAAGTAATGATTAAAAACTGTTGTGTTTGTTTGATTTTTCTAGACCAACATTAAAGTGTTCAAAGAGCTGAAGGGGATTCACACTGTGAAGCTTTTAGTCCTGATCTTCAGTCTCTCCTCCTGCTGATTCTGGTGTTTGGATCACTTCCACCTGAAAGATGTCTCACTGCAGCCCGAGGCCTTGTTATTTCACAGAGATGTTTTCTTACAAATCCAAACAGATTTATTTTTAGCATTCTTTGACTACAGGGGGACTTTTCTTTCTTCAGCTTAGTTTGTTTCTGTAGAATCACACTAAAACTGAAAAATTGTACTGCAGTGAAAAAAAACTACTTTGCTGTCTTCCTATTGTCTCCTCATCGGTTGAGGCTCTGCTTTTTAACCACCTGTCACTGCCATCAGACAGGGGTTTTGCACCCTTTTTTTAAACATCTGCAACTCCCGTAACCCCCAAACCATTTGCTCAGTTGAAAGAATTCCAATGGTTCCTGAAAGCAGTGAGTCTGTGCTTTTCACTGATATTAGGGTCATTACTGTAATCTGCTAAGCATGGTGTCACAGCAGCTCCACAGAGACGTTTTTGCTGTTTGCTGTGTTGTTTTCAGTTTTATTTGCCAAGATTTGGATGTGGCGCCCTGCCTGGGGTTCCAATAATGACTCCAATATCAGTGAAAAAGCACAGAGTTAATGCTTTTTGGACCTATTGGAATTTTTCGATACCGCCAAATGTTCAAGAGTTATTGTAATATGACCTAAAAGTTCTAAAACCCAGTTTTAACAAGTTAATGTGCTCCAGGCCTCTGTTTCTAGTTTCATTGGATAAAAGTATTTATTCTCAGCCTCTTCAGCCTTTTATTCTGTGAAGCATGTCTTTAAGTTTTTAAAAACTTGTGGTGCAACTGCACTCTGTCCGCTCACTGGGTGCTGGACACCAAAAATTGAACGTCCCAGAGAAGAATCAATGTGGATCTGAAGCTGAGGTCCAGAACTTTTTCAGAGTAATCTAAACCAGGTAGCAGTAAGAGTTACTGAGGATCACCTCAGACCTCTGGGCTGACCTTGGTCTATTTTCAGCATCTTCTTCCTGTCATATGGTGCCGTTTGTCTCTCAACATGAACTTTACTGATATCACTTTAGCAGATAGCAGATGTTCCTCCATCTTTCTGTGCTCATAAGTTTATATTAGCGTAACTACCTCTCTGCAGTTAACCATCAGCTACACTTTCACTGATGTTCCAAACATGGCTGTTAGTTTCTTGCTTACTCCATATTTGAGGCACAGCTGTTTTATTTCAATCGGCACATGATGTATCATCGTGAGATATAAACTATCTAATTTCCTGATGTTAAACATTATTCTACCAAGCACACTGATCATTTTATTGGAGGTGAAGGAAACTGGACCTGGTAATGGTCACTGACCTCCTGCAGACACTGATACACACAGAGAAACCATCCAGGATAGATCCACCCTTTAAAATAATTTCAGGTTCAGCTAATTCAAACCACATCCAACCAACCTGGGATTAAAGTTAACAAACTGAAAATCACCTGATTCCCATCTTACAGGTGAAGGTCAGGCCCATCAAGCCTCTACCCCTCATTATTGCTTATTCAGACTTCTGATATTATTTTAAGGTGGAAAAATTCCACCTATAAGACCATGGATCCACTCTCTCAATGAGACATTGAGTTGGTGCTAGCAGCGGCAGCTAATCGTGATACTGGTGGTGACAGTATACTGGTGGTGTTTAACAGGTGAGTTGGTTTGATCTATGTCTAACTCACCTGTAGGATTTGTCTGTCAAAGGCGCGTAGTTGGTTTGTCTTGGCGATCAGAACCCCCTCCTTTGTGACTTGATACAATTCGGATGGAGGATGGAGCAAATAGTGGATATTTGGGTTCCTGCCCTGTGATTTGACAGTAGAGATGACTCACTGATATGATGATGTAAGTAACACAGGTAGTGTAGCATGTGTTCTTACATCAGGGAAGTCACGGTCTGACACCTGGACCTGCAACACCTGGTTCCCATAGGTGGAGACGATGGAGGCAGGGCTAGAGCTCTGGATGATGAAACCTTTGTAAGTAGTTCTGTTGAAGGCCGGAGGAAATGCGTTCTCATAGAGAACTCTGACCAGAACTGACGCCACACTGTACTTCAACCTGTCATCCACCTGGCATACCTGTACAGGTGAGAGGGAAAGTAGATGTCTCACAGTTTTCAATTCAATTCAATTCAATTCAATTTTATTAATACAGCCCCAAATCACAATATCAGTCACCTCAAGGCACTTTATATTGTAAGGTAGACCCTACACTAATGCATAGAGAGAAAAACCCAACAATCATATGATAAGTGCTATGAGTTTGGCAACAGTGGGACGGAAAAACTTCCTTTTAACAGGAAGAAACCTCCGGCAGAACCCGGCTCAGGGAGGGGCAGCCATCAGCAGTGACAGGTAGGGGTGAGAGAAGGAAGACAGTATAAAAGACATACTGTGGCCAATTGCTGTGAATGAAGCAGAAAACAGGAAGGTATGTCGTTACCATGATTGTGAGCATGTAGTTTGTTGTCAGTCGTTGATCATCTGCTGCTCTGGTTAACCTGATCTCACCTGTTGTGTTGTTGATCGTGAACCTGCCCTGATCATCACCTGTGGGTGAAGCAAACACACCTGTACACACATGTTTGTACATGAGTCTAATGGTGAGTGTGAGTGAGTCTGACCTGAGAGGATGGTGTAGGTGAGAGGAGCATTGATCCCTTTGTCTCCATCCTCTGCTGTGATTGGGCCAGGAGAAAAGTCCAGACCCACGTCCTGAAACAAAAAATAAATAAATAAATACCTGCAGGTATGTGGACAGGTATAAAACTTGTTCCCTAAATGCTGGGACGCTAAAATCTAAATGACTTGAAAATATTGTGATACTGAAAAACATCTCCAGAAACATTGGGCTGTTTTTATTGACATTTTTTTGGTCTGGTAATGTTTTCAGAAGCCAGTTTGTAAATAATTGCATCCACCTGGTTCCTCGGGTATTTACCTGGTGTTTCTGTGTGATGTTGGTTGTGTAGGTGGGATTCATGCAGACAGGCACACCTGGAGACACAGGTGTGCAGGGCAAGAAGTGAGGATACTGGTCATCACCATCCTCGATGTTGATGTTGAGAACAGCAGATGTGTTGAACTTGTCCACAGTGTTTGATTCCTGTCAGGTATGTAGAGGTGTGACATTATTTTCACTTTTCTGTGATAATTTGACGATCAGATATCACAGGGTTTGTTTTTTTTGTTGAATAGTCTTGCATTCCTGCTGGTTAGAGTGTAATGTCCTGTGATGACTTCGCAGTAAAATAAAACCTCTGACCTCACCCTGATTACCTGGATGTATCACCTGTCTAAATGTTACCTGGGCCCACATGATGAGCTGCAGGTGAGTTCTCGTCTCATAGTCCAGAGGTTTGTTCAGAACTACCTTTCCAGTATTGGGCAGGTCGATCCTGAAGAACTCGGCATCTTGCTGCAGGCAGACAGATGACAGGTGAGATAATAAAGAGCTGCAGCTCGTGGTCAAGCAGCAATTGGTGGGCGTTATTCTTACTGATGACGGGTCGATGATGTAGCTGATCATGTCCCCATCTGCATCAACAGCCTTCACAGTGAAAACCACCGAGTTCACTGCTGTCAGCTACACACAAAACAATGAAAAATCCTGTTTACACAGGTGAGGAAACACCTGAGGCACCTGTTAAAACGATGTACATGTGATGGATGCTCATTGGCTGGTTAAGATGAAGGTAATTTTTCTGGTTGTACCTCACTGATGGTGAACGGCTGAATTGTCTCCAACAGGAAGTTTGGTTTGTTGTCATTTTCATTCAGAATCTCCACCAAAATCCTGTAGTTACCCTGAAACAGGTGCAGACTCACCTGAGCGACTCTGAGTCATCAAATGTATTTACCGCTCAGCACAGGACCTCAGGTGACTTACCTGTATGATGTCATTTTCATAGCAAATTAGCTCTGCAATGAGCACTGATCCCTCCACCTGTCAGACAGAGATCCAGCATGAGGTGAGACATTTTAAGATGTATTTCTGCTGCAGGTGAGAGGTGTTCAGGTGTACCTCTCGGTCGAGGACTCTGAACACTGAGGAGTTGAGTCTGATGGTCCGGCCCTCTAAGTAGAACCAGTTGGCGTTGCGTCCCGACAGACACAGGCGGATGGTGTTAGCTCGTGGACCTGCAGTGATGTTGATGCTGGAGATGAATTCACCTGTTGGACTATTCTCTCTGACTGAGGTGAAGATGTCGGAGCAATCCCGACATAGGCTCGCTGAGGATGAAGCAGAGGATATCTGATGTGTCCGTGGCAGTGAGGACGATCAATAACTGATTATGGTTTCATTGATCC
Source organism: Diplotaxodon limnothrissa (assembly GCF_057381915.1). Classification (NCBI taxonomy): domain Eukaryota; kingdom Metazoa; phylum Chordata; class Actinopteri; order Cichliformes; family Cichlidae; genus Diplotaxodon; species Diplotaxodon limnothrissa. The sequence continues at coordinate 17,244,647 of NC_140612.1, forward strand.
GGTTCTGTTGTTATCTAAAGACATATTTAAAGACAAACTTCTCAGGAGTGTCTGAAAGTAGAGAGTTACTTTTTTAGTCCTGATTAGGACTTCAGGATCTTTTTATCACATCACCTTAAACCAACCTTAGATTACTAGCCACATTTAACCAAATCATGCTGCACCGTATTTACCTCACATTCCCATTATTTTACAGTTGCCAGTTACCCAATCGAGCACGTCTTAGGACTTGGAAGGAAGCCAGGATATCCGACAGAGCCCACACAGGCATAGATCATGCTCAAAAAACCCTAATCCAACATTGAGATTCAAACCGGGAACCTTCTTAGTAACCGCTGCACCACCGTGGACAAAAAGGCACTGACGACGGCAAAGTGCCTGATATCAGAGAAAAGCCGTTTTTGAATTGTCTTACCTATAACAACATTATAAGAAAGTCTGAGAGCCACCTGCCACAGCAGCAGCCTGCAGGACCTCAACATCTTCATCTTTGACCTCCTCCACCTGGTAACACAAAGTCAGTGAGCAGTATAGGTAAAGAGCATCAACAAAGTCAACCAACCAACAATCAACACAACCAGCCAAGTTTCTCAGGTAGGGAGGGCTATAGCCTATCCCAGCTGTCTGAGGGTACACCCAGGGGACTGTGGGAGGAAGTCAGAGTACATGCAAACTCCACACAGAAAGGCCCCAGTTGGTCAAATTGAACTTAGGAACTTCTTGCTGTCAGGCAACAAGTGTGGCTCAGTGGAATATGTAAAAAAAAACCTATATATCTTGAAATATATTTGATATATGAAGTTATGACTGAGATGAAATGACCTTAGTCTCTACACCATCGTCTAACTGCTGTGGATTTCTCTCTAATATTGTTGTTCATCACCTTATAGTATAAAACATCTGGCTCAGCTCCGTTGAGGTGATTTGTTAGCCTGTTTGTGTGAGTTCTCAGATTCATTTCACTTGTTTCATAATCACTGTGTGAACGTAACATCTGAGCAGATTTTATCTATGAGCTGGAAATACGAACTCAGAGGTCACAGTGTAGTCTGCTGTGTTCACATGTGACAAAAAGGTCCTGAGGTGGAACTCTGCAGTGGTCAAACAGAGCTGACCTCAGAGCGGTGAACAAACAAGACGTGACCAAACTGAAAATATGAGCCCTGAGCTCTGCCGCGGTCCACTAAAATGTCACATGATCATATTTTTTATGACCTTCAGCTGCAGCTGTGGAGTCAAAACTGGATGAAACTCAAGCTGTGGTATTTTTTTTTAAAATTCGGATCAGCGAGAGGAGGATCAGAGGCTGACACCGCTGCTCATATGTCTTTATCAGGTCATCACGACTTTATACGTGTTCAGCTGAAAATCATCACTGCACCTTATCCAGGTTTTATTTTGAAAGGCTCTGCTGTGTTCTCTCCATCTACATCAGGGATGCTCCTGCAGCCTCGAGGATGTGTAGAGTCTCATAAAAAACAGACTGATGATGAAGGCCTATGATTGAAACGTCCTCCTCGAAGGTTTCCTGCTGGTGAACAGTTTCCTGCATTGGTCTCCTCAACCACGAGCTCAGCTTCCTTCTCTTCAGTCCCTGTGTGCTCAAACATAAACCTCACACCTCAGTTTGATTCAAGGTCCCATCACAGGCTGAAAAAGCTTGATCAAACTTGATGGAACAAAGTGTTTAATGTTCGCCATACATGCACACACTCACGCACACTCACACACGCACAATCATTTGTGCGTGTGTGCGGATTTGAAAGAGTTTAACATCCCTGATCGAAAGTGTAAGAGAACAGAGGAATAAAATGACACAAATCACAAGGAGTAAAACAACACAGCGACAGACACACACGACCAGAGTTTTTACAGCCGTTGGTTCAGATCGCTGCGTGTTGGCCTGTGTTAACCCTTCACCTGCCACTTCACTTTTTCCTCTTACCAACTCTTCATCCTCACACAGACTCACCTCGCTCTCTTCTGCTGGCCTACAGTCGGCCGATGTCTCTTGACCTTGCTGCTGATTTCATCCTCATGTCATCACACATTCATGTTTTTGTGTTTCAGCCTTGATCTGTTGTTCTGCTTTGTCCCCAGAGAACAGAGCGCCTTGTCACTGTGTGTGTGTGTGTGTGTGTGTGTGTGTGTGTGTGTGTGTGTGTGTGTGTGAGAGAGAGAGAGAGAGAGAGAGAGAGAGCATTAGAGGCTTACCCGGCATTAATGAGCAGGATAAGTAGGCCAACATGCTGCAGGACTTTGAAGCAGCAGGATCCTGTTGGTTCCACCTGCTGCTGCTTTCAGAGCTTATTTCAAACACACAGAAGTAAAACATCCACATCCTTGGAGACGCTGTTTTAGTCAGTATTTCCTGTCAGAGAGCCAATAAGCTCTCAGCTGACTCCTTTATTGTTAAGTTTTGTTTGTAGAAGAAGAAAATGTTTAATTAATGTGGTGTTACAGGAGGCTCTGAGTGGGGTGGGCACACAGACAAACACAGAGCCATAAATGAACACGTCCTGTTTCACAGGTCACAGGACTGAACATGTCACATGACTATGAGTAACTGTCACTGCCATCTGCAAGGATTCTAATCTTGGGTTGAGTTACCACCTTGTCACATGTCAGAAGTTCTTTTGTCTCATTGGTTGTGGCTGCTGTCACGTGTACAGTTTTCCTCACTGACGTTCATGAACATTCAGTTTCCTGTTCGTCATATCTGTCCAGGTTCTGGTAGTGTTGAAAGCCTGAAAAGGAGGCAATTTTTCTTCCTTTTCGTCTGGTGCCGTGTTTGATCCATTCGCTTCCACATCTGGAAAGTCTAAAACAGCTGTGATTCTTGCATTCAAGCCCTTTATTTTGGCAGGAATGAAGTCGGCTAGCTCAGGTGTGGGGATACTCTTAATGGACTTAATGAAACAGTCGCTACTGAGCATGCTCTTTGAATGGAGGCGAGCATGCTCTCATTAATCAAATGACAGCAGTTTTATCGGGGAACCTGGATCAGGACTCTGAGGTCCACCCTCATCCTCACCTCCTCCTTTTTGGGCGGTCAGAGAACAGCTGGAGGAACCAATCAGAGTCAGTGACCTCTGATCCAAACATAGTTACAAACACATACACATCCATGTGCGTGTCAGATGTTTGATCACTAATCACGCTAAAAGAAAGCTTTAAGGCTGTAACCGTGGGGATGAGTGTAGTTTCACTGAGTGTATGGATAAACTGATTCCTGACCTGCACCTGCACACAAAAGAAGCCTAATCGGTTCTCTGTGCAAACAGTAATCTGTTAAAATATGATACTTTAAAAGATAAAGAGAAAAACAATCACCTGTGAAGATTTTTTTTCGAAATTAATGTTTGTTTTGTTAACCTGTCAGTCAAGCACTTTTGTGGCAGTTTCGGGCATTAACATGCTATTCCACATCCAGACACTAGAGGGCGTTTATCATACAGGTGGTAAGTGTGTGAAGCAGAAAAATAACTCTTTGTATTGTGAAGCTAACACCGCTCAATGTGTGTGTGCTGTTTCTGTTCTTTACCACGGGTTAGTAAATATGCATTAACATTATTGAAGACTAGAGAGATTACTTACTAAGCTTACTAAGTGGAAAACTTAGTAAAAGAAGTGCTTTGTTATGAGAATTGTGTATGAATTGTGATTTTTGGCTGTAGCTTACTTGATGCTAATGCTAGCAGGCTTGGCTTAATGTAGAATAGTGTGTGTGTGTGTGTGTGTGTGTGTGTGTGTAAGTTAACCTAAACCAAACAAGAAACTGCTGAACTACTGCTGAGCTCAACAGTTTTCATACTATGTGGTATTTTTCTGGCTATGAGAACATTTTTGTACTTTAATGCCGGCTATTAGTTAATGAAGTTACTTTATCATTAATGGTGACTGCCTAGGTTCAACTCAGTAAGAGAGCCCCCCATTAAAAGGAGCATTGCACTTTATATAGTTTGTAGATTGCATTAAAACAGTAAGTTTAAATTATTTTTGTAAAGGAGGTGAAAAAATAATAAAAGAGGTGTCACATTGTCAGTTGATTAAAAAAAAACATATCATGTAAATTGTTTAGTGCCATAACAAGTATTAAAACAGTTAAAAACAAACCAATTTATTATGTTTAACAAATACAGTTAAAAAGGCAGATGGGAGGACAAGTGTGTTTATGTTAATTCATTTTTTAAAAGAATGTGTTTATTGTTGCACTTTGTGGTTGTAATATTATTAATGGACTCAATAAGCCTTTTCATTGTGTTTTGTCAAAGTTGTGGAAATCCTAAGAGATTCATATAGTCTCTACCCCAGGAAAACTATGACCATGTCTTACACTATTACCATGTCTTGTAAGTGGGACTGAAGCAGAAGGCCATTGGTTTACATTCAGTGTAGTAATACCTGCAGCCTGTTCATAGATACTGTTGATAGAAAACGTGTGTCATTTGGTTCCTCAAACAGGGAGTAATTTCACAGCTTCATCGATGACATCGAGCATCATTTTCTGTGCAGAGTAGTGAACAGAGTCGCCGATCAGCCCTGAACCATCACGTTTCATTCTGATAGCAAACGGCAAGCTTCAGATATTTCTGACTGTTTCAGTCTGCAGATGGGAAACCTGACCGATGAGCTCAGATTACAAACACTCAAAACACCAAACCATGCTGGGAGAGTCAGCGCCACACACGGTGCTCCTCTTCTTCTTCTTCTTCTTCTTCTTCTTCTGTGGCCTGACTCATGTCAGTGACTCATTGCTTTCACAGTGGAAAGGACCTGCTGAACACACTCAGGTGTGAATCCTGTGATCAACACTGTGTGTCCAGCTGTTCTTCTCCACATTTAAATCCTGTTTTAAAACCTGGAGCACCCCTACCCTTCACCATTATCCTGCACCTTCGTCTTTCTCATCCTCATCTTTCCGCCTTCAGCATTATTTAAAGGTTAATTTGTCCGGCTGAGCTGCTGTGTCTTTGTTCTGCTGCTCTGACCTTTATGTGGATCTCAGATCTGTTTCTGGTTGTCTGACCAAGGCCAGAGCTTCCTGTTCCTCCTGAATGATCATTTGGATATGAGATAAGTGAGAGGAAGCTGAAACAGCGATCCTGCTGCAGGGAGGTCACTGTGTACTGATCATGGAGGTGATCCAGCATTGAGGTCATTAGTACAAGTCTGGGAAGATCTGCCAGCTGTGTTCATGTTCCCCTGAAGGTCCAGTTTTTAAAGCCTAAGTAAAAGCTGATTTTTGATCACAGTGAGTCCCACTTACCCAACATGTTAACAATGTTAACTATGGTAAACATTCACGGTTTCAGAAACTAGACTACATTTTAGGTCACCTCCAGAGGCCTCAGGGTTCAGGTGTTATTACATGCATGTCCGCAGTACCTCGGTGGAGGTTCAGTTGTATATCTGGTAAATCAGTCCTGACAGGACATGTTGATGTGTCTCTCCTCCTTCAGCTGCTGCTCAGCAGCTTCTTCTTCATATACTATCAGGCCTGAAAGCCTCTGTCAGCACACAGAGAGCTGTTCCTCTAATTTTCAGTCCACTTCTAGTGTCATTTTCATGCCTCAGTCTTTCCTCCCTGTTTCCCTTCATTAAGAACAGCCTCTTGACAGCTGAGAACAATTCTGGCGAGACTTGAGTGAACAGTAGATGATCAGCTGAAGGTCCAGATCATCTCTCAGCTCCTCTGTCAGGTCTTTGCTGGATTTTTTTTAATGACTTTCAGATCCTGTTCATCTGTTGTAGAAAGGTTTAGCCCTCACACTTCTTCTGTACATATTTCTCTCTTATTTTTAGGGACACACTGCACACCATGCTGAAAACCAATTCCAAGTTGTCAGCTAACAGCTCTTGTGGAATCACCTTGTTGTGTTTGTGTGACATGCTGCTAGTAATAAAGAGCCTAAAGACACAATTTAAACCTGGTTCTTTCCTCAGGTGTCTATTATATGCAGACATAACACTGGTTCATCCTTGATTTAGGAGCCTTTTCATGCTTGATTGATTCAGAGGTCAGAGTTCTGTCAGGGTCTGGGTAGTTTTCCACTGCATCGGTTCCTCCCCTCTGGGTGGAGTCTTTGTTTTTCCTCACCTGATGGCAATCACACCGGCAGTATTTATGACCTGCGCACAACTAGTCTTCGCCAGATTATCTGCCAACTTTAGTCAGTTCTCGGCCTCACGTCTGTACCTTGGTGTATCATCGTGTGTACTTACCTTATTCCTCTGTTTTCTCGTCAGCATCTGGAACCCACCTACCAAGTCTCCTCCGTACAAGCTCTCCTGGATTCTGGTTTGCAGCTGCCGGTAACGTCTCCCCTTTCAAACTGCCAGTCTCTCTGGCCTGCCTCCCTGCATTTCACGCAGTACTCACCTGAACCTTTGTCTCCTGTCTTCCCCCTCCAAGCAACCTCCACCTGCAAGCACGTAAGGCAGCCCAGTGTAATTATTCTCGGATTAACAGCTCTCTGTTGGATTCCCGTGACTGTTCTCTCCTCTGTTTCAGTGCCCTGGCCAGCCAAAGTTTCCCCTGCCCAGTCCCTGCACCCAGTCGTCACTGCTATCTAGTCATAGTTTTGTTATGGTCATAGTTTCTCTTGCCTCAGACGTCTAGTTTAATTTCCTTAATAATAGTCTAAGTTTTCTGTTAGCTTCCAAGCGTTGTGAATAAAGACTCTTTTGTTACACCGAGTCCATCCCTTTTCCACGGGCCACTGTGCCGTGGCAAGTTCAGGCACGCAAACTTCTAACACACAAAAAACATTCCAATACAAGGACTGGTCTAAAACAGTGAAAAGCAGCCTTTAGAAAGCTGCAGAGCTATTGCTCAAGAATACTTTAACAATACAGAAAAATCTGGCTGCTTGGATTATAAAGTAATGAGGGGTGGCCCAAGACTTTTGCATACTGTGTTTCAGCCCTTCACTCATTTTTATTTCCAGCCTTTGTTCATGTTTTTATGGTGTTTTCATCACTGCTGAGCATGAGTGTGTGTTTCAGCTCTCAGTTTGTTTTGCAGAGGGTGGCCGAGGCCCGGGTGTTTGTACGGGACAGTTAATAAAACACGGCCTGGGAATTGGTCTGTGAAGTGAAGAGCTGCTGCTGTCTGTGTGCTGTTCATGCTTCAGCTACATCACAGACACCCTGAGTCTGCAGAGTCTTGATGAAGCTCAAAGCTGAGATAGAAAAGCTCTCTGTTTTACTCTACATGTTTTTATTGAGTAAAACTAAATCAACACACAGATGAAGCAAAGTCAGCTCCACAACTTAGTCATTTGAGCAGAATAAAGCCCTCTGATTTCCAGATGGACTTCTGAACACCCATGTTTATTACATGTGTGGATGAGATGCTCCCCATCACCATGGTTACCTCTGGTCATTAAGGGGTCTCCCCACTCTGATGAAGGAGGTCATCACATCAGACTGTGATGAAGCTACTTCAGAGACACACAAACTCAGATATCTGCAGGAGTGCTCTGACAGGTGCAGGCAGTTCCACCCACACAGTGGGGTGTCATTACTTTAAAACAAAAGGTGAATGAGCAGCTTCACTGACAGCCTGCAGACAGGCGATGCCTTGGATGCGACGAGCACGAGAACAGGTGAACAAACTGGAGCTTCTCTGATGAATCAGTGGCTCTGGGCTGCATCCTGACTCTTCTTCTGCATCTTTTTAATGAGCTGCCAGACCTCCACCTGTGACATAAAACTCACCTGGCCAAGACCCCCACCCCCAGGGCAGTCACATCCTGCTGGGTATCTGCTGTTACCCCACAGATCAGCTGCTCCCATCAAACAGTCTTTAATCTCTTTATTGTGTTTGTTCAAATGACACAGAAGTTTGCTCAGCTACATTTCATCACCTTCATGCCACAGATCAGAATACTACAAACACCATCTGTCCTCAACGAGCTTCACCACAAAACTGACGGAAACATCCAGGTCCACATGAAGCTCTCTGCTTCAGTCACAAAAACACTGTACAAACAGTCAAAGTAAATTCTTATGAGCTGCAAACTTTAAACACGGAAACAGTCAGATATCAGAAACATGTTTGCAGGTTTTATGCCTCTGGGCTGTAACATCTCCAAACTTTTAAAATAAGAGCACGCACACATTAAAACCTTAAGAAGTCTGAGAGTGTTTGAGTCGAGTTGAGTTCCACGCTGGGGCTTCTTCCTGTTGGATGTTGATCTGCTTTCACGTCTGACAGCAGAGCAGTTTGTGAAAGACGTTCCTGAACTCTGCATTGAAGGCCGTGTAGATAATCGGGTTGACAGCGCTGTTCACATAGCCAAGCCAAGTTACCACGGAGATGAGTGTGGGACCAATGTTGCATGACTGGCACAAAACTTTGGTGACATGGACAACAAAGAACGGAGTCCAGCAGGCCAGAAACACACCTGAGACACAGAGAGAGAGTTTCAGTTCAGTTTTGTTTATATAGCCCAAATAACAACAACAGTTGCCTCAAGGCACTTTATATTGTAAGGTAAAGACTCTACAATAATACAATGAAAACAAAGAAAACCCCAACAATCATATTACTCCTTATGAGCGAGTGTTTTGGCGACAGTGGGAAGGAAAAACTCCCTTTAACTGGCAGGAACCTCCAGCAGAACCAGGCTTAGGGAGGGGCCGCCATCTGCCGTGTTCGGTTGGAGTGAGGAGAGGAAGACAGGACAAAGACTTGTTGTGGAAGTGTGCCAGAGATTAACAATTAGAGCAGGGCGATATGGCCAAAAATATTTATCACGATATATATTTGAAAATTTGCGATAACGATATAACTGACGATATAATTGATGCGAGACAAAATACAACTCCACAACATTACTAGCGCAAAAAGACAACCTTCCATTTATTTTCACTTAAACAAGAAGCTGGTTTTTATGTACATTAAAGCTTTATAAAAATGTAACAGTGCAAATGCAAATTCCTTGCTGAAAGTTTAACCAAAAGGCATTTCCAGTAGAAATGGGCTGACATATCCTGAGCATAACCATGTATAATATCCACTGAAGTTAAAAAGAGGTGCTTTGCAACATTAAACTGCAGTGTGCAGTATGTATTTTTTGGACCATAAGGTGCACGGGATTATAAGGCACATTAAGCGAAACAAAGCAGTCAGATAAATCAAACTTTATTAAACTCATTCTTCTTGCTTCCTCCACTTCTGTACCATTGATTCCTTAATGTTGAATTCTCTGGCAGCTGCTCTATTCCCATGTTGTTGCAGTATATTAATGACTAACCTCGTATTGTGGATGGATTATCTCAGTTGTTCTCCTGACTGAAGTTTGGTCCGTTTACAGCATCCTGCCATGCGATTGCGTTTGTCTCTAACCATGAAGAACCTTCACGTTCACTTTTATAAGTGGAAAAGTGTTAGTGTTCGTCCTCCAGCTTCACTGTTTATGTTATGCTAACATAGCTGTGTCGCTAGCGATCACGTAGCACATCATTATATACCAGCTAGCCCAACTTCAGTAACCCTACAAACGTCACTGCTGTTTAGTTTCCTGTCTTCATTTATGTTGGAAGTGATAGCAGAGCTGTACGTTTGATTTTTTTCAGAAATCTCTCAGTCAGAACATGCAATATCATGCTTAGGTAACTAGCGAAACTAGCGAGCTAACTTCCGCTAGCTTCCTGCTAACTTCTAACTCCGTTAAATGTAATAACTTTTGTTTTCATGGATGCCTGGAAGTTAAACTTTATAGTTACACCTGGTAAAGCAGCAATGCTGATCGTTTTATTAAAGATGAAAGAATTTAGACAGTTTTTAACTCTAAGTGATGCTGCAGTGTTGTTTGACCTGAAGCATACGGAGTTTAGGACCCAGATTACTCCCAGATTTAAGAGCATCTTAGTCCGACAAATACGACAATAACAACGGCCGCTTGCATGTTCTGCAAAAAAATGTGCTTTGTTGTGTATCTGACGGACAAACACCAAACCAGTTCCACATCACGGAAGTTGCACCATTTTTACAAACCAATTCTGGTTCATCAGTTTCACTCAACAATCGGCCATGTGCGTATGAAAACAAAGGCACTGCGCATGCGCGTTTTACTCCCATTCTATCGCGATATTTCATTTTCCTATCGTTGCCTAACATTATACCGGTATTACCGTGAACGGTATAATATGGCCCAGCCCTATTAACAATGACTATTAAGTTTGAATTTTGAATAAACCTGGTGAATTACATTTTAGGGAAAGAAGTTTAAATTCACAGAGACTCCAGTCTTCCTGCAGACCAGTTTATCCAAAATGACTCCTACCTCTGTTTTTACTCAACACTTGATCTGTTTGATGTTCCTTTGAAGCTCTAATTGCATGTTTTCTCTTTAACTAAATCCTTCACACCACCTTCAGCCTCATGGTTTTGGATGAGCTGTGAGTGTTAAACACTTTGTGGTGTGAATTAAAGCAGTTTCCACAGAGATACAAGAAGAGGTTTCTATTTTTACTGAGATTCACTCAACAAAACATTACGGTTAGTGCAGAGACGTCCAGCAGAGACAGCTCTCGTTTAGATGAAAAGACACAACAACAAGCCGTGCTGATGAGCTTTTGTGTTCACATTTATCTCAATGTCCATTTCTTAATGCAACAACTTTGAACATAATGATGTTTGAAACTGTGTCTGCGCTCATTTGCTTGTTAATAATAGTTGGAAGTTTCTGACAGATTGAATTCTTGTCTGTAAACCTGACTTATGAGACCTGGTTTCTGATGCACTGGCTCTATTTGGGTCGACTGATCCTTCAAAGTTAAGGATGTTGCAGATCAATACACAGTTTGATCACCTCCATCCTCTGATCAGATGTTTCTGTCTGACTTGGGTGGTCTTCTTTTGGCACTGCACAGCAGAGCTCATTTAATGGTTTGATGAAGAAGATGTGCACTCTCCACTAAAACATCAAATGAGGGAATGTTTATGGTGCATTAACAGCAAATATAAAGTTTTTTACACAGTGCAAGTCCAAACCTTAGATCTTGCTTTTACACAGAGAAAGTAAAAACTATTTGAGTTAAGTAAGGTAAAACAGGTTTGGTGTGAATGCACTGTAAGAGCTGAGTCAAAAGAATGTATGTAGACCTTCAAAGCTGTTCTGGCCCCATGTGTTCTAGTTACACTTCTGAGAGCTTTAGTTTTATAGAAATATCTCTGGAAACGTTAGACCTGTTGCTGCTTCAAACCTCCATTTGTATCAGATTTGCACCCACTTCAGAAGTAGACCTCCTTTACACTTGGATCTGCCTCAGAGCTGGGAATACAGTATACAATGAAAAAAAAGAGTTTGTTCAACTTTTTTGTACATAAACTGTAAAGTCAGTATTTGGTGTGACCACCTTTATTCTTCACCAAACCCAAAGCTATCTTAGGCTGTTTTTTCCTAACCTTTCTTTCTTTCAGAACCAGGTACGACTTCAGATCTGGTACTACTCAGACCTACTACTGGCTTAGAACTGGTCTTATTTTCTACCTGTTTGTGTCTTAGACCTGCCACTATTTAAGATCTGGTCCTACTTTAGACTTGCTACTTCAGATCTAGCCCTGCCTCAGACCTGATACTACCTTTGACCTGATCCTGCCTTAGACCTGTTCCTCCCTTAGATCTGGATCTATATCAGACTTGGTCCTACCTTATACCTGTCACTACCTTGTCCTGGTGCCTCACAGTTGGACTGGAGAATCAGCTACAACTATGAGAAGGAAGAACTCTGAGGCTGGTCCTCCCCATAGTTCTAGGCGATTCCTGTCTCAGATTTAGTCCCACCTAAGACCTGGTTGAACTAACACCTGGACATGAGACTCACCTACAACCACGGGCAGGACCTTCATTGCCTTGCGCTCACGGCCGCTGACCCTGCTGGTCTTGCTCTGCCTCCTCCCCTTCTTTTTTGCAGCGCTGCCTTTCAGGCCATTCTCTCGACGGCTGCCACCCTCCCTCCTATCCGTGGGGTCACCATCCGACAGGCTGTCCATTTGAGTCGTCATTGGGTCACTGTCCGCCACCACTGCTATACCATCCTGGTGTTCCTCCATTACCGGTGTCACTGAGGGTGTTGCCATAGACACGGTGGAGGGAGACGTGGGGCTGAGCCCGGGGGGCGCTGTATATACCACTTTTTCTTGACTGCCAGCTGTCGTGGCTTTAGCTCGCCGTAGAGCTGAGCTGAGCTGTAAAGAGAAAACTTGCCGACCAGCCCGGCCTGCTTGGGAGCGGCTTCGCCCACTCCAACGCCGCAGGCCTCTAAATATCCAGTAATAGAGGAAGAGCATGACAGGACAAGGCACAAAGAAGGAGCAAACAGACGAGTACACCACAAAGCGATCGTCCTCTAATTTACACACACTCGGGTCACGATCCGGCACCTGATTCAGACCAAAGATGACAGGACTGGCCACACCCAGTGACAGCACCCAGGTCGCTGTGATGAGAGCCAGCTGACGAACACTGAACTGGTTCCTGTTGTACTTCAGGGGGACCACCACTGCGATGTACCTGCAATAGCAGAGAGACAGAGGAGGTTTTAGGTTTATAGGCAAGTATTTGGACTGACTTAAACCAAGAGATTAGTTTTTATACTGATCACAGGGAGAATCAGACCACATATAACAAAATCCATCTCTACAGGCACTCTACAGGGGCAGAATTACCTCAAGAGAGCAGCAACGACTCATCCAAGAAGTAATAAGAGACACCAGAACAACATCCAAAGAACTGCAGGCCTCACTTGCCTCAGTAAAGGTCAGAGTTCATAACTCCACCATAAGTATTGACTAGGCAAAATGGGTCTGAGGTCAAAGAAAAAAACACTGCTGACCAAAAGGAACATACTGGCTTGTCTCAGTTTTGCCAGAAAACATCTCGATGATCCCCAAGATGTGTTTTGGGAAAATATTCTGTGGACTGAGGAGACAAAAGCAGAACTTTTTGAACAAGAGTGTCCTGTTACATCTGGTAATGAAGCATTTCAGGAAAGGAACATCAAACTAACAGTAAAATATGGTGTTGGTAGTGGGCTGTTTTGCTGCCTCAGGGCCTGGAAGACTTGTTGTGTTAAATGGAACCATGAATTCTACCAAAACATCCTGAAGGAAAATGTCTGGGCATTTGTTTGTGACCTCAAGCTAAAACGCACTTGGGTTCTGAAACAGGACAATAATGCAAAACACAACAGCAAGTCCACCTCTGAATGGCTTAAGGAAAACTAAAATGTAGACTTTGGAGTGGCCTAGTCAAAGCCTTGACCTGAATCCAACTCAGATGCTGTGGCATGACCTTAAAAAGGTGGTTCATGCTAGAAACCTTTCCATTGTGACTGGATTGCAATAATTCCACTGTAAAAGTGCCAGTTATTCATTGCAGTTGTCGCTGCTAAGGGTGGCCCAACCTTGTATTAGCATTAGGGGACAATCATTTTTTCACACAGGGCCATGGAGGTTGGGATTTATTTTCCCCCTAATAATAAATACCTTCATTTAGAAACTGCATGTTGTGTTTACCTGCATTATATTTGTTTAATATTTAGATTGGTTTGATGATCTGAAACATTTAAGTGTGACAATCATACAAAAAGTAGGAATTCAAGAAGGGGGCAAACACTTTCAAACCACTATGTGTGTGTGTGTGTGTGTGTGTGTGTGTGTGTGTGTGTGTGTGTGTGTGTGTGTGTGTGTGTGTGTGTGTACTTTTTTCTGATTAATTCTGGAAAATGTTCTATACTAAGAATCTGGACACTGGATCCCCTCATTAGCTCTCAGGTAAACTGCAGGTGTGGGCAGAATGAGGCTGTATCCAAAATTGTGTGTGTGTATGAGGTGTCACCGCAGCCTCTTATCGGCTCAGAGGCTCTAAATAGAGACTGTAGCACCACTGGTAAAAATAGGTTTGGCGCCTGTAATCTCTGGCATATTTGACTCACTGTATTTCTTTTTCTCAACACTTTGTGTCAGTTGGTTCATTAACAGCTGCTGTCTGTAAAAATCAGGATGAAGTCACGTGTTATCTCATTAATGAGGTGTCAGCAGTGTGACTACAGCGACATGACTGAAATAAAGTTACAATGTGAGAAGAGAAGAAGAGCACACTTTTATTTAACGTGTCTCTTCATTAAAATCTATTAAACTGACTGAGGGACACAGCAGGTCACATGACTCTGTGATGAGGAAATATTTCCATCTCAGACAGTTCAAAATCTTAATTACACCTGCAGCAGATGTGCTAATGATCCTGTTACTTTGACCTGAATCCACAGCTGGACTCACCTGTCTACGCTGATGGCACACAGGTTTAGGATGGAGGCAGTGCACAGCATCACGTCCATGGTCATCAGAGCATCACAGATGTAGGTGCTCAATGTCCAGATCCCCCCCAAGAACTGCACACAAACAGAGAGAGGGCCTTCAGGTAAAACTGGGAGCACACCTAAGCTCAGAGCACACCTGAGCCCAGGCGGCTCAATCACACTGACCTCTGAATAGACGTAGAGCGGCAGCACGAGCACGGCCAGCAGCAGGTCAGCCACCGCCAGGCTGATGATGAAGTAGTTGGTGGCGGTTTTCAGAGAGCGCTCAGTGAGCACGCTCAGACACACCAGCACATTCCCCAGGATGATTACCAGGATCAGTGGCACCCCGAGAACCAAGGCCAGGTAGTTGTATTCCTTCAAGTCTGGCTCACCTGGAAGGGCACCAGGTGTCACATTGTCCATGATGGAGGCCCTAAGCACAGCTGCAGGGCTTTGCTCAACATCTGGACATGACACAGTTACTGTGTTATTGCTTCTTCGAAGTAATCTGAGCATTTAAACCAAGTACTCAAAGTAAGGCAGACTTACCTTGCTGCTTCCTGTACCGTCCGTGGTTTCAGGTGAGTTTCAGTGTCAGCACCTATTTGCTTCAGGTCTTTCTCTTTGTTCATCATTGTTGTTTTCTTCTGCAACTGTAAACAACAAACAATAACCTCTTTACATTAATTGTATTCATCCGCAGTTAAAAGTACTCCTGGTGTCTGCATCAGTGCAGGTGATGGGGGGGCACTTGTGTTGCTCTTATTTTGGTGGTTACATAAGGAAGTGGAGCCCGTTTTATTAAATGTCAGCCTATTGTTTGCTGAAGTGTCTCCTCTCAGAGACAATCACATCTTAGAGCCGCTCTCATCCTGCTCTTCATCCTCTGTTACCATGACGACCACCGACCATGGCGGCCAACATTACATGTAAACACACACACACACACTGAGATGTGTGTGTGCTTATTAACGGGCTCGATTTAACCTAAGGTTTTTTTTAATCAGCTGATAGATAATCAGCTGCGATATGTTTCTGAAGGATTTGTGGGCAACTAAGCTAACACGGGACATTTAACCATCATTTAACCATTTACAACAGGTGAACACACGATCATCTGCACACCTGAGACAGGTTTTTTTCACAACTGTTTGTTTCACAAGGGGTGGAGCCTGACCCACCTGACTCAGCAGCATATGAAAACACTGAGTTTGTGTGAGGCTGCCCTCCAACAGCAGCACAGTGAAGTGAGGTCAGGCTCTAACTGTGAACATCTGTGCAGCAGATTAACTATGTTAGGTGGAGGGAGCTGAGCTTGCTTTGTGTTTATGTTCACTGTAATCCTCACAGCAGGACAACGTCCAAGAAAGCTCCTCTTCCTACCTCCACCCAGACTCCCAAACACAGCAGGACGATCAATAATCAATAATGATGAGAAAGAAACACCAACAGCCTGTCTGTCTCCAGCACCTGCTCTCTGTAGGTCCAAGTTAGCATTATTGGGGGCGTGGCCTCTCTGACTGACAGGTGAACCTCTGAACTGTGTGTTGTTGGAGCCTTCTGGAGCATTTGTAATGATGTCACCTGACCAGTAATGTGGCTGCTGTGAGGTTATTGGACTATCTGATGTTACTGATCAGCAGGTGTGTGACTCTGTGAAGGAAAACTGATAACCAGAAAATTACCTAGCTGTCAGCTGGCGTCACAAAAATCTTTTACATACAGTCTGTGAGCTGAGGGGTAAAATAAACACAGGAGTTTAAAATCTGCACATAGGGCATTTTCACTCCTCGCCTCCTAGAAAGGTGCATCTGCATTTGAGCAAAAAACGTATCAAGTTATCGGTCTGTACCTGTGGATCTTTTATCTGAATATAAGCTAATACAGATCAACATCAGTTACCATGGCAATGTAGCAGATAAGGCCCACCATAATTGTTAAAGACCTTCTCCAGCTTCAAGGTGCTAAAGCTTCTTCCAGATGTTCTCAGTGGGGACATCCACACACTGAAACACAGTGCCACCTAGTGCATAACGTCCTCTGGCAGAAATCCTCCTCCTCTCATTAACAAGCGAATAAAAACAATGCTTCACCAATAATAATTGATAAGCTGCTGTCAGATGGTTTTGAGCTAGCTCCTGAAAAGATGTGACAATTTGTGAGAAAAAGCTTCATCAGAGTCACAGAATTGCTCCTCTAAAGACAAGAAACAGGCAAACAGCGCACCCACATGGCTGACTCTATGTGACTGTGACCTTTTTCTGCTGTCATTAGAGAAGCACTAATTTAGTTAAACTTTATTCATACTTATTTGGTTAGCGGCAGCTGGTTCTTCACCATGTAGCTACCACACACAGATTCTCTCTCTCTCTCACACACACACACACACACATGGACAGGTAGACGGGATGAGTCTGTCATGTTTTCAGCACGCTCCTTTATAAAGATGTCCTGGCAGGTTTGTGATCAACCTGTTGATTGGTTCTTGTTAGGTTTGTTGTGCCAGCAGCACACCTGCGTGTCAGGTAACAGCAGCCAGAGAGAGAGAGGAGGCGAAGAACACTGCGAGGAGCGTCACCTCCAAAATAAGAGATCTTTTTCCTAACAGAGGAGGAGGTGGACATGTTAAATCTCTGCGCTGAGAAACCATAGCAACTGACGTGAAGACGTTTCCACAAGTTAATCAGAGTGTGTCACGGAGGAAGAGTGAGGGCGTGGGCCTCAGAGATGAGCAGAGTATGTGCAGGGAGCAGCTCCGGGTGGATGGACGTGAGAGGATGCAGCGTGGGTTTTCACTCATTGTCTTTGTGTTTTCATGCTTCCTCCGAGCTGCTGCGGTGGCCCTCGCTCTCAGGTTTACGTCTCGTTACCTGAACAGGTACACTAGGCTCACCTGCAAACATCCAAACAGGACCCGACATACCAACCCAAAACCTCCTGGTGAGTCTGTCATAATAAAGACAGCAGGTCATGATGTCACCAGGTCACATGACACAGTCCATAATCCATAATCCATGAATGGGTCATAATTATGTAGCACATCTGTCACATCTGTAATCTGATTAAATTTAGGTCATCTCATAATTTCACAATAAAAGCCTTTCTGATGATTTTTTTTTTAATAAAAACACTAAACTTTATTTATAATTCTTCATTGACAAAATGTACACAGGCTGTCAGCACCACATGATTAAACCAAGTCATCCAATCAGCGAGAGGCGCCGAAAACCGTCAACGAGCCTCAAACCTGCAACCACACACACGATCATCACAGACACGCTTTAACCAACCTCACTCTGAGCCAGCAAAGGGTTAAAAACTCTGAGTGCTGGAAATGAAGCCATCTGAGCCCAGTGTGGAGTCTTCTCAGATAACACACACACACACACACACACACGTAGGTTTAATGTTGGTTATGAAATCCAGTTATAAAGCAATGAGATGCTGAATGATATATTTTCGTATAGTCTCTGAGTTAATGCTTCACATAGTTTTGCTCAATGTTTCATAAAATCATCTGCATCGCGTTACATCAGGTGTCGATCCTGATTAAATAAGAGGACATCACTTGTCAGCTTTAAATCCAGTTTATAAACGTCACTCACTGACCGGCCCTCACCTGTGAGAATAATCCGTGGCCTTGCTCAGATCGTTAGCGTTATTTTGTGTGCCTGTAAACGCAGCAGCTACAGCTCTGTGTCTGAAGCGGTTTGTCTGTTTGCCGACATTTGTTGAGAAAAGTTTGTGGTTTTCTGAACTTACGTTGCTCCGCTTCTTTATTGCTAGCTAGATGCTGAGTGTCACCACTGCAGCTTTATGGACATCTGCACCATGAACACAGATCGATGGTGAGAACAGGTCGAGTATCTCTATTCTGTAGCTGGACAGACCACCAGGTGGTAGCTAAGGGAAAACTAATCCATTAGTTGGTCCAGATCATTCCGGCCCACTTAACCCACGGTGTTGTCCACCATTTCCACTGGCTGATTCTTCAATCGCCTGCCTTAGAGGTGACAAAGCTTGACCTCAGGCCCCACCCACTGACAGTTATGGAGTTTCCCATCGCTGGTATCGTTCTGGGTTACACCGCCTCCTGAACCTGACCAGAGAGGTTTCGTCTCATAGCTTAAAGCTGAAAAAAATTGGATCCTACATATGGATAACTGAGTGAGCCTCGCATGATGTCACAGTGGTGAGATGAAATCCTGAGGGTCACAGCAAGGAGGAAATCTGGCATTTATAACTGCAGTGTCTCTGCTCATATCATTCGGTGCTTATTTAAAGTTAAACTAAAATGAAACTAATTTTAAACTAAACCAGTTTGGGCACAATCATGCTACAAGATACAAAAATGGATGTCGTCCTCAGAAGTGAGGTGACCTCACCAGTCATAAAAAAACTCAGCCTGTGGGGGTGCTGTGATGTCAGAGAGGTTTGTGAGCATGATCAGTGTTTTTATGACCGCACACAGAAGTTAAATTTAAAAATTAAAGTGCGGCAGAGAAAACAAACATGTGATGATGACAATATCATTAAAATAATTAAAGGCTGTTCGAGGCGCCAGAGGCAGACTGATGGGATTAACTGAAACCTGCTGCCAGATTCATTCTCAAACATCACGTCAGCTTTAATGCTCGGGTGTAAGCAGATTCACTTCAACTTTATTATGTTACATGATCTAAAACAATTGTGTTATATTTTATTAAATATATTGTGCGATATAATATGATATTATGTTATGTTTATTTTAATCAAAGCCTAACAATATTGTGGACAAAGAAACAAACTCACGTTTCAGAGCTGAAGCAGCATCGTCTGTTCCTCCTCTTCCACTTCTGTGAGTCTCTTTGTTTTGTCTATGATCCAGAGTTTGGTCATCATCCTCCTCCTCTTCCTCCTCCTGTGTGAATATTTTTCTCCTTCTGTGAATCTCTTGCTCCTTCCTCTCTTCACGTCTCATCTGACAAACTTTTGTCTCCTCGTCTATAAAAAGCTACCCACCCACCTCCTCCTCCTGGTGTTCCTGCTCTCTGATTGGCTAACAGTCAGCAGTGATATACTGACTCTCCTCCCTTCCTTCCTCGGTCATCAGGTGCTTTTTCTTCTTCTTCTTCTGTGGTATTTTGTATCTGCTGCTGTCATACCTGTGTGCTGTCAGGTGTGTGTGATGGACAGGTGTTCTGATTTTTATGGATCATCATTCAGATGAGATCAGGTGACCAGTCAGGTGACTGTTGATGTCTTTAAGGGCATTAAATTAAAAAGAGGTTTTCAGTGTGACTGAGGAAGGCTCCTCCTCCTCTGTGACCTTTAGCTGCTGCCTGATGGATGAAGACCGTCACCTCCAGCTGTGTCTGTCAGACCCCACTGCAGGCGAAGCCTAAAGGTGCCTGAGGATGCTGAGTCAGCATTGCTTATTTTTTTTAACTGTAGCCATGGGAATGGCACCAACCTGCAGGTGTTTCTGACCTGGGATCAGAGGCTGAAAGGCTCTTCATACTAATCTTCTTTTAGAAGTGCCAACGTGTAGAGACAGGAAGTGACATGGTTCTGCTCTTTAATTACCTCATCATTAACAAGCTGTTCACCTGTCAAACTTTTCCCCTGGACTTTCACGTTCATCTGTAACTCCACCTACTCCAACTCCTCTGGGGAAAAACCAGGCAAGAGTCCCAGCTCTCCTCCAGGTGGACAGAACACCTGAGTGAGCTCCAGTGACCTGGAGGTTCACGATCGATCGACAGCTCTCTGTTCGCCGCAATAGACCAGCTTGGAGGAAAAAGTGATGGGATGAAGACAGGACAAAGACATGCTGAGGAAGGGAGCCAGAGATTAATAATAACTAATGATTAAATGCAGAGAGCTGTATAAAGCCATATAAATACTCAGTGCATCATGGGAATCCCCCAGCAGCCTATACCTATTGCAGCATAACTAAGGGAGAATTCAGGGTCACCTGATCCAGCCCGAACTATATGTTTTATCAAAAAGGAAAGTTTTAAGCCTAATCTTAAATGTAGAGATAGTGTCTGTCTCCTGAATCCAAACTGGAAGCTGGTTCCATAGAAGAGGGGGCTGAAAGTTGAAGGCTAAATTCTGGATTTAACAGGGAGCCAATGAAGGGAAGCCAATATAGGAGAAATATGCTCTCTCTTTCTAGTCCCTGTCAGTACTCTTGCTGCAGCATTTTGGATCAACTGAAAGCTTTTCAGGGAGTTTTAGGACATCCTGATAATAATGAATTGCAGTAGTCCAGCCTAGAAGTAATAAATGCATAAACCAGTTGAGACAGGATGTTTCTAATTTTAGAGATATTGCACAAATGGAAAAAAAAAAGCAGTCCTATATATTTGTTTAAATATATGCATTGAAGGACATATCCTGGTCAAAAACGACTCCAAGATTCTTCACAGTGTTACCGGAGGCCAAAGTAATGCCAACCAGAGTAAGAATCTGGTTAGATACCATATTTCTAAGATTTTTGGGGCCAAGTACAATAACGTCAGTTTTATGTGAATTAAGAAGCAGAAAATTAGAGGCTTCATGGACAGGGGCGGATTTAGAGAAATTTTCTTAGGGTGGCATGAGGGTGGCAAAGAAATCAAATGGGGTGGCAAAATCAAAGCCTTTTTTTTTTCAAACACATATGCAGGTGGTTACGTATGGTTAAAATAATTCAAATGCAGTAAGTATACACGTTTTTCATATAAATATAGTCTATAACTTAATTATTGTCTGTAGCCCACATAATTACACACTTTAGTTACATAAAACATGTGAGTTTTGATGTTATGTGCTGTATAGCCTGTATAATAAATAAATATGTAGCCCAATAAGTATAAAATCCAGAAAGCTACACAACATGGGGCGGTTCATTTACAAACACAAGTCTAACTTAAGTTTCACACTGTTTTTTGTTAGAAAACAATCACATTGTTAGATGCTTAAATTACACAATGTCAGAAATCTGCACTGTCATGAAAATTTAAACCTAATTTTTCATGATTTGTTGGATTCACCCACTGAGGTCTGAAATACAAACGGCCATTTTTGACTCCTTTTGAGTTTACATTTGTATTTCACCCTCAGATTGTTTCATTTTATTTTTTTCCCCTTGCCTTGTTTGGTATCATTCTTTTTTTCAGCTCATCTGAATTTAGTTGTTTTTCACTGAAATACTGCATTAGTACTACTATTACTATTAATAGTACTATTACTGATCTAAAATCACACAAAAAACTTAAAATCCTAGTAGTATTTTTTACTGTAAAACAACCCCCCACCAGACATGTTGAGTAAATTTTTATAACTTGAAATGCAAATATAATATAATTGTACATTTTGTAAACATATACAACTATTTATCTAAAAATGCAGCCAATACACCTGCCGTTTTTTGGGGTTTTTTTTTTCATTTTCTACAACCATTTAAAAATATTACTAAAACCAAAGTGAGAGAACAATCAGGTGTTGCATTAAGATGCCCCACAAATGATGTGTGCCAGTAAAAAAAAAAAGAGAGAGAGAGGGGGGAACCGCACAGGGATAAACCTGCAGGCCTGACAACAGGAGGTGTATCACTCCGCTGGTTTTCTACTTAGTGTTTACGTTCCAAATGTGCCTTTGTGACATTCATTAGTGCCCTCACTGACACACAAAACAAAACGACTACACAACAGAACAGCTACACAAGACAACACAACACACTAAGAATCCACTCCACACTAAACGTCACAAATCTCCCACATCTAAAAACTCTCCCCCTCTCTCTCTCTCTCTCTCACTCACTCGCTCTGTCTCGCTGCCGTTACCGTCACTCCCAAAACGTTTCCCTCTTCCTAAACAACCAAATCCCATGTGTTGACTTTTTTAAAAAATTGGTCGACATGGTACGATAGGAAAGAGGTGGCTTTTTCTTCCTTTCTTTACTGTTTTCGTGCTGTCCTTAGAAAACGCTTAAAACACACACACACACACAAAAACGTGACGACAGTATTTAGAAAAAAGCGTGGCTTATATATATTATCACAATTCTGGATTTACTGGCCTGTAATTAAAATGTAAAAACTTTGAAGTCTGAACTTTCAATGTGGGCTGAAATAGAGAGTCAGCGTGGCTGCAGCTTTTTGCTATGTCAGCTTAGATCAGTCATGTGATTTGGAGGTGCAGCATGTCCGTGGACCACAGAGGGTTCATAACACTCACCTTCCTTCCATTTCCACAGTGTAACATCCAACCATCTGTGTAAAATCCGAAATTCCCATGGTGTTGTTCAAAATGTGCTCTGGCACAATCATAAACATGCTTGTTACTGAAAACAAGAAAAAAGCCGGTCCTGCTATGGGCTGAACCATTTGTTAATGGTGGAGGGGGGAACACTATGCAATGTATTCCATTTTAGCATTTATATTCACTGTTGAGTGTAACTACGCTCAAACTGTTAATGCTATCTTATTGTAATAAACAACACTGTTATATGCAAAACTCGCGTGGCACTTGGGGTGGCAAGGGATCATTTTAGGGTGGCACTTGCCACCCCATGCCACCCTTCTAGATCCGCCCCTGTTCATGGATAGATAAAGTTGGGTGTCATCTGTATACCATGCCTTCTGACGGAACTGCCTAAGGGAAGCATGTATAATGTAAAAAGAATTGGTCATAATTGTGTTTACCTTATACATGTCGATCACATGTGGAAACAGACAAGTGAGAAGTTTGTGTGTGTGCTACAGCTGAATGTTTGTGCCTGATCTCCTGTGTGACCCAGGGCTCCGTGTTGGTTGGAGATGATGTTATTGTTCACTGTGCAGAGCTTCATGATGAGAGCGCTGTTCATGTTAATGAGCTGTCATTTATTAGCATCT
Source organism: Diplotaxodon limnothrissa (assembly GCF_057381915.1). NCBI lineage: Eukaryota > Metazoa > Chordata > Actinopteri > Cichliformes > Cichlidae > Diplotaxodon > Diplotaxodon limnothrissa. The sequence goes on from NC_140612.1 coordinate 17,267,827, forward strand.
GTGAGAGGAAGCAGAGTCCTTTTATCCTGCTCATGCTGCTGCTGCACAAATGTGTCATACATGACTGATCTGGAGAATCTAAACAACGCTGTAACTCATTTGTGGATGAATCTGTCGCAGCGGGTGTGTTCTGGTCCTGATTCAAACAGGCGAGTCTCCGATTGCAGACATGAAAACATGCTAATGAGGTGCACACGGCCCTACTCACGCATTTCATTTGTTTCCTAATGGAGCCCAGCAAGTGCTGCCACTGATCTGCATAAAACCTTTGAAACAGTCTTAGAACCTCAGTTACTCCATCAGCCCTCACTGTCAGTTCATAGCGATGAAGCTCTGCTGGTTGAGATGAATTACGTCATTAATCGTCTTTGGGTCACACCTTAAATTTATTTATGTATGGTTTCTACGTTAACTCTGTGATGTTGTTCATATCAAGATAGAGAAAATCTCTAAGGAGCCTTTCCAGCTTCACGTTGAATCTGTGGCGTAAAGAATTATAGCAACTCTGAAAGAAAAAGGAGCACCACTCCAAGGTGTACTTAATAAAGCGGCAGGTGGGTATATATACCTGTCTGATTAGCAGTGTCATGATGTACACCTGAGATGCAAAACTGAGTACCTGCTTCGACCTGTATTTGGGGCGATCGTGGCTCAAGAGTTGGGAGTTCGCCTTGTAATCAGAAGGTTGCTGGTTCGAGCCTGGGCTCTGACAGTCTTGATTGTTGTATCCTTGGGCAAGACACTTGACCCGTTGCCTACTGGTGGTGGTCAGAGGGCCCAGTGGTGCCAGTATCTGGCAGCCTCGCCTCTGTCAGTGCATCCCAGGGAGGCTGTGGCTACAATGTAGCTGCCATCATGTGTGTGTGAATGGGTGGGTGACTGGATGTGTAAAGTGCTTTGGGTCCTTAGGGACTAGTAAAGCGCTATACAAATACAGGCCATGTACTTGCTCCACCATAAGTTTATATGCATTTATACACCTCTCTGCATTTAATCATTAGTTATTATTAATCTCTGGCTCTCTTCCACAGCGTGTCTATGTCCTGTCTTCTTCCCCTCACCTCCAACATGTTGCAGGAGATGGTCGCCCCTCCTGGTTCGCCTGGAGGTTTCTTCCGGTTAAAAGGGAGGGTTTTCTTCCCACTGTCACCAAGTGCTTGCTCAAAGAGGGAATTCTGATTGTTTCGGTTTCTCTGCATAATTCTGGGTCTTGACCTTCCAATGTAAAATGCTTTGAGGGGACTGTTGGTGTGATTTGGAAAATGAAAAAATAAAACTGAACTGAACTTGGTTCCACTGAAGTGCAATCTCAGTTCTGACAGTGTGTTACTCATAGTTTGAAGTAATCTGACTGAAAGCAGAGATGGATTCAGGACTGTGTGTGTGTCAGTCATATGTGTGAAACTATGAGAAAGGCTAATGTCTTGGTGAAAGCTGAGGATCCACTCGATGAAGAAGAGTGGTCTAAGCCCATCTTGCCTGTCTTTGCAGGACAATGAAAGCTGGTTCTTTCTCAGAGGAGGCTCTGAGGGTCTGCAGGTTTTCTCCAGGCTCTCCCTATGTGTGTGTGTGTGTGTGTGTGTGTGTGTGTGTGTGTGTGTGTGTGTGTGTGTGTGTGTGTGTGTGCTGAATCAGATCCAGGATCAGACCCGCTGGGTTTATTTATTTATTTATTTATTTATTTGTTTGTTTGTGGGAGGTGTGAGGACAGGAACGAGTCACATGACGTTCCATTTATAGTGAGAACAAAGATTCAGAGAGAACAAGCCTGTCCTCTTCATCCTCTTCTTCCTCTGTAATCAGTTGCTGTTGATCGTGTCAGGATGAACTGATTGATTTGATATGAAAACAGCAGGTGCAGACATGTTTGTTTGTTATTGATCTCTTCTAATAAATGAGCTGTTAGCCTTGCTGACAGCGTCTGATCGATTCAGGTCCATCAGAACTCTGACTGATTCAGTCACAGCGTTTCATCCACTCACCCCTGACTCACGTTCGCCTGCACTGACTCATTTACACTTTTAAATCACTCTGTGTTTGGAGGTTCGAGGGCTTAGCCAATCATTTCACTGCTCACACAGTTTCACACGTCATTTACCCAGAATTCAGCAGCTGCTGTGACAGGACGCTTTGAACGGAGCTGACAGAGTTTAAGATTTCACTGATTCCCCTGATCAAAGGTTGCTGAAGCCAAGCCAGCTTCAGATATATTACACAGCAACAGTCACACACCTCAGAGATGACACCTGATAGGCTCACCTCTGTACACACAGCAGTGATCCTACAGAACTGCTAACACGGTCACTACTCATGAATGACAAAGCTCATATCTGACCTCTTGACTCCTGTAACGTGGCCGACTGTACCAGCAAACACTCCCATTAAACTACATTTATTCCACTCTCGGACTGGAAAGTCCTTCCTAATGAGTGATTTAAATACCAAAAATGATCCTGATTATGTTTCTAACTGAATCCCAGGTAAATTTCTCTCTGCTGCTGTCTGCTCGCCCTGTGTGGGTGGGATTTAAGCAGTCTTGTGTAGTAAGCCTGACCCCGACCCACATGAACGTTACTCAGACGTTTCCAGTCAGGTGCTGGAGTGAGTGATAATTAAAGTTTAATTAATCTCCACACACTCTGCTCATCTGGTTTTTAAAGCTTACTCTGCCTTCATCATCCTCATCATGATTGCACCAGCTGCTCCTCCTCCCGTACTTCTGATAGCTCCTTCAGACAATTATCCAATCAGCAGTGACTCAGTCTTTCTGAGGAGCTGCAGCTGCACATGCTCACAGAATACAGGAAAACACATCTCTGTGTCAGCAAAATCAATACTGATTAATACTGATAATCTGATGGGCTGTGTGTGGTACAGTCCACAGTTCAGATTGTGACAGTAGAATCACAAAGTGGACTCTCACACTGATGTTTCTACTGTTCCTGTGCTGCCACCTCCAGGACAAACACGTTCTTACACCCAGAGGTGCCGCTATTGCTTAATTTTGAACCAGCTTTATTAACAAACCTCAGTCAAAACGGAAGAAACAAACCCTCTGATGAACTCCAGCAAGGAAACCGAAATAAAAAGAAAACATAATGAAATGTGAATAAATGAAATGAAAGATGTTCTTCTTTGTTTTTGTGCTTAGTCAACATAACACACACTCAGATATAACAGTCTGCACTTCAGACTGTATATCAAAGATGGTTAGTGTCTTGGAACCTGGACAGGAAGCTGAGATGTTCTTAGGGACACTCAGAGAAGTTTAACTGCCAGGATGAAAAATTCTTTTAAATCCCAAATTTGTGACAAGTCAGAAAACCTTAATGTGTTTTTATCATTGACCCGTGATACACGCAGCTTTTATATCACAGCCACGCATCACAGTGATTGTCCAGAAGGGCTTCAAGCTGCACTTTTAATAATCAATCATAGACTGTAAATAAAGATTGATGTAGGTAATATCCAGCACAGGCCAACTCCTCTGCTATAGAAGTGTAGTTGACCTTTGACCTCTGACTTTTACCTGTAGTCAGTTTTGTACATGCAGGGAGAGTCAAACTTTATTTAATACTTTATTGGAAACAGATTTTCTTTACATGGACACATTTCAGACTGTCACATTTACAGGTAGGCATTTTGCACATGCTCAGTGTGACTCCGACCAGCTCCACAGAAACACCAACAAACTTTGTTAATTAATAGCTTTGTTTAATTTCTGTCTCTGATGTCAGAGACACAAACTGACACGTAAAAGGCGACAGGAAAACTTCAAGTGATCAGCGACAGGCCCCTTCAAAATAAAAGTATAAGATGTAAATACATACTGGGAGGAGCTGAAAGTCATCGAGTCTCTGTCAATCATGTGCTGGACCATGTGACCACAGTTGGACTCAAACAGGTGAGACTGAAGATGGTTCTCTTTGGTTTCCACCTGTGGTGGCGTGCAGCTCTGTCACTGGATGTTTGTTGGTAAGATGGATCTTGAGAATTGTAGTTAACTTCTTTGCATCCTCAGATGTGTGAAGGTTAGGTTTTCTTGTGTTTTTCTCTCAGACAGGTGAGTGTGAGGTGGAGCTGATGATGATGAAGATGATAAAGTAGTAACAGGTGCCTCCCTTCACTTTTTCCCAGGACCAAAGGGGTCTGCGGTGGCGTCGCCAGCCTTCTCCTCTCCACCCTGCAATCTGTCAACTAGGTTCGCTGTCCCACAGGTGGCCAGGACACACCGAGCACCTTTGGCCCCATGAATCCTAAGAAAGGCACAGGTAATTGATTAACTGATTGATTAATTATCTAGGAACACCTTTAATAATTATTGATACTTATTTAGACTCTTTCTTTTTGATTGATCTTTCTGAGTTGTACTTCAGTGACTTCTTCCAAATAATCAGCGTGTCTTTCAGATCCCACACTGCCTGTCTCTCTGTCTGTTTTTCTTTCTGTTTGTTTGCCTGTTTGTCTTTCCGTATGTTTGTTTATCTGTTCACCTGTCTGTCTTTTTCTTTTGTCTGTTTGGTTTTCTGTTTTAGTGTTTGGCTGTCTGTCTGTGTTTGCATTCTGTCCATCTGCCTGTCTTTCTGCTTGTCTGCTTGTTGCTCTGTCTGTTTTGTCATCTATTTTTTTGTCTGTCTGCTTGGTAGCTTGTTTGTCTGTCTGCCTGTCTTCTGTTTGTCTATCTGTATGTTTGTTTATCTGTCTGCCTGCCTGTCTGTCTTTTTCTCTTGTCTGTTTTGTAATCTGCCTGCCTGCCTGTTTGTTTGTCTTTTTCAGTTGGCTGCTTAATTTTCTGTTTAGGTGTTTGGTTGTCTGTTTGTCTTCTTTTTGTCCATTTGTCTGTCTGTCTGTTTGTCTTTTGGTCTGTCAATGTGTCTGTTTGTTTGTTTGTTTTTCTGTTTGTCTGTCTGCCTCCCTGTTGTGACTTTGTGTCTGACTCTCAGGTAATTTTTGAAAACAAAAAACATCAGCAGGCTCTCTCCCTACTTCTGATGGTGTTTTCTTGGCCAATCAGACCATGTGGTGACAGATACATACACTGATTCTGGCTTCCTGAAACACAGACAGAGAGCACCTGTTCAGACCTGAGTGGGCTGCAGGTGAGTGAGTGTGTCAGAGTCTTACAGGTGATCCAGAGGAAGAATCAGTCTTGAATACAAGCAGAGGCCCTCTGAACTGGATTCACACCTAATACTTGATTTAGGTGCAACCTGAGGTTACTCACAAAAGCGTGGGGATGCTGTTCCCCATGGCATGCTCCGTGCTGTTCCCCATGTGGGTTCCCATGTTTTTTACTGTGTTGTTCCGCACAGCAATCTCAGTGAACCCCTCTGCACTGCTGTGAAAAATAAAACTTTAAACAATCTGATCCTCATTAAAGTTTTCACACAGAGTTGAAACAGCTTCACAGGTGTGACTTTTTTTTAGCCTCGAGTCTGAAACAGGAAATAGACTGGCTACATCAGGGGTGTCAAACTCAAATACACAGTGGGCCAAAATTCAAATCTGGAACAAAGTCGCGGGCTAACGTTAATATTTATTGAAAAAAAAATCTTCCTCCAGATATGAGAATGAATCTTTTCTTATGGACTCAAACAAGTTTTGCTGAAAAACTGAATATGGAACAAGCAAAGCTTAATACTAAACAATATACACTGTAAAAAAAATCCGTAAAAATACAGTACAATCTACTGTATAAACGTGAAGGAATTTTCCGTATTAGTCATTTACAGGTATTTTTCTGTATTTCTCAACTACTGCAATGCATTGTTGGAAAAAGAACCTGAAAAGGAGGGAAAAGTAAGCGCAAGAGCAGCCATTAGGCTTCTTTCAGGCTTCATCTGGATTTTGGATTCTGAAGTTGGAGAAACTGCCTTCAAATTTCTGTGGTAAGTATTAAAACTCATGTTTCGTTTTATTAAAATAATGTTTTTCAAAAGACTCCGTGTTTTTATTTAGAAAGAATTGTTAATTTATTTGTTAACTGGTTTCGGCTGTCTCCAGACAAGTCAGGAATATTTTGCTGACTCATTTTTTAAAATAATTGTTATTTAGGTTTAACATGACTTAAGCTTTATTTTAGTTAATGTTAAAATAATTTTTACTGTGATACCACCAGTTTTGCCCTTCAGTGGCTGAACCAGTTTTCATAAATATTATAGTTAGCTGTCTGTGTCTCTCTGGGTATTACACAGCTGTGACTGCTAACTAGCTAATTAGCAAAAGTCAGCGATGTGGATAACTGGGAAAGTGAGAACTTCATGGTCCTAGAAATTATTCTAGGACTCTAATAAGTACTGTATCAATACCTGTGTTTTACAGTTGGCTCTACTGTACACTTTAAAGGGTTTCAGGCAAAGTTACACTAACCCTAGTTTAAGCCTCAGACCTTCCTGGCTGACGCTAGCAAATGCTAATGTTAGCCTCTGATTTGGGCTGCTAAAGTAAAGACTTTTAGCTAGCTGACCAGCATAGATTATTTCGGTGGTTAACAGACTGTAGTGGTAAAATTATTGAAAGTATAGTTTCACCTCAGCACATTTACAATTACAGTATGTCTATTTTGTAGCACATAGAAATGTTTAGTTAATATTTACAGACAGACACATTTTCCCTGTAACTGTGTTTTTACTCCAACATTTGTTGAAAATGTAATTTATGAAATGCTGAGCAGCATTTCTTGTATGTGGAATATTTTTGTCACCCCACTGTGCTAATGTGATTAAATACTAAAAATTATTACTAAAAAAATTCAATAATAAATCAATAATAACTATTTCTTGATTGAACTATAATGTTTGTTTTTTTTGTTTGTTTTTTTTTTTTTGCCTGTCCCATTTGGTTCTTTAGCCATCAGAATTGTTGTCTGAAGACCAACAAGGATACCCAATGGATTTACTTTGCCAAATGGATCATCGTGGCATTGCCGTATTGGTCCATTTGGTCGATCTTTGTTTTTATTATTTATTATATTTTATTTTCAGATGTTACAGACGGGACAGACATGAGTGAGGGATAGGAAAGGGAGAAAGAAAGAGGAAGGAAAGGAAAAACAGAAGGGGAGAGGGACAGTGAGAAAGGGGAAAAAAATCTCCTGGATCACCTGTTGAGAGAAGAATAGAAAACAAGCAGAAAAAAAACAAAGCAACATACTAAACACAACACCATCGCATTAATCTAGCTAAGTGTAAACAGCAGTAAATACTAAATATTCAATGTTGTTGTGCAGCACGCAGGACAGATGTGCTTCGAAGTAGCAGCCAAGAAAGGTGTAATTTGGGTCTACGAGCAGTGAACACCCGTGTGCATACCTGTGTGGATCAGCGCGCTTGTATTCCAAAGGTTGAACTATAATGTAAGCGCAGTGCTGGTGTGCAGGGGCTCTATATGCCTTGTCTATATCAAGCTTTTAGCCAAATATAAGCAGAGATATTTGTATCTTTCTTAAAAATCCAGATCCTTACAGATTATTTGAGAAATGGATCAACAGCTATCACTACTTGAAGCACTTTAAGTCCTGCAGTGGAAAAATATCCCTTATTTCACCTTTGATCACACACTTTGGTTTTCCAGTGCAGAGCAATGGCCAAGAAAAGGAAAGACTTCCCCGAGTGGAAAAAAAAGATGAAGATACAAGCTGGTGATGATCCAGAGCAGCTGGTCTCAGGAAATGAAGAAAAACCCTGATCACCTTCTCTACAAACACAAGGTGAGTTTAATGTTGTGGTTGATTTAGTTTTTCAAGGTATGTATGTTACTTTAATTATAAACTGCTTTTGCTGCAACAGAATGGTGTTATGTGTATGCAACTCTACGTGAATTATAATCCTTTGTAGGGCTGCGTGATATGACCAAAATCTCATATCCCAATATAAGACGTATCTCTCCTGATAACGATATATATCACAAAATAGTGCATTTTCTGTAAATTCTGTGATTCTCGGGCAACTCGACTTATGTGAAATGTTTTCAGTTGGGCGTCGTGTACCTGGAGTCGAGTGTTTTGACCGATGCATGAAACTATACATTTTTAGACATGAGTTTAAATTGCCGCCATTTTCTTTCTGAGTATTTATTACACGGCGTGCTGCAAGGAAAAGCCTGTTCTAACGTTTGAGTCTAAGGATTATTTTGAGCACCTGACGACTCTTTTTTGCTTTTCATTCGTAAACTCTCTCGAAACTCTTTCATGTGATTCTTGTGTAGGTGGTTAAAGAGGTTTGTCGTGTTCGAGTGGTGGTGGGGACCAGTTTGTGGCATAATTTGCATAGTACAGTTTTCTGGGGCGTGTCAGACTTTTCATAACCAAACCATGTCCATGCTACAGAGGTAGCCCCTCATTTAACAATAAGGTCCTCGATTTCTTTTGACTGGTCCTTCTGGTTCTGCCTCATCCTTGCTGGCCATGCTGGTATTCTCTGTGCCTTCATCTGCGTGGTGACTGTAAGTGCCATTTATAGTTACTTGATGTTTTTATTTGAGGTCATTTGTTTGATGCATATTCTGAAATTTTATGTTTGAGAATAATGTATATCATTTCAGTTTAGTTTGAAAAGTCTCAACAGAAACTTGAGCTTTATTGTGAAAGGTTTATGTGGAAAATAAACAAGCGTACGGCAGAGCCACACGATGGTTTTATCCTCATTGTTGGTAACGAAAGTACGCGTAAAAACAGTCACTTGTCCGTCCATAGTGTGGTTATTTTAAGTATAAGAGAAGGAGAGAACTTTAAGAAATAATATAGCAGCTACAGTGACCATCAAAACCATGAAAAAAATATTGCCGTAAACAGTTTATTTTGCAACACCACAAAACAAAGAATAGTGTATAATATGAAACGATAGACATTTTTATATCGTAATCTGATATATATCGTCATATCGCACAGCACTAATCCTTTTTTTGTTTATGTTGTTTATGCTCTAGGTAAAAAAAAATTATAAAAATACAAACTTTTTAAAAATGTCTTGTTGTTTCTCTTTTTTTCCTCAGAATAAATTGCGACTAGTCTCAATGGCTGACACGGAGGAGCAACACAGCGACACGTTAACTCCGACTGCTGCAGTTCCTGTATGAACTGAGCAACTCTTAAAATCCAAGGAAAAGCTGAGTGTATTTTACTTAAAGCTCAGATGGACCTTGATGTACTAACATGCAGGCTGCATTCAGGACTTTGTCACACTGTTATATGAAGAGCGGTAACAAGACTTTGTAGTAATTTGTCTTACTATTGTCTTATTTGTTGTGATTTAGGGTCTGTGCGCACAAGCAGAGGTTTTTGTTTGTAACTGTAACCTCGTTTTCAGAGCCTTGTCTAACATTTAATGGTCATGAAATATGTCAGACTTTTTCCTCTACTTAACCAGCTTAGAGAATTTGAACACCGTGGAGAAAAAGGTGTGCATTAAGGATTTTGAACTATGATGTTTAAGTGTTGTCACTGCTGAGGATTCGTGGACACAGATCCTTATTCACTATGCTGCTGTTTACAGTTTAACTTTTCATCAGAACAAGCACTTCTAATTATACTTTGCTCCTCACTGACAAAACAAGTCCCGTAAATACACTTTTATCTTTAAGTTTGGGACAGTAATCTGTCTTAATTTATTATGTGTTGTAGTTATCATATGGGGAAAAGTCCTGTGGTTATCCATCAGTCCTGTTCGAATAAACCCAAAGTTCAGGAACATCTTCTTTAGATCTGTTCAGTTGTATTCATGTGGCACCACTTAAACAGTCAACAAATTTTGACTCAAGTATGTTATATTGTAAGGTAAAGAGCCCAAAGAGTTAATCTCAGACAAATGTTCACACAAATGTGAATTACATTCACTTCATTAATGAAGTGAATGCAATTCAGTAATCAAAGGTGTTTGGCTATAACTGACTACATGTGTATACTGTATCATAAGTGGACAGAGATGGATGTAAACCACACCTTAACCATTTGGCTGAGGCAAAACTACCACAAGGCAGTGATTCTAACTCAAAGGTACTCTGGATATTATTAAATGTGAACATGTCGTTAAATATGACATTTTTTGTTTGTCAGGTGTCCTGTTTGAAGAAAACACTTGGTAGCCACTTGAATGAATGTAAATAAACACATTTACATGAGGGCAACCTGATTTCAAGGAAATAAAAATGCTCAAATTTGAAAGCTTGTGAGTTATTTTGTTCATGTATCAGCTGTTTAGTAGTTTTATGACAAGATGGATGCTGTCATTATATTTTAGTATAGTGTTTGAGTTAAGGAGAATAAAAGAATATTTAACATTAATTGTACCAATGTTGTTGTGTACGAAGCACAAATTAATTTAAGTTTTAATTTATGAATTTTTGAGTACATGGTGTACTAGGTTGTAATTGCATAGAAATGTACGTTTAAGGATATAAAGAACTATATTTAATGAGTTACAGTGAAAAGAAGTGCTTGGAAATAGTAATATAAACAGAAATTTCAATTTTTCTATTAACGGAAAATATCAGTTAATGATACAGAAAATATACTGTGAATAAACGGAATTTTCTGTTTTATAGCTGAAGGAAATGTCCGTAAATAGTACAGAGAGTATACTGTAAATCTACAGAATTTTCCGTTTTATCATTTACAGAAAGGTCCGTCAAACCTCCGTAAAAAAACAGAAAATGTACTGGCAGAAAATTACCAGGACATTTTCTGTTTTTCTACGGAATATTTTTTTACAGTGTATATATTAGCTGTTTAATACCAGTAGGCCAGCTCTAATAGTAATTTGGTATGGCTTCGCGGGCCAAATGTAATTAGGCTCCGGGCCAAATTTGGCCCGCGGGCCAGAGTTTGACACCTATGGGCTACATCATCTTCAACACAAATCCTCTCTTACTGAGGAGGTGATAAACAAGTGGATGTTCCACTGACCGCTCACAGCGATCATTGTAACACAATTAAATATAAGTAAACATTTAGAAACATCGTGTGACAACTCAGTCGTTCAACAGGACGTCCGCTTTATTCCCACTTAATTCCAGTGTATTTGTGGATTATTCTCTGAGACCCTTGATGCTCCGGTGCGAATTGATATTTTTATCACATGAACACTAATAACACACATAACACATGAAACTAATGACTAGTTAACATATTGATCATCACAAGTTTAAATGGTTACTCAGAAAGTAACTCAGTAGGTTCACTCAAACTATAGTTACTTTTCCCAAAAAGTTGATTCTGTTCATCTCAATGTATGTTCGTGTTGGTTCACAGTCTTCCAGGTCATGGTAACCTAAGAAGCTTGGAAAGAAAAGAACTGGACTTCTTTAAGCTTCACCTCTCATCCGAAAAGCTTCTTCAGTTCTAAGACCAAATAGTGGAAAGTCCCAGGTATTTAAGCCCTGATAAAGACCCACACCTTTGTGATGAGGCAAGGTCTCAATATAATAGTAATAGTTGGTTAATGACCCTCTTAAGGGACAACCCCCGATGGAGCTTAAATACCTGGACTCACCACCATTTCGTGTTTCCAGGCTCCTTTCAGTGATTCATTGGGATGTAGTGTTTTCAGTGGGAGAAACATTTCGTCACTTAAAGTTTGGCTCTCATCATCCACTGGGTGTCATCAGGACACTACAACATAGAGCAAACACCATCCCACAGACACAGTGGCCAGCATCTAAAGAAAACTCCAGGCGATCCAGGAGAGAAGACGCAAAACTGCTGCCTAAGCAAAAACCCTAGTAATCTCTTTTGTGTCAGGAGTAGCGGAACAGCTGAGACACATTTTCTCCAACCACCATGTCTGTGTGGCTTTCAAACCCAAAACCCGCTGCGCAAAAAAATGGTTCCGCAAGGATCCGGTCCCCCAACACAAACAGTGTAACATAGTGTACACTCTTGAGTGCGCACAAGCCATTTACGTGAAAAGGGAAAGACCATCTCTGTATCGAGGAGGGGGCCTAAACGTACATCTTTCACAATCTTACAATGTTGTAATTGCAGCCATTCCCCACCTCTTTGTGAATGGCACTCATGGCCATTAACCAATAATCAAGAAACTGGCGTCACAGCTCATTGTTCGTCTGTGGTGCTGGTTTCAGTCATTAAGGCAAATGTACTGTTTATAAGGTTAGAAATCTGCAGTCAGCTGAGACTGAAAAGGACACTTGGGTGAGTGATGAAGTGTTTCTCCCACTAAAAAGGCTACGTCCAAATAAACAGAATCAACTTTTCCTTACTAGGATGATTGAGCATGCATCAAGACAGTTACTTTTGTATCTGTCAGAGTTTCACACCTGAAGATCAGTCAAAAAGATTTAATGAACTGATGATCAGTGAGCTGAATGATTGGAAATTATTAGTAAACATGTTGATTCATCATTGATCATTTAACAATCAATCAGCAGGTCGATTGGTACACATTTACTCCACCAAGTAATCTGATTTCTTTACAACAAACATGTGAAATGAGTAAAGAGAAGAAGAAGACTGGGAGTTTATCTGGATGTAGTTTAGCAAGATGACATGTTCATACCTGATGTTACTTCAAAGTTCTAACAAGCTGGTGCAGGAATACCCAGAGTTTCTGTCAGACTCACCTGGTGTTGTTGTGATCGGCCAGATGAGGATTTGACATGTTCACATTTTCACGTCTGTGGAAAGAACAGAAAACATCTCTGTAATCAGCACACACAAACAGGAAGTCCAGCTGACACCTGTACCTTACCTGAGACGTCCACATGGAGAAGGAAGAGGTGTCACCAAAACAAAGACCACCATCATCATTATCATCACCATCATCCTCTGGAGTGGAGCAGAGAGAGTCGTCATCCTCATCAGAGAGAGTGACATTGAAGGCATCATGCTGCCTTTTAAACCTGCTCTTTGTTTACACAGAAACATGTCAGTGTCGCCTGAAGGTCGGCTGAAGGCCAGCTGAAGGCCGACGGGAGTGATGAGTCGTTTCACTATTTACAGTGGGTTTTATCAGCAGCTCGACCTCGGCGCTGTTTGTTCTTCACGGGGAAGAGATCATTGGTTCACACGCAGTGATCTCACTGCGATGTCATCAGTTCTCAGTGTCTGTGGGAAACATCATTAAACATTTGAGTCACCTGCAGGTGCGAACTCAGGTGTTTTCCTGTGAAGTCACTGTGAGGTAAGAGATATTCCTGTGTGTGTGATAAGGCTGCGCCTCCTCACAAGTCACCTGCAGTAATTCCTGCTGTGAGAACAGGTTCATCAGCTATTTGATGAACACCTCTGTCCCACTAAGTCACATGCTGACTTCCTGTCATACTGTGCAAGTCAACCTGCTAAAATGTTTCAACTAGTAAAGGGTCTTAATGGATGCTCAGTCATCCTGGTAAGTAAATCCCAAAAGGTTTGTTCTGTTCATCTGAACGTTTTCAGTGGGAGAAACATTTCGTCACTCATCCAAGTGATTTCTTCAGTCTCAGCTGACTGCACGTTTCCCCAACATTATAAAAAGTACATTTGCACAATGACTGAAACCAGCCCACTGAAAGAACAATGGGCTGTGAGGCCAGTTTCTTGATCATCAATATGCAAATTGTCATGATCATTGATCAAAGACCACTGATCAATTGCAATGAGTACTATTCACAGAGAGTTGGGGAATGGCTGCAATCACAACATCATAAGATGGTGAAAGATGTACCCTTAGGCCCCCTCCTCGATTCAGAGATGGTCTTTCCCTTTTCATGTAAATGGCCTCCTTGACTCTCCAGTCAAACCAGCGTTCCTCCCTGTCCAGGATGTTACGTCCTCATCATTGAAAGAGTGTCCACTGGCCTGTAGGTGTAAAAAGACTGCGGAGTCTTGGCCTGACAAGTTAGCTCTTTTTTTTGTTGTTGTGCCATCCGCCTCACCAGAGGTTGTTTGGCTTCACCAATGAATAAATCATGGCAATCAAGCTGGCACTTAACAGCGTACACTATATTACTCTGTTTGTGTCGGGGGACCTGATCCTTGAGGTGGACCAATTTTTGGCGTATTGTGTTTTGGGGTTTAAAAGCCACAGAGCCTGAGGTAGTAAAGGGTTAAAATACTCCATGGCACACAGACCTCGCTGTGTTTGTGTTTCCTGTTTTATATTCAGATCACAGTGCTGAACTTTGGGAAAACATCTGCAAGGGAAGGTCATGTTCCAGCCCCCAAGGAGATGTTTGTTTGGTCACCCCGTCACCCTGTGACAGGAAGCAGTTTATGTCGAACGTGAGTGCAATGTTATCAATAAGTAAATGGACTGATGCTTATATAGTGCTTTTCTACTCTCCCAGAGTACTCAAAGCCCTCTATACAACATACCACATTCACCCAAGAACCTTTTTTCTAAGCTTTTAGTGCTTCCTAGCTATCATACACTGATGGATGCATCAGAGAGCAGCTTGAGGTTAGTATCTTGCCCAAGGATACTTGGCATCCAGACTGGAGGAGCCAGGGATCGAACCACTAATCTTCCAATCAGTAGATGACCCAGTGTTGCCAACTCCTCAGTAAGGAAAATCGCTATTGGTTGTCCTAAAAGTCGCTAGAAGTCGCTAAATGACGTCATCGCCTAATTTGCAGAATTGGTCATGCTAATCTAATTGTAACCTATGTTGTTGGAGAGAAAAATAACATCGTGGAAGAGACAAAGTGAGTAAAAAACGTCCTAAATGCATTTAGAGTTTATTTAGAACTACAAATTAAATTTCTTTCTCAACAAGCAGTGGGTCCTGTAACGCAGTTAGTTCTTCTTTTACTCTTATGCTGTTTTGTGGATCACAAGGTTTAAAACTACTTATAAACACACACACACACAAAGTAACTCCACCAGAGCGCCTATTTCGGGTCACTTTTGCCGGTCCAAGCCCGGGTAAAGGAGCAGGGTTGGAATTGTGACATTAAAAAAAACAATAATTGCTAAAAGAAATTTAATTTGTAGTTCTAAATAAACTCTAAATGCATTTGGGACGTTTTTTTACTCACTTTATGTCTCTTCCACGATGTTATTTCTCTCTCCAACAACATAGGTTACAATTAGATTAGCATGACCAATTCTGCAAATTAGGCGATGACGTCATTTAGCGACTTCTAGCGACTTTTAGGACAGCCAATAGCGATTTTCCTTACTGAGGAGTTGGCAACACTGAGCAGACAGAGGAGAACTGAAGTTCGACCAGGTACCAAAGCAAATCATCCGTACTGTACAAATAATGTAAATATGACGGTATATCACGAAAGATTGATGTCAAACTGATCACTTGACCCATATTAGTTACTTGCTCTTCGAGTGAATCAACAAATGGCGAAATGAAAAGCCGAACAACAACAATGCTGTTTCTTTAGAGAGTCTTAGCTTACGTGTGTGTTTATTTCATATTTTCAGTTGTTTCCCTCTACGGCTAAATAAATCGGTTTCAGTAATGCACTGATATACAAGAATGGACATAAGGGGCTTCTTTCAAAGAAAAAACTCTGGTGGTATTTTATATATTATGCTTTGTATGTTGTTCAGTATATTTCTATGCAAAACAAGAGGAATTTCAATACACAGCAGTATATTCACAGTTGAAACCAGATATTTACATACACTTTATGGAAAACACAAGAACATTTTTTTACTGTACAACATCAATTTAGAGTAAACTTGTTTTGGTTAAATAAATATTGAAATATATTTTGAATTAGTTAAATGTCAGAATAAAGAGAGAGAGATCTGTCTATTTATTATCACTTTCATCAAATTTAGGAGTACATGTACACTAAGTTTATTGTTAATTAATAAAAAAAACTCCAGACGATTCCATTCTGAGCTGAAGAAGCTTCTGATAGGTTAGTAGAGTCCATGTGAGTAAATTGGTGGCACAGCTGTGGATGCATATAAGGCAAAACACAGAGCCTGTTTCTTTGACATGGGAAAATCAAGAGATGTCAACCAAAACACCTGGAAAAGAATTGTGGAGCTCCATAAGTGTGGCTCAATTTTGCATACAATTTGGTGCCATTTACAATTAAGAAATACAGATAGTTTCTCTCTTTACTCTTAAAGTTAACAAATGTGTTTTTTATATTTATCAATCTAAAAAATAAACATTTAGTCTGATTTGATGTTACAATTAAAAAAGTGTTTTTATCTGAAGAGTAAATATCTGGTTTCAACTGTATATTTGATGATTGTCAGCACAAAGAGGGAGAGAGAGGAACAGAGAGGGAGAGAGAGGAGAATGGGGACAGAACAGAGATGGAACAAGAGCAGGTGAGACACACATGTTAGTCAAATGGTTGTTTACCAAAAGTATCACCGTATCATAGGTACTCATGTATCTCGTACCTAGTGTTTCTTTTTAGGTTTGTTATTTTTCAAATTTTACATTTATTAAGTTATGCAGGCTTGTTTGCACAACAAAGCTAAATAATTATATAAACTTTTCTCAATCTAAATAGTGGACTTTGGTAGAATTAAAAAATAAGTGTAGTGCAGGTCTATGATGATTTTTAGTGCTACTATCATCTAGTTTTGATTCTTGTTCTGTCTTGGTTAAATCCCAAGTAGTCCTGATTTTGAACTGTCGTAGTCCTGTTTTAATTCTGGATCAGTTCTGGGTCTGGTTGAATTGGGGTTTAGTCCTCGTGTCTTGATACAGCCCTGACCTTGTTCTGCCTTGCTGCTTAATTAAAAACCTAGCTTAAGGTGTCCTGCATATGTGATATATTTTTTTTTCCTATATGAAGTCATTCTTTTTTGAACAAAACTCAAAACAGAGCCTATTAATCTTTCAGTCATTTCTACCCCCCCAAAAAATAAATAAAAAAATCCCACATGCATACTACCCTTTTGGGCTAAGCCCCGGGTGTTTCAAATGCCTGGCTCCGCCTCTGCCCCATCCCATAAGCGTGCAGACTTTCAGGTTAATGTGGACTCGCTCTGAGGCTGACGATACAAAGACACTGAAGCACACGGAGAGTTCACAGACACGTGTGTGATCGATCAGCAGGACTTCAGGTTTATGATTTATTGATTGTTAAAGTCTGATGTGATGAACACAGAGCAGCTTCACTCTGATAAAAATATAGTTTTCAGGATTTTAGCTCTAGCGCATCAAAAGCAACAAAAACACAGTTTCAAAGTGATGACGATATCCCATTGTCCTTACCCTCACCTGTGGTCATTAGTTCTGGGGAGTAGCCAAAAGAATAAGGTTGCAGGTACAGGCAGCAGCAATGAGCTTCCTCTGAAGGGTGGCCGTGCTGTTCCTAGAGAAAGGGTGAGGATTTCAGTCATTTGAGAGGGGCTTAGAGTACTGCCGCTACTTCTCCACTTTGAAAGGAGGTAGCTGAGGTCCTTCGATATCTGACCATGGCACCTCCTGCATTTGGATGAGGTCCCAAGGCAGACCCAGGACAGGCTGGAAAGTGTGTTAAATCTACTGAACAATACTTTTCACCTATTTTCATTTACAACATTTTTTTCTGACAGAAATGAGATAACTAAATAAAAAGTAATGCACAAGGACAAAAACTGTGACAAAATGTATCAACAATACGAGATCCAATCAGACGTTTTAGGTTGTGAAGAATCTCGCAACCAGTTTGGAAGTGATCCAGTCAGATGTAACTTCCTTGTACAGTAAGGTTAGATGAACACATCTGATCTGAAATGGTGCCGCTAGCTCGCCGTTTGTCATGAAAACACCTAGGAGGAACAGAAGAGCAGACATGGTGCTTTGTGAGAACTTATTGAATCAGCTCTGCTGTAACATTGGGATATTTACTCAACTAGAGAAATTAAGATGAATAATCACAACTGGTTGGGAAATGCCGCACTTGCCTCCGGATTAGCTGGTGGAAGAGGTTGGCAGAAAATGAACTATCATAAACAGCATCAAACATCTGGCTTACTCACACCTGTCTGCTGATTAGCTCATTTCTCCTCCTCCATTGTGAGGCTCAGGTGGATAACAGGGAGCTTTATTATGAAAATCCCATCAAAGACTTCCTGTTAGCTTCATTAAGCTCAGACCAAGCAAACTTTATCCTCAAGTTCTTGAATGACCTCTGGCCTTTGTGTAAGTTATTTGGGAATTTCTCAGGTCGTGACCCCTGCTGCAGCTCACAGATGTTCTGAGTTGTGGGTTCATGGATCCTGGTGTTTAGGCCAGGGTGTCTTGAAAGTTACTGAAGGACCTCCACACAGACACCAGGAGGACAAAAATACACAGAATTCCGGATGGCGCTGTGAGGAGTTTGTCTGCTGCTGACTGACACTGCCCATTTCTGCTGGTGTTTAAACCTTAAAGCTCATCACACCTGAGGCTGGAAACAAGGAGTAGACGTGTGTGCATCCATCAAATTAAACAAAAAATAACTTTAAACAACAAGTTTATTTATTCATTTATTCGCACATCTGTTCACGTTTATAAGTTAACACATCTGGAACAAACACCTAGGAGGAGGGGCAGGTCACATGACTCAATCGGGTTTGGTCTAAAAACGATCACATGGGCATACATCACTTCCTGGAAATAAAAGTAAACATCACAGCATAAACACATCAGGACAAATCTGTGAACCGCATCAGCGCAACTCGCTGTCTATCGGAAGTCTTCGGCAGAGAACATGCCCTTGGCACGGCGCAGGATGGAGTCCTTGGACGCATCGTACGGGTGCTCTTTGGACGGGATCTCCAGCACGGCCGGGATCGACTGCATGTGGGCATCAATGGCGTGCCGGATCATCTCAGCGATGAACTGATTTATCAGGATGATACCAATGTCGTTACGTGCCAGGAAGCTCCTGCAGAGGAGAAGAAAAAGAATAGCCCCGTCAGGCTGCCACGCCAAAGTCCAGTCACAATTTAACATCCTCAGAACCCGAGAAGAACCAGCGGAGGTGTAACAGGAAGTAAATGAAGGCGTGGTGTTTCTGAGAGTCTCGGAGGACTAACATTTCTCTCTGGTCTGTTTGTTACTGCTGAGCTTAACACAGGAAGTCAGACAATTCAAATTATTGTCAATTTAACATCATCCGTCTCTAACGGTGGGTTACAGAGGTTTAGATGTAAAGGATATTCGCAGATGAGTTTGTAGAGAACACAGGAATTCCTAATCTGAAACATCTCTGTAAGAGCTGGTCTGTTTTAAGATATCAAAAACATTTCCAAACTCAACAGTGATCATTGAAATCAGCTGATTTTTGAATGGAGTCTGGTGTGTGTCACACAGCACATGAGGCCATCAAGGAAAATTTCAGGAATACAACCCCAAAGCACCAGACCAACTTCTCTGAAACTAACTGATAAATGCAAGTCAACAATTAAACAAAAGGAAAAAATGTGTGAAGCAATCATAAAAGATTATATATTATAAAATATCATAATTAATATAAAGTATTTAAATTTTTGCTGATATTAAATCCTTCATTGAAAATGCTGATTTCATACAGATTTAATAAAAAGCTCTGGTTCTTCAATAGAGTCCGGTGTGAGAGCTAACATGCTACATTTACAAAGATCGCGATTATTTATGTGCAGTTTTAATGAAGTCAGAAAGACTGAATAACTATTAAAATACAATGATTTCTGAAATCAGGTTCAGGAATCCACAGAAACAGACTGAAGTCTTTTCTAATTTTACGGCATTTAACAGGTTAAGTTCATTTCATGGAGATTAGCTGAGAGCTGGATTAATATATTGATCGGCTGATCAATCCATTACACTCTATCCGAGATCATCTAAGGGCTGAAAACTCAGGATGCTGGATGTAGTTACAGACTGGGCCCAAATACACCAGAATCCATTCTTATTTTCATCAAAAAAAAAGCAGCCGGCCTCCTGTCCTACAACCAGTGTTTTTGAAGTCACCGAGGGGTTAATACGGTTCCAGGCTGGTGCCGTCCGAATTATAATAAAACCGATCTGACTTTTGACCCACGAGGACCACCGAGACCTTCGGTCAGGTGACACTGACAGAAACACGTGAAAGGAGCGTTAAATCGGCTGATTTTTTAACACATTTTGGTGTGTGTGTGTGTGTGTGTGTGTGTGTGGAGTCCATCTTACTTGAAAGTCTCCTCGATCTCGGTGATGCTTGTGTCCTTCTCCACCACCAGGAAGTTCGGTTTCCGGTTCTTGTTCAGTTCTCCGATCCCGCCGAGCAAGAAGCCCGTGCACGTGTCCTCGTCTCCGATCACGGCGATCAGTTTCCCGCGGCCGGCCATCACGGAGATGCAGGTGAGATTCCCGGAGAGAAACACTCAGCTTCACGGGACACGTCATGTGAGGGATCAGATGACCTGCACTTCCGCTTCAATATGGCGCCCCCTATAGAAATTAAAAAAATATGAACATCACTCGTTTATTTATGTGTTTTATTTTATTTTCATCTTTATCGGGCAACAATGAGGTCATATTTAGACAGCAACGTCCTCGACATTAATCCAAACATTCCTAAAATGTCACAAACGTTTATTCTTATTTATTTGATAATCGGGACAAGCACCGACCGTCAGTCCCGCACTGTGCGTGAGTGTCTGTGTCTGTCTCTTTTGTCCGACAGCACATGAAGGCCTCATCAGTCACGTGAGGCTCTGCGATAAAGACGGAAATGCGCAGCTGTGGGCTGTAGAAGCAGAAGAAGACGAACATGGTGAGTTTAAAGTTTTACTTT
Source organism: Diplotaxodon limnothrissa (assembly GCF_057381915.1). NCBI lineage: Eukaryota > Metazoa > Chordata > Actinopteri > Cichliformes > Cichlidae > Diplotaxodon > Diplotaxodon limnothrissa. The sequence goes on from NC_140612.1 coordinate 17,288,474, forward strand.
GATTCTCGTTTTGGGTTTTTTGTTTGTTTGTTTGTTTTTTAATTCAGCGTTCAGGGCCTCGGTGAGGCGTTCACGGATCTCGGACTGTCCGCTGTGTGCCGTTCACTAACGCTGTTAGCGTCCTCTTAGCCTCTCTATGAACAAGGAGGATAAACACGCGGAAATGCTTCCCTTCAAAAAATGAAAACCAGAGCGTTCCAAGGGTGAAGCTTGGAGCTCTCTTCAGAGTTATAATCACTGATAATCGGGCTCAATGCAAATACCTGCGGGACAGCAACAGCGCCCTCTGCAGGAAGGGAGTGGTACAAACAGAGAGGAGGGGGAGTGACGTTCGAAGCGGGTTTACCTGCGCCCTGGGGTCTCAACTGTGTTCCTGTGAAACGGGGAGTGTGTGTCATGTATGCAGGACGAATGTAACCATGGTAAACAAGAAACCATCTTTAAATGGGTAACCCCATTGGCACCTGAGGACCACAGGTCGTACCTGATGAAGATGCAGAATTATTACTGGACGAATGATCTAAGGCTGTTTAGTGAGTCTCTGAAGCTTCGACCTGAGGAAACACACTTCTTGTTCTGCTGATCTTCGTTTATCAGTGAACCAATGAGTCATCAAACATCACTTCCTTTTAGCTTCATAATGTTATCCTGATGATGTCGTCATTCTTTCAGGCCACAGCGGCGCTCACTGCGGGTCTGGAGCGGATCCCGGACCAGCTTGGGTACCTGGTCATCAGTGAGGATGGTGTCCTGGCCGTGAGTCTCTCTGAGCTTTCAGATGTTCAGTTCACAAAGAACTTCTTTATGAGTGCAGTTTGGTCTTTATTTAACCACGCTCATTGTTAAATAAGGTGATTTCTGCAAGTAGTCTGGTGCTCAGGCTAGTTTGGTCACACAGAGACCAGACTCCATTTAGATTTAAGCTCATTTAACATTTCTACAGGTTAAACTGAATTCACATTTGATACTGCGAGCTGAACTCTGCTCTTTTCTCAGATTATTCTGGATTATTAAAGTGCTGTAAACAGGGGGAAATATGGATCCTCAGATTATTAAAATAGATTAAAGAGTTGAGTTAAGTCTATTGATCAGAAGAGGATCAAAGTGATTGATTATTGATTACTGATCAGTCTGCAGGCGAGCTGGAGAATGACGAGCACACAGCAGGTGTCATGATGCAGATGGTTCGAACAGCAAGTCGCTTCAGGTTATCAGGATCAGCTGATCCACCTTTCAAACGCATGTCAGGTATCACAAATACACCTGCACGGTCACTTTATCAGCTTCAGTAAAAACAAACATGACTCAGGTGTTTTGCTTTGTTTTTCTCAGAACTGTTAATGATGTCATCACTGTCACATGATTCAAACCTGGTGCATCATCATCAGCAACGTTTTCATGTATTTGATGAGCATGTTGTTCATGTTGCATGATGGGATACAAAGCTCAGGTGGAACCCTGTGACTTCAGATGGACTAACCTGTGTGTGTGTGTGTGTGTGTGTGTGTCTGCAGTGATCCTGGACGACTTTGTGTACACGGTGACGGTCTCTGGTCAGAAGGTCTTTGTGGTCAAACGTCAGCACAACCAGAAAGAGCCAATCAGTGTGTAGAAGCTCAGCTGGGTTACAGAGTTGCCATGACGATGATGTTTTTGATGTTTAAAGTTTGTGTGAAATAAAAGTTTTTGAACATGAAACTTTTGGTCTGATCGAGTGGAACTGTGAAGGTGGTAATGCTGAGCATCCTACCTGTAGGACCTGCTGTGAGCAGACCCTGAAAACATGGTTTAACCTTTGTGCCCACCAATTTTCCATCCTTTCGACACCTTCGTGTACAAAAATGTAGACACACAAAGTCTGCCATAAAGTCCTCATACAGTAACATTTTGTTCTGCTTTCTGGGAAACGTGGCCGAATGTTCTAATCGTGGTCGTTGGCCCGCTCCCTTGGTGGCTCAGTTTGGCTGGGTGTCGGGTGGTCCTGGGTGCCTGGGGCCATGCTCTCAACTCTTACCAGGGTGGTTGGCCTCTACTCTAGCAGGATCGACTGTCCACTGCCTCTGGTCCTCTGTGGCTGTCACCCCATGTGGGGCCTCCCTCCCTTCTGCTGGGATGGGTGTGCAGAAGTCACCGGGATGTGTGGTCTCAGGTCATTGGTACATTTGGGGGCTGCAGCTGGTGCGGTTGTCCTGGTTCCATCTGTCTGCCTCGGGGCATCGCTGCAGTTTCTCACCCTCATTATACATTTGTGACAAAGACACAGGCATTCTCACACTCATCTACTCGTATATACTCACTCATATATAATGTAATACCTGAAATAACACAAACACAAATGGATAAATAAAAAAAACATTCACATGAAGGAGGAGCCTATTAGATTCTATCGAGTTATTTTTGAAAAAGCAAAATGTGTTGGGCACCAGCGAGCCATCACATAATTCTGATTGCAAAAGCATGACATTCTTGCATTTTTGCCAGTTATGACATGAAGCCATGTGACCACCAGGGGGCCCCAAGAGTAATTTATATGGAAATCAACATCTGATTCATCGATGGAAACAGAACAGACAGGCTTTGTGTGTGATGGATGCATGTGTGGGTGAGGATGTGCAGGTCCTGCAGCATGTGACCTGGTGCCCTCTACAAATAGACGGGATCCACTTGCAGGTGGAAGAAGAGCTTCTTTTTAGACCTGTGCAGAACCAGTACACATCTCTCTTTCTGCTCAAGCTGATGGTAGCAGTGACAGCATCTGTGTTTTCTGTGAGGGCAGGAGCAGAGGTCTGTCACTCTGCCACCATTGCTCCAGGTCTTTCTCCTTCTCTCATTACTAATGAAAGGTTTCCTCAGCCAAGCTGCAAGCTTATTGGCTGTGAAAGCAATCAGGTGCATAAACATGCTAACAAGAGTTTTTGTTTGAATACAGTAAAAGCAGGAGGCCATATTTATCCTGAAGACCCTCTGCAAAGATACATCTCTACAAGACAGGGGTGGGCAACTCCAGGGCTTGAGGGCCGGTGTCCTGCAGGTTTTAGATGTGTCCTTGATCCAACACAGCTGATTCAAATGGCTAAATTACCTGCTCAACATGTCTTGAAGTTCTACAGAGGCTGGTAATGAAGTAATCATTTGATTCAGGTGTGTTGACCCAGGGTGATGTCTAAAACCTGCAGGACACCGGCCCTCGAGTCCTGGAGTTGCCCATCCCTGCTCCAAGATGACCTTTATTCACCCCCAAATTATTAGTGCATGTTTACAGATTTACACACACTCTCAGATACACGCACACACTACACAAAAAATACTAATGCAATCAAATTGATTTTGTTGCTGATCTTTAACACGTCCCATCCCCATACTATTTATCATATGGAAAATATTTAGTTTTGTGAGTTTTTTTCAAAAATATTCAGCTGTTTAAACTGGCATTTAAAGGGTTAAAGTCCTGAAAATAATTTAACATTTGATCATTTTGAAAAAGGCTTATGTTGATTTAGTGATTTATGAAAAAAAAAAGCAGAAAAATTATTGCTGTATGAGGATTTTATGGCAGATTTTCTCCGTGTACATTTGGACACAAAGATGTCAAAAAGGTTTACAATGCATTAAAAGTATGGATGACATGTGAGAGTTAAAAATGCTTGATTATAAAAAAATTTGACCCAACATTTCCTGCAAAAGTTCATGCCACAAGCTATAACATAGACACATCGATTGGCAAATCAAAAAAAAAGTTGAAAAGAATGAAATGCACAAAGATGCCCAAGGAGGGCAGAAGGGTTAAACAAAACTTTTTGGACTTGACAGTAGAAGTCTGAGCTCCGCCTCCATTTTAATCCAGGTGCTCTTCAGACACCAAGACCAGGGGGGCATTCCAAAGGTTCCTCCTGTCTCCTATTCCTGACCCATTTTCCTTCACCTCACTGAGGTGATTAGGACAGCCTAACCTGTGAAGACCGCCTCACAGTCGACTCTACTTAATGACGTGATGCCGGATGTCCGATGGACTACAAAACACCTAGCTTACTTTGCTGTGTTCTGTTGTTTTATGGCGGTCACATAAATGACAACAGGCTGTGACAAACGTTCTTCATGAACGGTCAGATTGCCTCACGTCTCTAGCAGCACACTTAATGCTAAAGTGCTCACACTGGATTATTTTGGTTTGCAGGCCTGCGGTTCTCCTTCCTCTTGGTCTTTGAGCCGTCCCACTCGCAGCTGATTTTTGTTTTTTTTTACTTAAGTGAAGCAGCTGCATCTTCATATTTAAATGATAAATAAATATAAACAGAACATCCCGGAGATACACAGTCTCAATCATTTTCCGCACTTAGTAAATCAGTCCAGTAGCCCATAAAGTTAAATCCAATATGTGATTGGTGGATCAAAGGTCAGCAAGAGATCTTCAGGCCTATGTAAACATCTCATCGGGCCGTTAACGCTGAATAAAGTTTCTCAAACAGAAAGCAGAACACACAGGTGAGAAGAAAAAAAACCTTTATTGCATCATGGTCTCAGTTTCTCCTTCACTTTGATAAGGAATGACGAGGCTGCCATACTTGGCTCTATGGAATGAGTCTTCACACGACCAGGTGACCATCACCTGTCATAATTCCCGCCCCCAATGCCCAGGTGACTGTCACTTGCCGTAAGCCCCGCCCCTCCCCCTGTCACATGAATCTGAGTTAAAACATGCGGATTAAAAGAAAGAAGATCTAACAAACACCTGAAGAACAGAAGAAGAGGATGATGGGAAATCAAGGTGAGCTCAGAGTCCATGACATCACTTCCTCCTACAGACACACAGGTATAATTTAAAAAAAAAAAAAAAAAGAAGAAGAAAAAAAAAAAAAAAAGGAAACATGGAGCGATGACACGCTCCTCCTCCTCCTCTTCCTCATCTGTACACGGTGACATCAGCGGCTGAAATCAGTCTGCTTTCTACTTCCTGTCAGGTGGTCTAACGCTTCGACAGCTCATTGGACAGCCAGTCCAGTCCCTCGTACAGACCTGTGCCCTGCGTCGCACAGGTGGCCTGCACGTGCCACTGAAACACACACAGATCAGCATCGGTGAGCAGGCAGGTACAGGGAGCACACACAAGTGAGTTTACCTGTCTAAACAGATTTAGCTCCATGAGTTTGTGACAGTGACATCAAGACCCCTGAGTGGATTTTCTAACAACCAATTAGGATGCAACTGTAAAATTAAAACCCAAGGGTTCCGCCCACTGGCACTGACATCACAGATTACCAACAGAGGGAGATATTTTATTTCAAGCCAACATGAAAATACTCGCGATTACAAAGACATTATCAACACTTTACATGTACATCCATATCAGCCACCTAACTTAATCGATTCTGATGATTAATGGAATTATTTTTGCTCACTACCCACATGGCTTTAAATATATAATTTCCCCCTGCTGGTAGTGCAGATTACTGCAGCTTCAACATGAAGCTTTGTCGCGATATGGGGTTGGCTGATGTGCTCAGAGCGCTACCACTAGAACAATGCTGCGGGCTCATTTGAGGTCACCCCACTGTCTCCCGTTTTGTATACTGATTGACTGATTATTGATTTCACAATTACAGAACTGAGCAAGAAAAAAAGCTGAGAACTTAGATCGTCAGTCAATAAACCATGGAGGGAAACATGAGAAACAGAACTGAGTCTGTAGTACTGATCAGTGCGGGTGGGTTATTGATCCTTACGGTTCTGCTGCGCAGGCTGTGCAGACCCAGCTTATCGGTGAGCTCGCTGACACCCATGGCGTTCGGGAGATCCTGTTTGTTGGCGAACACTAGAAGTACCGCGTCCTTCAGCTCGTCCTCCTGGACCTGCACAGAGTCATGTGACATACAGTCAGTGGTTTCCATGACAATCATGAGTCTAATGATGCGTAACTGTAAAGTGAACAAAGGGACTGACCATCTTAGAGAGCTCCTCCGCCGACTCGGCGACTCGCTCCCTGTCATTACTGTCCACCACGAAGATCAGACCCTGTGATCAATACATCAGTCATCGATACAATTAATACATCAATACAGTGACTAATGGATCCTGCCCAGTGAAAGTCTGTGCTGTGTTTGTCGTGCTGCAGAGTCAGGGATCTAAAATAAGCTCCTCAGGTGTTTCTGAGGGGGAACGCAGCCGTGTTAGGATAACCTGCGCAGGTCTCATGTTTGACTTTGTAGACTGTTCAATAACTCATTTCTTTTATTAACATGCATATACACATAAATGTCACTTCTATTCGTACACATGTTTGACATTCTTCAATGTATTTTATACTTTTAGATTTATTTGTATAGAATTATTTCAATGGACAGCAAATCCACTGCAACTTCAATCAAATATGCACTCACTGTTCTGATAAATTATGCTATTCTATTCTATGTGACTTACTGCTAAAGAATGTATGGATATAAAGATATGATGAGATAGAGGATATAAATGAGGATTTTACTATAGATGAATATCTCAGGACAGATCAGATCAGTGAGGGGTCACAGAAGAAAACCTCTCATGTATGTCCACGTAAACATAACTGAAGCAGATCAACCTGAACGTCTCGTTCCTCAGAGAGAGAAAAGCCCCACACCTGCCTGCACCTGAGAGTTCCGCTTCTGTACCTGTGTGTTCTGGAAGTAGTGTCGCCACAGAGGTCTGATCTTGTCCTGACCGCCAACATCCCAAACTGTGAAGCAGATGTTCTTGTATTCGACTGTCTCCACGTTAAAGCCTGAACACACAACCACACACACACACAGAGTTGTGAACAGGTGACTCTTTGTCAAATTATAAAGAAAAACTTTTAACGACCTTCAAACATTCCAAGTCACAGGAAATGGAATCACTGACAGGAAACTACACATCCCATCAGCCCGCTGAGAACCAACAGTAAATATCACAGTACAACAGTGACTGTAACAGTATATAATGTTAGAGTGAAGCAGTAGCACTGAAATACCTGCACAGAGGAGGTCTATAAAAGTTTGTTTCAGTTCTCCATGATTGTAGTTTTAATGGTTACATATCTACAGCTGTGTAAACGTTGGTGGTGTGTATAAGTTTAGTTTGTATTTACCTGCTTTAACCGTTTGTTTTCACCATCGTGTGTGTTTGTCTGCACTTTCATCATTTGTGTTTCTTGTTTTGGTACTTTATTTATTCAAACTAACAGGTGACTCTTATTCTAAAAGGTCACTTGACCTGTAGACGCAGACTTTTAATTTGAAATGAGAAGTTTAAAGGAAATTGTGCAAGTGCAAGCACACCTGGCGAATCCACACTGAAACCGATCAGATCTGATCAATATGTTTAAACCACCTGACTACACAGCCGGCTGATTATTGATCACATGACCTCATCTTGTCCCTGAGTCCTGATGACGTACCGATGGTGGGGATGGTGGTGACGATCTCTCCGAGCTTCAGTTTGTAGAGGATCGTAGTTTTTCCAGCAGCGTCCAAACCGACTGAAACACACATCAAAGATTAATCCCACATTAATTAAATGTTTCACAGTGGTTCAAGTTTAACCCGAGATTACTTAAACCTCATACAGTGAATAAAGACTAATCTGAGATTACTTAAACTTAGATCAGAGTCCAGCTGCTGGTTTAAAGCTCAGATCAAACCGGGTTTAATGTTTTTTATGGACTTAATAAAATGACACCGGTACAGTTTTAAGCTTAACCCCAGATTAAAACATTTTAACCCCAGTTTAACCCCCGTCTAGACCCCAATTTAACTAGGTTTAACGGACTGTTTTCAGCCTGCTTCCTTCCGTTAGCTCCGAGCTAACAGCCTCTTGCTTCTCCGAGCCGGACTTTTGCTTCTCCCTGCACGGGAAGATCGGGCCCGCGGTCCGCAGGACTGGGCGAGCGGGTTCCTGGTAAAAATGAGTCGGTGTGTGGTGCTGGTGAGCCCGCGGAGCCGCTTGCAGCCGCCCCGGAGCCCGGCCGGTTAGCTCGTTAGCCTAGCCCCCGCTTACCCATCAGGATCCTCATCTGTTTCTTCCCGAACAGTCTGGAGAACAGCGACGAGATTGTGAGGCCCATGGCTGCGGAGAGGAGGAGGTGGCAGGTCACACACTGACAGCGGGTAGAGCCGGAGATCCGGGAGCAGCAGCGGAATGGAGCCGAGAAGGCGCGGAGCAGAGCGAACTGAGGGCGCAGCTCCTCTCGGTGCCACGTCCAGGCCAACGCGGAACAAATGACGTCACTGCTGCGCTTAAAAAAAAAACTTTATTAACAGCATAGCAAACACCGCGGCGTTCACTGTTCGCTCAAACACCGTACATTCGAGCTCTGCGCATGAAGTGAAGTTCATGAGCTGCGAGGAACACTTTCGGCTCCGGGACAGCCATTTATATTAATACGTTTAATTTATATGTATATATGTCACTATGGTCACGTCATTATACAACAGAACATAACAAAGTGAAATACACACGTACTGATTGTGTGACAGTGCTAAAAACATATATGTGTGTAGAATAATAAAGCGTTTTCTATTGAAGAACGGAGGAGCAGAATTTAATACACAGAATCATGAAAATATTTTCAATCAATGATCAACCAACAAAGTTAAAATTAAGTTCTAATAAGATTATTTTTAATCTATTATTTTGTTTTTTTGTTAATCATAGTTCATTTCTAAAATTTGTACAAAATAAGAAAAAAAATGTTTTCTCCCAATAAACAATCAATTCAAAATACTGTATTGCTTTCAGAAATGTTAAACATATTAATGGTAAATATATATATCTGCTTTATTGGTTGTGTTTGGCTGTTTATTTAATTTAAATCAGTGAGTTTTTAATTTAAATCAGCTAAAAAAAAATAAAAATCATCCTATTTTGCATTTTCCTGACGTCCGTGAACAAAGTAGTAAACTCCCGCCTCCTCCGTCTCAGTCCCTTCCGGTTCGATCCAACATGGCGGCTGTTGACAGATGAAGCTTTGAGTCGGATTTTACTCATCGATTAGGTCGATTATTGACCAACTGTGACGGACAGGTTGTGAGTTTGTGATCCGGATCGAACCGGTTTGTCGGCGCAGTGTGAGGAGAGACGATCAAAGCGGCGGAAAAATCAATCAGAGGGAGAAACAAACACTGAGAAACAGAAAGAGGTGAGAAACTGTTTTCCTCCTCCTTCTTCTTTTGTGTTCCAGCACAAAGTTTCAGCTTCGCAGAAACCATCCATCGATAATTGATCGATGAGTGCTCTGAACAGCTGTTCTCCGTTTCCCCTCTAACAGGAAGTCAATGCTAAGGTTCTGTTCATGTTCTGGTGTCTGTGATCAGAGGCTCACCTGGACAGACCTGGTCAGACCTGGACGAGGTCATGGAGAAGTTCGGGATGAGCTTTGGTGGCGGTCCGAGCAGGAAGGAGCTGCTGGACACGGTGGAGTCCCAGAAGAAGCAGCTGATCCAGTACCAGACCCGCTTTAGGGATGTGGTCCGGGCCTACAAGAGCCTCCTGAAGGAGAAAGAGGCACTGGAGGCCAGCCTTAAGGTTCTAAGCGTGACCCAGGACCTGGACCTGACCCAGAAGGGTTCGACCATCGCAACACAGGAGCTTACCGAGGATGGCTGCTCGCTGCACAGCGAGGACAGCGTGGACACGGCGGCGTCTCTGGACATGGCCAGTGAGACTACGAGAGGCGACCAGAGCGAGGAGGACCAGGCAGAACTGGGAGGAAGGCTGGTGGTATGTTCCTTTGACAACTGAACTTAAATCACCAGAACACAGTTAGAACTTGATGACATCACCATCGCCATAACGCTCTGATGATGTCATGTCTTATTCTCTGACTCCATGTTTGTTCTGCAGGGATCTGAACCCGATGGCAGCTCTGAGAGTGGCAGCGTGGGGACAGAGCAGCAGCAGGCTACACCCCCTCCCAGCATGGAGGCAGACCGCAGAGTCGCCCAGTTGAAGAGCCAACTGAGCACGCTCACAAGCTCACTGGCCACGGTGACACAGGAGAAGTCGCGAATGGAAGCAAGCTTCCAGGCTGACAAGCGGCAGCTGAAACAGGAAGTTGAAGAGCTGCAGGAACATCTGGTCTCTGTGACAACACAGCACGAGGCGGAACTGCACAACCTGCAGCAGCAGCTTGCTGAAAGTCGCGCTCGCATCATTACGCAGCAGCACGAGCGCGAGCAGGAGCAGGGGGACCACGCTCAGCAGCTCCGCGAGCTACAGAGGCTCCTGCAGGCCGAGCGAGACCTCCGGCAGGACGCTGAGCTCCACCTCCAGGATGCCAGCACCGCCTTGCTTGTAACATCACAGGCCGTGGACCGGGGGACGGAGTCCGAGGCTCTCCTGCACCAAGTCAAGGAAGAGAGAGACGAGCTGAGGCGGAGGCTGCAGGCTGTCGAGGAGGAGCAACGAATACCCGACCCCAGAGTGGACGAGCTGCAGCAAGAATTGAACAAGCTGAAGAACCAGGTCCAGGAGCAGGTCCAGCTCGAGACCCGCAAGGTGAGCCCAGAACCAGGTCCAAACAAAGTCCCAATCAAACAGGTCCCAGTGAACCTGGTTTAACCACATTAAACAGTTTAAGCTCTAACAGACCATGTAAACTAGAACAGGAAGTGAGGTCATGTCTGTGTTCGTGTTGCAGGTGTGCGATGCAGAAGAGCGCGCTCGTGAGCGTGCTCAGTCGGCAGAGGCTCGGGTGGCGGTCCTGGAGCAGCGTGTATCGGAGCTGTCGGAGCTGCTGGGCTCGTGTGAGAAGGCGAGGCAGCGTGACCAGCAGGCAGCGCAGAGACTCCGCGATCGTGTGCTGCAGCTTGACACGGAGAACAAAACACTCGCCATCGCCGCCTCGAGCAGGGTGACCTCTGACCTCGGGCCAGACGAGCAACTGGATGTGGGGGCGCTGCGGGAGAAGCTGCAGAAGGTGAAGAAGTTGCTGCTCCTTGCGGCTCAGAGGAACCCCGACCAGAACATCCAGGACCTGGAGGTGGAGCCGGGTGCAGATGCGGCGGCGGCGGCTCTCGCCTATCAGCAGGAGCTGCGGCAGCTCAGGGATGAGTTTGAGCGCTACAAGGTGCGAGCGCAAGTGGTTCTGAAGAACAAGAACGCCAAAGATGGCTGCCAGGCACGGGAGCTGGAGGAAGTGCGCGACCAGCTTGCTGAGCTGCGTGAGAAGTACATAAACCTCCGCATGCAGAGTGACGAGGCCGAGGTCTGCCACCGCCAGCAGCTTGATGAGCGCCAGCAGCAGGCGGTGTCGCTGCAGCAGGCACACCGGCAGGAGGCGGAGCGTCTGGAGGCACTCCACCGTGACGAACTGTTGCAACTGGAGGCGGAGCTTCACAAGCAGCGTGAGCGCACTATGGCGTTGCTGGATGAGAAGGACCGCGAGCTGGAGAGGCTGCGGGCCGCTGCCGCCACACTCAGCTGGTCCAATCGTGCTCATAACACACCCGCTGACCCTAAAGAGAATGGCCCTGACACAGAGACCGACGCGATCAGCCAGGCACTGCGGCAGGCCACACCCAATGAGTCAACACTGCTGCTGTATGCTGAGCAGCTCGCACGTAAGGAGGTGGAGGTGGGTGCACTGCGGCGGCAGAAGAACCAGCTGGAGGAGGACACGCGCCAGCTGCAGGCACAACTCATTACAAACGCCGAGCGCCATGATGAGGAGGTGGCAGCCCTGCGGGACCGCCTCGAAAAACTGATCCGGGACCAAAGCCGCGAGGGCGCCAACATGGAGTACCTGAAGAACATTGTGTACCGGTTTCTGACGCTGCAGGACGCCAACGGGCGCCAGCAGACGCTCACTGCCATCCTCACCATCCTGCATTTCAGCCCACAGGAGAAGCAGGATGTCACGAGGCTGCAGGGCAGCACCTGGTGGGTGGGACGCAGGTAGAGCACCTGAGGAAGAAAACACTCACCTGCAGGAAGAACACCTGGACATCTGAGCCATTGAAGGCATGGCTTTGTGCTGCGCTTGAGGGCATTGTGTTTTTCATCTTCCTGGTGTTTCTCTGACGGTTTGCTGCTCTCTGAGCGTCTTGTGACTTCAAACACTACAAACACGTTAACATGTGACCTTCGCTGGTCAATCAGCTGATGTATATTTTTGATTCAGATTAAAATATTTTTCCTGCTTCAATCTGTGTCTGAGCGTCAGTGAAGTGCCTTGATGATGACACAACTCTAAATACGATTTGCCTGGTCCAGCCTCTTCAGGTGAGATCACCTGTCTACAGCTGCAGTTCCTGCTTTTACCAGCCTCTGATTGGCTCTGGTCTGAAAAGGTGAAGCTAAATTCACTTAACAGGTAGAGCGCAAACTGTACACGATGGAAAAAGTTGATTTGTGAGGAACAGTGAACACACCTATGTCAGATTACAGGTAAAGGTGTTTTTGAAGCCTGAAGCTTTGTTTTATTTCATGTTTCTGACAGACATACACACGTCACACTGATCAAATACTTCACCACTGAGCTTCTCTAACATCTGTCCACATCTACAAACACTGCCTTCAGGTGCACAGAACAAAGACAGAAATGTTCATAAATGTGTTTGCACTGATCTTCACTCAGACGTTCAGATGTGGAGCCTTAATTATTTTTATATAAAATAAATAAGGAAAGAGAAAGAATCAGGAGGTTTCCTTCTCGAGGTCTGAAACTGAAGCATTAAAGAGCAGCAGCATGAAGATCAAAGGCTTATGATGACGCCGTCAGACCACAAGAAGTTACATTTCACCATGACATGAGAGGAAACTTAAAGCCTTTCTGTTCAGTCTGAATCCTGGAGGACATTAAAATAAAACAAACATGAATAAAAGTCAGAGGACAGGAAGTGCTCAGACTTTAATTTCAAAATAAAGGTTTACAAACAAACAGAAAGTGGAGCTTCATTCTTAGTGTTACATTCCGTTTGTGGAGATGATAGAAAAATACGACTTCTGTGAAACACGAACAGCCTGATTCCACCGTCAGAGAAACCAAAACACCAGAGCAGCAGCTCGATGGAGACAGGTAATAAAGTTTAAATAAAATTTAAATATTCCAAAAACTGAAGATTTGAGCCGATGTTGGTTTTTCTGTGGAGTGTGAAGATGCTGATGAACACAAGCGTGCGTCCTGGCTGTGGGGTTAGCTGTCGTCACGGTGACGCGCCTGTGCCGAGCACAATCTGCAGGTCGGCAGGCAGCGAGCTGATGATGGAGGAGATGAAAGAGTCGAGTTTGTCCATCACACCGTCTCTGAGCTGCAGCTGCTGACGCCGAGCTTTAATCTGAAAAGCCACACACACTTCCTGTCCTCAAAAACTAGACTTTTGACATGAAACCAACAAAGAAGAAGCAAACGATCCTAGTTGCAGGCCACCACCTCACTTTGGATTAAACCCAGATAAGGATCCTGAATTATTATCATAGCTTCATTTTCATAACAAAGTTTCATCTCTAAGCTTTAAAACAAGAAACCAGAAAATATTTTTCCCCCAGTCTCCTCTGTGGCCCAGGGCAGCATCATCTCCATCACAAATATGATGGATTTTACCCCAAACATGAACTTTTATTACAGGCAGACGTCCCAGCGTTAGTGAACGCTTTAGCGTCCATGGTCAGTGAACGCATTGTCAAGTCCAGCTTCAAACTATCAAACCATCTCACTTTTGATTTAACTCTCAGGTAACTAAAATCTTTTTCACCTGCAGTTTTAAGTTTTACTTCTTCAAATTAATTTTTATCCTAAGCTTTTTATCGGTAACACAATTTTACATGACACTTTTTTCCTGTCTAACAAACTTCCTGTTGGAACTCACCAGCTTCTCTCTGAGCTTCAGAATCAGATCCACAACCTCCACCTCAGACTTGTCTTTGGTCCATCCCAGCAGGTCCTGCAGAGGACACACCTGGATTAGGGGCTGCACAGCTGGCTGATGGTCGAGCATTTTCGCTCAGATAACTTACCGCATCGCAGATGACCTCCAGGTGGAGACTCTCTAGCTTCTGTGTCATCTCTCGGTGGCGGTGACGGTACCAGCCGTCAAAGTTTGGAGACCTGAAGAACTTCCTGAGATGGAAACAGGAAGTAGAAACTTAAAGACAGGAAGACAGAAAACACCTGGATCACTCACACCCGTGAGGCTCACCTGTACAGTCCTATCCAATCACCTCTAAGCAGAGAGGTGAGCTGCGGGCCCGCATGGTCCAATGTGGACAGGAACTCGTCCTGACTGAAGGGGCGGATCTGAGGCGGAGTCTGAACGGAAACAGGAAATGTGTAACACAAGACAGCACTGTGACCTCATCACCACCACTCATTTCCTGTTTACCTTCCAGGGTGTAACGGATCTCTGCAGGGGCATCAGACTCGCCATGTAGCGTTCCTATTAGACAAAACACGCTGCTTACTGAGAACTGCTCTGTGATTGGACAAGTTATGCTTACATCATAAAGTACAGGCAATGCGAGCTGATTGCGCAACTACTTACCAGGGGGATAATGAAACTCTGCGTGAGCTCCAACAGGTGTCGCCTCAGGATGGCGCTCTGCACCTCCGACGGCCGCTTCCTTTGGATCCCCTGCAGGTAAACAGTCAGTCAGCGACACTCTGCATTACCTGTGTGTGCGGTGTGCTCAGGTGTGCTCACCTTCAGCAGCCTCTTGATCAGGATCTTGTCCTTGTGCAGAAACGTCTTGTAAGCCGTGTAGATTCCTGCCAAAACAAACCTTCAGCATGACAGACATCTACCTGAGCTCAGGTACAAACACGCCCCCACCGGCTTACCTGGTTTGGTGTCAAGCGTTTTCAGCTTAGAAAGTTTCTTCACCTTCACCTGCTTCGGTAAATCACCTGGAAGACATCAGAGACAGCACGCATACGTGATTAAAAAGGTCACAACAAGAACGGCGAAGACGATCTGAACAGCACACGCCTGACAGCCATGGCACTTCACAGAAACAGGAAGCTCACAGTGAACACGCAGGAAGAGGAGGAATACGGCGTACCTGCCATCTTGACCTCTCCCAGCCGGACGATGTGAGGCCAGCTCTGAAACGTCTTGATGAAGAACGGGTTGGTGACGCCCAGCACGACGCTTGGTCTGAACAAGAGAAGAAGAAACAGGTAATCACACGTGAGGCTGGAACATCTGTCGACCGCTTTCCTAAACTTAGGCTTTAAGTGTCCCAAGGGTGTGTTTACAGCACAGGTGTGTTCAGGCTCCAGGTGAGCATGACTCACGGCGCCTGCGTCCTGGTGGTGTACTCCCTGAACTCGCTGTCATGGATGGTGAAATAGGGTCGGAAGTCGCAGCAGAACTTCAGAGGGCTGATGGAGCTGTGGACACACATCGTTATCATGGTAACAACAGAAACACCATACTCTGATTGGATGCTGGGGGCTCGTTGTGACCCCTCAGTTACCTGATGAGAGCCAGGACTGTTTCCGAAGAAACGGTGGGAGATGGAGCCATAACGACAAGCGGCTCCCCGAGCAAGGTAAGTTCCCAGAGCATCTGCAGGTGGATTAGAATGGACTGGAAACACCTGAGCAGGACACAGGTGAGACTGAGATTAACCAATCAGAGAGCACACCTACACTTGAGAAACATAGAACACCTTAACGAGTACTGACTTAAACAGGTCCAGCTCGTGGATGGTGGGCAGAAGGGTCGGCACCGGCAGCAGGTTCTGAGCATGCATACAAAAAACTTTATTAACAACAACAAGAATAAACATTATTAACAAGATCAAAGCAACAAGACCTCACCTCTTTAGCCGTCTGTCGCACCGGACTTCCCCCAGGTTTGTCGAATTTAGAAGGAATCCTCACCTGAAACATGAGACACACAAACACCTGTAAACCACATCCCTTCTGTCACCTGTGAGCCAGGCCACTTCTCTCCTCACCTGTAAGATAACGCCCATTACGGGCAGGTTGAGGGTCTGCCCAGGTACAGGTGAAGGCCATTGGTCGATCTCGTTACAAACTACAGGGATGAGCAGAGGAAAAACACGTTAAGGGCCATTCTGAAACCTGATTGCCTCCCAGATATGATCCAAGCATGATGTGATTACCTGCTTCAAGGCAGGGCTCATGCTTCTCAAAGAACTCAGGTGCAATGGTCTGCATCAGCGAGTGGAACAGGTGAGTGTATGGCAACCTTGACACCAGCACCAGGGACTGAAACACAGAGTCAAATGACTATCACCATCATGACCACCTGTGAGCAGGTGAATACAGGTGAACACAGATGTGTTTGGTGACCTTCTGGAAGTAGCCCCTCTTCACAGAGACGTCCTTCACTTGTCTGAAGTAGACGTAACCGAAGAAATGCGCCGTTTCTCTCTGACAGACAGAACAGAAATGTTACGCACCTGTGAGGCTGAAGCAATCAGCCATTCAGGAACCAGGTGAGTCTCACCTGCAGTGTGACGGGAGCGTCACGGTTGTAAAGGTCGTCTCTGAGCCTTGATGTTCGGCGACCGACAGACTGACGGAAGCGGAAGCTAAACTGAGTGTCCCCAAGGCACCCTGGGAAATAACAAACAGCCCACGTGACCTCTGACCTCCAACCTCTGACACCTGCAGTATTAATTAGCATTACCTCAGCTTACCTGAGTACGAGTCGGGGAAGGACAGGTAGCAGATACTGGTTTTCTGTCAACACGAAACAGAATCAGTGAAAGTGTAATCAACAACACTTACAGGTGATCAGGAAGCTGAAGATATTTACCTCTTTCTCTGTCAGCTTCACATCTTGAGGATAAACCAGCTGAAAGTAAACACAGGGGAAAATATTTCAGAATCTGCAGAAAATTCTGACGTTTTTAAGTTTTTCCGATCTGAGATAGCAAGAGAGGATTAATTAAACTTGCATATCGCCCTTCGTTATCCACAATCTTCTGATAAGCAGTTGCACAAAAAGTATAGTCTATAATATTTGAAACACTTCAGGTAATCGATTGGTTCTATGATGAGCTCAAGAGCAGTCTGATATTGTTATTATTTGTATTATATTACAAAATCTATCAGAATAATAATGAGAAAACAATGCGTTTTTTAAAACACGGATTGGTGCTTCTAGGCCAACATAGCTGTCTTTAATCCACAGACACAACTCCTTGAGTCCCACCACCAAACCCAGAATCCTGCTGATTTTACTTCTGCTGCCTTCCACGGATCCTTAACTGTCTCCTCCATTCAGTGTCTCAGTCATTACCACCTGTCCTTTACAGAGTATTCACATTTTAACACAGCATTCATCTTTATTTACCTCCACCATAAACGGAGCAACACCAGGTACAGGCAGGACAAGGCGAACACCGAGCGGTCAGATTTTTACGCTGATTGAATGAAAGCTGCGAGACGAGAATGTTTTCAGCCTGGTGTTTACCTGTTCAGGTGCGTTTCTCCACAGGTCACATGTGAACAAAGAATTCGGGGGGTTTAAATGGAGTTTGGTACAGACAGAGGAGCGGCTGTTTTTCAACTGAAATTACTCATCAAACCTCCGATCATCAGTGATCATTCATCATATCGATCACTAGCTATGCTAGCGATGCCAGGCTAACGTACCTCAATTGCTTGTCCGAGCTCCAAGTCGAACGTAACGACGCACGCGCACTCCAACCAGGAGGAGAAGCGGGCCCACCGGCTGCGGCTTTCCGCGCGCCCCGCCTCCTCCTGCTCCTCGTGTCGGGGAGAACCGGGACCGTCAAATGGGTCCATCACGACCGGACCAAAACGGCAGCAGCTCTGCGCATCACCATCCGAGCCTCCATCACCATCAGCGGGCAGAAGCCGGAGAGAGCTCCCCCTGTTGGACAAGAGAGAATGAACCCACACACACCGCTGCTGGAGAAAATCAAAGGCTGCCGGCTTTTATTTATTTATTTTACTAGTTTCTACTGATTTTTACTGCCTGTTACCCCAACAAATACATCCACACAAGTTTGATCTCTTATTATGAACAAATCACTGCTTTCTGTAACTTATTACTTTTATTGTGAAAAGGCCGGATGCGTGCGCAGCGTGTTCCGGTAGATTACCGGCCGCGCTCAGCTCGGCTCTCCAGTCTCTCAGCTGTAACCGGACTGAACGTCATGTCTGACCCGTGCTCCTTTTCCTCGTTCACCAGGTGCGTCACCAAGCACCTGAACCTGCACCTGCACCTGGACTTCGACAGGCACGTAATCAGAGGGAGGGTGGCGCTGACTGTGGAGGCGCTGGAGGACCGATTCTCTACGCTGGTAACGTCAACGGGACGCGGGGGGTTAGCCTCGATCTAACTGAACCTTTAGTGCTCACCAGAGTCCAACTAAAATCCGCTGGATTTAAGGGGAGTGCGTGCTTAGAGGCGAGCACGAAGAAGTAACGAGCCGGGTCACACTGACGGTTCCTCGGGTGTTCCTCTGTGATCCGGCACCGTGCAAGCGTTAAGGTGTGCCTGATGATTAACTTTAACCTCGGGGAGTACCGGTGTTGTGCCAAAAAGTGATTGTCTGCCAAAAAGTGATTTCCAGTGTTTCTGTGTATTTTTTATGTGTAATATCTTTACGTATGTTCGTAAATAGACTTCGGTGAACAGGGGATACAAAGGGGTTACATAAAGAATTAAAAAATTATCTGTTTTTTAAGTATCTTTACAACTTGTACTTACATTATAACCATATCTGGTCCTTTATCCCCACTTAACATATTTTTACAGAACTATTGTAATATTTGCTGCCATTTCTGCTGTGCTCTTGGCCAACTTACTCTTACAAAATACATTTTTAATGTTAATGAGATTTTTTTTACTGCATAAATAAAGGTTATATAAAAGTCACTGCCAAAAACTGATTGCGGCTTGTATCTTGCTACACGAATGTTGTTTGTGGCTCAAGATGACTTTATGTCATCCATAAGGGATGCATTTGACATTATGTTTAACATATTATAGCCCAACAAGTTACTTATAGCACTTTAAATATGAGCAATCGCTTTTTGGCAAATACCGGAAATCAGTTTTTGGCAGACAATCACTTTTTGGCACAACACCGGTACCTTAATTCCAGCTGTTTTTAAATGGAGTCTGGTGTTAAGGCGTTTTTACAGACTTATAAAAACAGTTTGTCACTCAGCTTTAATAAACTAACCTTACTGTTTTAAAGTTTTAAAACGTGATTTTACAAACTGAAGCTTCACATATTTACGATCTTTAAAACTCTAACTGTGATATAAATCATTTTTACTTACATTTTTACTTAATTATTGATCTTTATTCACGTCGCATTTAAATTGTGACGCTGTGTGACATCCTCGAGCTTCGGGACTGATCGGGTTTAATAACTGCTTTATTAAAACAAACTCGTTAACTTTAACCTGTTGTTTTGGAAAAACTGTGACAGGTGAGTATCTTTCAGATAGAACAGGTGTGTCCAGGCTAAGTTCTTTAAATTCCACAGAAGCCTGCACCCCTACTGGAAACTGTGGTTCAGTTCACTGTCTGTGGTTATTCTTGCGCTTTGTTACTTCACCATCGACTCTCACCCGTGAGTGTCAGATTTCAAATTTTGAATCAGTTCTGTAAATATATTCAGAGCATAAAAACTTAAAATGGCTCTTTTCTGGATGGAGTTTGGCGTGACACCAGTCAGCTGAAGCCGTAGACTGAAGTTTAGTAAAACAGGTGTGCAGGAGAGCAGACTTTTCACTTATTTGTTTTTAACAGTTTTCATAGCTCAGGTTTGATTCTGCAGCTGCAAGACGGTCGCCTGTAGAAAGGTAAATGTAACATTAAGCCCCCAGTGGTTTTCTGTCTTTCTACCTCCGTAATCCCCTCCCTTTTGCACCCATCTTTGGGTGCATGGTTGCTTAAGAGGTTAACCCTCACCTGTCCATAAGGCAGACAGATAGACACACAAGTAAAATAAGTTTTTCTTTGAATGGACTCTGGTGTGACGTGGCTCAGCTTTAAGACAGAGTGTGTAAGGTGACCTTTGTGCAGGTAGGACAGGTGAATATTTATCAGCAGGTTCAGGTGCTGACACAGCAGCTCGGTAACTGGGGTTTTCTGTACCACAGACTTTGGACAGCAGTGACCTGAGCGTGGTGTCGGTGACGGCCAATGGGCAGCCGGCGCGCTTCAGCCTAGGGCCCAAACACAGCTTCAAGGGGACCCCATTGGAGATCACGCTGCCCTTTGACCTCTCCAGGTGACTCCGCCCTCCACTCTCTCTGTCCTTATGGCCTGTCTTTTCTAATTAAATTCTAACGTCTGCTGTCCAATCAGAGGGCAACATGTGATCGTGGAGGTGACCTATGAGACGTCTCCATCAGCAACAGCACTGCAGTGGCTCACGCCTGAGCAAACTGCCGGGAAAAAGCACCCCTACCTGTTCAGCCAGTGCCAGGTGAGCCATTTACCCTCACCTGAGCTATATCCAATATAAATGATTAAAATTTTCATGTTTAAATTTGAATTCAGAGAAATTCTAGATTTTTTCTCTTTTGAAACCTTTTTTAAGTTATAAAAGGTTAAAATAAAAGTTTTAAACTGAAGTTTACTGTAAACATATTTTTGGTTGATTACACCTGAAACGCTGCATACGAAAACCTTCAACAGAAAGAAAAGTTCCACTTTTTGTGGTTTTTCTGTGAACTGTTGAAACTTTGTGAAACTGCAACCATTAACAAACTACTTCCCTGTTATTCTCGTTTTCTACCTTCTTCAAACTGATTTCACTGCTTTGTAAAGTTTAAAGCCTCAGTCTGCTGCAGAGCGTCCTCTGTACAGACCACCCCTGAACACAACATGCAGCTAATAGCCTTGGTGCCCTCTGTGCTGTCTTACAGGCTCATCACTGCAGGAGCATGATCCCCTGTCAGGACACCCCATCCATCAAGCACACCTACTATGCTCAGGTAAACAAACACCACTGACATATTATTGATTATTAAAATTATTAATAATTGTTAAAAAAAAACACCTGAACAACATTCATAGCATCACCTCAGTGCCCAGAGCCTGATATTAGTCTCTCAGGTGTGTACTTGTGTGTGGGTACCTGTCCCTCAGGTGTCTGTCCCTAAGGACCTGGTGGCGGTGATGAGTGCAGTGAGAGATGGACAGGAAGTCGATCCTCAGGATAGTGGTCGGATCATCTACAGGTTCAGGCAGACGGTAGGGGGAGTCTCTTTCTTCTCTTCATCACCTGACATCATCATCACCAGGCCTCAGGCGTGACTGTCCTCTGTTTGACCTCTGATCTCAGGTGCCTATGCCTTCCTACCTGATAGCCATTGTGGCTGGAGCTCTGGAAAGCAGGTACAGATTGTCTTACCTCTTCTGATGTCACAGCATCAGCTTCAGCAGGTAAACTTAACTCTGTGCTCTGATTGGTTGGCAGGGAGATCGGGCCAAGGACCAGAGTCTGGTCGGAGAAAGAGTTTGTGGACAAAGCAGCGTTTGAGTTCTCCGAGGTGAGAACCACAGACACACTGAGGCCACGCAAACAATGGAAAGAAGACACAGAACATGAGAACATACAAACATGAAAATATGAGAACATGTAAAACATACAAACATGTACAACATGAGAACACAAAAAAATGTAGAACATGCAGGACATAGAGAAGCTGGAGTGATGTTCGGGTGTTCCTTGTCTTTCAGACCGAAGCCATGCTGAAGACAGCTGAGGAACTGGCTGGACCGTATGTTTGGGGTCAGTATGACGTCCTGGTTCTCCCTCCATCTTTCCCCTACGGCGGCATGGAGAACCCATGTCTGACCTTTGCCACGCCCACCTTGCTGGTACGTACAAACAGGGGGCCAATCAGGTTGTTCATGATGTGTCAGTGTCATGAGACTGTTAGTTCTGATCAGCTATTTCCTGTCTGTTTTCAGGCTGGAGACAAATCTCTGTCTGGTGTGAGTACAAGACTCTTCCCACCTCACCATGTGATCATGCATTATAATTAAATTACCTTCCATTCCTGTCTGTGACTGTGCATGTGTCCTACAGGTGATTGCCCACGAGATCTCTCACAGTTGGACTGGAAACCTGGTGACCAACAAGACCTGGGAGCATTTCTGGTAAACAAACAAACAGGTGGAGCTCAGCTCAAGGGTCTCAGGTGTTTGCAGAGACGTGTAGAGAACCCATGGACGCCTCAGAAGATAAAATCTTAAAACCAGTTTTGAGACATGCTCTAAGTCACAAAACCCGATGCAACAGAACAGGCCCACATTTGCTCAGGTGTCCAGGCACTGTGTAGGTTTTCAGAGTGAAGTCACAGCTTTGGGACAGACACTTTGTGGAACTTATGGGTTCTCTGAAATGGGATCAACTCATGGTGGGGTTGGTTTACCTGGAAAGATTCACTCTGAGGTTAGCTGAACGAAAATCATCCAGGGTTCGACTTCACAAAAGCAGAAATCATTAAGAAATACCAGCGTTTGAGGGTCAGGTGATGCAACGTATTGGCTGACCCGTCCCCACTGCTGACCCGATAGCTCGCTGAGACCGTCCTTTTGAAAATCTTTGATTTACTTTGGTTTTCACAAGGAAAAATTCAGACAACTGTTACAGCTGATTGACACACAAAGTGGTGGGAAGTACTGTAAAGGATTACCTAGGCAACCAGACATTGCATTTTCCACTGTCGGCTCCAACAAGATGCTTATTATTACGTCATTATTTGATGTCAGCATGTTTGTACCTTCAGGCTGAACGAGGGTCACACGGTCTACCTGGAGAGGATGATCGGCAGGTGTTTGGAGAGCGAACAGTTCAGGCAGTTCAAAGCCATCGGAGGCTGGAAGGACCTGCAGGACTCGGTGAGAACTCAAACATTATACACCTTCACCTGTGTCACATCCACAGTCTGACATGAGGCACGTTTTCCTTCCACTCACCTGTGCTCATCATATCTCAGGTGAACACCTTTGGAGCCAACAACCCTCTGACCAACCTGGTGCCCAGCCTGCAGGACGTCAGTCCTGACGATGCCTTCTCCTCCGTGCCGTACGAGAAGGGCTTTGCTCTGCTGTATTACCTGGAGGAGCAGCTGGGAGGGCCAGGTAACACCTGCACACTCCTGCACACTCACCTCTTTCCTGTTCAGTTGCTGACACACCTGTTGATCTGTTTTGCTCAGAGGTGTTCATGGGCTTTGTGAAGTCGTACATCCAGCGGTTTGCCTACAGCAGCGTCACCACAGAGGAGTGGAAAAACTACCTGTTTGCCTACTTCAAGGACAAGGTGAGGAACAACTGGACACTCAGGCAGAGTTACAGTGACTGGAGGGAAGGAACATCAGCTTGGCAGGTTTTGGTCAGAGGTCAGATTGTTACAAGAAAAGACAAATATTTACAGGGTGATCAGGCAGAAACTCCAGATGTGATAGATAGGTGGGTTCAAAGGTCAAGATGGAGCCTTGAGATGAGTTTTTGTGTCTCAGGTGGACATCCTGAACAAGGTGGACTGGAACGCCTGGATGTTCACACCTGGGATGCCTCCTGTTAAACCTCAGTAAGTACTCAGACTTCCATCTGGTCTCTGATTTCTAAAAACAATCTGATTCCTTTGTCCTGATTGGCTGTTGTTTCAGATACGATACCACGATGGCTGACGCCTGCAACGCTCTCAGTCAGAAGTGGCTCCAGGTGAGACCTGAATCTGGTGAGGACTCTTGAGTGATTTTATGTTCAGGCTCAAAGCTCCATCCTCTGTCCCCGTTCAGGCTAAAGACCAGGACCTGAACAGCTTCAAGCGGTCCGATGTGAAGACTCTGTCATCCCACCAGGTCATCGAGTTCCTGTCACTGCTACTGCAAGAGGTAACCACACTCCACATTAACTCCCTACAGTCCACTTCCGTTCACTCACCTGTTCCTTCCTTCAGGATCCGCTCCCTCTGACTCACGTGAAGAAGATGCAGGAGATTTACGATCTCAACGCCTATATGAATGCAGAGATCCGCTTCAGGTGAGTCTTTCAGCAGGTATAAATGGGACTTTCATTTTAAAACCTTCCCCTCCTTAAAGCCTCTTGGTGATTGGCTGTGCTCCCTCCAGGTGGCTGAGGCTGTGCGTCAGGTCCAGGTGGGAGGAAGCGGTTCCACTAGCGCTGAAGATGGCGACCGACCAGGGCAGGATGAAGTTTACACGACCACTCTTCAGGTCCTTACACTTCAACAGTAGTTTCACTAGAACAAAACTCCACATCACTGACCTTCATGTTTGTTTTTACCGTTTGTTCTATTGTTTCTTCTGTGTTTTTACTGTGCCTTTACCATTTTTACCCTTCCACTTTAAAGACTTATGAGGTATTATCGTCACCCTCCCGGGGACGTGGCATGAACACCTAAGTTTGTGAGTGTGATAACTCGAGAACAAGATGACATAAGAGTTTCAAATTGGTCCCATAGCTGTATCTACTAAAATTCTCAGACGAGATCAAGCTGACTGACCTTGGCCTTATTGCCAAGGTCAGAGGTCAAGTTTTCTAAAACTCTTGCAATGCAATAACTGAAGAAGGTTATCTAGGGTTTTCAAATTGGACCATAAGTTTCTACTAAAAATCTTGGATAAGTTTGAATCTGACTGACCTCAATCTCAAGGTCAGAGCAAGTTTTCTGAAAATCGTGTTAATCTGATAACTTGAGAACACGGTGATGTAGGGTTTTGAAATTGATACCCGAGGTGTGTCTGCTAGGAGGCAGCACTGATTCTCTTACTGTGTTTCTGCTGTTTTAATCATTGTGGCTGTGCTTCATCTTCAGGGAGGTGTTTAACTTTGAGAAGTTTCGTGATGAAGCTCTTCGAGTGTTTCTGGCTCATCGAGCGGGGATGCACCCGGTCACCTCCGGACTCGTCTCGAAGGACCTGAAGGTGGACGTCAGCAACGCCGCCAGTCAGTAACAGCAGAAACGAGTCCAGAACCAGTCAGAGACCAGTACCGATCAACTTCAGCGCCAAAGCAATATTATATCACAGCTGTTATTTCTTGGCTGGTTCTCTCTGATGAAAGTTTAATTGAATCCTCTTTTTCCTTTTTATTCCTTTCAAATATTTCGTCTTCAGCAGAAAAACAAGACGATTTTATAAAGAAATAAACTGAGTAAACTTTGGATTCTTGTTGTTCATTCAGATCTCAGCTGGGGTCACACAGGTCATGTGTGATCGTATGCTGTTTGTAGTTTCAGTGTTTACATTTTCACTTTATTCTAATTGCACAAGTAGAAAATCGCTGGGGTTTTTATTATTTTAGGCATAAAAGGTACAGAAATGTCTGAAATACTTAAAAGCAGGTCTTAAGTGTTGCTTTAAGCATTCATGGAGGATGATTTGTGTTTCACACTGAGCTTAGCATCCCTCACACTGATATGTGTCAGGAAGTATTCACACTGATGCAAAAAGAAGACCTGCAGTAACTGGCCAGAGAACATACAGGAACAAAGAGCTAACAAATCAGTCATCTGGAATTATACTTTTAAGGTCACCTAATCTGGTGATCAGTGTATCTCAATATCATGAAAAATTACCTCAAATATTTGAATTAAATCTCTAAAAGGAAGTGTGCTGTTTCTGACCACTCCAAGCGTCAGGACATAGCTTGTTAACTTATTTAAATGTTCATTCAGATCCAAAAAGTCTCTGTTTACTCTCCTCTACCTGACATCCAGACTCACTTTGAGTATAAAAGCCACCTGTTCTGAACTCACAGTGATGGAAACCTTAAGATAAAGGAAACATAACCATAACAGTGCTGTGCTGTCTTCACTGCTTTTAATTCTTTTGGCACTGAAAAGTAATTACCTTCAGATGACGACTTTGATGTTTGTAAAGCTGCAGTGTCAGACCCGAACATGAAGAAGGTTCACGTGTTGCGATAGAAATCTCAGAGCTTACCTAACACCACTGAACAGACAGTTTGAGGAAGAAAACAAAAGAATGACAACATTCAGAGGTCAGAGCCTGTAATTCACTTCCTCTTTCAGTTGGAGCATTAACAGGACAAACGTTTCACCATCATGTGTTGGGAAATGTGAAGCCACAGAAATAGTTACACAAGCATGCTCGAGAGGAGGAAGGAGAGCCGGGGCACCGCTGAGAGACAAAATATTTTAAATCTTCTAAACTGAAACCTCTGACATCAGACTGACATCTGCAGAAACAGGATGCTGTCAGAGGGTTTTCAGGCTGTTCAGAAGAATTAAACATCTGGTCTTCAGTTTCTGTTGGAAACACAGAAACTGCCAGACTGGAAGTTCAAACTACTGGAACATCTGGTGATCCAAACAGCTGTTTGTTACTAGAGTACAGGCTCAGATGCTCTACATGTACAGCTTTGAGCTTGAGATCTGTGGACTCATTTGTCGCTTTTAAAAAACAGCTAAAAACTCATCTTTTTAAACTTTCTTTTGGTAAATTTTTTGTTTTTATGTTTAAGCTTCTGTGAAGCACTTTGTGATTTTTATCTTGAAAGGTGCTATACAAATAAAATTTTACTTACTTACAAACTGAGGCCTGCTGGAGGACAACCAGCATCACCTGCAGGCCAGGTGATTTATTTTTTACTCTTCTGTGACTGAAGCTTCCAGATCTTTCTCTCACTGTGCATTGAATACAAAGCTGTAGAGGAGTCACAACTTATGTTCAACAATCAAATGTTATAAGGGAGGAATGGTTCATCGATCTTCTCAAAAAAGCTTAATGTGTTTGTATTTAATCATAATAATAAAATGTAATTTCTGAGCAGAAATGAGCAGAAAATGAGCCAGAATGTCAGAAATGAGAGGTTTATTTCACAGCACAGAGTTACAGTAATAACCATCATCGCCGCATGAACACATGTTATTGATCAGGTGGCAGGTAAGGCACACAGGTGATCTGATGGCACAATCAATAATCAATTAGATAAAAATGTCATTGAGGCTGGGTCACATGGTTCATCGGATGTTTTAAAACATTTTTTTTATTAAATATTAAAGTTTGTGAAATGCTCAAACATCTTTAGTGAGTCTTAGCTTATTTTAAGAGTTCCTAAACTTTATAAAAGAGTTTTAAAAACAGTGATATGAGACCAGAGGGTTCGGCCTCAAAGGATTTAAATACACTGTTTTAAATGTTTTAATATCAGGTTTAATATCTAAAATATTAGGAATGGGTCCAGTTCCTGTAGACAACCAGTTTCTAGTAGAATTAATTTGATTTATTAGTCTGCCTGCCTATTGAGCCCACTTTTGAGTTCTTGAACTCTTGCTGTCTAGTTTTTATATTTTACTCCTGACTGCTGGGGTGGAGCCTCCACAATTTTGTTGTGCATGTACAATGACAGTAAAGGGCTATTCTATTCTACTGTATTCAAACATTTGACACACAGCATGTAATTAATTAACTAGCATCTGAGACTGTAAACTCCTCAGGAAAGAGTTTACTGAGCTCAGATCAGAGGAGTTTACCCCTGTTGTCAGTAGAAAGAATGGAGTTTTAAGATAGCTCAGCACTGAGAGCTGAAGTCCACCTTTGTGTTCTCTCTCGAGGAGTTAGAGATATTTAAACTCTGCACCAGGACAAGCTGCACAAACACATCTTCATTTAGATTAGCTTACTTTTACTCCAGGTAGCAACAGTGGGTTATGGTAGCTGGTTAGCAGTAGCAGTAGCATGGTATTGGCTAGCAGCCATGTCAGTGTTCCATCACTATAGCTAATACAGGCTGTTAGCATTAGTACTAACTCCTGCAGTCAGAAAAGTGGAGGTTTTTTCCCCATCTTCTCTGGCGTGAATGACATCATCACACCTGATTGGATGGTTCAGTTCAGACCATCCTGTATCTGTTTGGGTTCTGCTGGATTTAATCCATCAAGCTGCTCTGATGACTAACTTCTAAGGAAACATTAGAGGTCAGCTGATTTCAGACTAAGACATCCTGTTTCTGCTCATGGGTAGTTTTTATGAATCAGTTTTAAAAAGTTAATAAATGTAATTGTTTCTCTCCACCTGGACTGTTTACCTGCACTAAACCAGACTCTCCTCAGGTCAACTCGACAGTTTGCAGTTTTAAACATATCATCCCTGCCTGCGTCCAGGTGGGTTTAAAGACCTCTGACAGGTGAGACAGAAAGTCTGACCGCCTCAGGTCCAGGTGAGTCCCAGTCCTCCGGACACCATCAGCTGCTCCAGGTCCCTGTCTTC
Organism: Diplotaxodon limnothrissa; assembly: GCF_057381915.1. Classification (NCBI taxonomy): domain Eukaryota; kingdom Metazoa; phylum Chordata; class Actinopteri; order Cichliformes; family Cichlidae; genus Diplotaxodon; species Diplotaxodon limnothrissa. The sequence continues at coordinate 17,316,657 of NC_140612.1, forward strand.
CTGTCGCTCCTGCAGTCTCTGCTCCTCCAGCAGGGACACCAGAGAGTCTCTCTGCTCAACCACCTCCAGCATCTCCTCCAGGATCAGACGCTCCTCAGCCAGCTGCTCCTCGTCCTTCAGGTGGTCTGCATGCGCGTGGGAACACACACACACACACACACACACACACACACACACACACACACACACACACACACACACACACACACACACACACACACACACACACACACACGTGATCATCACACAGAAACACACAGGTGAGCAGGTGAGCTTGAGCTCTGATCTTGTCTGTGTTACCGTCCACAGCCATCCTCTCTCGGAGCTCCTGCTGCAGGCGACTCTGCCGGTCCTCCAGCTCCAGCTCTCGGGCGCTGAAACACAGCCAGAACCATCACACCCCAGGAATCTGCCCAGGTGAGAGGTCAAAGGTCACATACTCACAAGATCATGAGCTCAGCTTCATATCGGACCAGAGCGTTCTTCTGCTGGACCAGCTGGAACCACTGCTGCATCAGCGGCGGATTATCCAGTTTCCCGAGCCCTACACAGAAAACCGGGTTCAGCGCCGCATAATACCTGCTGTATATGTACTCCACAGGTAACCGGATATGTGAACTGACCTCCCAGGTGAAGCTCCATGTCTGCGCTTTGGCTGGATTCTCCCCAGTAATCTAACAGAAACACAAGCACAGGTGGATTAAAGTAGAAGCACACCTGAGTTCAGGTAGAACCAAGTAAGTTCAGGTATTCCTTTGGCCTGTATTTTCAGTACCTGCTTCTCCCCTCAGAGCTTTCTCCACCATCACTCCTCTCTCCTCCAGCTGCCTCTGTTTCTCTTCCACCTGCTGCAGCTGCCTCTGGATCATCTAAGACACAGAACGCATCATCAGGTAATCTCACCTGAACTCAGGTAACCTCAGCTGGACACAGGTAACCTCACCTGGGCCTTGTGGAGTCTTTTCAGTTCTTCCTGTTTGGCCTGTCTCCTTGCGGCTCTCTGAACCCGTCGCGTGATTCTGGTGTCCAGGTCATCGTCGTCATCCTCACGCTCCCTCTGGAACATGGTTTCCTTCACGCTCAAACTGGATGCCTCCTTCGGCTGGACCACGACCCCCACCACCTCCGTGGGGCAGGAAGACTGGCCGTCAGAGTCCTGTAGCGGGACTCTGTCTTTTAGGGGGCGTCTCTGAAACAGCAGTGCGTAAGCATCAGGACAGGAAGTGAAACTGCTGGACCACCACAACCCTCAGAGGATCAGGTGTGTGTACCTTGATGGCGTATGATCGTTTGAAAGCCAGAGCGTGAGGAACGTATGGCGGCTGATTGCAGGAAGAAGAAACACGGAGGACAGAAAACAGTCAAACTGATAGACGAGACGTGAATCTACGTCCATTTAAGTCTCGGGTAGTTTCAACAAGTCGGTATGTCGGTCGAGTTTAAAGTCAGTCTGGTCATTGTGTGTCAGGTGATACCTCCTGGTTCTTCTCCTCCTCCTCGATGGCAACCCTCTGAATTTCATTGGTCAGGTCAAGCAACTCCAAACGCAGCTGCAAAAGAAGACTTCAGGTGAGAGACCCAGTCTAGGTGTTAGTCTGACCCCTATCCTTATCCCTTAGTGAGTCTGGGTATGATTTAGGTCTCAGATTGGTTGGAATAATGCTGAACTCTGATTGGTCGGAGTGCTTACGTTGTTTTGGGGCTTCGGGGAACATCTCTGCAACACGGTGGATGAATCAAGATCTGACACCTCTGCTCTCACATCTGGACAAAGAAGGTACAGGTATTACATCATCACAGTGACATCACACTGACTAAAGGTGTTGTTATTATGGTCACCTGTGAATCTCTGACTGGCTGTTTTCTCCTTCGCCCTCTCTGCAGGTAAAGTCCCACCCCCCTTCTTCTTCTGCTCATTCTTGTTTCCAGAAAACACAGTCTTTAATAGATTTCTGGCTCCAACCCCTCCCAGCTCCATCTCCCCAGGGGGAGGAGCCTCTCTGAGCATCTTAAAGAGGAGAGCCCTGCCCCCAGGCTGCAGGGGGGGGAAGAGGAGTCTAGGGGGGAGGCTATGAGCTTCTCGCCGTCTCGTCGTCCTCCTCTTCCTCCTAAATGTCCCTGGGTCCTCCTCTGACCCCTCCCCTTTCTCTTGCAGGAGGAGGGGCCTATTTTGCGGCAGTTCAGGTGTGATGTTGTCAAATGAGCACCGCCCACTGGCAGCAGGTGTCTCCATGACAATGGCAGGTTTGAGTGGCGCTCTGGCTCCATCCTCAATGTGAGGGGAGTCAGGTGTGGTGATGAAGGAGGCTGTGCTGGCGGTGGTGGCGACAGGGTGTGGAGTCACAGATGAGTTCATGGAAGAGGTGGAGTCAGGCTGAACAGGTGTGTCAGAGCTGTAAGGAGCAAGCTCCGCCTCTGAAGGGAGGAGATAGTGTATGAAATAATGTGTATATGCACTCTGTACACACACACACACACACACACACACACACACACACACACACACACACACACACACACACACACACACACACACACACACACCTTTTACTATTAATGTTTATTGATGTGAATGAATGTGAGGCAGCGAGAGTAAAGATTAGAACGACGGCCTTTAGAAGCAGCAGCTGAGCTCACAACGAAAAGGAAGCTGACTTTGAACTTTGTGTCACACACTCATCAGGTCAGTGTTTGAGTTTTAATAACTTCCTGTCCCCGTCCTCTGATCCTCGCATGGAGCACTGCTGTCCTTTCATTCCATTTTTAATGAAATTAGAATTTAAATTTTGCTGTTGTTACACACACACACACACACGCACAGAGTTAAACATTCATGTTAAACATGGTGGTTATTCTAAAATCTGAGGTTTTATAAAAGGAGTTTGGTTAGCAGGTTCAGGTAGGTGCTACCTGTCTCCTCCTCTAACAGGAGCCATAAGCCCGAACGGCGCTCCATCTCCCAGGGGTCGTACTCCCCCTCTACCAGCAGGGGGAGACAGACAACAGCACATCTCAAACTCAAGACCCCTACTTCACACCCAAAAACTCACAAAGACTTTAACTCACCATCGCTGGACTCCATGCCACTGCCTTCCTCCTCCTCCTCCTCCTCCTCCTCCTGGACTTTCAGGTAAAGCTGCAGCGTTTCTCTCGATGAAGATCTCGTCTCGTCTGAGGTTACACAGCCTCCTCCCTCTGCCTCCTCCTCCATATCTGACTCTGAACTGAAAACAGGAAACATAAAACAGTTGGGATGGAGGACCAACACTGCCAACCAAACAAACTAAATTCACTTTAATTTGTTTGGTGAAGCACAGCCACAATGATTAAAAAAATTAGAGCCATAGCTAGATTGATTAAATATTTACAGATTAGACTAGAATTTTTTTTTAAAAAGGCAACATTTTAAATTCAAAAGTCAAAACAATTTAAAAAAAATCCTACAAACATTTAAAATTTTGTGGGGTCTAAATACACAAATATAACATAAATTTTTTAAAAACAACTTCCCTTTTATTGTAATCTTTATTTTGATGTAAACATTTAAGTTTCTTTATTAATTCGTACTTTTCACACCACAAAATATTTCATATTGAAGTTTTTACAGTAAAACGTGTGTGACCTCCAGCTCTTTACATCCAAGACATGTTTACTGACCCCCGTATGGAGCGGTGATTCCCAGCATTCAGCAGAAAGGCTGAAGCATTATTAAAGCCAAGGCTGTTTTTTTCTATTTCCTGAGGATACCGACCTTCTGGACCTGGACCCTGTCTGATTGTCGGTGCTCAGGTTGAATAGGTTCAGGACCTCCTCGGAAACCTCCTCCAGCTCCTCCTGTAGCTCCACCTCTGAGCACCGGTGCCAGATTTCCAGCTCGATCCTCTCCGGCGTCGCCGCCATTAGAGAAGCAGCTGCCAACACACCAACGCAGCCACACACACACACAGACACACACAGACACACAGACACACTAAAGCCCACATCGATTCCTGTTTAAGGAGCGCGCTCAGTGTGAACACGTATGGACACTGAAAGCACACACACAGGTGAAGCTAGCTCACCTGAGGATGGTCGGCGGCCTGCTGAGATCAGAGAGTCAGACAGAGATGGCGCCGAGCTCTGGGACCCCTTCAAAGACAAAGATATGCGTTTATTTATTAGTCCTGTAATTATTCCAACTCTAAAACTCAAAGTTTTCAGTAACTCTGATTCTAAATTAAATTTACAAAAATAGTTTTTTTCACATTCTTTTTCTAAAATGAGTTTAGCAGATGAACTTTATTAAATCATTATTAGAATCATTATCTTTATTTTTCAAAGGCGAAATATTTGCTATTTAGGATTTAAAGGTTGAAAAAAACTTATACAGGTGATTGAAGAAAGGTCTAGTTTTCCTTTTGTCATTATTTCTTCTGTTAATGTGTGTTTTTATTATTTTTGAACTGAACATTTCTGGCATGATCGATCTTCCGTACTGACTCGCTAAACAGTGATGATCCTGAACAGCTTACCTGCCGTGAACAGAAACACCTGAACTGATCGGTTCCACAGGCAGGTAGCTGCTCCTGTCAGAACTCCATTCAAGGTCCAGCCACACAACACCACCACCACCACCCTGACCTCCAACTAAAATTACCACCTAAAGAGCATCTGATGACCTGTTCTACCTTCCAGGGCTTGAACTAATAAATTGCCCACACCTGCAGGTCAGGTGCACACAGATAATATCACAATGAAAGTAAAAGTGGTTCTTACGATTGACGTTCGGTGTGACGTAGCTCTGTCAGATGGCGTCGGCCTCTTCCTCACGGCTTGAGCACTTAGGTGACATTCGGAGCGTTGCATGCAGTAAAACCTCCCTGAGACACAGAGGACGACAGACAGGATGTCAGGACAGGTGTGTGTCTCACACACACAGGTATCTCACACAGAGAGATGTAGAGCGTATCTTGCAGCCCTCGTCTCTGAAGGCTTCCCAAAATTTATGTTTTTATAGCAACCTTCACACCGACTCCCGCCTCGACTTCAAACTCATCGGTCATGTGATCACTGTGCTCTCATTGGCTGCTGAGCTGCAGAATTCAGCTGTCAGACCCACAATAGACATTTTGTGTGGTTAAAAATGTGGTGTGGAAATGTGTGGCGGCGAGGCTCGGGGCTCCGATCACATGACACCACCACCTGACAGTAATCAGAGTACTGCAGTGATGGGCAGAAAAATCAGAGCGAGTCTGCAGGGCAGGTTGTGTGTTGCTGGGGTCAAACATTTTCTCCCCACTCATGAATCGGCAGATCTGAGACTCAGACACTAATCAGATTGTTTTTGATACACGATTATGAGTCTGCTAACGAGTTACAGAAGTACGGAGGTGAGGGCGGACCTATGTCTCTGAAGGTTTCTGTTGCTTTTTCATTTATGAAATCTATCTTGCAAATAAAATGACTTCAAACTACAGGTGGCCTGATGCACAGCAGGGGGTCTGGGCTTCATCAGCTGTTCATTACCCGGTCCACTCAGACACTCAGGGGGTCCTTCTTCCACCCACAGCCACGGGAGAACCACCTGTTACCCTTCCGTACACGTTTATGGACCGAGTCTCAGGTGAGTCTGGGTCCAAGTAGGTAGTCCACATGAAAACACATTCAGACTGTGAGAGCCAGGGGCGGAGCGTGGGGGTGGCTTACTGGGCTTAAGCCCGGGTTGTTTTTTCAGAAGCCCGGGGTCTTTTGGAGGGTAATTTTTTCATAGTTAGATGCCTGGCTGACAACTGTATAAAACAAAAAGTACACACAATATTCGAAGCACATAGTGCACACTGTGGGAATTTACGACTGTGCGTGAATCCCCCCTGATATTGGTATGATCCGAGCTCAGGCACTAAGCAACTGAGCGAGGGGGCGAGGCAGCTGCTGCCTGTGAGTGCGCTGTTGGAGAAACGGAGCCAGCCATACTAAGGAGAGCTTAAGTTTGACCAGGTACCAAAGCAAATCATTCGTACCGTACAAATAATGTAAATATGACGGTGCATCACGAAAGATTGATATCAAACTGATCACTTGACCCATATTACGTTACTTGCTCTTCAAGTGAATCAACAAATGGCGAAATGAAAAGCCGAACAACAACAATGCTGTTTCTTTAGAGAGTCTTAGCTTACGTGTGTGTTTATTTCATATTTTCTGTTCTTACCCTCCCCGACTAAATCGGTTTCAGTTATGTACTGAAATATAAGAATGGACATTAGAGGGTTCTTTCAAAGAAAAAACTCGGGTAAATGTTATTTTATATATCATGCTTACTATGTTGTTCAGTATATTTCTATGCAAAACAAGAGGGATTTCAGTACACAGCAGGATATTCACATTTGTAACCAGATATTTACACTTTAGGGAGAAAACATAAAACATTTTTACTGTACAACATCAATTTAGAGTAAAGCTTTGTTTTAGATAAATATTGAAATATATTTTGAATTAGTTAAATGTCAGAATAAAGAGAGACAGAGCTGTCTATTTTTATCACTTTGATCAAATTTAGGAGCACATGTACACTAAGTTTGTTAATTAATAAAAAAAACTCCAGAGGATTCCATTGTGAGCTGAAGAAGCTTCTGATAGGTTAGTAGAGTCCATGTGAGTAAACTGGTGGCACAGCTGTGGATGCATATAAGGCAAAACACAGAGCCTGTTTCTTTGACATGGGAAAATCAAGAGATATCAACCAAAACACCAGGAAGAGAACTGTGGAGCTCCATAAGTGTGGCTCAGTTTTGCATACAATTTGGTGCCATTTACAATTAAGAAATACAGATAGTTTCTCTCTTTACTCTTAAAGTTAACAAATATGTTTTTTTATATTTATCAATCTAAAAAAATAAACATTTAGTCTGATTTGATGTTACAATTAAAAAAGTGTTTTTATCTGAAGAGTAAATATCTGGTTTCAACTGTATATTTGATGATTGTCAGCACAAAGAGGGAGAGAGAGGAACAGAGAGGGAGAGAGAGGAGAATGAGGACAGAACAGAGATGGAACAAGAGCAGGTGAGACACACATGTTAGTCAAATGGTTGTTTACCAAAAGTATCACCGTATCATAGGTACTCATGTATCTCGTACCTATTGTTTCTTTTTAGGTTTGTTATTTTTCAAATTTTACATTTATTAAGTTATGCAGGCTTGTTTGCACAACAAAGATAAATAATTATATAAACTTTTCTCAATCTAAATAGTTTACTTTGGTAGAATTAAAAAATAAGTGTAGTGCAGGTCTATGATGATTTTTAGTGCTACTATCATCTAGTTTTGATTCTTGTTCTGTCTTGGTTAAATCCCAAGTAGTCCTGATTTTGAACTGTTGTAGTCCTGTTTTAATTCTGGATCAGTTCTGGGTCTGGTTGAATTGGGGTTTAGTCCTCGTGTCTTGATACAGCCCTGACCTTGTTCTGCCTTGCTGCTTAATTAAAAAACTAGCTTAAGGTGTCCTGCATATGTGATATTTTTTTCCTATATGAAGTCATTCTTTTTTGAACAAAACTCAAAACAGAGCCTATTAATCTTTCAGTCATTTCTACCCCCCCCCCCCCCCCCCCCCCAAAAAAAAATAAAAAAAAATAAATCCCACATGCATACTACCCTCTTGGGCTAAGCCCCAGGTGTTTCAAATGTCTGGCTCCGCCTCTGGTGAGAGCAGAACTTGAGCTCATGGTACGGTTACAGATCTTCATCAGGAGGCCAGATCTGGCCCACAGGCCAATGTTTGAGTCTGCAGAGAACTGCTGACTGCTGAACAACGCAGCACTGTTCTCTGCATCAAGCTGCCCGTTTATAAGGCCGTTTCCATTTTTATCCCCAAAGATCCAAATATACCGCGGAGACTGACACAGGTTCCCCCCACACACATTAACGGTCTTCAAAAACAAACAAATTTATCTGCAAATGAGGCCGTTTTATCTTTTCTTCTCTGGTTTCTGATTGGATCTTTTTATTTGATGTCACACTGCTCCCTGTTTTTGTTGCTCATTGTCTAATGAAGCTACAGATTCGACTGTGAACTTTATTTATCTGTGTCCTGGACACAGAGAGGCTTTATCCTCCACTTAGTCATGAGTCTGATATCGTCTGATACCACGCCTCAGGAATGAGACCGATGAGTTCAGCTCTGTCACTCAGGTTTAATCTAACGTTCTGTCACTGCCACAACCCTGTTTGTGATGTCATCACCCTGACACCAGGGCCATCAATAGAAGTTTTTCAGTGTGTGGGTTGAGAAAGTCCATATCAACTCTGTCTCTTATGGTCTCATCTCAAAGTCAGACATCTGTTTTCTCTCCTGGAGGTCAGGGTCAAACTGGAGGTTTATTCTGAGGGTCAATGGCGATGATCTGCTCAGGGAGACTCTAAAAATGTGTTTCATGACTGTGAGGTCATTGTTTGTCCCCACAGAAGGAAAGTGAACACCTCTCTTTTTTCCTGCTGAACATGGAAACCTGTTAAAACCTAAACCCCAACAGCAGAGAAGGGTGGAGGAGGGGGGGTGTGAGTTTACTGACTGGTGTGCTGGTCATATGTGTACGAGGCCAGGCGGAGGGGACTGCTGCAGGAACCACACTGGAAGCAGCTGCGATGGAAGAACAAGCCCTCTGCACTGAGACGCTCCATCACATAAACCCTCTGCTTACAGAAGAAACAGACGTGACTGCAGCTGGCAGAGACCTGCGGGGACACACACAGCAACAGATGGAGGAAAGGTTAAAGGAAAGGAAGTGAAAGTGGAGGAAAGGAAACAAAGCTGGGATGGAAGGAAAGGTGACAGACTAAAAAGCTAAAAGAAAGGAGACATTAGGACATGAAGAATGAAAGAAATGAAGAAACCACAAGAAAAAAGAAACGAGGAAAAGAAGTCTCAGCAAACTGAATTCCATCATCAGTTGGGCAGAGTTATCAGCTGATTTATCACAACATCTTCTTCACTTCAGCTGATTGAAACAAAGTCAAAGAGCCGAAGGGAACAAGGCGCAGAATACTGAAGCAGTCTTACCCCACCACCGTCCTCCTGACTCTGCATACGACTGGTTATCTGCTCAGCCAGTGAGCTCACGCCACCCGTGTACATTTGAAGGCACTTTGATCAGACAGACAGACAGACAGACACAGACACATTACAGCCACAGACCATGGGCCTCATTTATGAACCATATCTTTTCATCTGCAGTTAACCTGTGCAGTGAGCTGAAAATGAACTCCATATATTCACTTTTAATATCCAGGAAAGACGGCGAGACCTGAACCCTGACATCATCTGCCTCAAAGGACATATGTTTGTACAGGATGATATTTAGCTCAAACTTGTAACATACACTTGGTAGCTGGTTCGGTTGTTTTGTTTTGCACTCAAGTGCAATTACTGTGTTCACACCTGCACAAACAAACCGTGCAGACAGGCTGAATAAACCAGAGGTTGATTTAAACTGACTAAACACTGCAGGTGTGAAAACAACCTTAGCTGACCATGACCCAAGGGTCAGGGTCGGGGTTAGGGTAAGGGAAGGAAATGTGAGGGTGAGACTGTTAAAGAAGGGAAGGAAGATGCTGGTGTGGAAGTAACTTCGGTTTCCAAAAGTTTGTTTTTTGATCCACACACCTGAGTGTGAAGAAACTAACACCAGTAGAGACCCCTTTAGATTTACACTATGCAGTTGTTATAAATGAGGCCCTTGATCCACCACTGAGAGTGATAGGATATCAAGTGCTTTTTACCAGCATCACGTTCAGCGTTATGGTGTTTAAGCAGGAATTTTCACATGTGACCTGATACCATCTCATCTGATTAGTTCTCCACGTCTCCAGGATTTATTTAGTGTCTTTGTGTTTGTACTCTTTGGAGTGAAATATTGGGGTTAGTTTTATATCAAAGCTGGCAGCAACATCTGAGGCATGACAGTAACTCCAGCTTCTTCACCCTGATCAGGGTTTATGGCCACGATACATCTGAGCTGTGGGACATCCTACCGTTCAGGACCAGGTGAATCTTCAAGGAGATCTAACTTGTTTTCAGCGATGGGGCAGCCAGAGGAGAGGAAAATAAACCCTGCTTGTGATGCTGGTTGAAAACACAGCGGCAGATGGAGGGAAAGTCCAGCCGCACAAAGTGCTCAGTCAGCAAACACATCAGAGCTGCAGGCTGATCTGAGAACAGCTCCTCTGCTCAATAGGAGCCATTCATGAGCCTCACTTTGTTATTGATCACATGAAGCAGGCGATCGGTACAGCCCTGCAGGACTCAACGATCCACTGAGGATGTTCAGGCTGACGAGCACGAGTGCAGCCGGGGGACATCGAGGCCCGAACAAACCAGAGCACTACGGGAGGAGGGGTATACGTTCAGCACACAAACACACCAAAACCCATCAGAGATACCTGTTCAGGTACTTGCTCAGGCACCTGTTCGTCCCCATCGAGAACTGCCTGAGCCTTGAGCTTCTGTTTGAATCGAAAACTCATCTGCTCCTGCTGAAGAGTTCGTTTTTTCTGGCAGAGACAGCAGACGTTATTCCATCTGCAGTCTGGACTCTGCAGAAACTGTGACGATGCAGGAGGCTAGAACCAAAACCTGAACCAATCGGTGATGTCTACCGCACACCATAGAGAAATCGTCTTTAAAGGGTCTCAATTCAAACCGAAAACTCAATTTGGTTCGTAGTTACATCGTAGTCCAGCACATGAATCCATGAGAAAGAAACTTCTCACAAACCAAACTAACATCTGTGTGATTCACATGAGGATCTCAGAAGTATCAACAAACAGCAAAAAGGGAAATTATCTATTTATTTTAACCATCCAGCCACCTGCATCCTCTTAAATGAGTCTTTAAAGTGAAAATGTAGTTTATCAGTACTCCAACATGTCTCATCTGTCTCTACTGGCTTCTACTGGTCTTTACCGGCCTCCATGATGACAAGTGAACTGGAGATGCAGTCGGCTGACTTTCTGCTGGTTGGGAGGCTGGAGGGAGGCTGGATAGCTCCCCCTGCTGGTTAACACAGGGTGTTTGCGTTTATAGAAACATTAATACTACACACATCATGTCCACAACCCCTATTTGACCATCAGAAATCAATATGATTGATCAGAAATCAGCACGCTCTCACTTGTCGACGGAAATCAGCAGCAGCAGAAGAAGATGTCCTGCAGGTAGATGAACTTTCATGCAGCTTTGCTTGTAGCTGATTGGCCATCAAACGAACTCTGGACCGACTGGCCCCACCCACAAACTCCTCCTCAAACGACTGGCTCTCAACATCACCATTCAGGTCACATGACTGCAAAACAAAATATCCATTAAAAAAAAATCAGGTCATAGTCATCAGAGGAAAGTCAGTTGCCAAACAGTAGTGAGTTTCCTGAGGTGGCTTCTCCCACAGACAGTGACATCAGCGGCTCCACCTTTGGCCCTGACACTGTGCTGGTGTCAGCTTTGTGGCATCCTCGCCGTCAGTGGTGTGGTGTGTAAATGAGCAAAGAGGCCGCATCCATCAGTCCAGACTGAAGAGAGAAAGAGTGGCCAGCTCAGGCCCTGGTGATGGAAGCTTCTCCACCTGAGTCACATGGCGTACAGAGACTGAAAAGGGTCATCAGAGTGAAAAAGAAGCTTTTGTCTTCAGTTGTGAGTCTTGATGAATTAAAGAAAAGTCTTCATCTGAACCCGACCCTGAACTACATAAGACGAAGAAAATGGCCGGACAGCCGGACTGCTCACCATCTCCAATCTGAATGTCTAACGCTCTCTGTCCTTCAATGTCTGGTTCTGGTTGAAGATCTGAATAATTTAACATGAGCTGAGTTTGAAGTGAAGTGTGGACACTGACCTCCTGCTGCTCTCGACTCCGCTGACTGGTCTTCCTCTTTTTACCCAATGCCCCCCCATGCTCCTGCAGATACCATAAATTATTACCATCTTTAATTTCACACAGATGACTGCAGGTATGAGGAGGTGGAACTACGCTACCTTTGGGTTTCTCTTCCTGGACAAACTGGTTCCCAGTCGGCTGAGGAGGGAGGCGGGAGCGATGAGAGCTGATCGCAGGTCAGTGATGTGCCTCAGGCAGCCTGAAACAAACATGTTGGATTACCACGTCTTTTTTATCAGCCCTTTTCCAGTAGAATGGCTGATCGGGAGCAGTTTGCAGCCTCACCCATAGGGGGCGGCGAGTCTTTGAGCAGTTGGTAAAACTGGCTCAGGTACATAACCATCGACAGAGAGTCCGGCTCTTCCACAGACGACATTTCCTCCACCGTCATCAATGGAGAAATCCCAAACTCTCGTTCAGCCACATCAAAGCCGAGTCGAGTGTTTTCTTCCACTGACGACTCGTCCAGAGAGTCAAAGTCTCTGAGGAGAGGCAGGAGTCAACTCAGACCTCAGAAGAAGCAAAACTCTCACCTTTAAAGGACCATTCCTCTCTAAACTCCATGAACAAATGTTTATGACCTTGCAGTTCTATCTTTTAAATTATTCATGTGTAAATGTGCATGAGTGAAGCACAGAAGGTTGATATACAGTGGGGCAAAAAAGTATTTAGTCAGCCACCGATTGTGCAAGTTCCCCCACCTAAAATGATGACAGAGGTCAGTAATTTGCACCAGAGGTACACTTTAACTGTGAGAGACAGAATGTGAAAAAAAAAAGCCATGAATCCACATGGTAGGATTTGTAAAGAATTTATTGGTAAATCAGGGTGGAAAATAAGTATTTGGTCAATAACAAAAATACAACTCAATACTTTGTAACATAACCTTTGTTGGTAATAACAGAGGTCAAACGTTTACTATAGGTCTTTACCAGGTTTGCACACACAGTAGCTGGTATTTTGGCCCATTCCTCCATGCAGATCTTCTCGAGAGCAGTGATGTTTTGGGGCTGTCGCCGAGCAACACGGACTTTCAACTCCCGCCACAGATTTTCTATGGGGTTGAGGTCTGGAGACTGGCTAGGCCACTCCAGGACTTTCAAATGCTTCTTACGGAGCCACTCCTTTGTTGCCCGGGCGGTGTGTTTTGGATCATTGTCATGTTGGAAGACCCAGCCTCGTTTCATCTTCAAAGTTCTCACTGATGGAAGGAGGTTTTGGCTCAAAATCTCACGATACATGGCCCCATTCATTCTGTCCTTAACACGGATCAGTCGTCCTGTCCCCTTGGCAGAAAAACAGCCCCATAGCATGATGTTTCCACCCCCATGCTTCACAGTAGGTATGGTGTTCTTGGGATGCAACTCAGTATTCTTCTTCCTCCAAACACGACGAGTTGAGTTTATACCAAAAAGTTCTACTTTGGTTTCATGTGACCACATGACATTCTCCCAATCCTCTGCTGTATCATCCATGTGCTCTCTGGCAAACTTCAGACGGGCCTGGACATGCACTGGCTTCAGCAGCGGAACACGTCTGGCACTGCGGGATTTGATTCCCTGCCGTTGTAGTGTGTTACTGATGGTGACCTTTGTTACTTTGGTCCCAGCTCTCTGCAGGTCATTCACCAGGTCCCCCCTTGTGGTTCTGGGATCTTTGCTCACCGTTCTCATGATCATTTTGACCCCACGGGATGAGATCTTGCGTGGAGCCCCAGATCGAGGGAGATTATCAGTGGTCTTGTATGTCTTCCATTTTCTGATGATTGCTCCCACAGTTGATTTTTTCACACCAAGCTGCTTGCCTATTGTAGATTCACTCTTCCCAGTCTGGTGCAGGTCTACAATACTTTTCCTGGTGTCCTTCGAAAGCTCTTTGGTCTTGGCCATGGCGGAGTTTGGAGTCTGACTGTTTGAGGCTGTGGACAGGTGTCTTTTATACAGATGATGAGTTCAAACAGGTGCCATTCATACAGGTAACGAGTGGGGGACAGAAAAGCTTCTTACAGAAGACGTTACAGGTCTGTGAGAGCCAGAGATTTTCCTTGTTTGAGGTGACCAAATACTTATTTTCCACCCTAATTTACGAATAAATTCTTTACAAATCCTACCATGTGAATTCATGGCTTTTTTTTCACATTCTGTCTCTCACAGTTGAAGTGTACCTCTGGTGCAAATTACTGACCTCTGTCATAATTTTAAGTGGGGGAAGTTGCACAATCGGTGGCTGACTAAATACTTTTTTGCCCCACTGTAGTAAACTTTCTGTTATTTAGAAGTTGTTGACTTTTGCACCATATTCTTTCACTGCTCTTGAAGCTTGTTTTATTGATGATGAAGTTTTCTCACATAATGACACAGGAAGTTGTTTCTGACAGGACATGAATCTCTTTGTTCAGTCCGACAGGATGTCTCACAACACAGTTTGTCCCTCTGGATTCTGAGTACCGTATTTTTCGGACTATAAGGTGCACTGGATTATAAGGCGCATTATGCGAAAAAAAAAAGTCAGATAAGTCCAATTTTGATTCATTAATGTTGAATTCTCTCACAGCTGCTCTATTCCCGTGTTGTTGCAGTATATTAATGACTAACCTCGTATTGTGGATGGATTATCTCAGTTGTTCTCCTGACTGAACTTTGGTCCGTTTACAGCATCCTGCCATGCGATTGCATTTGTCCCTAACCATCGGGAACCCTCACGTTAACTTTTATTGAGTGGAAAAAAGTTAGCGTTCTTCCTCCAGCTTCACTGTGTTTATGTTATGTTAACATAGCTGTGTCGCTAGCGATCACGTAACACGTCATTATATACCAGCTAGTCCAACTTCAGTAACCCTACAAACGTCACTGCTGTGTAGTTTTCTGTCTTCATTTATGTTGGAAGTGGTAGCAGAGCTGTACCTTTTATTTTTTTCAGAAATCTCTCAGTCAGAACATGCTATATCATGTTTAGGTGGAAACTATCGAGCTAACTTCCTGCTAACTTCTAACTCTGTTAAATTTAATAAATTCTGTCTTCATGGATGCCTGGATGTTAAACTTAATTGTTACACCTGGTAAAGCAGCAATGCTGATCATTTTATTAAAGATGAAAGAATTTAGACAGTTTTTAACTCTCAGTGACGCCACAGTGTTCGTTTGACTTTGGGACCTGAAGCAGACGGAGTTTTGGACCCAGGTTACTACGTGAGGCTCCTTACTACGGTAGCCCTAATGCCCCGGTGCGGCTTTGTAGCTTACCAAAGTGGTACTAAAACATTTTTTGACAAATTTTTGAGCGCCATGTACCACATATAATCGGTTCGAGGTTAGTAAGCACAACCAGAATTCATACATAAGGCACACCGGATTGTAAGGCGCACTGTTGATTTTTGTGAAAATTAAAGGATTTTAAGTGTGCCTTATAGTGCGGAAAATACGGTAGGTCTGAGTGAACTTTTCAAAAGTCATGTGACTAAAAGTCATGTGACTAAAAACCCAAACACAGAGTGATGGAAACTGTCCTCAGAGCAGTTTTAACTAAAAGTAATTACATCAGATCAGATCGGTATCGGTGGATAAGAGCACACAGGGCGAGGCCACTCCTCCAGGAAGTAGTCAGGTCAGTAACATTAACGCCATGGTAACCACAAGTCTGTTCCTGACACCAAGTCAGCAGCTGATTGGATCGAGAGAAGGATTCTGTGAGAAGAGACAGAAAGAGAGAGGGGACCAGTCAAATGAAATCCTCAGAGCATTTTTAAACAGGAAGTTGAATATCCTTCCTCAGCTGCTGCTCTTCAGCTGAAGGCTTAGGCTTTCCAAGGAGGTTTGTCAGATCTTCTATTTGTCAGATCTGTTCCTGAAAATGATGTAATGAAGTTCATCAAGGCTTTTATACACACACATAAAAATTTTTATATATTATATAAAAATTTTATATATATATAAAGCTGCTAGTTAACGAGAGACACCCGGAATGGCTAACCGAAGGCCGGACGGTCCTGATCCCCAAGGACCCCAAGAAGGGACCGGTCCCCTCCAACTACCGACCAATAACCTGCCTCAGTACTACATGGAAGCTCCTGTCAGGCATCATATCGGCTAAGATGAACAGGCACATGGGTCAATACATGAGCGGGACACAGAAAGGAATTGGCAAGAATACCAGAGGCGCAAAACACCAGCTACTGGTAGACAGGACAATCAGCCGAGACTGCAAGACCAGACTGACCAACCTGTGCACTGCCTGGATTGATTACAAGAAGGCCTATGACTCAATGCCCCACAGCTGGATACTGGAATGCCTAGAATTGTACAAGATCAATGGGACCCTAAGAGCCTTCATCAGGAACTCAATGGGGATGTGGCGTACAACACTAGAGGCCAACTCCAAGCCCATAGCACAAGTCACCATCAAGTGCGGGATCTACCAAGGAGATGCTCTGTCCCCACTGCTGTTCTGCATAGGCCTGAACCCCCTCAGTGAGATCATTAACAAGACTGGCTACGGATACCGACTACGGAACGGAGCAGTTGTCAGCCACCTCCTGCACATGGATGACATCAAGCTGTATGCCAAGAGTGAACGAGACATCGATTCACTGATCCACACTACCAGGCTATACAGCAATGACATTGGAATGTCGTTCGGACTGGAGAAGTGTAGTCGGATGGTAACAAAGAGAGGGAAGGTAGTCAGAACTGAGGGGATTGAACTACCAGAAGGCAACATTGCAGACATAGAGGACAGTTACAAGTACCTGGGGATCCCGCAGGCAAATGGGAACCATGAAGAGGCCGCTAGAAAAGCTGCAACCACCAAGTACCTGCAGAGGGTCAGGCAAGTCCTGAGGAGTCAGCTGAATGGTAAGAACAAGATCCGGGCCATCAACACGTATGCCCTGCCCGTGATCAGGTACCCTGCTGGGGTAATAGGCTGGCCAAAGGAGGAGATAGAAGCCACTGACATAAAGACAAGAAAGCTCCTTACCATGCATGGAGGGTTTCACCCCAAGTCCAGCACCCTGAGGCTGTACGCTAAGCGGAAGGAAGGGGGCCGGGGACTGGTGAGTGTCAGCACCACAGTCCAGGATGAGACAACGAACATCCAAGAATACATTGGGAAGATGGCCCCAACTGACCGAGTGCTCAGTGAATACCTCAGGCAGCAGAAACCCAAGAAAGAGGAGGGAGACGAGGAACCATCATGGAAGGACAGGCCCCTGCACGGTATGTACCACCGGCAGATAGAGGAGGTGGCTGATATCCAGAAATCCTACCAGTGGCTGGACAAAGCTGGACTGAAAGACAGCACAGAGGCACTAATCATGGCAGCACAAGAACAAGCTCTGAGCACAAGATCCATAGAGGCTGGGGTCTATCACACCAGGCAAGACCCCAGGTGTAGGCTGTGTAAAGATGCCCCAGAGACAATCCAGCACATAACAGCAGGGTGCAAGATGCTAGCAGGCAAGGCATACATGGAACGCCATAACCAAGTGGCCGGCATAGTGTACAGGAACATCTGTGCCGAGTATAACCTGGAAGTCCCGAGGTCAAAATGGGAGATGCCCCCAAGGGTGGTGGAGAATGACCGAGCTAAGATCCTGTGGGACTTCCAGATACAGACAGACAAAATGGTGGTGGCTAACCAACCGGACATAGTGGTGGTAGACAAACAGAAGAAGACGGCCGTAGTGATTGATGTAGCGGTTCCGAATGACAGCAATATCAGGAAGAAGGAACACGAGAAGCTGGAGAAATACCAAGGGCTCAGAGAAGAGCTCGAGAGGATGTGGAGGGTGAAGGTAACGGTGGTCCCCGTGGTAATCGGAGCACTAGGTGCGGTGACTCCCAAGCTAGGCGAGTGGCTCCAGCAGATCCCGGGAACAACATCGGAGATCTCTGTCCAGAAGAGCGCAGTCCTGGGAACAGCTAAGATGCTGCGCAGGACCCTCAAGCTCCCAGGCCTCTGGTAGATGACCCGAGCTTGAAGGATGAACCGCCCGCAGGGGCGTGCTGGGTGTTTTTTATATATATATATATAAATTTTTTTTTAGAAGCTGAGAATCATGCACAGTGTTGGGACAGAGAGGCATCAGGTCAGACTGTGAACTAAAAAACTTCACTCTAACATTCATCAATCACACTGTAGTTAAAAAAACAAAACAAAAAAACATCTTCAGAGTAAAGTTATCCCACCCTGTCTGAGGTATCTGGGGGAGGGGAGCCGGATGATATCACTGCAGTCTGTGGTTAGCCCCACCTCTTCTCCTGTGTCAACCAGGTGCCTCACCTGAAGACAAAAAAAATATCCCTTCATGCAGGAGCAGCTCTTACTTGTTTATTGATTCAGCTTTAAATTCTTCAGTCCAACCAAACATCATCAACAGAGACAAAAAAGCCCTTCCCTCTCTGTGTTTACCTGGGCAGGTGTGATGGTCAAAAGGCTGGTGTTCATGTATCTTGTTGTTGGATCTACAGAGAACAGAGTGATGTTCTTTTGCATGTTCTCTGGAGTCGTCTGAGGGAGGAGACGGTACAAACTCTCTCTGTAGGAAAGACACACAAACAGACATAATGTGGCCAGGTGTGAGAGAACAGCAGATGTATCCTGTCCAGGTGTGTCTTCACCTCTCAGCCAGGACATCCAGTGGAGCTGCGCCCTGAGCCCAACTTCGTATCATCCAAGCCGAATCCAGAGCTGCCAGAAACCCTCGAGCGACTCCCGTCCCCATCGGCCAGAAGGGCTGCAAAAAGACAGGAAGACTCTGTAATTAATCAAGGTATCTCACTTCCAGCAGCCTGTTTACCTCCACCGGTCTCACCTCCAATAGGCTGTCTCCAACCAGTGTGACCAGCAGCTGGTGTCCGTGGCGTTGGCGAACCATAGCAGCGTTCTCTGATGCATACATGCAGGTGAAGTCGAACATGGCAACATCAGGCTGACCATAGTGATTCATGGCAAAGTCCAGAGTTGGCAGCTGGTGATTGGTGGAGAAGTCTGCAGCCTCACGGGCATATGCCTGCAATGCATTCTGGTCAACGTTCCCTCGAGAGAGGAGCAGCTCTGTGTCTGCAAAATCCTAAAGAAAAACAACAAAGGCATCTACTATTAATTCAGGCTTATGTGAGTTTGTTTGAGGAGTGTGACTTCACGCAGAATTACTCCACAACTGCCAGCCACCTCAATGTGGTGGAAAGGTTTGTATGTTCCCAGTGACCCTGAGAGCTATGAATACCTTGCCCTGAAATAAAAAACCAAAGCCCCCTTGATAGGTTTGTAGCTTGAACCCATCCGCTGGAACGTTGAAGACAATATAATTACACTGCAAAGCAAGACACGAGTAGGCAAGGTTCTTCATGTTTCTCGTGCACGGGAGAGAACCGGACAGGCGCCGTTCCTTCGCTTGACCCCAGTTCAGGGTAACTATCTTCAGAACTCTCTGGAAGGCTTCCAGACGTACCTGGTAAACCCAAACAGGTGGTGAAGGTGAATTGGAAATCCCATGTAAATGAGGGTTTTCACTCTCACCTCCAGGAGAATTTGTCATGTATCCTTGGATAAGGAGGGGGCAGTGAGCCATGTTCAAAAACCTTGCAGATGTGAACAGATGTGGGCCACAGCCATTCTTTCTAGTTGACCTCTGGGTCTGCTGAAAAGCAGATAGGTGCCAGGAAGCTAGAAAGAGCTGTGGTTTTGACAGTCAAAATCAAAACAGTGTGGAAGGAGTTTAGAGAGGCCACGGAGAAGGACTACTGACAAGAGTAAAGAAAGTCTGAAGACTCAGAAGAAGCATTTTCATTGGAGAGGCTACTGGGGTGGTTAAGAAGCTCCCAGAGAGCAAGATGCAAGTTTTGGATGAGATTCACCTCAAAATGCTAAAATTATTCAACAGCAATGGCGTGGGTTCATTACTCAGCTCATGGACGGAGGGATGGATAGAGAATGACTCCAGGTGTGTGTGTGTGTGTGTGTGTGTGTTACCTGCAGAATTACTCCTTTTTCCAATAGACTCTGTTTCTTTGCCGTCATCACAAAATAGTGTGTGTCGTCTTTGTAGTACACAATATTCTCCAAGTTAATCCCTAAAACAGGCAGACACAGGTGAACATCACACACACCTAGAGTCTCTGAATGCAGACTCCAGGTGTGTGTCAACTTTTAGGAACAAACCAGTTTCCTGCCGTAGTTCCTGGAAAAACCTTTGGTTAAAGATGAATGCCACACCGCTGATCTCCTCCACTTTGGCCTCAGCTGTGGTGTTTCTGTTCTTGAAGTTTGCTGTGATGGCGATGGCAAGCTTCCCCCTGAACTCTTTACGCCTGAAACCTGTTCACACACACGGATATAGGACAACATGGTCAGGTACACAGTGTCCACATTTTAGAAAAGGGGTGTCGAACAGCACATAGTCCAGAGAAGTGTCATACCAGTCTGAAATGTTATAATGATGCTGTTTCTATATAGCAGTCAGGGTTCAGATTTACAGGTGGATTAACCTCCATCAGACTGTGAGAAAAAGGCTTACACTGCAGTACTGATTCAAAAGTAGGTTACAACTTTCAGATGGACTGGAAGACACAAAAACCCTTAGAAGAACTGAAGTTGTTGTACCTGATGATTTTGATGTGCCTGACAGTGTTGTTGTACCTGACTATGTTGATGTACCTGATGATCTTGTTGTACTTGCCTATGATGCCCGATGATGTTGATTTACCTGATGATGCTGATGTACATGACTACTTTTTTTTATACCTGTTAGTGTTATTGTACCTGGCAGCGTGTTCCTGCGTCCATCTGCTCCGATTATTACATCAAACTCCAGCTGACTCACAGGGTGATTCTTTGGACTCACCTCCATTCTCCAGCCCAGCTCTGGACAGGTACATAGATACACAGAAAGTTGAGGAATCTACATTTTAAGTGCTTTTAGGACTGAAAGATAATTTCATACGTACTGTCTGTTTTTCATTTCTTTCGCTCACATATTCTGCAGCTCAGTTTATGACCCTGATGATGGCTACTATTCACCTGCTTCTGTGTTTTCTAATGAACATCAACAAGGTTACACCAATGATTTCTTTCAACACTTTCACTCTAGGTAAAATGTTGTCTGACTTCAGGCCTTATACCCCCATTGTCGTCAAAGGAGCTTGCAAAGAAAAGCGTCTGGACTTCTTTAAGTTACTTGAAGACGTTTCACCTCTCATCCAAGAAGCTTCTTCAGTTCTATGGTCAAATGGTGGAGAGTCCCAGATATAAACCTAGTGGGAGTAACCCCCCACAGAGGGACAAAAGGACCCCCTGATGATCCTCTAATCGCCTGAGCCAAGGTGTGAAACTGGGTGTGGGTCCCAATCAGCCAGAGTTTCGGGTGAGTTCATTGTGAAACCTGGCCCCACCTTATCATGCGAATTCCTGAGATCAGATGGCCCAGGATGTGAGTGGGCGTTAAGGCATCTGGGAAGGGATCTCAAAACTGGATTATAGATGGCAGAGAGTTGGTGTCGTAAACCCCCGCCTCTGTTCAAAGATGGTCGCTCACAGTGGACATAGATGGCTTCTTTCACTCCTCTTTCAAACCATCTGTCCTCTCTGTCCAAAATGTGAACATAGGCATCCTCGAAAGAGTGTCCTTTATCCTTAAGATGCAGATGGACTGCTGAGTCTTGTCCTGTGGAGGTGGCTCTTCTGTGTTGTGCCATGCGCTTGTGAAGTGGCTGTTTGGTCTCTCCAATGTAGAGGTCTGAGCATTCCTCGCTGCACTGTACAGCATACACCACATTGTTAAGTTTGTGTTTTGGCGTTTTGTCTTTCGGGTGAACCAGTTTTTGTCTGAGCATGTTGCTGGGTCTGAAATGCACTGGGATGTCATGCTTGGAGAAAACTCTCCTGAGTTTTTCTGATACACCGGCTACATAGGGGATGACAATGTTGTTGCGTCTGTCCTTCTTATCCTCCCTCGCTGGTGTCTGGTCTTCTTTTCTGTGCCTCTTTGCTGACTTTAAGAACGCCCATTTAGGATAGCCGCACGTTTTGAGTGCTTCCTTTACATGTGTGTGTTCCTTCTTTTTTCCTTCAGGCTTAGAGGGAACATGTTCTGCCCGGTGGTGTAGGGTCCTAATTACTCCAAGTTTGTGTTCCAGAGGGTGATGGGAGTCAAAGAGGAGGTACTGGTCCGTGTGTGTGGGCTTCTGGTAAACTTTGATGTTGAGGTTGCCGTTCTCTTCAATGTGCACAGCGCAGTCCAGGAAAGGCAAACAGTTGTCCTTTGTGTCTTCCCTGGTGAACTTGATGTTTTTATCCACAGAGTTAATGTGCGCAGTGAAGGATTCCACTTCCTGTGTCTTGATTTTGACCCAGGTGTCGTCTACATATCTGTATCAATGGCTGGGTACTCTTCCTTTGAAAGAGCCTTGGAGGACAGGACCAACTTCACACCTGATCAGATTTGCACACTGTTAGACCTCTGCCTCACCACTACATATTTCAAATACAACGAAGGCTTCTACAGACAAAAACATGGCTGTGCCATGGGCTCCCCCGTGTCACCTATTGTAGCCAACCTTTACATGGAGGAAGTGGAAAGGAAGGCTCTTGGCTCTTTCAAAGGAAGAGTACCCAGCCACTGGTACAGATATGTGGACGACACCTGGGTCAAAATCAAGACACAGGAAGTGGAATCCTTCACTGCGCACATTAACGCTGTGGATAAAAACATCAAGTTCACCAGGGAAGACACAAAGGACAACTGTTTGCCTTTCCTGGACTGCGCTGTGTACATTGAAGAGAACGGCAACCTCAACATCAAAGTTTACCAGAAGCCCACACACACGGACCAGTACCTCCTCTTTGACTCCCATCACCCTTTGGAACACAAACTTGGAGTAATCAGGACCCTACACCACCGGGCAGAACATGTTCCCTCTAAGCCTGAAGGAAAAAAGAAGGAACACACACATGTAAAGGAAGCACTCAAAACGTGCGGCTATCCTAAATGGGCGTTCTTAAAGTCAGCAAAGAGGCACAGAAAAGAAGACCAGACACCAGCGAGGGAGGATAAGAAGGACAGACGCAACAACATTGTCATCCCCTATGTAGCCGGTGTATCAGAAAAACTCAGGAGAGTTTTCTCCAAGCATGACATCCCAGTGCATTTCAGACCCAGCAACATGCTCAGACAAAAACTGGTTCACCCGAAAGACAAAACGCCAAAACACAGACTTAACAATGTGGTGTATGCTGTACAGTGCAGCGAGGAATGCCCAGACCTCTACATTGGAGAGACCAAACAGCCACTTCACAAGCGCATGGCACAACACAGAAGAGCCACCTCCACAGGACAAGACTCAGCAGTCCATCTGCATCTTAAGGATAAAGGACACTCTTTCGAGGATGCCTATGTTCACATTTTGGACAGAGAGGACAGATGGTTTGAAAGAGGAGTGAAAGAAGCCATCTATGTCCACTGTGAGCGACCATCTTTGAACAGAGGTGGGGGTTTACGACACCAACTCTCTGCCATCTATAATCCAGTTTTGAGATCCCTTCCCAGACGCCTTAACGCCCACTCACATCCTGGGCCATCTGATCTCAGGAATTCGCATGATAAGGTGGGGCCAGGTTTCACAATGAACTCACCCGAAACTCTGGCTGATTGGGACCCACACCCAGTTTCACACCTTGGCTCAGGCGATTAGAGGATCATCAGGGGGTCCTTTTGTCCCTCTGTGGGGGGTTACTCCCACTAGGTTTATATCTGGGACTCTCCACCATTTGACCTTAGAACTGAAGAAGCTTCTCGGATGAGAGGTGAAACGTCTTCAAGTAACTTAAAGAAGTCCAGACGCTTTTCTTTGCAAGCTCCTTTGACTACGATGACCTGGATGACTGAGAACCTTCACAGACATACCCCCATTGTCACTTTGGCTGACAGTTTAACTCAGTTCGCATGTAAAAATTGCAACTGTGAGCTGTGAACACACTTCCGTTTTCTTCTAGCAATACATACAGCATTGTCTGGCTTTAATTATTCATACAGCCGCCCCTTTGTTCAAACTGTTAGGCCGTACTGTGTCTGTGCTGGTCCTCTGCTGGCTCCACCAGCTTTTTAAACTCCACATTGACATGAACTTCGACCCCCAGGAGCAGGGCGACCTTCAGCAGGACAAGCTGCAATTGGCGAATACCTGCAGAGAGGAAACGGGAAGTGCTGACTAGATGGTTTGGCTGCTCTGATCAGACAGAAGCAGAATGCTGACTCACTGATGTGGTCGATGGAGCCGGCACAAAACCTTCCATAGAACTTTTTGGCTCCAAGGCCCCGCAGGTCGTGGATGGTGAAGGGCCATAAGTGGAGCACATTGTTCCTGGAGAAGGAGTCCCTCTTCTCCAGCAGCACCACTCGAGCTCCCATGAAGCTCAGCTCCACTGCTGTCCGCAGACCGCAAGGCCCTGCACCAATGATAACACACTGGCCAGCGAGAGAGGAGATAACAGACGATCAGACACATTCATCCCTTCTTTTTTTTAAACCTTAAAGTAAAGCCTTATATCAACAGTTCAAGGTCATATTACTTTAAGACCAAAGACCAAAAACCAAAATCTGTAAATGCTGTTTTAATTTCTCTGCCATGAACAGTCAATCTATGAAGTAGTAAGGTGTTCCTAATAAAATGACTGAGTAACATGTCTTAGTATGTTTGAACCAAAGCTCCTGCTGTATTTTTTTAAACACGTACAGTCACATCGCTGCAGGCTCGTGCCCTCTGGTACTCCTCCTGCGCCCCCCTCCAGTCCAGCTTGGCCCACAGACCATTCGCCCTCCAGTAGTTAAGGCGGCGTTTAATCGGTCGGTACAGTGGCCTTTCGGCAGTGCTCGGGTCCAGCTGCAGATGTTCACAAAGCTGGCTGAAGGAGCGCAGCGTCGCCCTGCAGGTTGATGCTGATACAAACTCATCAAACAGCTCCTGAGCTTGGCATTCTGGGAAAGACTGGTCTTCCATGGTGACCTCTGAGGCTGCAGGGCACCATGGGAAGGATGTCACCTGCTGATGATGTCACCTGTGATCTCCAGCTCGCTCTCTGTCTGGTGAAAGGACAGGAAGTGGAATTACAGACTATGATGCCTAATTAAGGATAAAAGCTAAAAATTTGAGGCGCTGTTTGTGAGGTTTGTGTCTTCCTGTGGCTCACCCCCAATTACAAATACGGATACAGCCTGAGAAAAGTACTTACTGATTCATGGTGATACTTAAAGTGCAGGTACCGGAAAACAAAGGAAAAACACTTGGATGCTTTAAAGGAAAGCAGAACTCTCACAATTTTTAAGTCCTGAGTACCTTTTCGTTATTTTAGAGGTACTTTGGAGTACTTCAGAGGTAGGTGGGAAAAGTTTCTCCCTCTCAGATTGTAGTTAATGCTACCATTAGTGTTTATATGGTGTTTTCCACAGATACAATTCACAAGAGTCAATGCTTCATAGAAAACAAATTTAAGATAACAGAACATTTAAAAAGTAGATAAAAAGACATCAGTAGTGGGTGCTTTTGGACTCTGTTTTATCGAGTAAGGAGTGAACGACAGCATTTCGAATTACCTGCAGATTTACTGAGTAAAGAAAACAGGAGCACATGAAAGCACCCTAAGCTCCTCTTTAGAAGCTACAAAGCTCAACTTAATGATGTCTCTCAGGTGGAAAAACAGGATTTAGTGAGGTGTGGGTATCGAAGTAGTGATAAGTATTGGGGTGACATTAGGAAAAACAAATATTGTTTATCATTTTGAAAATAAAGTCTAAATGTTGAGAAAAGTTGTTTCAAGAAAAACTGCTACAGCTGCTTCCCCTCTTAAACATGCCTCGTGTAGATGAGTCACTGAAACCAACTGATCAGCCGTGCTGTGATACAACATCTATCCTGTATACTGCACGAGGCTGTGACCATCGATGATCTCACATCTGTTGGATTTTGTGTAAAGCTGACCAACTCTTCAGCGTCGTCATGCTGATCGTGTCCCAGAGCTGAAATTCAAATCATTTTCTTCCTTTAACTAAAACTGATCCTGAAGTACGACCTCACTACCTCAGAGGCTACAGCAGCCGTGGCGCTTTGTCCTGAAACAGCTGTAATCTATACATTTTTCTGCTTTTTTTTCTTCCTAAGAATAGAATTATGTCTTTAATCTCAAAACTGTCACCAATATTTTTTTTTCTTAATGTGGTCTTAATACTCCTTTATACTTCTTTGTGTGAGACGCGATTTAAACCATTGTACCTGAAACGCTCACAGAGTCGGCTCAATCTGATGGTCAGCTGTGTCGCGTGCAGAGCTGAGGTCCAGTCGTGCATCCAACACGTTCTGAGCAAAGCGGTTTGGTGGAGTGCTTCCTGACAGTTAACAGTTAATTAAAGTTATTGTAAACGGGACATCAGCAACAGCGCTCTGGAATAAAGGAATCTGCTTCCGCTGCTTCCTCTGTAGTCGTGACAACCTGGACTTAAGGTGACAGAGCAGCTGAAGGGAAGGTGTGACGACCTGGATGGAGTCCAGACCCCCTGCTGATAAACTCCTGCTACACCGAGGCTGCGTTCACAGACACTCAGGCGACTGCTGAAAATAACACAGCAGCTCTACAGACATGGCACTGGAAATTAAAACTAGAAAACCCTTTTCCTTCAGCTCTGTTTGAATTTCAGAATAAAACATCAATAAATAATCCATAAACTATTTCAGCACATTAATCAATAAATATCTTTTAAAAGTGTTCACTGCAAAGACATCAAACCATTCAAACAGCAAAACCTCAGATCACTGGAACTGATCAGATTATTGATCATCATCTCAGAGTGAGTAAAATGATAATGATGTCTCTGTGCTGTAGTCACATGACCAGCCGTCAGCCTGAGTATGTGTTTGAAACAAAGAGGCTCACAGAGCATGGCTGTCAGTACCAAGCACCAACACGCACGTTTGTCTGCCTCTGTAAGGACCCTCAGTGACACGATGCTTTCATAACCTATACCGTCATGACCTCTGACCCCTGAGGTGAGAATAAACAACCTCACAAAGATAGAAAAACAGCAGCAGATCTGAGTGTGTTTCACTTTACTGGATTTAACACAGAGGAAAGTAATTGATTTATTTAGTCTATTGATTATCTGTGCTTCAGACGGACAGCTGAGGGTGAGACCACAGTTTGATGTAGATATTTCAAACTGACCAAAGAGACATCGAGCTGCTCGGTTTTCTTTCTCAAGATTCAGCACCGTCTTGTTCTTTATTCAGCTGAGTGTAAAACACGGTTACAGCAAACTCTGAATCTTTCTGCAGCCTTTTTATTTGCAGCTCAACTCTACAGCACTCAGAAAAACTCAATCCCACCACACACACACCTGTGACTCAAAAAATAAAAGTCTGCTTTTACTTCCTGTCTGCAGACTGAATGGAAACAGACAGAAATGTACTCACATGTCAGAGCTGCCAGCCGCCTGCTGCTCGCCTCCAACTGCTACTGCTCCCCAGCACACACTAATCCACTTTAATCACACAGACACAAGCCTGTCAGTGTGGTCAAATGTCCCCACAGTGTCTGAAACGTATAAAGCTGGTCAAACAGGCGCACTGACACACACAGTGTGTAGCTGAGGTCAGGGGGCGTTGTTAGATTGGGGCAAGCCCCGCCCCCTGACTGTCAGCCAGAGAGCGGATCCTGATGGTAATCTGTGAGTTAACAAGCTTAACGGGAGCTGGGCAGCAGCCTCAGATCATCTTTGTTATTGATGAAGTAGAGTTCATCACTGTGACATTCATCACATCGCAAGGATCAAGCATGATTGGTCATGTGACCTCAGACTTCACAGGTGTAAATAACACCATCACTAATAATTAGCTCCACAGGTACAGAGACAGGAGCTCATGTGGGAACCTATCAGCAATCACGTGATCACTCAGACAAGGACTGCAGTGCAGAAACTGTCTTGACATCATCAGGTCTGTGTGAAGAATCTTAAATAACCCCGTTTGTCACCAAGCAGCTCTCTGTGTGACATCCTACGTTAAAGGCCACGTGAACGTCACATATCAAACCATCTTTTACTCTTAGACTGCTTACCTGAGATTTGAAGCCAAACCTCCACCATCATCAGCTAAAAGGCTGTGTGGCTGTTGTGGTCCTGAGAGTGTCAGGTAGATGTGACTTCATAAGCCTATGCAAAGAGGACACTGGACTTGCTCTTACTCTGGGTTTTCTATTTATTCAGGTACAAAGACAACATCACACCTCATTATCAACAGTGTGTTACGCAACTGCAACATTCAGGCCTCAGGGTTGGGGTGACTCTACTTGTTTTTCTTAGTTAACAAAAGACTAATCTACATTCCTACAACACAATGCTGTCAAAGTCTTTCTTCAAAAGTTCAAACAGGTATGTGATCATACAGTGGCAGCATTATTTTTTTTCTTATGGTAACTAAGAAATAAGAGCTTTTATTTCTAACTTAAAAAACAACAACAATAACAATTAAAAAACATAATTTTTTCTCATATAATGTTGTTATACAAAAACCACAAGTTTCATGTTATACTATCAATCATGGGGTTGAAAAATGTTCCTAGCCTACTCACATCTATATAAACATCTGTATGCCTCTCCTAGGCTGCTCTTACATCTGTAGATCTGCTGTCAATTCATGAATATAAAGTCATTTCTCATTGCCAGAATTGCTTTGTGGGAAAAAGCTGTGCTTTTCAGTCGACTGCTTGTTTTGTTATTGTTGTTTTCGGTTGTTTGTTGTTTTCCTTTTCTGTTGTAAAATATTTAAAACCTTTATTAAAAACTAAGTAATAAAAAAAAAGAAAAATGTTCCTAGGCTGTAAACAGCATGCAGCTAGTAAGAACCAACATGAGCAACATGAGTGAGGATGAGAACAGTTGAAGGACCTGCCTCAATATGCATACTTTTGCGTACTTGCAGTTTTAATTATGCAAGTACTCTTCCAGTTCAAAGTACAGTGGTCCCTTGCTATAACGCGGTTCACCTTTCGCAGCTTTTTAAAAAAATGCAATTTAGCATGCTTTTTTTTAATAGCACAAGTGTTCTGCATCCTGATTGGATGCAGAACACTTGAATGCTGGCCTAATCTCTGCATTTCATTTGGAAATTTTCAGCTATCTCCAAAGGTTCTGATATAAATCAATTTGGTATTTTTAATAGCCATTTGTTCATTCAAATGTTATACTATCCTATATAATGTTTAAAAACCTTAAATTATTTTTACGTTTCTATGTACATTAATTTTTAATAAAGCACCTGATTGTTTTGCTGTCATTTTCCCCTCCTATAAAGGCTTTTCTTTGCTTGAATTATTATTATACTAATGCAATATTTAATGTTTTATATTTTAATCAAGGGACAAGTGAGAAAACCCTGGCTCTCGTTGAGTGGTGGGCGGAAAATGAGAGCCTTTTTACAGGAAGGAGAAATTCCTGCAAGACTTGATGGGAGCAAGTACTCATTTTGACTGGTTTTGCTGCTCCCCGTGTTCTAGGGAAGGATTAGAGGAACACATCTTACGATAACTAGCTATTGAAGTGACTGTGCCACATTCTTTTCTTTCAGGGACTTTGTTAGCTCTTCAGGCCTGGCCATAGCAGCCAAGCAAGCAAAAAAGAAGTGGAACAATCTGAAGACCAAATACAAGGTAATGTACCTGTTCCTATCTGATTCCTTAGAGTGGTTTAAAAAAAATACTTGTTTACCATTCCTTAAATGCAAGGCCCTGTTTTGTTTTGTTTTTTAAATAAAATGTACTTTGCAATTTAGTAATACAGCCCACGTAACTGTGATAATATAGCAATTAATACATATTTTTAGGAGCTTAAAGACCCACCAACAGGCAAGGGTGTAGAGGACCACCTGGCAGTGGTACAAAATGATGGATGCTGTGCTCCAGGGGCAACACTCAATAAGTCCACCCCTGGTAGTTGCAGCAAACCTGACATCCACTACAGGTGGTGCAGTCAGCACTCCGGTCTCATCCCCTTCTACAGAAGTGTCGAGGAAGAGCCAGAGGAAGCGGCCCGGGGACAGCCAGGCTATACTACAATTTTTAAAAGACCAGGCGGAAAGAGAGGAAAAAAGAGAGAGAGCGGCTCTGGCTAGGGAGAAAGAGAGGGAGAGGGCAGCTACTGAAAGGGCAGAGCGATATATGTCACTATTTGAAAAACTGAAAATGAAAAACTGAAAATTTTTAAATAAAGCACTTTACATGTCAAAAATTATTTATTTTTTTTGCTTCCTGTGTAACTGGGAAATCTCTTTAGTCAAAGTAAAACAAATCATTTAAACAAGTGTAACACTTACAATAACATTTAACATTGGATTCAACCTATATAACCGTGAACACACGGTTAACGGTTGAGGTTTATAAAAAATATACAAAAAAAGAACACTAATGCACACTACTTACAATTTGAACAAATAAAGATGGATTTTAACTAATTAACTTAATTTAACTAATAACTAACACTAATTAGTAAAAAAATATGATTTGAATTTAACTTTTTCTGATAAGGCATGACTACATCTTACAAATGAAACCTTTACCTAGATGTAGTTATGTTCAAACAGACATGCAGGCAGCTGTTCAGGAGCAGACAGTTGTGCAGCAAGCCTGGCTCGAATACAAGTTCCTGAAAGCTCCGTGTCTGCGCCTGTGCCTTCTGTTTTGGCTTCGGGTCCTGCTTGTGCCACCCCCTTCCTCCTCTCCTTCTTCATGGCAGACGTCATCTGTTGCCAAACAGATATTTTGGAGGATGCAGCAGGCCCCCACAACTTTGGGAGCAAACAGAGGCCGAATCTCAAGGGCTCGCAAGAAGATGGAGCGCCAGTATGTTTTGAGGATGTCTGGCCTTAGCATGGTACCGATTGAACTTTTCTACCTCTGAGTTTTAAAAGAAAAACAGTACGTACTTTTATTAAGTGCTTAGTAAACTTTCAATTAGTGTAATAGGTAGAATTATAATATTGCATTTGTTCTGTTAAAGCTCTGCGTGCTTCACAGTAACTGATGTAGCACTACTCTGTGTTTGTAGGTGTAATGAAAAGGGAATTATGTTCTTACTTGACACAGGCTGACGATATAGGCTCAATATTGCCACTGGGTGCTTAAGGCATGGGTATCCTCCATCTCCCAAGAGGAAGAAGCCTGCTGGTGGATAGATGGCCTGTTTGTAAATTGGGGATCTTCGCAGTACTAGTGCATCATGCACAGATCCGCAATTACCAATGTACACATCTAGGAATGTACCTTTGGAGTCACAGATGCCCTGCAGCACAAGAGAGGGGAACAGTTTCCTATTTATGTAGGACCTGATATGGTTCCCAAGGTGGACGAATCCGGATATGGCATCCATCAATTGTACCAGCTGTGCAACGGAATGCCTCTTTGCCGGGAAGGCAATAAGATGCCGTCACTCTGTATGAGGCTACACAGGCCAGCCAGTAAATGGTTACAAGCACCTCAATTTCGTGGTTCCAACCGTGTTGTTTTTCCCTGGGGAGCATTTGCACAAGCATGTTGATGCTGAGTCTGAAGGCTGGTTTGAGATCAGCTAAAGGATGGGGACACTGTTATTTATTTGTGTTTATATTTTTGCTGGGCTTTTTCCTGTTTTAAACAAGAAAAAAGACACTTAAAGTATGTAAACAGATATGGATTAGGTTTTTCTATATATATATACATATATTTATTGAACAGTACTGAATTATTTATTGTTATTTTTAGTATATGTCATGTGGAGAGTAAAGCTTGTTTCAGTACTGCTCAGTGATACATTCGTTAAACTGTATAGGCTTTATAGTATTGATCTACCACCATAAGATATTATACACAGCAAATGCAACCTTTTCTCTAGATTTGGGAGTACATGCATAGAAACACCAGGCTATTAGTTTTTGGGGGGTTTTATGACTCAAACTTTATTAGATTTTAATATTAAAAAACAAAAACAACAACAACAAAAAAACAAACCCAAAACAACAGAAGATAACAGAATGGACATTCCCAGTCACAACAACAAAACAAATTGAGAATCAATACATATTCTCATGCAAAAAAACAAAATCCAAAATAAAGTAAATACACAACGATGCCAATATTTCACATAGACCCAATTACAGCTATCATATTTAGTCCGACCTTAACTACTTTAGCCAGATACGTCACTGACCTGTATATGAAAGGTAGTTGGCCCATTTATCATTATAGTCGTCCAGTCTATTTAGCAGCCTATATGATAATCTTTCGCAAGCTGCCACTTGTCCCAGAGAAATATAGAATTGAGAGAAGGTAGGAGTCGATGAGGCCTTCCACTCTGTCACCAACAGCTTCCTCCCCAGTATAATAGCCATTTGTACCCAATGAGCAAGAGGAGTGGGTAAGTGACTCAAAGCTGAAGGGTCTCCTACTACATAAAGACTGTTCATAAATGGCACCCCTTGGCCTACAACCTTCTCTACTACAGTATGAATATGAATCCAAAAATCTTGGACTTTGGAGCATCCCCAAAGCAAATTGTAAACTCCAGACGTCTGCTTTATATTTTTATTTACAATTGAGTTCATGTTTGTTTTATAATTCATAGATTCATTACATAAGTCATCTTTTCAGGATTAATAAATGAGAAAATATATGTGTTTACATAAAGTAATTTTAAGTCACTGTTTTGGGATTGGAACCTAAAAGGGGGTACCTCTCACTTTAAGTATGTCAGTGCAATAGTAGCATGAAACCCTGTGTGAGAGGGAAGGGGAGGAGCATGGACAGAGAGGTTAGGAGTCTCACGGTTTTCTGACTGTGTGCACAGGTAGTTCTGGATAACTGCTATTTTTTGGAACTTTCATGCTAATTTAGGAAGGAGTTCATTGTTACATCTTCAGCTTGTAATAAATAAACAGTCTTCAAATCATAATGCAACTGGAAGCATTTCTTTTGGAAACCAGGAACACGCGTCAGCCATAGACTCCCCTTTTTGAACTTGGTTTAGTGGAAATTACCCTACACAAATGTAAAAGTGTGCCACTATCCTGCTGGCACTTCCAACATGCATCGTCAGTCGCTAGACCCACCCTGTGCAACCGTGAGGGTGTCCAGTAAACTCTATTTAAAATCTTAAATTGAACCAATCTTGAACGCAGTTCACATGACATTTTTTTCAGATTCCTAAGAATGCCATTCCATTCCTCCACTGTAAAGCTGAGATTTAAGTCCATTTCCCTCGTTCTTTTGAGGGACAGTGTGTTAGGATCGGAAGCTAATAAAAGCATTTTGTAATAAGCTGATGCCTCTTGTCCACGCCCGAAGATTGTTTTGATTTCCTCCAAAAAGTTGCAGCTTAAAGGGAACTTTGCGGATGAGCCAAATGTATTAACTATCAAATGTCTTAGTTGCACGTATTTCCAAAATTTCTGCCAAGGTAAATCTGTCATGGTCCTGGGTCGTTGACCCAGCGTTTTGTGTTTATTCTGATTTGTATTAGTTTAGGGTTGAACCTGTAGTTTGGTGTATTGTCAGCCCTACCTGTGTCTGTCCTTGGTGCTCTGTTCATGTCCCCGTGTTGTGTTGTAAATCAGTCTGTGTTTCCTGTTTTACTTTGAAGGCTTGTGTTCTGGATTTCCTGTTCTGTTCTGAAGGTCTGTGTCTGTTGTCATGGTGTTCAGCTTGTCTCCTCCGGTCCTCATGTGTATTAGGTTCAGCTGTTCTTCCCTCCTGTGTGTGATTACCTGATTACCTTGTGTGTGTATATTTAGTGGGTGTCGGTCTGTGTTGGTTGTCGGCTCGTCTGCATTCATCCGTGTATTTCTGCGTATCTCTGCATTCATCTGCGTTCCATGGTGTCCTGTCTCTGCGTCCCGTCTCTGCGTCCCGTCTCTGCGTCCCTCTGCCCCGCACCCCCTTTGTATGGTCTCAGGTTTGTCATTTAGTTTCTCCCAGTTTAGGTTTCCGTTTGTAAATTACTCATACCTCGTTGCCTGTTTTTGCCACCACCACCTTTGTAAATAAAACATCACTCGTATCATCAGTTTGCTGCATCTTGGGTCCTCCTTTTCCTCCACACCACACGGCTCCCTCCGCCAGCCGTGACAAAATCAAATTCTTCTGCAAGTTTTTCAAATGATTTAAATATACTGTTTTTGTAAAGATCCCCCAGCACTGTGTCAGGTTTATAATATTGGATTGTCATTTATGCTTAGAAATATTTACTCATATATGCTTAAAGTTTTATAATCAATTGCATGTTGATAGAGGTTTGATCCTTAGTAAAGACTCTGTGTGCCTTCTGGTATAGCAAACACATTTATATCTGTTTTAGTCTAAGTGCCTTTTGTTTAGATGAACTGCTGAACTTCCAGACGAGCAGGTTTAGGGAAGTCGTTTATGGGGTCACACTCTGAACACGCACAGGCAAGGTACTCTTTGTTTGTATGTATACGTCATATGTTAATGAACCTATGTATATTCATGTAACCTCAATAAAAGAGCAGTGTTACGAGGGAGTGTGGACGAGAGCGACTGGGGTCAAGCGAAGGAACGGCGCTTGTCATGGTTCTCTCCATCATATATGAGTGACACAAAGAACTTTGCCTACTCGTGTCTTGCTATTGCTGCGTAGTAGAATTGTCTTGAACGTTCCAGCGAATAGGTTTGTAGCATAAACCTATCAACTGTTATACCTCTCTGAAACCGGAGCTTCCAAAAGAAGGGTAATTTGGCAATAGAAAGTTTGGGATTATACCAAATACCAGCAGATTGGTTGAGATGTGGGTCAAATTTGAATAATTTGGACAATCTTTTCCATGCTTCTTTTAAATGAGAAAATACCGGATGTGATTGGATGTGGGGGGACAGATTAGTTGATAAGCTATATAATGGTGTAAATGGCGAGCATGCAGTACTTTCAATAGAGAACCAAGGAGGCGCTTTCTCAGGGGGTAAAAACCAATGTGCCAAATGCCAAAGAGAAAAAGCATAATGATATAAAAGTAGATTGGGCATCCCTAACCCACCTCTGTCTACTGGTTTCTGCAATTTTCTCAAATTCAGTCTAGGCTTTTTATTATTCCATATCAATGCTTTGCAAAGCTGGTCAAATTGTTTGATGTATTTCAAAGAAACATGAAATGGTAGAGCCTGCAACAAATAATTGAACTTAGGTGTACATACCATTTTAACTACATTTACCTTTCCCACATCGAGAGATACATCTGAGACCAACGATCAACATTAATTCTCATATCGCTGAGTAAAGGTTCAAAATTTATCTTAGGTCTGACAGATGAGGCGGGAAGGTAATGCCTAAATACTTAATGCCCTTCTGAGGCCAGGAAAACATACCGGTTTGAAAAAGTGACCTAGGTCAATAACTAGTTAATGGAAGGGCCTTCGATTTGGTCTAATTCACCTTGTAACCAGAAATAGCTGAGAACGTATTTATTATTACCTGCAAGGACTTTAAAGACTTTTCTGGGTCTGATATAAAAAGCAAAATGTCATCAGCATACAACAACAGTTTATGACAGTCTCTCCCTATACTGACACCTGGATAATTGGGCTCCCTATGAATAGCCTCTGCCAGCAGTTCAAGGGCCAGAGCAAAGAGGAGTGGGCAGAGGGGATCCCCCTGCCTGGTTCCTCTACCTAGTTCAAAAGAAAGCCCTATTATTCCATTTGTAAGTACTGATGCCTTGGGGTGTACATATATAAGATGAATCCAGTTAATAAAGCTTTTAGTAAAACCGAAACACTCCAAAGTGGCAAATAGATATCTCCACTCGACTCTGTCGAATGCCTTTTCGGCATCCAGCAAAATCGCAGCTATGGGAGAATGACTGTCCTGAACCGCCCATATAATGTCAATTAACCTCCAAATATTATCAGCTGAAGAGCGTGAGCTTATGAAACCAACTTGATCTACATGTACAAGAGAGGTTATTACCCAGTTTAATCGATTAGCCAGAATTTTAGATAAAATTTTACTATCATAGGAGGTCAGGCTTATCGGTCGGTAGCTTTTACAGTCAGTGGGGTCCTTGTCCTTCTTCAGGATAAGTGTAATAATGGCTTCAGATAGTGAAGGTGCGAGCCTACGCTCTTGAAAAGATTCATTATAAGTGTTTAAAAGCAGTGGCGCTAGATCTTCTGGAGAGGATTTATAAAATCCAGCCGTACAGCCATCCAGGCCTGGTGCTTTATCAGAGGGAAGGTGTTTAATAACTCCCACTATCTCTTTAACGGTAATGGGAGCGTCCAAATATTTCAGTTGATCCACTGTCACCAGTGTTGGGTAAGTTACTTTAAATTAGTAACTTAGTTACATTACTAGTTACTTCTATCAAAAGTAACTCAGTTACTTCAAGTTACTCGTTACTTTCAAAGTAACTAGTTACTAGGGCTGGGCTATATCATACTGTTCACGGTAATACCGGTGTAATGTTGGGCAACGATAGGAAAATGAAATATCGCGATAGAATATGGATAAAACGCGCATGCGCAGTGCCTTTGTTTTCATACGCACATGCCGGCGACGCAGAATGAGAAGGGCGAAAGCGGATCGTTGAATGAAATGGATGAACCAGAATTGGTTTGTAAAAATGCTGCAACTTCAGTGGTGTGGAACTGGTTTGGCTTTCATCCATCAGATACACAACAAAGCACTATTTTTGGTAGCGCATGCTAGCGGGCCGTCGTTATTACCGTGTTTTTTGGAAAATATGGCACACTTAAAATCAATCCTTTGATTTTTCTGAAAATCGACAGTGCCCCTTATAATCCCGTGTGCCTTATGTATGAATTCTGGTTGTGTTTACTGACCTCGAAACGATTTTATGTCGTACACGACGCTCGAAAATCTGTCAAATGTTTTAGTCCGACTTTGCTAAGCTACGAAGCCGTACCGCTTGATGGATTGTCGGAGCATTACGGCTACCGTAGGCAGGAGCCTCGCGGAGTGATACGTACTGTGCTTCAACATAATATTACCGTATTGTGTGTGTATAACCTCTTTTTAAGTTTTGTGCATATTATACATGGTTATGCTCAGGATATGTTGGCCAGTTTCCACTGGAAATGCCTTTTGGTTAAACTGTCAGCGAGAAATTTGCATTTGCACTGTTACATTTTTATATAACTTTAATGCACATAAAAAACAGCTGCTTGTTTAAGTGAAAATACATTTATGGGTTTTTTTTCACTAATAAAGTTGTGGAGTTGTAAAGTATTTTGTCTAGTGTCAATTATATCGTCAGTTATATCGTTATCGCAAATTTTCAAATGTATATCGTGATAAATATTTTTGGTCATATCGCCCTGCTTTACTAGTTACTAGGGAAAGTAACTTTGGTTTTACTGAGAATTCTCTTGTTAATGTGTAAATAAAAAAATAAAAAATCCCGCAATCGAATATACTGGATCTACAGTCTTATCTATAAAACATACATTCCAAACCAAACTTTGTTCTAGTTTAATGCTCATAATACAGTTTAACAAACAGAACATTGAGAATGGACACAGTACAATAGATCCACTAAGGGTATGAACTCACCGCTCCACCTTGTGTCCAATTCAGTTTAGAGAAGAGGTCTGAGTTAACCTCCAGAATTGTCCTTAATACGAAAATGAAGCGAGCACGTAATAATCATCATTTGTATCTCTCTCTAAACATAATAAAAACTCCATTAATAAGGTTTTATTAATGGAGTTTTGGAGCCACGACCTTTTCCAGTACTTTGGGGTCTAGGAAAAACAAAAACAAACAAACAAACAAACAACAAAAACAAAAACAAACAAACAAAGAACAAAAAACAAAACAGGAGAAAATTACTACCCAGAAAAATAAACAAAAGCGACAGATGAAGGGAAAAAAACCCCAACAAAAAAACGACAAAAACAAACAGGCAAACAAACCAGTTTTACACCATGGGGCGAATGAAAGTCATTGCTTTTTTATGGTCCTCGAAGCGACGGGATCCCTGAGGAGCTTTCACAACAAGCACTGCTGGGTAAATTAAGGAGAAACCAATACGTTTGTTGTGCAGAAGCTTCTTGCACTCATTAAACTTATTCCGCTTCTCACTCAGCAACTTTGAGTAGTCCGGGAAGATCATTATACGATGACCTTACCATACGACGTCCCCCAGGCGACAGGCAGCCTCGGCTATTAGTTATTTTTAAAAATGTACTGAGTGAAGAAGGCACGCCATCAAGGCACGTCTCCTCCCCCTCATCTTCATTCTGGCTCTTCTCTCCCGGATCTTCTCAGTTGCGCTGCTTCTTCTTCAGCCTTAAGGTACATAATGCCAGCAGCAACTGTGACAAGCACCCGATCCATTTTCCTTTTCTTATCTTTTTACTCAGCAGATGAACCACCGATACCACAAACTATTCCCGCGATTATTTCCTGCTGGTGGCTCTTTATATAGCCGCACATATTGCTATAGTGCAGGTAATTTATAAAATATTTTCATGTATTATTTTTCAATGAAAACACACACAGTAACGTTTAGATATAATTTTATTGTATCCAGCCCGGTCATGTTAGCCTGACCTGTGATGTACTCCCGTACAAAACATGAGAGCCAGGAGCCAGCCAGTAAGCACCCAACTGGCTAACGAGTATTAGCTTAGCATGCTAACCATAAGTACTAATTGTAAATAAACTTACTATTAAGAGCTCCAAAAGAGCTCCACTATTAGAGCTGTAACTTTCAGGGTACATGCTAGAAGTGCTTATAACAAAAACACATACGAACTATTACTACTGTGAGAACATTTTCACTATTAAACATACAGAAACACAAATGCTGCTCACCTGCACCCGTCTCCATTTTGGGATCATTTTCCTTTGCTCTGGCATGTTGTGCAGCCACGAGGAACCTTAACAATGCAGTTGCGTTATTTGTCGACCAGGTGGCTCCAAGTTTAATATAGTTAGTTTAATATGGTAATCTTCATATGAATAATAATTGTGAATTTTCGAGAGTTATAGTAGTATTTGTCTTCATTCCCATTTACCTTAACCCAGCAAATTTACCATTAATATGGCTGTAGTCACTTTGCGATCATCACCTTTTTTAAAATTTTTAATCTGAACAGCATTTATTTGGCCGACAAGCATGAACTGCCTACAGTTTACCACAAAAGATTATTTATTTATTTATTTTTACATCAATTAATTAATTTTCTCCAATCACAAATTTCCATAATGAGACATCGAAATCTGGCACATGCTCCAACTATTAACATGTTATAAAGCTTCTTTTTTTTGACTCCGTTACAGCTGCACTTGAGAGGCTGCTCATATCACACCTGAGGCGTGAGCCTGTATCATTTGTCCTGAAGGTGGCGCCAGAGGAAGATCATTTACACTGCACTCACAGGATGTTCTCATTAAATTCAGTTTTATATGATCAAAGTAAAACATGACATCTGTAGCATGAAGGAAAAAAAACATCCACAGGTAGACTATCTCACACAAACACTTTGTTCAATAGTTGGAGTTTATTAATGAGCATACAGAATTACTGTTAGAGCCTACTGTACCTGTACCTGTACCTTCTGGATATGTTTATAAAATATACGGTAATTATTATTCTTTACATACAAAGAGCCAGAAATAATGTTACATTGTTATACTGTTGAATCTTTTAAGCATAAAGTAACAGCTGATTCATGTGAAGTGCAGGAGGAGGTGAAAGATAATCCTACAAAAACCAGAGAAACAGGGCTCATAACTGGCCTGACAACCTGAACAATGTAAGGTTTCCTTCACTGATGCTAACAAACATTCATTCCCTTTGAGCTGTTAATGAAGGCACAGCAACACCTGAGGTCAGTATCATATTTAAAGTCTTTACACATGTAACCAAAATGAAATAACAAAGAGCAGCAGTTTGTTCAGAGACACCATCAGGAGTTTTGCTGAAAAAATCCAAACAAACAAACATGTCAGACCACGGCATTTAGACATAAGAAAAAAGAACAAAGCTCATACAAAATCACATTCTCACCAGCAGAGCTCGTCCTTTGGTTTCTATTGGCATCAGGAAGTTTCCTAGAGCGCAGAGCACACAGGCCACAGCGAACGGACAGAGAGCCAGAATCACCGACTGAGACATCAGCACCTGAAGTACACACAAAGCAATGATAGACTGGACCAAAAACCTGAAAACTCTGATCATTAAGCAGGACAGCCAACGCACCTGAGCAATGAACGGAGCGATCATTCCTCCGATGCGACTGAACGACGTACAGAAACCCATCCCCAGAGAGCGCGCCACCGTGGGGTACACCTGAGAAACCAAAACTCCTGTCACCTCAGACCCGGTCCTTAAAAAATGCACCGTTGAAGCCAGCAGACTGTGAACGTACCTCTGCTGTGTAGATGTAAACCACATTAAAGTTCATGGAGACCAGAGACCGCAGCAGAAACAGCAGCACCGTGAAGCCAAACCTGCACGACCAAAACAGACCAGATGACATCACAAACCTTGACTTGCTCTAATGAGATGATGTCATACACTTGGACCCGGTCAGGGGGGTCCAATCTGTGGGGCTCTTACATAGTGGAGCAAATGTTGAGTATCATAAAGAAAAAGGCTGCTAACAGCTGCAGCACGGTCAGAGTCATCTTGCGTCCAAACACGTTGAGCAGAGCGATGTTTGCTGGGACCACTGGGAGGATAGAAGAGAGGAGTCAGAGTAGACCTGATCCGGAAACAGCACAGCAGCAAACCTTCGCAGTACGTTTTAGGAATTATTCTGCAAGTGTGGCTGAAAAACTGATGAACTGAAAATTCTCTCAACGCATTTCGCTGACGATGACTCAC
Organism: Diplotaxodon limnothrissa; assembly: GCF_057381915.1. Classification (NCBI taxonomy): domain Eukaryota; kingdom Metazoa; phylum Chordata; class Actinopteri; order Cichliformes; family Cichlidae; genus Diplotaxodon; species Diplotaxodon limnothrissa. The sequence continues at coordinate 17,357,437 of NC_140612.1, forward strand.
ATGCAACCTCTCCGAGGCAGCTGATAAGCAGAGTCTGGTAGTCACTGTAACCAAAGGGGATGCAGTAACACAGTCCGTCCTCATGGCGATGTTTGACCTGATGCTCTTTGTCAGCATCGATCACACACAACAGGTTCTTCTCCAACAGTTCCGAACTGCTCAGCACTGAGCCGTAGTATATAAACGATGCCACAAACCTGACAGTGAAACAAATGAAAGTTGGTCCTTAACAGGTCCAAGAAGGATTATACATACTGGGTATAACAACCACATTCAATGACTTCTACAAACCTCGGATGTGTCTATGGTTGGGAAAAAAACTGCTGGGAGCATTTTAAGTTGTCTACGAAATGTTTCCAGAAATGCTTGAAACACTTCATAGACAACTTTTGTCTGTATAAACTTAGTACTTTAAATCTCCCTATTTGGCATCCAATCAGAAGACATAATACAGTATTCTCCTCTATGCCTATGATACCTTACTATGTTTTAATATAAAGCACGCATACTTTCTGATTTGGTTTCCTTAAAGAAGGAAAGTTCATGACTATTCCTGTCTATAATTGTAACCTGTGCAAACCTCCAGTTTGCTTTCACTGGATCTTTTGCTTTTATCTGATAATTTGCTCCTTTGATGCCCTTTTACTGTGACGGCTATGTAGCCTGCTTTTATTAAAACACTAAAAAATAAAATACCATTACCATGAGTACCAGAGCAGTACAGATGTCCTCCTGAATAATGGGCTGAGCAGAATTCTCCAGCTGCCTCTTTCGCTCTGAAACACACAGGAACATTCACACCGAATATCCTATGACTGAATCCAGTGATACCCTCAGATTCAACTCAATTCAACAGTTTTATTTATACGGCGCCAAATCACAATGGCAATCACATCAAGTTGCTTTATATTATGAGCCACCATCAGGACATCCCTGTGAATTACACATACTGCCCTGTGTAGTGTTTTTCCAGTAGACTGTTATCACAAACTTTAAGATAAAACAATTTTGAAATATTTTTAATCATTTTGACAGCAAAACATTTTCAGGAGCTGAAAGATTCCTTCAGCAAACGACTTTCAGGAAGATCGGTACACTTATTTCAAGTCTTACTCACTGCACTTAACGCACCGTGACGGGCTCCACGAGTCGTCCTGGCGGAAGAGAAGCTCGGTTCATTTTAGCAATCCAGTGCAGCGTTTTCATGGCAGCCTCAGTCTTTCCTGCTGATACGTTGTAACGAGCCGACTCAGGAATAAACTGATTTGAATCAATACATACAGAAACAGCAGTCAGTCTGGGTTCACGAGCCTGAATACATCCAGCAATCAGAAACTCACATTAGCCTTGATGAGATTATTGTGGCAACTTAGTCTTCCCCAGCTTATGCTTTAAGTGGCACTTCATGTGATTTCTACTAGTTTAGTGCCTCCGCTTCTCTTTTTTGTTCACCCCTCTCCTTTTGGCACTTTTAGTTTAACAACCAACAACCTAAAACCTGACAAACTACTTCAGAACCTCCAAATCATCCCTCACTTCTTTTAGTAACTGTGAATTATTACAGTAAGACTTAAACATCTTTGAAAACCTCTTTAGGAATCTTTCATTCTTCGTTTAATTTGCCACACTGAATGTTCATATGTGCATTCATTTCTAATCTAATGATCACAGCACTGCTGCACAGGTTAGGGTGGACAGGTGAGGGGCATATCTCACCTTAAAGAGGAAGATGAGGATGATACTCGGCGTGACAGAGATCCGTATCATCCACCTCCAGCCCAAAGTTGGAACCACCAGCATACCCAGAATGATGATAAGCATGGAGCCCAGCATCCAGAATATCTGACACACAAACAGGGAGCATGCTGGGAGATCTGAACTGATGACATCACACCATACAGGTAACTAAGCTGAGTTTGAGGATGCCTTTGAAAACCCCATGGGAGAAAAACAAACAAACAACGTGACGTGAGCTGAAGCTGTTACCCATGGAGCTGTGCTCTCTCCATGACGCGTATTAAGCATTAAAATAAGGCTGGCAACAGACCATTATCTGTGATTTATGATACATGTACGTGTTTTAGAGACGGACTCTGAGCTTTGCTGCTGTCGCCTTGTGATGTTTTGTATTTGCTGGACATCTAAAACTTTATCTTTCTCACATCTCTTTAAAAACAGAATATTATCTCCACAAGACTGTGATTAATAACTGCGTGTATACACTGACACGTGTTTCTTTGATTGTATTGCCTTAAAAAGATAATAGACCTACTCATCTTTTATGTTTTTATCTTTTATGCTGAGCATGTTGAGTTTTCCATGTAATAAAATCTGCGTCAAGCTGCTATTGCCCATGATTATTATGAAGGTCAAATAAAACACTGGATTTAACCCTGTGAGGTCCTCAGTAATGGGCACTAGAACCCTCTCAACTTCTGTGCTATCACAATATCTGATTTCCAAAACATGACCTTAGAAATGAGGATTAGAGCAGAGTAAGGAAGGAACTGCGAGCGAAATAACAGCTGGTGACAGGAAGTGGGTGATCCCTCAGTAAAACTTTTATCAACTTCCAGGTAAGCAATAAAGGCAACGACCAACGGAGTCACAAATACTGTTGACTGATATACAGCGGTGGGTTACCCAGGCAACCTCAGCCTGTAATGTTTGATAGCGACCAACTGTCAGTGATAAAGTGATGCTGATGATCGCTTCCTGTGTGGACACTCATTAGGACCTCTGTGATGTTTCGCTCTGTGAGGTCTCCCAGATGGAGCAGTACTTTGTGGTCAACATGATTCTGACTTCCTCGTCTTTATTTTTGTGGAAACCAGTGAAACTCAAAGAAAGGATGAACTCACGGTGGCCAGAGGCAGCAGGGTGGCTCGATGCTTTGCCGGGATGAACTCGGTCTTCAGCACAAACCTGAACAGAGACACTATCAATTAGAGCAGCCACTGAAGCTTACCACCATCCAGCCAATCAGACTGCAGGATGTTCAGCGTAATGTTTGTGTGTGTGAGCTGACCCCTGCGACACTCCTGCTACGCCGCAGCCCACCATGGCACGCAGGAAGATGAACCAACCGTACGACGGTGCGAATGACGTGAGCAGCGAGAAGTACGCACTCCACACGAAGCCACCGAACACGACCTGGATCACACACACACACACACCAGCAGTCAACCAATCAGTGCACAGACTCCAGCTGAGACCTTGCGTGTCGGTTGTTTCTGACCTTCCAGCGTCCGTATCGGTCGGCGATGTATCCTCCCAACACTCCACAAACCATGAAGCCCAGAAAAACCATCTGAGGACACAGAGAGAAGTGTTGCAGCACTTTCATATAGCCATCACGTTAATGAGCTCACACGCCTCTGATGTAATGAAACAAGAAGCTGCTCTGCTGACTGTGAACGTGATCGATCAGTGAGACCTGTTCAGAGCTGCTGACCATATAAAGTCAAGCCATGCTAAAGAAAGCCCCACTGAGGTCAGGGTTACCCTCTGAGAGTTCAGAGGTTTCAGCCTAACTGGTTGACGCAAATTAATTGATTAATCAATAAATTATCAGCAGATCAGTCTGTGTGCTGTGACTCACAGTGGAGACGAGTGCCACCTGCCAGTCATCCAGACGCCACTCACATCGAATCTCCGGAGAAACCACAGCTAACAACATGATCTCCATCGCCTCCACGATCTGCGCACAAACACGAGCACAACAGTGAGCACAACAGTGAGCACCCTGATTACTTTAAATACTCTGAGTATTTTGCTGCTGAGCATAAACATTACTCACGTTGGAGCTGCCCATGATGACAAACAGCAGAATGTGAAAACGCCCGAAGCCGATTTTCTCCACGGCATCCTCCACTGTAAACGTTTTATCTGCTGCAAGAATCAATCAATCAATACATCAACTAACATCACCACCTTCCTCTTGCTCAGAATGGCTGTGACAGACACCTTTAATTTCATAATGAGGGAAATGAGGTGGTGAGAACTAGTTCTTCTGTGGTGGACTGATATGATCCTAAAACAGTTGAGCTTTAACCTCCTTGCAGAGGACTTGAGTCCCAGCATGCTCCTGATCAGGACCGCCTGATCCTGGTTCTGTTGGAGGTTTCTTCCTGTTCAAAGGAAATTCTTTGAACAGGAATTCGAGTCTTTACCTTTCAGAATAAAGCATCGCACTTCTGCTGTTAAGTGCTTTAGGAATAAAACTGGACTGAAATAAAGTACAAAGAAGGTCTCTGTAGTGAAACTGACCGTTAAAACCTGCCCATGGCAGAAACCTACTGTGCTTCTCCTGATGTTTTTGCAGTTTTTGCAGATAGGTTCATTCACAATAACATCACAACCTTTTTAGGAAACGTTTCAAAGGGCCTCACAGGACCCTCCAATGTTTCCAAGGGCATCACATCATCTCCAGATGTTTGATTATCGATTATCAGACTCACCATTGTTGCTATTGTTGCTGTCCTGCTTGTCGTCGGCAGGTTTCTCCTGCAGTTCCACCTCCTGCAGATGGATGGAGCTCACCAGCTGAGTCTTCATAGAGTCACTCATCCTGAAATGAGAAGTCTTCCTTTCAGCCGTCTGAGGTTCAACCGTCTGCAGATACATGAGCCAGAACATTTGTGAGCAGAGTTTCAGCTTCATGCAGCGCCGCTGATTTTAATCCGGTTATTAGTAAACTGAGTCTTCATTTCATCGTTTATATTAAAATCATATCTGTGGCAATGTTGCAGGCTTCTTCAAACATTCACTCACGCTTAATTCAGTTCAGTTTATTCAATTCAGTTTTATTTATACAGTGCAAAATCAAATACAGTGAAAGACAGGACAAAAAACATGCTGTGGAAGAGAGTCAGAGAGCTCTATTAACACATAGTGAGCGAGAAAGGTGACTGAAGAAGAAAAACTCAATGCATCATGGGAATCCACCAGCAGCCTACACCTATTGCAGTATAACTAAGGGAGGATTCAGGGTCACCTGATCCATCCCTAACTATATGCTTTAGCAGAAAGGAAAGTTTGAAGCCTAATCTTAAAAGTAGAGATAGTGTCTGTCTCCTGAATCCAAACAGGAAGGTGGTTCCACAGAAGAGGGGCCTGAAAACTGAAGGCTCTGCCTCATTCTAGTTTTAAATACTCTAGGAACAACAAGTAAGCTTAATCCACAACTGTTTGGTTTTACCTTTCAGCGGGTCTACAGTCTACAGAGTAGAAAAACCGATGTTCATCCAATGACTTCAGGGTGGCGTTACAAACACCGCTGAGTCCTTCAAAAGTAAAAGTCCCAAAGTACTACTGATCACCTTCTCCATCAAACTGATCTATTGACTGATTAATCGCCTCCAGAAAAAGATGAGATTGAGCAGACTGATCAGTGACCTGCTGCCAATCAGAGTTTCAAACGAGCAGTTGATTTATGGATTTGAAACCAGTTATTAGTAAACAAAAAGAACATATTATTGTCAGGCTTACTTTATTACATTCTCTGAAGCTTTTTTTAAAATCATTTTGCTCTCACAAACACAGATTGTGCTTTATTCACAAGGGAGGTGTGTTAGTTTCTCTGTGAAGCTGAGGTGGAGGAAACTGAAGTAGGTGTTGTAACGAAGTGATTTCCAATGTTTCAATGTTTGTTTGTTTTTTTATGTGTAATGTCTTTACTTATATTGGTAAACAGACTGTAGAGAACATGATTTAGAGATGAATTATATATTAAGTTATGTTGTAAGTATGAACCTGTGTTGTTGTACCTGCTTTATAACCAATCCAGTCCTTTTTGGCCACTTAAAATATCTTTATTGAACTACTTTGTTATATCTGCTGCCATCTTAACCAAGTGTCTCTTGAAAAAACACACTTTTAATGTCAAAGAGACTTATTAGCTGGATAAAACAAGAGTGTTGTTGGTGGCTCAAGACAACCTGAGATCATTTGAGGGACATATTTGACATATGTTTCATATATCATAGGCCAAAAATCATTTACACCAATACAAGCAGTCTTTTTTTGGCAAATAACATTGCTGCAGATTTCAGGCAGACAATGAGTTTTTTGAACTACACGTAAGAAATCCTCAAACCTTAAAGAAACAAGCATACAAACTCTGGATGAGGAGATATTTTAACAGATGTGTTAATCCTTCTTTAATGAACTGGACGGAATCGTTTTGAGCCCAGTCAAAGGTAAATGGTCCGGGAAGAACCGGCGCGATTAAAACTGAGTGCGGGATTTATTATGACTACAGCCACTTCAGCTTCACCTCTCACACAGGAACCAACAGCGGAATCGAACCCTTAACGTTCTCTCTCAAATAAAACCAGTACTCACACAGATGTTGAGTTTCAACTCTGAGGCCGCCGGTGAGGTCTATTTTCATCCTGTAGCAGGTCACAGCCCGACAGGTAGGTCAACACCGTAGCTGTTCACCTGTCCAGGTGATTCAGGAAGTGCTATCGTCACCAGAGAGCCAGCCCGGGGGGAGGGGTAGGGAGCTTTGTGTGCAGGGAGTGGTTCAGTTCCGCCCATCAGCAGCTGAGTGAAGAAAAACAAAACAAGAGCCTCTCCACAACATTTAACGTCACAATGAGAGACAGGAAGTCAGCAAATGAAACAATATGGTCAAAAACAAGATCAATAATTTAATCTCTGAGCAGTTCGACCTAATAGATCTCAACCCATCACACATACCTCTGGAATATTTTCACTTTATGAAAGTTAGAGCACAAATATTTAAACTTTAGTCCTGAAGCTCCCCCTGCTGGCACTGACAGTAATTACAGACAGATCCCTGCAGTTCCTCTGAGGTCCAGCAGTGGCAGCAGTGAGTCAGTGCCCGTAAACTCCCATGTTAAAACTTTGCAGCAGAAATAAACATGCTTAAAACCTGATACACAATCTCATCATGTCTTTATAGATAATTTCCTCCTTTTTAACAACTCCAAGGGGGAGGATGGTTCCTAAACTCGCCTGTATAAATCAGGGGGCGTGGCCTCTTTGACTGGCAAGTGGATGATCACACAGGCTGGTGTAGTTGTTAGCTGTCTGCTAACTGGACCGCTGGACTGTGTTTGTGCTGTTGGAGCCTTTTGGAGCATTTTTAATGGCGTCATGTGACTACTGTGAGGTTACTGTATTAACAGACCATCCAGGAAGGATGTGTGTGTGTGAGTGAGAGAAAGAGACGCTCCCGTACAGTCTGTGGATGCAGGCGATAGCTATCCCTGCTGACACCAGATTTAAAATGTAAATAATGTTAATGAGGATTTGTGTGCTTATGACTTTATTCTTAACAAATTGTTCCTAAACTTCAGATCTTTCTAGAAATGAGCTGTTTGTTTAGATTACAGTATTGCTATTAAACTTGGTGACTCTGTCCCATGAGTCAGTGTCATTGTGCCAGAAATGGGCCTCCATATGCAGAGCTGTGTGGTCTTGGAATGAGGCGTTGGCCGATTGGAGGGATCAGACAGATTAGATGCTGTGCAGCGCATCAGAGGAAAACTGAATCATCGAAGAATGAAGAAAAAGCCGTCAGCCTCTCTGAATCTGAACATGTCTCTTTAATGTTTTGAACACAGTCTGTCAGACTTGAAACACCACAGGGTGCAGCTCACACAGAGGCAGGGTAGAACAGATCCTATCAATGTGACCCGCACAGGTTAGCGGCACACTCATCTGGCCACTGTGGAACAGGTGAGGCTGCTGGCAGTGTTCCCAGCTCACTGACTCGACATTAAAAGAACTCCCCCAGGCTCTGTTTCCATGAAGCAGCATCACCAAGTTACCTGAACCACACCTGGGGCCTGCTCTCACCTGGTGTAAGTGTGTAAATCGGCGAGGCGGTGCGTGGAAACGGAGCCTGAAGAGGAACAACAGGAATGTGGTTCGACTCGGAGCAGCCGTACAGAAGTTCATTCATGACAAAACTACTGACAGAGGGGAAATCTGAAACCCTGGCGAAAGCAAAGCTCTCTGCAGGTCAATGGTCAACACCTGAAAACAGTTTCAATTGCTGGTGCAGATACAGCTACTGATTTTGGCAGGGGAAAGCTTGTCCAAGCTCTTATTTTAGCGGGCAGTTTGAGATAACAGGAAAAGCTGGAATAGTAGCTAAAACATAGAATCGGTTTAAAATTTTGAAACAAATAATTATCAGATCCTTTAAACTCTGTTCAAAAACAACAGAACAAAGTTGAAACTGATAAGTTTTAAAAATGTGCCAATGCAGCAGCAGGTTTGTTTTAAAAGCTTCTGAAGGAGATCCACCGACAGCTGCAGTCTGCGCAAGATCTGTTTGTCAAATGATCTGTCTCAAAGATCTGTTTTCAAAGTTCTCCCCACTAAAGCTAATGATCAGCTGACCACATGCTTCCTGTGCCGTGACTCCATCGCCTCCACCTGCAGCTGCTGATCTGCTCTGCAGCAGTTTTTGCAGTTTTGTGGTGGCCCACCAGAGGGCTCCACTCACACCAAGGTCGGGAGGAGAGGTTCTGCTGGTTTTTGGCACAATGTGTTCAGTTGTTGTGTGGAGATGAATAAAGTCGGAATGGAAAGTTACAGCTCCTGTCTCGTCTGTACAATACCTCCACAGTTTCATATTTTTTGTCCACGACAGCAACTGGGCCGGCTCGGCCTGCAGGGAGGGGAGCAACCGTGATCCCCGCAAACTTCAGCAGGTCTCAGAGTGCTGATCAGTAGTTTTGTCATGAAAAATCATCCTCTGAGCGTCTGCTCATCTGCTGGACTCTTACTGAGGATCACAGGTCTAGAAAACAGAGTCTCTGGAAAACAGAAACATTCAGGAGAAGTTTATGAAGAGTTTGCTGAGAAGACTTTTCTTTGCTATTCGGACACCTGCAGGATTATTTTCCATTTTTGGGGTGATCTGATCGTTTCAGACACCTTGAGTCATTGAATTAGCACCATTTGATCCTGTAGGCATTGCTGAGTCCTACAGCGTGACTGACAGGTGCTAGGTCCAATCAGATCGTCTGTAGCAGGTAAAGAGTTCTGCGGTTGGTTTCTGGTTCATGACGAATGTGTTGTGTCTTTGAGTCTGTTCAGCAGAACAATCACAGATAAAATCTTTTCCGTATATAATAGGTTTCTATTCAACATCATATCCACTCCATCCATAAGCATCTTCATTCAGACTCAAAAATCTCCTAAAAAACAAAAACATGATGGTTCTCATGGTGTGTTTTTTCCGGCTGTGCTTGGATGAACGGTGCTTTCATGGCACTGTGACATGAATCACTCTTTGCTCACTCTTAACTGGATGTGGAACGATTCTTCACTTTTTTTACATCTTTTGGCAGCATGCTAAACATTAACTGCAACACCACAAATAGCTAAAGCCTCAAACTTAGTTGAACATGCTGAAGAAGAGCAGAGAGCAGATGCAAACAAACCTTCACCATGAGTGACCGACCACCAACACACCACAGAGAGGACAGCCAATCAGCAAAGAGAGGAACCAGCCGCTCAGCTATGCAACCAGGACATGAAACTAAAGGTTGAAACAATAGATGCAGAGACAATATCAGAAGGTCCACATGGAGAGACATTTCTCTGGATCTACAATCATGTCTGCAAAGCGGTCTTCTACAAGCTTCCAGAACGTTCTGCAGACTTCACTCACTGGACAAGGTCAATAATAAAAATAAAAATATTCAATAGTATAAAAGGTCAGTAATGACAAACCTTATTTTTCTCCCCTGATGAAACAGTGCGAACCTTTTAGGGGAGTGTGAGGATTCAGCCACAGGCTGAAACAACGAAAAGTTATTTATGCTCTATTAGCCCAATAGAGCTGCAGGTTAAACATTAACACCTTTACCTGCAATGTCCTGGCATGAAGTCTGTAGTTCATGTGAGAACAATGAAGCTAACATAATGGGAAATTTCCTGGGCAGATCCCTCACCTGAACCACACAGTGTACTCAGAGTATCACTGAAGAGTACAGCTGAAATGAGCACTTCCTGACGTGTTCTACATGTGAGACAAAAGATCAGCCTGGAGTCCTGGACATATAAACCTTATCACTATTTGCTTTTCCCTTCATCAGGATCATCAGGCAGTTCTGACGAGACATCTCTCAGTGAGTTTATGAAGCAGCTCTCGTCTGAGGAAGAACCACCTTGCGGCGGTGATGAACGACTAGTTCCCCTCTCTCACAAACACTTTTTACCCACTTGTCTACAGCGCTCTGCTCACAGACTGATGGATGCAACAAATCAGCGACAAAAAGCTCGATACCAAAGCAATGCATTAGCTGAATTTTTTTTCATTGCCACCGATACATGAACACGCGAGCGAGTGAGCGAGCGGCTACGCTAAGCAACGTTTCCACAGAGAAACAAATGTTAGCTCAAAATCTACAGCGAGCTTAAACACAAGAGGATTACAACCATAGAACAGTAGTTTGGTCTTTTTTTTGATCAAAATAAAGCATTTAAAGTATACTTTCATATATAAGCAATAAAAAATATGTAACATCTCAATACTCCAGTAATAACTCTTACATTAATATTGTGCTCATTGGGATTCTATCTCTTTACATATATTTATTCATTCTTATAGATAGCTATAAATATTATTTTTCTTGTTTTGCATCCCCGTGCAGCAGGAACTGTGCGGCACCTCCAGCTGTCGACAGTGCAAAGACCTCATTGATATGGTTTATGAACAGACACCTGACCACCGTGGCTGATGGGAGTGTGGAAGGCAATTAGTGGTTAATGACAAGATGGTATGAGGCTGACAGTTAGCACCACAGAAGGTCCAGAGAATCAATCCACTTCAGAACTTTAGGAGGAATTGGTCCAGAGGGAAATATCCACTCAAAAGGTCAAGAATAACCATCTACCCCAATAGGATGAACCACCAGAAGGCCATTAAGGACAGCACTTCGCAGAGGTTCCATCGGATAGATTCCCTGGAGATCCATTCACTCTAGAACTCCAGGAACGATCACGAAGTTCTGAAAGACTAGAAGAAGGAAGTTCTTCTCCAAAGGTTGGTTGCACTAACTTAAGAAGGTATTTATAACCTGATGTTCTAAGTCAGTATTGGTAGTTGCACCATTCAGCCTTAAGTCTTCTTGCAAATCTTGGCATGTTCTTCAAACCAGAAAATGAAATTGTTGAGAACTATACACTCTTTTAGCGGACTGATTTGAAACAAGATAAGCTACCTGACCTAGTACATTCATCAACACTGAGAAAACTCGAGCTCCCGGAGAAAACTTCACCAGCACAACAAAAACATACAACCACTGCATAGCTGGTCTGACCCAAGCTCAAAACCAGGACCCTCTGAGGCACGGAGCCACTGTGCATTTGTTTCTATGAGCAATAAATTAATTTTACAACAAGCAAGCTATGCAGACTGTTACAGATACAACAACGAGGAGTTGACTCTCTTGATCTGTTTGAACTGACTGGAGAGCCTTAAAGTTTGAGTTGGTTCATGACCGAGCATTTAGTGGTGCTGCACTTTATCACACTTGTGCTTCATGAGCATCAACAATTACATGACCATATCCTTGTTTTACCCAGGAGGTCTTCTGCCTATGCCCGGTCAATAAAATGACTTATTTAGGTCCTAATGCCATGCTTCTCATGTTCTATCACGCTAGACTGCTTGGCGATCAGTGTGTCCTTGAGATAACTAATGATGTTTCAATTTTCTTATTTGTAGTAATTTTTTTTTTAAATTTACTTTCATCTAAATTAAAAAAGCTGTTTTTAGCTGCTCTCTTACCACAGGGGGTCACAACAGCTGTACAAGTTTGATGTGGTAGAGGTTTACAATGAAGGCCCTTCCTCAAGCAACTAGAATTAAACCAGTGACCTTTTATTTCCCAAGTAAATGTGTTAACCACTAAAACACCAAAAGTAAACAGTTAGCAAGAATGCTTGCTGTTACGCAACACCCATCTTCATGTGCATGTTCGAGTGAACGAGTTTGCTACCACCGGGCATAGTTAAGGCTGGCTGGTGCAGTCAACATAAAGTTCACTCTAGACTGGTCTCAAATACTGATCTTGCAGTTAGAACTGGGTTTAATAAAAGCAGCTGCTCCAACTGTCCCCCAATATTAGGCTGGACCAAACCCCTCAAAACCCTCATGAACTCGAGGAGGCCAGAATGAACTCTCCAATGACTAAACTCCAGAAGACCAAGAGGCCAATCGGGTTGAAGACCATCAAGGACCATCTACTCCACAAGTTCAGGAATGAATTGCTGCTCCAGATGTCTAAAAAGTAACGACTGAATCAAGAGGTTCAGGAAGGATGATCATTAATGATGCTCTTTAGGAAGCACTTCAGTGGAAAATACAAGTCAAACTCATGTCTAATGAAACAGAGCTGAGAGTGACGGACAGACAGACAGTTCAGGACCCTGTAAAGTACCGGAGGTCTCCAGGAGAGACGTCCAAGTTTTCAGACATGGATTGTGGTCCAGACTTGTTTTGGGTTTACCGGCACAGACGTACACTAGCTCAACAGAGCCCAGAGTGTAAATTGGTTAGTTTCATGGTTTCCCTTAGACCTTTCAGGTTCTATGTGGTTTAAAACTTTCAAAACCAGCTGAGTCCTGATCCAAAGAGGTCCAAACCAGTTTACGGGTAGCTGGTCACTGCCGCCTGTTTCTGTGCGAGACGTCGCAGCTCCTCCCTGATGGCCTTTATAAGAGAGGCGGAGGTGTGGGCGGATGGTGATGCATCCTCAGGCGGATATTCTGGAGTAGGTGAGGTCAGGAGGAGAGGTGGAGCTGACGGGTCCCGCAATGAGGAGCTGGGCATCTGGAAAACAGAGGAAGAGGAGAACTCAGGAAAGGACATCACCTGTGAAAAGAAAGGAGAAAGGGTGAGACATTTCAGCTCCACCTGTGCACCACCAAGCTATTTTCTTTACTGATTTCACCACTCACGCTCTCTCTGCTGGCTCCCGGCCTGGAAAGGTCCTGGTCTGAATGCTGCTGATTCCAGCTAGAGCCAGTGGGGCCCGACATGCTGCGACCCACCCCAGGGTATGCTCCAATCTGACTGGACAGACCCACCTGGGTCAGGTGATGGAGCTGTGCACCTGGAGGTCAGTGAAACCAGTCAGCAGATACAACATTAGTAAATCATCAGCCTGTGTGGAAACAAACTGAATACAGACAAAGTCATGTGAGGTTTGTTACCTTTGGCTTTATTGTCAGAGTCATGAGAAAAAAATGCCTCGTCCCACATTAACTAACCTAATCTACAGTCTCTGGGTATTCACACACAATATGATTCTTTTCAGAAATCTTGAGAGAATGATAATTCTTTCTTTCCTAAACTGTTAGAAATGCTGTATATTTGTTGTAGTGTATGGCACCACCAGAGGGCAGCCTCTACCGCATGACCAGTCAGCTGAATTATGCGTTACCTCTGCACATTTTGACTGTTTGAGACAAGTTCAGGATCTAAAACACGTCAGAAAGTGAAAATAAGAGGAGAATATTTTAGACTCAGATTTGATTCATTCATTTTACTTTAATCTGTATATTTCATGGCATAAAGTTACAGAACTGAATGTATTTATTGACTCACTGAGGCCATCCTCAGTGCTGTCGCTGCCCAGCAGGGGGCCGGTCATGTATATAGCTGCAGTGACTTCTATGAACCCCCCATCATGAAAAGTAGATACCTGCTGTCAGGTCATATAAACTGAACGCACGGTGAGCTGTTATTTGTTGATGGCTGTGACTGTACCTGTGCTCCCTCCTACAGGTCGAGGTCTAGAGGAGGAGGGTGGGTCCTCATACTGCCCCCTGTTGGAGTAAATGGACTCCTGCAGCTGATCTCCAGTAGACACATACCCTCCTGAGCTCAGCCCCTGCCTGTAGAAACACACAGAGAATGAGCTCTGGTTCTGACCTAGTACTCAGACTGGACCAAGTCTTCTGTATTCTGATACTAACCTCTGCAGGAGGCCCTGGACTGAGGTGGGGGACATCCCCAGCTCTGCATATCTCTGCAGGAAGAAGAGAAAGAAGAGAATTAAACCAGAGCACGAGTTCCTGACAGAAGTATCTGCTTCATCTGCAGGTCCACACACTCACTGCAGAGAAGGGGCTGTGAGGGGGGGCTGCTGGGTAAGAGCCCCACTGCTGGTTTGGGGGCCAGCTCTGAGGGGAGGGGCTGGGCAGGGCAGAGCTTACCCCGGCGCTGCCCTGCGAGGACGGCGACACCAGGGCGAAGGCGTCATCCAGAAGAGAGTGCATCTGCTGCCGGGCCTCTTCAATGGAGGGCTGGGGGGGCATGTAGGGTGGCGGGGCCGGGGCAGGGTCAAAGACCTCGTCAGTGGGGGAGGGGCTGCCGTGGTCCGGGGGCAGGTCGGGGTCTGACTGTAGGAAATGAAGTAGAACATCAAGTCAGCGCTCTGCTGTCTTACAAAAAAAGTCCACAGGGCTCAAAAAGACTTCCTGTGTCACTCAGAGTTCAGTAACAGTGTACAGCTCTGTCCACGTCATGCTGACGACACCATCAGTAACAGATCAGATCAGCCGTGTACCTCCAAACACTCAAACATTATGTGTGTCTGTGAATGCTTAGAACAGGCAACATATCCAGCTCACACCTACCTTGCTTATTTGATGGTTAAATTTTGTTTGCCTCACCATGTAGGCCACGTTGTTGAGTCCGGGGTATTTCCTGTAGGTGGCGCTCTGATCGGTGAGCAGCCGGTCTCTGTCTGTGTCAGGAAGACTTCCAGGTCCTGGCTGAGCCCGCCGACTCCTAGGAGAGCGCCTCCCTCTGGCAAAAAAACACAGGAGTTTACAGTCAGGCTGGAAACAGATGGGACAATAATGAGCTTAGCTTTGGTGCTAACAGGGATGCGGTTGGTATGTCTTAAATATGATTTCTCTAGAGTTTGAGGTCTCCTGCAGGGCCTCCTCCCAACTGGGCATGTCTGGAGGTGCTCAGGAGGCACTGATCAGACTGAGAAGGAGCACGGCTCGATTCTGAGCTCCTCCTGTGTCAGGTTGAAACGGACATCTTCGAGCTAAGCTCTCTTTCTTAACCTCACAGCAGCAGTACGGTACAACTCCTGCATGGAGCACCAATCCACCAGTCCATCTCAAGCTCCACCTTCCCCTTTGTCCGCGAGCCCAAAGAGAAAAATCAGCTATTGTCCACACAGCCTCCAAGACCTACATCATTTGCAAAGAGCAGGGATAAAATGCTAAGATTCCCAAAATGCACACCTTCTTCACCCTGGCTACCCTTTGAGGTCATGTTCATGAATATTACCTACAGGATCAAAGACATGCACCAACCCTGAAGGACTGACAAGAGTATTGACTATGTGTCCTTCTGAGGACATCAGTCCCATTCATCTGGATGTAGTGTTTTCAGTGAGAGAAACATTTCATCATCATCCACTTCTTCTGTCTTTGCTGCCTGCAGGTTCCCCCAACCTTATAAACTGTACAATCAATTAAATCAGTGCTGCAAGTTTTGGTCATTATGCAAATGTAATGCTATGTCCAGATGAACAGAATCAACTTTCTGGGATTTCCTTACCTGTGTGACTGAGCATGCGTCAAGGAAGTCTGAGAACACGTTTGTCTTTGAGGGAACTGAGTCAGCTTTCGCTTTAGTCACACAGAAGCAGCTGTTCATGGAGAATGAAATATTCTTTTTTCACCTCAGGTAGGGTCTGACCTTTTCCTGGAGTCGGTGGGAGTTGGGGGTGAGGCAGCATCGGCCTGCAGGATGCAGTCCATGTGGTCGTGGGCAGAGCTGTAGAGTCGCTGTGCCACCTCACTCTGAACTGGACCATCTCCAAATGCGTCCATGATGTCATCCATGGAGGGAAACTCGCACTGGCCCCGCCTCTTAGCACGCTGTCGCAGTTTGTTCCGGTGATGCTCGATCTCTGACTTGTGCCGCAGCGCCACCTGCAGGAACAGAGACGGTTGACTACAGTTAATGATGATGACCTCATGGCAAGCTGTGACTGGATGTATTTTTGTTGTCAACTCACCTCTGTGTTGACCTTTTCAGTGAGGGAGGGGCTTGGCTGTGATGGGGCATGTGGCTGCGGTGGGCTCGGACGTGGCTGCATGGCGATGAGCTGCACCTTGTTGGCCTGACGACGGGTGCCGTCAGATGACCCGCGGGACAGGCGGTCCACATGGTCAAAGATGGAGGACGAGGACAGCAGTTCGTCCGGGCCGCTGCCTGATGGAGCACCTGTGGAAGGAGAGGTCAGAGGACAGAAAAAAGTGAAAGGAGACTTAAAGACCAACAGAGAAGTGAAAGCTCAGACTCCCAGGATGCATTTCACCAGTGACCATCTACTGAAAGCTTGCAGAGCGAGTAGGTCAGTCCCATAGACATCCATGTTAAAGCTTTACAGCAGAAATAAACGTGTTTATGTGTGCAGAGCTGCAGTTACTGCAGAAGGATAAAAAGTGACAAGCAACCAACAAGGAGATGAAGATGGCGATGATAAGGATAATGATGAAAAAGTGGGAGAAAAAAACTTTTTCCCAGAATAAGCAGCAGAAGAAACAAAGAGAGAATGAGGGAAATCCCTCAGACAGACCAAGACCCCCAGCACAGAGGTCAGAGGTCATATGCAGAGGACATCCAGGAGGCTGACAACTGCGGTCAGATCTTCAGCATTACTCAGGGTTGTGTTTGTTACTGTCAGAGAAATTATTTTACCAGAAATAACCTTCAAACTATAGAGAAGTCTGAATATAAACATTTAGACAACAAGCATGTATATTCCAAGTGTACAAGAATAATAAAAAAGAGAAGTTAATAAAGTAAGAGTGGAAAGTAAAATTCGCTCCATCATTTAGTGATGATCAGTATTCAGATTTAGCTTACTGCTGATGACTCGCCTCATAAACCAGGACCTGTTCTTCCCTTTATGAGTTAAGGTATTGTTGTCGCTGGTACTGTGATTACTGGAGACGGATCGATTTGACACAGTCACAGATTAATTATTATTATTGTTTAATCTGTGAATTTAAAGGTTGAGCTCTTGTCTCTGCAGCATCGCAATGCTTCACGTGTTGATAGGAAATGTGGATTGGAGATCGGTGTGTGAGAAGGTGGTAATGTGTTGGCATGGTAACGTACCCATTTTGCTCCTCCCTTCAAGTAGGCAGTGCATTAAACAGAAAAGACAAAGTTTGAACAGAGCAGAGCCTCCATCCTTTGTTTACAGCCTATTCATTACAAATACTAAAGCTGATTATGTCACTGTGGCTCTCACCATTTTTGGGTGTCTTCCTGTGCTGTTTCCCCTCGCTGGGTGTGGCCACAGGTCGGGTGCTTTCTTCTGCTGACTCCCTGCCGCTCGATTGGTCGCTTCCTAACGAGTCGCCGTCTGATGGGCTGAGCCTGACAATGGACACAACAGGTAAATGGTAAATGGCCTGCATTTGTATAGCGCTTTTCTAGTCCCTAAGGACCCCAAAGCGCTTCACACTACATTCAGTCATTCACCCATTCACACACTGGCGATGGCAAGCTACATTGTAGCCACAGCTGCCGGATTAAGTAAAATTTTGAGATACTTCAGTAAAAATGTTCGATGTCGACGATTTCTCTGAATGAAAAATAATCGTGTCAACGAGCCAGTGAAGTTCATATTCTATATTTTTTAACAAGTTTGTTTAATAAGTCACAACATATTCCTAACCTCCCCCTGCGGCGGCTCAGCCGCGACACCTTGGTGGATGATCCTTTGGATTTGGGGGTGTTGAGGTCTCCGCCATCGGAGGGCGTGGCTTCCTTTACTGGTGCAGGAAGTGGACCGGACTCCTGGATCACCATGATGTCATCCTTACTGTGCTGACCCAGGTGAAGCTTTGCAAAGTCGAAGCCTTTAACGCTGGGAGCCTGAAGCTGACAGAGGATATGGATCAGGGGTCAGTAAGGTAACAAAAACATCATGTTGGTGGCTAAAATCCTAAGATTGCAGACACAGAGGACAGAAAAACACCAGGTGTCATCGCCTGTTAATTTTAAAGTGCCAGTCCTTTTTGTTGACCTCTGACCTTTTGCCTCTGCTGGATGGTGTTAATGGCGTCCGGCTGGAACTCAAGCTTCTCGGAACCGCAGAGCTTCCAGTACAGGATGATGATGATGAAGACGGCCAGTACAACCGGGACAACAACACCGACAATCAGCCAGATGCTGCTGCTCTGAGTCTCAGCTGGAGGGACAGAGATCGTCTCCACAGCTGGAAACAGAATCAAAAAGATCAAACTTTATCAATATGACACTTTCTGAACCAATCAGAAGCAGTTTGGACACACTCAGCATTGGACTCACGTTGGGCCAGCGGTCTCTGCACACGGTGTCCAAGGACAATGGCGGCCCTTTGAAGGTCCACACGGTTCAGAGTGGCGGCGGTCACCTCAGCAGGGACCCTCTCTCCACCGGGACCCTCCACAAAGTAAAAGACCTCCAGAGGGCGCTCTGCCCCTGACAGCCTGGAGACCCGCACCACCTGAGACACAACCAGTTCAGTGCACATTCACATTGTACAGGTACACACACCTCTGTCTGGTGGCATTACATCAGCCATCATTGCCTTGTGCGTGTACCTGTAGACTGTTGTTGCCCACTGCTGTGGCTCTCTTCCAGCGCCTCCTACTGGTTTCCTGCAGTCCCTCCTCCAACAGCAGAGCCAGGCGTCTCTCCAGACGAGCCTTAAAGCTTCTCTCAGCCACCAGCTGCTCCTGAACTCCCAGCAGGACTGATACCACACAAAGGGGAGTTCGTCAGAGCGAAGCTAACACATACCATCATCCACACAGTACAAAAACATCATACCAAAATGTAAAAAAAAGAGAGTGGGTTTCTTACCTGTACGGACCCAGGTGGAGCGCAGGTGGTGTGAAGTGTTGAGCTCAGGGTAGTGAAAGGCTGTTAACAGAAGTTTGATAAAAACGCTTTACATATTGTCGGTTTAATGTTTATTGTGACATGTGATGGGTTTGTGTATCGTCTCGTACGTTCAGCGATCTGCAGCGCAGGAAATCCCACGTAGAAGCTGAACTCCACCAGGCTGAGCTTCCTCAGGTGTTCACTGACCTCTGACCCCGGCAGGTAGCCCCGGCCATCCCGCACCGCAAACGTGATGTCGACGGGAACCTTCTGCTCCACCGCTGGCCAGGCCACGCTTATGGTGATGTTCAGCAACTGTGTGAAGAAGTAAAAGAAATTAGAAAAGCGAACGGCTTTAAATGGTGACCACACACGAGGCAGACTCACCTGTACGGTGGCGTTCCCTCCCTCATGTAATCTCTTCCGTGTCTCTGCGTACGCCATGGTGAGCCCTCTCTCCACCCGTTCACTGAAGTTGCAGACTCGGATGTCAACATGAGTGGGAACAAACTGCAGCACAGAGTGGATCTGATACCTGAGGTCAGGTATGGTGTACAGTGGTGAAACTGTGGGAATGGGGCCGAAGCGTGGCGGCGGTCGGCGGAGGGCATTGATGACGGACATGGCAGTGAAGATCAGCGGTCCCGACACAACACGAAAGGCAAAACTGGATGGAGTTCTTAGGAACTGAAAAGGAAACAACCAGGGAAGAGTGGAAAGTTATTAACAATTTTTAAGTTTAGCTTAATATCTAATAAGGATTCAGTAAAGTAAATGAATAAATGAAAGAGAAGGCATTAAAAAAATAAAGAAAAGTATGCATCAGATGGCATATTTTCATGGATTAAATGGTTTTTATTGATTTTTGTGTAATTTAAAAGCTTGGACCTTCTCCTGCTGCCTCTAACAGTCTATGGACTGATTTCTATGTGAAAGACTAAAATCTAAAGGATGTCAGGTTTATACTCCGAGTGTCTCGATGCCTCTGCTCCCAGTAAACAACAAGCTAACATTAGCTTAGAAACAGAGTTCACTATTACAAAGTTAATAAATGACTGGCTCCCAGCACAACGCAAACTCCACATAAGCATGAACCAGAACGTCAGTGACACAGTAACACACAGAGATCAGTCTCTGGTCATTGGTTGGTTGCTTTGGACAAACTAATGAGGAAGAAAATCCAGTGAGAAAGACAAATATTAGCCGATCATTGTCTGTGTGTTTGACTAAATTCTGACCAGTACTGCAGATAGAGTAGTGATTCTTGTGACTGCAGCCGAATGAGCTAAAAACAAACACTTCAGAGCGAGAACATTAGAGGACGGGCTGGGATTAGCCTGTTTCATGTGAAGTCTGTGAAGCAGGAGCTTGACTGTGAGGGGAAACCACAGTCAGCATCAGCAGGACGGAATCATGCAGATCTGAGAAGCAGCGATTCTGTTTGTACCTGCAGCTCCACTGAGCGGTTGAAGTCTTTTTTCAGAAGATCTCGGACCTGACTGAAACCAGCAGACGAGCCTTTGGAGCTGACTGCAGGGCACACAAACATGGAAGACATCAGTGATTAGACAGAACATGTGCAGCACCTGGAGGTACGGTCACATGACCTTCTAAGACTCTTACCTACTCTGACCAGGTACATTTCTGGCTTGGTGACATTGCACAGGTATTGTCTGGTGGGTGGTGTCTGGGCCACTCTGGGTGTGGTGACTGGAGGGGCTCTGGTCAGGCTGATGGCTGTGATTTGGGTGGTGGTGATGATGGCGGTGGTTGTTGTCGTGGTAGCCTTAGTAGTGGTTGCGGCCTTGGTGGGAGGAGCCTTTGCTGGCATCTCAGTGACCACTGTGGGCCTCTCTGGCCTCTCAGGGCGGGTGGGGGGTCCCAGTGGTGGAGGGGGAGGCACCCAGCTGGTGGTGTTGGACGGGGGTCGGGAAGGGTGCCTGCTTGGGACCGAGACATAGTCTTTGTGTTTTGGAGCAAGAGCAGTAGGGGTGGAAGGGATCTTGGGGGTGGCTGATGGAGCAGGTGTCTTCTCCTCACCTGTGAGGATAGGTGTAAGGATGAGGGGAGGTGTGGGCTGTCTTGGGGGATGCTTAGGCTCCAATCCTAGAGGAGCAATGGGGCTCGAGGATGGGGTAGAAGGAGGATGGTGGGTGTGTGTTGCTGTAGGTGTAAGGACAGGTTTGGAGTCGTTCTCATTTACCTTTTCCCTCTCCTTCTCCCTCTCCCTCTCCTTCTCCCTCTCCCGAGCCAACAGGTTTGTGTAGTACTCCAGACTGTTCATGTCAGGCAGCAGCAACTCCGTCGGCTCCAGTGGGATCATGTCCTCCAAGTCATAGTCCTCATCCCAGGTGGGGAAGACATCTGGATGGGCAGGCTGAGTGTGAAGGGGAATGTTGGGGGTTGAGGAGGAGGGGGAGAGGGGAAGTTTGGATGACAGTGAGAGGGTGGGGCGAGCAGGAAAGGAGGTGTCATAAGAGACCCAGTCCCCCCCATTGTCCCCATCATAGGGGTGGCTGGGCAGTGGCGTGGCGAGGGCCATCTCGTCACCTTCAGGTACCATGAAGGACAGAGTCTCCAGGTAGTCCCCAGACCCCCAGGCCTCCTCCAGTGAGGGCCCCTGTTCCCAGGGGGGAGGAGGAGTGAGGGTGGGCTGGCTATGTGGGGGAAGTGGTGGAGGTAGACTGGGGGACAGGAGGTCTGGAGGTCTCAGGAGGAGGTGGATCCCCTGAGCACCAGAGTCTGGGTCCTCTGCTGAGCCTGCACCACCACCGTTACTGTGGTATCCAGAGTCTGAGGGGTGGCTGGGAGGTGAGGGTCTAGAAGAGGTGGAGGATGATGATGGTGATGACGGATGTGACGAAGAATCAGTCGTTCTGTTGAATTCCAGCACAACTGTGGGCCAGAAGGACAGAAGTCGTGAATTTAAAAGCTCAACATTATACCTCAAGAGTGAGCGTGTGCCATAACCAGATTGTTACCAAACACGAGGGAATAAACCTGAAGGACCCTGAAAGAAACTGATAAACATGAACAAATCTGAAGACCCTGAAGACCCGAATAAACCTGAGGACTGGTAAGAACCTAGGGACCCTGAATAAACCTAAGTAAAAAGTAAGAAAGTAAAAGCAGATCTATGGAGGACGTTTCTATTTTTGTGCAAATCTAACTGAACTTTGTGCTATATTAACATAAAGGTAAAATAGTATCTGTAGATGGGAACACAAACTTTATTCTGTTTTTTATTCTAATTGCAGTCAGCTTTAATCTGAACAAAAAGAAGGAAAATAAAAAATATATCTCCGTTTTCTGGTGCCTGCATTGTAGAGGGTGACTTTGCTCTAAACAGGAAATGACAACAGTCACGGGTTAAAGTGGATTCAGCAGGTGGGGGAACACTAAAAAATCAGTTTTAGTGGCTCAGTGTGAGGAAAAAAATCAAACTCACAATACTTTCTACTGAGAGCTCCAGTAGATTTTCTTAATGTACAGGCTGTGATCAGCTGACCTGCTGCTCTTTGCGGATTTACACACCTGAATTCAACCAGATGTGAGCAGATGTTTCATGAGTTGTTCTGGCTGATTTCCATACACTGACAGTACACTGTTTATGCTGTCTTTATATCGTTTATATCATTGTTTTCTACATTAAATCCATCACAGTTCAGCAAACTAACCTGCTTATCCTGCACTAACTTGCAGAGGATTTTCATGCAGCCTTTAAATAACTCAGTTAAGTCTACCTCAGTTTGTTTAGCAGCATGATTCGCAATATGAAGAAACATAATTTCACATGTGCAAACCCAATATCTGATTCAAAAACATGTAAGCTTTCTTTTCTCTCCCTGTGAAATACAGCAGCTCAAAGAAAGGGCTGTAAACCGAAACTAATGAGCCTGTTTTGAAAATGTAAGGAATAGAAATCTCAGATACTTATTTAAAATGTAGGGAGTAAAAGTAAAAAGTCGTCAGAAAAAAAAAAGTGCAGATACCTAAAATCTGTAAGTAAGTACAGTAATGAAGTATTTGCACTTCATTTCTTTTGACCTCTGCCAGTGGCACACTCGTTTTTACAAACATATTAGTATTTTTGAATTATGATTTGAAACTGATCACAGCACAAAATAAAGAATAAACTCTGAAATGACAAAGCGTCACAAACACAGATCACCTTAATGAGACTGAGCTGGTTCAGCTTCTTTACAGCATTCATTCACACAGCAGAAACACACTCCTCTTTTTCCTCCCTTGCAGTCTCTTTAAAACCATTTGTCTTTATGACGTACGCACGCACACACACACACACACACACACACACACACACACACACACACAGCCTTGACTGGGTCTCTTTCATCTGGTCTTGGCCTTGTTGCCGTGGTGACGCCGTGCTTTGCGGCAGCATCACATGCAGAACAGAGACGAGTCATTGGTATTCAGGAGACGACGCCCTCTCACACACAGACAGACAGACTGATCGATAGATGCAGAAAATATTTATCATTTTTTAATTATAAAGAATCTCTTCAGATTGATGCACTAGGCTAACTGCTAACCTGCATTTATCTGAGCTCCTGTATTTACTGCTCTCAGCTCTGAGAAACATCTCCTGTTATTCCTGACTCTGAGGTGCCCTCACAGAACAGCTGTGGCTGAGGTGTTTTATGGCAGCACATCTGCTTCTGTACTCCATCACATTTATTTTAAAGCGTTGGGTCCTTCTGATTTGCAGTCTAAAATATAAATCTACTCAAATATGACACGATAGTATTATAGATAATCTCCTCAGCAGTAAACCTTATTCTTCTTTCACCTGCTTCCATTAGGGGGTGCCAAAGTGGATCATCTGCCTCCATCTCCCAGCATCCTCCTCTCACACTGACAACTCAGCAGTCCTCCTTCACTACATCTATGAACCTCCTCTGAGGTGTTCCTTTTCTCCTCCATCTTCATCCTCTGCCCATGCTTAGACCATCTCAGGCTTCCCACTTCACTTTGTTTATTTACAGTTTTTTTATTCACTAAGCGTTCATTATGTGCTTGCTGAGCTCTCACATCTGTTTTATTTCACATCTGCGTAGCTCTGACGTCTCATGGCACAGGTGCTCTATAGAAGAGCAGGTGGAGAATAAAAAAATTAGCCCAGGGAATTGAGCTACATTTCATTGTGGATGTATGACCATGTGATGTTTGTGGTTTTTCTTTCAGTGCACTGAAACAAGTTTCTACGTCTTCATCAGGTTGGAAAAACTCTTCTTCAGTCTGAATTAAAACACAGCCATGGGTTGAAATCTGACATCCATAATGCAACATGTGATCCACAGAGGGCACTATAATAAACACACACTCCCCGAATCTGTCATCTCTAACACAAGTCCTGAAATGTCGAGTGACGTTTCAGGACTAAAAGTGACATCACACCAACACAGTCACAACCAGCTGACCTCTGAGAGCTGTTTGTGATGAAGCAGCTTCCTGCTGCCTACATCTGATCAGCTGATGTCAGTGTAAACCTCCACAGTCTGACATCAGCAGGTCATGTGACTCTGTGTGTGCGTGAGTCAGTAATGTGGGAGGATGACAATATGGAGCTAAAATGAGACTCAGAAGAAGATTCCTGCACTGCAGTCCTTTTGAGGAAGTCCATGTTCATTTCCTGCTGTGTACAGATGGCTCAGAGGTCAGAGGTCAACATTAACAGCTAACAGCACCTAGCAAGGTTACCTGCAGCAGGTGAACTTGAGGTCACCATGGAAACCAATGTGCCAGCCACCAGCAGGACCACACCTAGTGTTTGTCTGCAGGCCGAGGTTCTGCGTTCCATCCTGGTCCTGGTGCTGGAGCTGGGGCCTGGCGAGGTCACAGCGTCCATCGTCCTCAAAGGACCGGCGGTGCGGTCCCACTACAAAGAGCCGAAGGCCCCTCAGGAGGACCTGAGTAGCATAGAACAGCAGTCAGAAAATGTGTGTCCTGCAGGGTTCTCACCGAGCACAGGAGAACATTCTCCTGCTGGATGATGACATCATCAAACGGATCAGGAAAGATTCAGCTAAAACTCTTTTTTACCTTCATCGTTAGTTACTTTAAAAATAAAGGCTGTAAAGTTGTGTGGAGTAGTGTGTGACCCTCTGATGGGAAGGTTCATAGTTGAAACAATTCATCAAAGTTTGAAATAACAAATCTAACTATCAGCCTGACGCATTAGCTTTTGTCTCCGAACTAAAGTCCCAGCAAGTTCTGATACCCTTCCATCCACCCTGACCTCCTCCCTGCTCCAACTCAGACTACAGCTGGCCTGCTGTGGATGTTTAGGTCTGATGCTGAAACCAGTGTTTATGGACTGACGCTGTCAGATAGGAGAGAGACCAATATTCTCGATGCACACCGTCTGTGAGAGCTTTGCTGCAAAGGTAACAGTGATGAAAGAAAAACACTAAAGTGCCTCATTACAGTCCAGCATGAAGCTGAGAAGACTCTGAAGCAGTGAAAAAGTAGGAACCCAGGGACAGGCGGTGCTGCAGAAGCATTCATTGTGAAGCAGACGTGCTGCTTTGAAAACAGACAAAGACTTGCAGCAAAGACTCAAAAGACTCCAAGTAGATGCACGTATGTCATAAACAAACTCCTACATCACCTCATTCTTGAGTTATTACATTTACAAACTTGGGTGTCCTCGCTGCCCCCCAGTGCCATGACGACATACCCCATCGGACTTTTACGGTTCAGGGGTAAAATCCCCCAAAATCCTCTGCTTAAAGGATCTGAAGGTTTTTACGTGCTGTAGACCCTGCAGCAAACATTTTACTGTGACTGTGCCCTCTAGTGGTGGAAGTGCTTGGTGCTTGGTGTCCTGATGTCCTGATGTCTTATTTTGGAGGACAGCATGAAAACGTCTAAAGCCACCCCATAACAAACCCACGACCTAAAGACTGTGGAACATGCTCATTCATTTGGTTTTAGGGTGTTCTGCTGAAGGCTGCAGGGAGGAGGTCGGGTGGATGGACGGGACAACAAAGACACAGAATGATGTTAGTCTAATATTTCAAACTGTACTCGTAAAGAATTGGGTACCTTAAACTGGGGCTGTTCAGCCTGGATAAAACCCCTCTGAAACTGAAACACGGAGCGCTAAAAATGCTCTGATGTTGCTTCGAGAGCAGCTCAGGTCTGAATGAAGATCACAGCTGACATTTCTGACAGCATGCAGAGCGGGGTCAGGATCAGGGCTGCCACACCATCAGAAGGTCAGTTAAACATGTACCTGCTGCTGGACCCTCACACCCGAATCACCTGATTTCAGCAGCTTCACATCCTTCATTCTGGAAGGGTGGAGGACATAAACCCAGAACATCTAGGCTTAGGCTACAGTCTAACTCTGAACCTGAAACACTTTCTCTGTGAAGATGATGAAGACCTGCTCCAACCTGCGGGTGGAGCATCTGGACCACTGACTTATTACTTCATTGTCCAGGTTTGTGATGAAGGCTAGCGGGGCTTTAATCTGCACATATTTCTGATCTCGTCTCAACTTTAACATCAGCACTTCCCTGTGAGTCAGCTCATCGTAACCAGGCTGAGCTGAGGACAGCTCTCAGGTAATATTAATAAAGAGATTACACGCAGTGTCACGTGATCCCTGCTGCTCCTCACAGCCCCTCAGTACCGAGCAAAAAGGGAGCTCTGCTTTCTCTGCAGAGCACGATTACAAATGGGTCACTGTCCCAGACCCCGGAGCCTACGAGGGTGTGCGGCTGAAGCAGGAGGCTTCAGGCTCGCCTCCACCTGCGGGGATTTTTCTGTTTGCGCAAAACATGAAAATGTCGGTTTGAAGGATTTGCATAAAGAACCTTCAAAAATGATCAATCAGTCAATAAATCAACCATCGATCAATAAGTGAAACCACAAAGACGTGACGGTGAATATTTAAAAGGTATCCAGCTGTTTGTCTGACCGGCTTTCACAACTGTGCCTAATAAAGTGACAGGTTGGTATATTCTCTGTCAGTCCGGGTTTTTGTGCTCTGCTCGGCTCCGTTTCCAGAACACTCACTCCTCTGCCGGTCTGGCCCGGCTCGGCCTCCTCTCAGATTGACCCCATTATCGGACAGATGCTAACTGCCTCCACCCGCCCGCCGAGTCCGCGAGGTGGAGGCTGCATCCGCCCCGCATGTTCGTGTCCGGGGCTGATATGCCCCCCTCCCCCTTCCCCCGGCACGCTCCGGTCCGGTCCGGCACGGCCCAGTTTACCGTGAGGACGACGCTGCCTCCGGTGCACGGCTGAAGGAGCCTCGCTTCTTATAGCGGCCGCGGACACACAGAGCCGCAGACCCGGGATCACATTCAGACTGCAAGCCGGGCCGGGCCGGGCCGAGCCGGGCTATTCTCACTGAGTCTCTGCCACGGCGGAGACCTACCTGCCATCCTGGAGATGCGGTTCGGGCGCGTCACGCCTCTCCAAGCCGCGCAGCGCGCTCCCTGCGTGGGGAAGAAGAAGGAGGCGGAGAGTCCCCGCAGAATCACACCTCCTCCTCTTCTCCTCCTCGGAAACAGCAGCAATCAGCCTCCACCGCCCGGTGGTGTCGGTGCTGTCCGAACCCGTCACATTCACAGCGCGTCCGGTTCCGGTACCAGTCCAGCCGGCCCCTCCCAGCATCATCTGACCCGACCTGCAAGTCAAAGCGCTTCTTCTCACACACGGACCGTTATTTGAACCGGCACCGGCACAGGGCCAGGACAGCCGGATCTGACCATGAAAATGAAACAGCAGAGAACTGCTCAGCTTTTATTTTATGAAGCCAACAAAAACACACACACACTCTCTCTCTCTCTCTCTCTCTCTCTCTCACGCACGCACACACTCTCTCTCTCTCTTTCTCTCTCGCACGCACACACACTCTCTCTCTCTCTCGCACGCACGCACACACACTCTCTCTCTCTCGCTCTCTCTCTCTCTCTCGCACGCACGCACACACACTCTCTCTCTCTCTCTCGCACACACACACACACAAACGCACAGACTCTGCTCATGTTTTATGCTTCATGCAGACCTGGGCCACGGGCACAGCGGTACACTGGTTAGCAGGAAGGTTGTGGGTTTGAATCCCGTGGTCAGTTGGGCTCTGCGTGTGTGTTTGGTAACAGCTGACTTAATTCAGGTGTGTGAATGTGAGTAATAAAGTGCTCTGATTGGTCAGTTAGACTGGAAAAGATTAAGATACCAACCAGTTTATTTGAATGCTGCTGTTTCTGTTGAAGGTCACCCTCCGTATTTTCACCTTAAAGATGAACTGAGCACTCCTACAGAGAACAGCTGATACTCGACAACAGTGCAGCCATAATAGAGGAAGCCTGCTCTGAACGGACCGACGTCACGGGCGTTCCAGTCTGTGCTGAAGTTTGAGTCTGCAGTAACTGCAGTAATGTTTCATATTTAGTTCAGTTAACGATCGCGGCCGTTTCTTTGGGTCTGTGAGGGGTCACCAGGATTCTGTGATCACATGACTCAATTTTCAAACTGTTGGTTTAAGGAAATTATGGATGAGGACACCAAATAAAAAGAAAGGTAGACTCAGAGTCTCTGACACCAGATCGTCCTGCAGCTGAGAGAGCCACAGAGCTCAAACTAAAGACATTAATAAAAGGCTCCAATAAGAATCACTCCATTTTATTTACAGCACCAAATTAACAACAGTGACCTCAAGGTGCTTTATATTGCCTAAAGCCCATACAAAAATAGAAATACAGGTAGAATAAATTTCCCCCACACAGGCACATACACACAGAGAAGCAGAAAATAATAGAAGTGGTTAACATGCTCAGTGAATGCATCAGTAATCATTTACAGACGTCCAGGAAGTGATGAAATCTTGAGCAGCAGCACCTGCTACTGTGATAAGGCACCCAGCCTGGTCCAGTCAACATAATCGGGTCACATTTGACTTCCTAACACCGGCCTCTCCACCTCCTCCCGGGAGACGAAGCGAGGGCGACGGCGGACTTTCCTCTTGGTGTTGTGCTTGTGGTTCCTCTGGTACATGTCTGCAGAGAGAGAGAGAACATGCTTAGACACCATCAGGAAGCGGTAACAGAGGAACACACTGGGACCTGAAGCCTAAAGGCTGGGATGTGTCTATGTGCTGAATCAGGGCATGCCATTGTGTCTGGGACATTCCCAAAATTCATTCTGGGATTCTGGAAGTTTCTGTTGGAATCGTCACCTCTGACTTTCCTGCCCTGACTGTGGCACTCACTGTGGAACTGTGAGTCCCCACATGGAGGGATGCTGGACTTGTTCTGGGCCTAACCTGACCACTTCATTAACTCACAGTTACACCTGGGATGCAGGTGACAGGAAGTAGTACCTTTGAAGCTGATGATGTACTCTCTGTAGCCTTTCACCACTCTGACTTTAGCTCTTCTGTCAGACAGGTACTTCTTCTCCAGAGTGCAGGATGTCTCCGATGTGGAGCGCAGCTTCTCATCCTGAAGGACGTACGAGACAGACATCAGACCTGGAGCTAAATAAACATTTTCTGTATTCCTCTACAGCTCGCTCCCACACAGTGATCCTAAAGGTGCTCCAACTCACCAACTCTCCATATTCCACCCAGTTCCCATGGTCCCCCTTGTAGTACCACAGCCATTTGGTGGTCAGTGTGTAGTATAACGGCTTCTTCACGGAGGAAACTGTGGAGAGACGGCGAACAGGCTGCATCCCTCGAGTCATCGTGATGAAGTCGATGGTCTGAACACCAGCGCTGAAAAACATGGCAGCTGTGAGTGGCTGATGCATGAAAAACATCAACAACTTGCACTCATTGTGACCTCTGACCTCTCAGTCCTGGACGGGTCACAGAAGTCTCGCTCAATGTCCTCCATGTTCTGCAGCTCCGTCCAGGTGCTGCCATCTAGAACCTCCCACTTATACGGCAGGTGGAAGTGCACCTGCAGGCACGAGTCTGCAGAGAGACCGAAAGACTGAGGCGAGGCCAATGAGCACGAACACGCCCACAGAAAACTCAGCGCAACCAGCAGGAAATCATAAAAATCACACAATCATACAATCACAAAATAACAAAAATGATATTAATAATAAAATATTAATAATTAAAAATAAATAACAATCAAACAGGACTGTACAGATGAAAAATAAAGGAAATCAAAACAATGAGCACAAAATAATACATTTTTCCCCCACTGGCAGATTTGACAGAAAACGTTATCTAGGAAGACAAATTTGAATAAATTATAATTTATAAACTTCAACTCTTTTGAACATGATGTCATGTATATACATTAAATATTTGCACTGAAGAAGATTAAATAAAAGAAAATTTGATATTTTAAACTGTATGTTTCCAGAGAAACCAATCAGATGCCAGCAAGGCACGAAAAATATTTTAGGTTTTAGTGAGAAAACAAATAAATCTTTATTTATAAAGAGTGAGTCAGCTTCATGTTGGAGTCTGTACTTCTACCCTGTGCTGCCACCTACTGGATGCACACGACTAAGTGCACAGCGGGAGGCTGAAAGAGACTTCCTGTGTGCAGTTTCCTCTCAGCCAATCAGATCCTCGCATGAAGAAAGTAGGAGAACTCACCCTGAAACTTGCATCTGTTCCTGAAGAAGTGCAGGCAGATCTCCAGAGAGTGAGACGGCTCAGGAACAATGTCTGAAACATAAAGAGCCGAAGTCACGGTACAGAGCGCCTCCTTGTGTTCACGTCAGTAACATGTAATCAGGTAATAACACACACATAGACACTGAACGCCATGTATGAAATCTGAATCTTGTGTCATGTTTATGGATAACCTCCTCATATTTGTGTAGCATTATCAGATTATCACACTGAAACACCAGCTTCGTAACATTATTTATATTTTTGGCAATTATGACTTCAGTGAGGAGACATTGTTGTGTCTGTGAGGCAGTAGTCGCTTGTATAAAAGGCTTTTTTTCTTCCATATTTATGGAATTATTTTCTCCTCTTTATGGAGCAGATTTCTAATACTGATCTGACTTTTCCTGATCTGCAGGTTTCCTCCTCTATCCTCACAGTGATTAGACGGTCAAGGTTCTCAGGATCAGCAGGTTCTGTTTCAGGCTTCAGTCTCACCCATGGAGGTGGTGGAGGTGGAGGCCGCTCTGAGCTGGTGGATGTTGCTGTAGATGGAAGGCAGGTTGTGGATGATGTCACAGCTCAGTCCTCTCTCCTCCAGCATGTGGCGCCCGTGCTCGTCAACGGCATGCAACCGTTTGCACTTTTTTCCAAAGATGCAGTCACCCTGCACGAAGTGCTGGCACAGGTGCACTTTGGTGCAGTCGCCCTGGAAACTACAGCAGCCGTGAGGCCCCGAGCCTTTGTTATAGTGCACACACACCTGAGCGAGCGAGCAAGCGAGAGCGAGAGAGAGAGAAAACATACAGAGCCTTCATGATTGGGTTAGAGAGAGTGTGTGTGATTTTTTTAAGGATCCAGCTGTCAATCACATTTTTACTGAAAGTCCCTTAAAAGCAGTGTTTGTCACAAACGTCACAAATGTTGAAGTGATGAAGTAAATGCAGACTCGGCTAAATAGGATACATAAATGATTAGAGTAAGGGTTGTCAAACTTACAGCCCGTGAGATACATTCATATGCCAGTCACAGCTGGACTGGCCATCGGGCATTCCATTTGCCCGATGGGTGGATGGTGATTTCTCGCTTTTAATGGGCCGATGTTTGTTTTGGGTTGTTTGTTTGTTTTGTAACGGTATAAACAATGGAAGGTGGTGGATTGGCCAATTAGTCATGATCTACTCTGGGCTGGACCAATTACAATACATCCGTATTGCGGTGAAAAGGAAAGCGATTTGTCCCGTACTTCAGCTAGAATGAAAAAAGAGACAACGCTGGAGTTATACTGTGTCTTTACGCTGTCAGCTGCCTCTTCTTCTCTCATTCTCTCCCCTTCCCTCTCATGTTGCTACTTCAACCATGAAACTGATCAATGATCAGCTGATTGGCTTTTCTGTCTCAAGTCTCATCTCTCTTTGGCCCACCTGTTTGGCCCACTTTGCACCAGAAAGAGGAAACCACCAGATGTTGCGCTAAACAACAGCAGCACGTTTAAGCTTGATCAGCTGTTGTTAGAATTTATTTAATATTAATTTCTAGTATCAGCTGATGTTTGTTGGAGCCACAGCTGTAACAGCTGCTGGTTTGGATATGTGGTGAAGATGAAACCAGGAGATGTCCTTACTGAATCATCAGAGTTGAACAGGTGGTGGAGAAACAGGTTTACCTTTTAGGTGACAGGAATGATTTGAAGGGAAGTTATGAACTGTTTCTGAGAGGCAAATAACACCAGGATCTTGTTCTACATAGCTGACAGCTGGTAACTGTTCAGGGGCGGGTCTAGCAAAGTTTTGCCAGGGGGCCAGGTAGGGCATTAACAGGGAAAGGCGGGTCAGTACGCGGGAGTCGGGTCTTCAGCCTTTTAAGTGGTCCAACCCACTTAAAAGGTCAAAGTTCGCTTTATGTGGCCCGCTGTGTAAAATGACCCCCCTGCATTAGTTTCTGGTTACCTGAGGATCCTCGGTCATGTCCAACTTTCGATTTTTTATTTTTCATTTTTCATTTTTGATTTTTTTTTTTTTGTTTTACTTTCAGTTTCAGTTTCTTCTTCTGTGGATGTTACGTGACTAAAGAAGCTCTGTGTCCTCATGTGAGGCAAACAAATGGTGAGTCTGTTGCCATGGTGATCTCATACATGCTGCGTTTCATCACTTTCTTATTCACTTTTTTTTTCTTCAGGAGCGTCCCACGAATCTGTGCACAGTTGCGTTTCTTGTGTAAAGGGCAGAGTCGTTTCATCTGCTAACACTGAGCACGTCTCCTGAGGAACAGCCTGTGACGTCAGGTGAGTGAGGTGTGGGCGTTACCTCGGGCAGCAGCGCCGGGTCGTTGAGCAGCAGCAGCAGGAAGAGCTCGTCCTCGTTTAGCTGCTGCAGCGAGCACTCTTTCAGCAGCCTGGAGTTATGATCAGACCGCAGGTCGTGGGATGATCGACATGGTTTCCTGTGAGGAGGTACATTTACCATCAGCTCCTCTCACCCCGCTGTCAATACCAGTCAATCAACCAATCAGTCCATCAGTCAATCAATCAGTCAGACAGATAGATAATGGATCAGTGGTGCATGCTGTAGCAGGTGAGTGTTTTCAGGACTGAAGCTGGTTTGTGATGATCGTCTGCAGAATCAGTTAGCATGGTGATGCAAACACGTAGGAAGTGAAACTTCCTAGTGGCAAGTGCTACCCTAAAAGAATCCCTTGCCACCCCAAGTGCCACCCCAGTTTTGCATATGACAGTGTTGTTTATTAAAATAAGATAGCATTAACAGTTTGAGCGTAGTTACAGTGAATATAAATGCTAAAACTGAATATATTGCATAGTGTTCTCCCCTCCACCATTAACAAATGGTTCAGCCCATAGCGGGACCGGCTTTTTTCTTGTTTTCAGTAGCAAGCGATGGTTATGCTTGTGCCAGAGCACATTTTGAACAACACCATGGGAATTTCGCTTTTTACACAGGTGGTTGGATGTTACACTGTGGAAATGGAAGGCACAGACCTATGCCCTGATTAGGAACCTACTCAGTCCGGTCAAGCCAGGGGATCGTTCTTATGCTGAGTTGGTGGGATTATTGAACAATCATTTTCACCCTAAGCCGAGTGAAACTGTGCAGCGGTGGAAGTTTAACACACGGAATAGAAGGCCGGAGGAAAGTGTGGGCGATTATGTAGCGGAGCTAAGGAAGCTCGCACAGGACTAACTTTGGAGACTCCCTGACGGTGATGCTGCGGGATCGTTTAATATGTGGAATAAGCGACGACAGAATACAGCACAGATTGTTAGCAGAGGATTTGCTAACATTTGAAAAGGCGCTGAAGTTTGCTCAAGCAATGGAGGCTGCTAACAGAGACATTGTGGATTTGAAGAGCATGACGGAACAGTCGCGATTCACTAAAGGATTAGGAGCGGTGAACAAGATGGAGGACGGCGGCTCGACGTCACAACAGGTTGTCAGGAAGTGCTACAGATGTGGAGGGCTAAATCATGTGGCCAAGGACTGCAGGTTTGTTTCAGAAAAATGCCACAACTGTGGAAAGGTGGAACACATAAAAAGGGTCTGCCGAATGAAAATGGAACAAAAAGGAGGGCGTGGCAGACAAGGTAAACAAGCCCATTTCTTGGAAGAGGAGAATGTGGAGAGTGAGGAAGAAGGAGCTGAAATGCACCACATAAAGGCAAGTGTGACTATGTATAATGTGCATGAGGAGATTAGCATCCCAAGGGAAGAACCCATCAGACAGAAGCTAAAAGTAAATGGACAGAATGTGACATTTGAAGTAGACACAGGCTGTGGTTACACTATCATGTCGAAGGAGTCATTAAAAAAAACTTTTTGAAGGCAGTAATGCGCCCAAAGTAAGCAAGTGTGGAATCAAACTGAGAACGTATGGAGGCCACAAGGTACCCGTGTGGGGAGCAGCCCAAGTGCAGGTGGAATTCAGAGACAGTAAGAAAACACTGGATGTGGTGGTGGTTGAAGGGGCTGGAACTAGTTTGATGGGTCGGGGATGGATTAAGGCCCTCCAATTAGACTGGCAACCTGTACATAAGATAGAAGGCAGAGATGATGCCTTACAGCGGATACTGGCCAGACATGAAACAGTGTTTAAGGATGAGTTGGGAACGCTGAAGGGGTTTGCAGCAAAGATACATGTAGCCAGTGATGCCAAACCGTGCTTCTATAAGCCCCGATCAGTTCCGTTTGCTATGAAAAAGAAAGTGGAGCAGGAACTGGAGAGACTGTTGGAGGAGAAGATCATCCAACCAGTGAAATTCTCAGAGTGGGCCGCACCCATTGTACCCACACTAAAGCCAGACTCCAGCGCCAGAATTTGTGGTGACTACAAACTGACTGTTAACAAGGTGTCGCCTGTAGAACAATACCCCATTCCACGAATGGAGGACATGATAGCGGGGCTGGCGGGAGGAGAAAAATACACCAAGTTAGATATGAGTCACGCATACAACAGGTTGTACTTGATGAGGAATCTAGAAAGTATGTCACAGTGAACACACACAGGGGTTTGTTTACATACACCAGGTTGCCATTTGGTGTGAGTTCAAGTCCTGCCATTTTTAAGCGCACCATGGAGAGTGTGTTGCAAGTAGGGCTGGGCCATATTATACCGTTCACGGTAATACCGGTATAATGTTAGGCAACGATAGGAAAATGAAATATCGCGATAGAATGGGAGTAAAACGCGCATGCGCAGTGCCTTTGTTTACATACGCACATGGCCGATTGTTGAGTGAAACAGATGATCCAGAATTGGTTTGTAAAAATGGTGCAACTTCCGTGATGTGGAACTGGTTTGGTGTTTGTCCGTCAGATACACAACAAAGCACATTTTTTTGCAGAACATGCAAGCGGCCGTTGTTATTGTCGTATTTGTCGGACTAAGATGCTCTTAAATCTGGGAGTAATCTGGGTCCTAAACTCCGTATGCTTCAGGTCAAACAACACTGCAGCATCACTTAGAGTTAAAAACTGTCTAAATTCTTTCATCTTTAATAAAACGATCAGCATTGCTGCTTTACGAGGTGTAACTATAAAGTTTAACTTCCAGGCATCCATGAAAACAAAAGTTATTACATTTAACGGAGTTAGAAGTTAGCAGGAAGCTAGCGGAAGTTAGCTCGCTAGTTTCGCTAGTTACCTAAGCATGATATTGCATGTTCTGACTGAGAGATTTCTGAAAAAAATCAAACGTACACCTCTGCTATCACTTCCAACATAAATGAAGACAGGAAACTAAACAGCAGTGACGTTTGTAGGGTTACTGAAGTTGGGCTAGCTGGTATATAATGATGTGCTACGTGATCGCTAGCGACACAGCTATGTTAGCATAACATAAACAGTGAAGCTGGAAGACGAACACTAACACTTTTCCACTTATAAAAGTTAACGTGAAGGTTCTTCATGGTTAGAGACAAATGCAATCGCATGGCAGGATGCTGTAAACGGACCAAACTTCAGTCAGGAGAACAACTGAGATAATCCATCCACAATACGAGGTTAGTCATTAATATACTGCAACAACATGGGAATAGAGCAGCTGCCAGAGAATTCAACATTAAGGAATCAATGGTACAGAAATGGAGGAAGGAAGAAGAATGAGTTTAATAAAGTTTGATTTATCTGACTGCTTTGTTTCGCTTAATGTGCCTTATAATCCCGTGCACCTTATGGTCCAAAAAATGCGTACTGCACACTGCAGTTTAATGTTGCAAAGCACCTCTTTTTAACTTCAGTGGATATTATACATGGTTATGCTCAGGACATGTCAGCCCATTTCTAGTGGAAATGCCTTTTGGTTAAACTTTCAGCAAGCAATTTGCATTTGTACTGTTACATTTTTATAAAGCTTTAATGTACATAAAAACCAGCTTCTTGTTTAAGTGAATATAAATGGAAGGTTGTCTTTTTGCGCTAGTAATGTTGTGGAGTTGTATTTTGTCTTGCATCAATTATATCGTCGGTTATATCGTTATCGCAAATTTTCAAATATATATCGTGATAAATATTTTTGGCCATATCGCCCTGCTCTAGTTGCAAGGTCTGACCAATGTCGCAGTGTATCTGGATGACATCATCCTGACGGGAAAGAATGACAAAGAACATCTTCAAACACTGGATGGAGTGCTGCAGCAGTTGGAGGAGGCGGGCCTGCGCTTAAAAAGGAGCAAATGTCAATTCATGGAGAAGGAAGTGACATTTTTAGGACATCGGGTAGATAAGACCGGTTTACATCCAGTGCCAGCAAAAGTGAAAGCAGTGCAGGAGGCGCCACCCCCAAAATCAGTGACAGAGCTCAAAGCTTATTTGGGGTTGTTGAACTTCTATAATAAGTTCTTGCCAAACTTGTCCACACTGTTGGCCCCACTGCACAAGCTTCTGAGAAAGGGGGAACCATGGTGTTGGGGACCAACACAGGAGAAGGTTTTCTGCAAATCAAAGGAACTGTTGCAGTCAAGCAGTGTATTGGTACACTATGATGAGCAAAAGGATTTAATTCTTTCTTGCGATGCGTCCCCCTATGGAGTGGGAGCAGTACTAGCTCACCGCATGCCAGATGGTCAGGAAAAACCCATTGGGTTTGCATCGCGTACCCTGAATACAGCAGAAAAAAAACTACTCACAGCTGGATGAAGAAGGATTGGCTGTAATATTTGGTGTACAGTATTTTCATACGTACCTGTACGGCAGGAAGTTCATGATTATCACGGATCATAAGCCATTGATAAGTTTGTTCCATGAGTTGAAGGCCGTCCCTCAGATGGCATCACAGAGGATCATGCGATGGGCGGTGTTATTAAGAGCCTATGAGTATGTCATTAAATACAGAGAAGGCAAAAATAACAGTAATGCTGATGGTCTGAGTCGTCTCCCTCTTCCAGAGAACCTCCCTAAAGAGGTGGCAGCTGAGGACCAAGTGTTGATGGTAGATCAGGACCAGGAGGGCGTGATGACATCTGAGCAGCTGCAAAGATGGACAACCAAAGATCCCATACTCTCCAGAGTGCGTGAGTATGCTTTGAGAGGATGGCCCACTACGCAGCATCCTAATTTTCAGCCCTACAGACAGAGACAACAGGAGCTGAGTGTGCAGGATGGGTGTGTGCTGTGGGGGGCGAGGGTGGTGATACCAGAACGACGTCGACGCCCCCTTTTGGAACAGCTACATCAGTCACACCCAGGAATGAGCCGCATGAAGGGCCTGGCCAGAAGCTACATGTGGTGGCCGCATATGGAGAATGACATTGAAGACAAGGTGAGGTCCTGCAGTACATGTCAAGAACATAGACACAGGCCGCAAGAGGCACCGCTACACCCCTGGGAGTGGCCAGAAAAGCCCTGGAGAAGGATACATATCGATTATGCAGGCCCGTTTTTGGGTAAAATGTTCTTAGTAATAGTGGACGCCCACTCCAAATGGTTAGATGTGTATCCAGTTCCATCCGCTACAGCAGCTGCAACCATAGACTGCCTGAGAAACTGTTTCAGCACGCACGGCCTTCCTGAGATGGTGGTCTCAGATAATGCCCAGTATTTTGTAAGGGCACAAACTAAAGAGTTCATGGCAAAGAACGGAATCACTCACGTCACCTCTGCTCCATATCACCCAGCATCCAATGGGTTAGCAGAAAGAGCAGTGCAAACGTTCAAAGAACTCATGAAAAAGAGTACTGGAGACACACTGGCAACCAAGTTAAACAGGGCTCTGTTTAGTTACAGAATCACACCACAGTCCACAACAGGGAAGTCTCCCGCTGAGTTGATGATGGGCCGGAAGTTGAGGTGTACTCTTGATCTCATACACCCTGACTTGAAACAGAAAGTGACAGCAAAACAAGATAGCCAAAGACTGTATCATGATAGACATGCCAAGGAGCGCATGTTTGTTATTGGAGACACAGTATATACCAGAAACTATGGCAGAGGACCCAAATGGATACCAGGACTTATACAGGAGATGACGGGGCCTGTTTCCTACTTGGTGATGCTGGGCAATGGGACAGTGGTGAGGCGTCACGTCGATCAGCTGTTTGCCCGCCTGGAGCCGTGCCTGGCAGCAGGAATGCCTGAAGGCCACCCAGGCGAGCCCCCAAAGGCAGCCCCAAACATCAGCGCTGAGACAGGAGACGAGGATGAGAGACACATGGAGGTGCAAGTTACACCAGTGGTGAAGCCACATATGGAGAGTAGTGATTCACTGGAATCACCTGCCACTGGGTTACGGCGATCGCAAAGAACCAAGAGACCGCCGGAGCACCTGAGAGACTTTGTGCCGTGATTACGGTGAACTGTTATAGGTTAACCTAAGACTGTTGGACTAAAGGTTTTAAAGAAATTTAAATAAAGGCTGGGGACGGGGTTGTTGCATTTTAATAAAGGTGAAGTTTTTGTTTATGGGTATTTTCTGTAGTGATTAAAACTACAGAGTAGTTCCAGTTTAAGGGGGGAGGAATGTTATGTTGTGGCAGGGATTTGTCCACCAGGGGGCAACAGTTGTTGGAGAGCTTTCACTCTGTGGGGCGCATGTCCCGGTTCTCTTAATAAAGAAGTAACTGTGAGCTAAACATGGTCTCCGTGGTTCCTTAGTCTTAGGATATCACAAAAGCAAACCAACAAACACGAAAACACCAGACATTATGATACAGACTTATAATTTGCACCGATGTTTTTTCGAAATTCTATACATGAAAAGTGAGCGCGAGAGCCCTCGGTGCGCCTGCTCGCTGCTGAAGTCAAAGTAAACTTTATTGTCATCTCCGCTACATACAGGCCAGTATATAGAGAGACGATATAAGAAGAGTAAGAAAATAAATATACACTTTAGGACCAGGGGTAAAGGGATCAATAACAATTTAATATTTACAGTTTGATGATTTAAAGTCTCACACACAACCCGTCGAAAGGGGAGGAGAGCCTTGCTGCTTCCAAATAGAGCACATTTCATTCACAATGATGTAAATCCAAGCCCATTATGTATTCATGATTTGAATCCTGGGTTGTGTAAAATCTCAGAAATGCACCCTAGACAAAGTGAATCTGTGAACTAAGGTGTAGGTGTGTTAGATTATATTGTAGTGATCCTTTGGTTGAGGGATGGGTGCTCATACTGGAGTGCAAAATTAAAACCAACGTAAGATGGACAAGAAAAGTTCAAAGCCATCAGGTGCTCAGTTTAGAAAAAGAGAAAAGAAGAGGAGGAGAAACGAGCAAAAGATGCAGGTAAGCAGACGTGTCATTGGATAATGGCAGGTCATCCTGAAACAATCAGAATCAGAATACTTTATTAATCCCTAAGGAAATTATGTGCGTTACAGTTGCTCCAAGAAGAAATGGTAAAAATAGTAACAGTAACAGACTAAACTCCAAACAATACATTATGTTACAGATTTTAATATTAACTAGTCATTGTTAATTGTTGATTCGTCCTGTTCTCATTGTATGACGAATTATGATGGCTGTTTGGTAGCTGTTTGCATACTATGCATACTCTCTCTCTCTTCATATGTGTGTGTGTGTGTGTGTGTGTGTGTGTGTGTGTGTGTACAACAGTTTTATGTTAATGTACAATAAATGGTAAATGGCCTGTGTTTGTACAGCGCTTTACTAGTCCCTAAGGACCCCAAAGCGCTTTACACATCCAGTCATCCACCCATTCACACACACATTCACACACTGGTGATGACAAGCTACATTGTAGCCACAGCCACCCTGGGGCGCACTGACAGAGGCGAGGCTGTGAAGTTATTCTCTGAGCTAAGTTGTACACAAGTACAGGATGTCATTTGAGAGTTGTTTTTTTCAATACTTAATATGTTTTGTCTGTGTGTGTGTGTGTGTGTGGGGGGGGGGGGGGGGGGGGGGGGGGGGGGGAGTGTCCGCCCAGGGCACCAAACAGGTCCGCCCCACTGCACATGACTGATGTAAGCTGACATAGCAACAAGCTGCAGCCACGCTCAGTCTCTATTTCAGCCCTCATTGAAAGTTCGGACTTCAAAGTTTTTACATTTTAATTACAGGCCAGTAAATCCAGAATTATGATAATATATATAAGCCACGCTTTTTTCTAAATACTGTCGTCACGTTTTTGTGTGTGTTTTAAGCGTTTTCTAAGGACAGCACGAAAACCGTAAAGAAAGAAATAAAGCCACATGTTTCCTATCGGTGGAAAAACGTACCATGTCGACCAATTTAAAAAAAAAAAAAAAAAAAAAAAAAAAAAAGTCAGCACGTGGGATTTGGTTGTGTTAAATTATAATATTATTTTATGCCATGTTATACCCCTAATTAAAGGCTGTGAATTATTATGTAGTCTTAGTTTGCATTATTCTCCTGAATTAGAAGAAACTGATAACTATTGCATTCGTTAAATTGATTTGCATTACATTAGACTGCTGATTTATTGTGGATGAATGATATTGTTTTATGATGTTATAAGAAATACTGTTCGCAGAAAGTCATCGCCTTATTTGTCTGATTAGAAGAGAACGGAACATGCTGGAGTTTTCTGCCCCATCTCAGCAGGAGCAGATAAACAGGGAGCCAAGGTCGTAGCTTAGGCGCCGTGTGAGAGAAAGCATGTGAATGTTTAGGCTTTTATGATAAGGTGGGGACACCAGAGGCTATAAGAGTTTGATCAATGCTCCACCATTTTGAGATCTGAGGCTGTCTGCATACAGTGTCCATCTCCCACGCGTGTGACTATTAAAATCATCGTTTGACTTAACCCGGCCGGACCAGTGTTGTTATTGTGGTTTTTCCTCTTGTCTCCATCCCCAATTTTGAACTCGTAACAGCTGTTTAGGAAGAGGGGAGAGTTTTGGGAGTGACGTAACGGCAGCGAGACAGAGCGAGAGAGAGCGAGCGAGAGAGTTTTAAGATGTGGGAGATTTGTG
Organism: Diplotaxodon limnothrissa; assembly: GCF_057381915.1. Lineage (NCBI taxonomy): Eukaryota > Metazoa > Chordata > Actinopteri > Cichliformes > Cichlidae > Diplotaxodon > Diplotaxodon limnothrissa. The sequence continues at coordinate 17,398,870 of NC_140612.1, forward strand.
ACATTTAGTGTGGAGTGTATTTTTTTTTTTTTTACTGGCACACATCTTATTGCAATACCTGATTGTTCTCTCATTTTAGTTTTAGTAATATTTTAAAATGGTTGTACAAAAATGAAAAAACAAAACGGCAGGTGTATTGGCTGCATTTTTATAATATAGTTTAATATAATTTTTATAGATAAATTGTTGTTTATGTTTACAAAATGTACATTTTATATTTGCATTTCAAGTTATAAAAATGTACTCAACATGTCTGTGTTTTTTTTACAGTAAAGAAATACTACTAGGATTTTAAGTTCTTTGTGTGATTTCAGATCAGTAATACTAATGCAGTATGTCAGTGGAAAAAAAACAAACAACTAAATTCAGTTGAGCTGAAAAGAATGATACCAAACAAGGCAAGGGGAAAAAAATAAAATGAAACAATCTGAGGGTGAAATACAAATGTAAACTCAAAAGGAGTCAAAAATGGCCGTTTGTATTTCAGACCTCAGTGGGTGAATCCAACAAATCATGAAAAATTAGGTTTAAATTTTCATGACAGTGCAGATTTCTGACATTGTGTAATTTAAGCATCTAACAATGTGATTGTTTTCTAACAAAAAACAGTGTGAAACTTAAGTTAGACTTGTGTTTGTAAATGAACCGCCCCATGTTGTGTAGCTTTCTGGATTTTATACTTATTGGGCTACATATTTATTTATTATACAGGCTATACAGCACATAACATCAAAACTCACATGTTTTATGTAACTAAAGTGTGTAATTATGTGGGCTACAGACAATAATTAAGTTATAGACTATATTTATATGAAAAACGTGTATACTTACTGCATTTGATTTTAACCATACGTAACCACCTGCATATGTGTTTGAGAAAAAAAAAAAAAAAAAAAAGGCTTTGATTTTGCCACCCCATTTGATTTCTTTGCCACCCTAAGAAAATTTCTCTAGATCCGCCCCTGTTCCTGTGGTCTCATTTCTCAGGAAAACAAAACTCATCTGACAATCAGCTGGTTGCTGACGTCACAGTGACGTCTGGCAGCAGGTGTCAGCTTGTTTCCTGTCAGCTTTAGAGACAACACCCACCACCGACAATAACAACAACAACAACAACAATAAGAATAATGATGAAGATGGTAATAAGGATGATGTGTGGATGATAAAGATAAGGATGTCTCTGTTGCGGCGGAAACTTTTGTTTCTGTTTCATTTCCTTAACTTTCGTTCAGCCTCTCTGTGTGTGTGTGTGTGTGTGTGTGTGTGTGTGTGTGTGTGTGTGAGAGAGAGAAAGAGAGAGAGACACACACACGCACGCACGCACGCACGCACACACACACACACACACCTGCCCTTGCCGAACTTGCAGGTTCCGTAGATGTAGAATCTGCAAAGGTGCAGTTGGTCACAGTCTGCGCACGGCTCCCCGAGCCGGTGGCTCACGCACACGCGCAGTGACGTCTGCGCCAGCACCGTGCAGTCCTCGGGGCGTAGCCAGCCATCCGTCTCCGGCCCACGGACCAGCAGGAAGCGGGGATGCCCATAGACCAGCTTGCAGAGGAGCTCCTCGGAGACACGACAGAGTCGCCGCAGCTCCTCGTATAGCTGCGGGAGCCGCAGAGCTCCTCCGGCGGCGCACAGCAGCCTAGTGGCCTCAAAGATCACTCGGTCGCACCCAGACATGCTCTCTGCTCGGCGTCCAGACTCCGACTGAGGACGGGGGAGGCGGACCGACAAGCATGTGACAGCCGGGCTTCCGCTCTCAGTGACGTTTAATCGCGGAGCCTCATCAGTTTGTCACTGCCACAATAATAAATACAGGCGAGCACCATATAACACAACCGGAAATAAAGTAAAATACATGTCAGTCACATTAATAAACAAACTGCAAACCCAAGTGTCTGCCTCTCTCTCCGGAGCAGGTGAGTCCTGGTTCGAGCACAGCTCTGGTCCTTCATCACTGGATCATCACTTAATTTATGAGCGCCAGTAAACGCGTCACTCAGTGTTTCACTGAAAGAGTTCATAAAGCTTACATGCAGGATTTATTTCACCATGTCATCATCCAGTTGTCTGTGCAGCAGTGTACGGCGTGTCTGTGCAGACGTGTTTACACTGCTCGCTCCGTCAAAGGACCACCACGAGAGACGTCGTTACTTCAGTCTGAGCTCGTGGTTGTCGTGAACGTTTAGCTTTGTCTAATTTGTGTGCAAGCGCCATGAACCATAAATTGAAACTCTTCATAAAATGACTGTCACGGTCCATTTTACTGTGTTACCGGTGACAACACCTGGGCCCTATTTCAGGAAGCCGGTTTAGAAAACTCAGAGTTAAAAATGATACACGGGGTTGAGTAACCCCGAACTGTCCAACTCGGAATATTCGGTTTCAGAAAGGCTGATAACAATAAGTTCAGTCAACGCGGAGTTGCTTTAACCCCAAATTAAGCGCGCGCACGAGGATACATAAAGCCCTGATTAGTGGAGCGCAGATTAAGCGAGTCACCATGGAGACGGAGGGAAAGAAGGCGCGGTCAATGTATCTTACAGCGCTTGAGGCCGAAATTCTGATGGCAGTATATGCAGATAACATGCAAATTTTGCGGAAAAAAAGTAACACAGCCTCAGCTGCAAAAGAAAGAGAGCATGCATGGCAAAACATAGCCGACAGAGTGTGAGTGTTAATTTAAACATTGATCTAGGGATTTCCCACCCATTTAACACGTTATTTTATTTTATTATATTTTATTTTATTTTTTATTTCATACATTTTATTTTGTGATGTGATGTGAGCGCAGGTGCAACCCAACAGGCCCCAAACATTCCTGGCAGCAAGTAAAAATGAAATATAAAAATATAGTCCAAACAGGTAAGGTGTAATTGTATTATGAGCCATAGTGCTTGGTCTGTTTGTCCGATGTAAATCAATTGCAGTTAGAGGCTACATTAATTTTCTTTCTGTAAGCACTTATTGAAATTATCTGAGCACATTACAAGTACATATTTGCTTACTCTGTATGCTCATATGCGACCCGTTATAGCCACTAGAAAAAAAGTGGAGGCCCGAAAAACAGGTGGGGGTCCTCCACCACCACCACTCACAGAGGCTGAGCAGTTGGCTTCCACATTTGTGATAATGTTGGCAGCATCACATATGATCTTCACAGTGCAGAGAACACAAATTAGCATCCATTACTATAATGAAATAATTTGTTAGTTTGAAATGCTACAGGGAACTATGTACCTGTACATTAATGCTGTGGAAAGACTTCCTGTTCACATAGTCTCCTTCATTTACTGAAGGAGCAATGATTGGAATGTGAGTGCCATCTATACAGCCAATCACACCTGGGAACCGTGGGAATAAATGTAACATTTAAGTAGTAGTTCAAGTATCACCACATCATGAATTAAGTTTTGTTCATCCTGCTACCTGCAATTTTGTGGAATCCCTCTTTGATAAATCTTGTGGGTCTATGACCGGGGAACACCACAAACGAGTACAGGAGACGTTTCAGTGCAACTGTAACATTCCTGACTGCCCGACAGACGGTAGCCTTGGAAACGTGCTCAGCGTCACCAATATTATACAGAAAGCTCCCGTTTGCAAAAAACCGAAGTGCAATACAAATAATATGTACAGAACTGAGAGGATGTCCGCGATGTGTCACATGAGCAATATTAGTCCTGAGGATGTTATTCAAATAAATTATAGATTGTGCTGAAAAACGGTAACGTTCACACAGGAAATCATCAGGAAATGATAAAATGTCCAAACGCGCTCTAATCACTCTCTCCCGGCGGAGAGCTCTGCGGAGAATTTGGGCTTCAACATCTACTGGCTCTTCAAGGAAGGGACACGCCATGTCTGACACTTCCTACAGTCAGGTTTCCGACAAAGAGGCGGAGAAGGTCAGGGTTAGTTGAAGTAAACCTGCTAGGGGGCAGGTTAGCTTCACGGAGTGTGTCGTCATAGTAACTCACTCAGAATTAATCTAAACTCGCTTTGTGAAACCGAAAACCCAGAGTTTTCGTTAACTCAGGGTATACTTACTCAGAGTTTGCACTATACCGGCTTCCTGAAACAGGGCCCTGATGCTCCACTCAGACCTCGGACTTGATGTCATGCTATCGTTTCTGAATGGTGGGATATTCAGAGGCTTTTGTGTCAGTCAGCAGCGTCACGCACAAAAACCTGCTGTTTCAAACGGCCCCACGCCGTGATGTGGCTGCTGCAGCAACACACAAAAACAGCTGCGCACTCTACTCACCTCCAGCACCATCAGCGGGACTGCGCTCTCTTTGATTTTATGCCTGTTCCATCCAGTGACGCGTGCACACGCAAAGCCAGCTCCAGCTACAATTTCTGGTAGAAGCTCCTCCCACTGACGCTGACATCAGCAGTACCAGTCTTCTAATGCAAGTGGGTCCGAACTGAAATCCTCAGTGGAAAAGGGACAACACAGACACTGGAGGACTCACCTGTCTCCCACCTGTTGTCACACTGAATGCTGCAGATTGACAGTGGGGGGAGGGGTCTCGTACAGGTGTGTGCAATCACACAGGTCAGGCTGATGAAGGTGAAGCTCAGCAGCGTGAAGCCTGTAAGTCTTCTGAGGGTGAACGTGAGACAGACATGCTGCTGCTGGTCGTCTGTGTTCTGTCGGTCTACACAGGTGAGACAAGTCTCCCCCCCACCACACACACACACACACACTGCTGGTTTGTGTTTGTGCAGCCTGATCAGTCACCTGCTAGTAGGACTATTTTTGGATGCAGAGTTTACAACTATTACACCTGAGGGTGTCCTCGAGTGTCCTGAAGACACAGCGACTCCAAAACCGTTTTAAATGGTTTTTATGTTTGCTGTGCGTTACAGCTGTTAATATTTTGTTTGCAGCTGGAGGTTCGACACAGATCCAGAATCAGCGGAACCCCACTGTAAATGGAACTGCGCAGGAAAGCTCGCTGTTCTCCGCACGCTTCGGCTTCACAGGTGATCCACGCGTTAACGAGTCCGAGGTTTTTACGTTACACGTGGGAACCCGGTGATTATGGAGTGCCAGGACTGCCATAATGAATTAATTAAATACACCATTAAATAATTAATTAAATGTGTGAATAATTAATTAAACTGTGAAATACATGAATATTTAATTAAATGTGTCAATAATTAATTAATTAAATGTGTCAATAATTAATGTGTCAATAATTAATAAATTAAACGTGTCAATAATTAATGTGTCAATAATTAATTAATTAAATATGTCAATAATTAATTAAATGTGTCAATGATTAATCAATTACATGTCATAACTATTTATTTAATTAATTAATTCCAATTTTAATTAATTATTGCCACATTTAATTAATTATTTAATGGTGTATTTAATTAATTCATTATGGCAGTCCTGGCGCTCCATGGGTGATATGAAAGATGCTCAGTAAAATGAGAAATAAAATGACCTCATGAAAAGAAAAGAAAAAAAAAAAAAAAATATATATATATATATATATATATATATATATATATATATATATATTAAAAAACAAGTTTCTTTTACAAATATTTTTATTTTCTTATCGTTATAGGCTTGTAATAGTATTAAAATGGAAATATTTTAGTTTTTGAAGAGGAAGAATCATACGCATATGATTTAAACATTTTTTTAAAATGCTTTTTTAAAGATAATTTAGAAATGTTACTTTAAAGTATGTAAGTTTGTATTAAAACAGTAAAATCCTGTGAAACCCTGCCAGATCTTCACTGACAAATAAAAATGTTTCATGTTTTTAAATTGGTGCTGAAAATATTTTAACTCTTTATATGTTGTACCATGCTGCCTGTGCTTTTATTTTGAAGTTTCTCCTTAAACCCGTTGGCTTATTTATGTATTTATGGTCATTTTTCTGTAACATTGGCGGTTGAACAGTTTTTATCTGAAATAATTAGCTGAGCTCTCTTCTGACCTCTGCCCTCAGACCTCGCCGGGGTGCGCTCCTTCATGCTGGAGCAGGAGCTGGAAACCCGAATCATCGGGGGTCAGGAGGCCTGGGCTCACTCGTGGCCCTGGCAGGTTTCCCTGCAGCTCGCCTCCATGCCAGCCTGCGGGGGTGCTATCGTCAGCCCGCTGTGGGTCATCTCTGCTGCCCACTGCTTCGTAAGGTCAGAGGTCACGTTTGTTTTGTCGCAGCCTCTGCAGTTGGCTTTTTTTTTTTCTTTTTTCTTTTTTTTTTTTTTGTAAATAGTTTAGAATAGTTTGAGATGTTCAGAGAGGGTTCCAGTGTTAGACCTGGTCAGATGGTAGCAGTAGTACATGTAATACATTTAGAGCGTTTTTGGCTCAGAACAACCTTCTCTGACACCAGGACAGATCCAGGATCAGGTTTATCACCTCTGTGTTTGACGTGGTAATCTGCAGCACAGGGGTGCTACAGGGCACGGTTCTCTCACCCTTCCTGTTTAGCCTGTATACTTCGGACTTCTGTTATAATTTGGACCATTGCCACCAACAGAATTTCTCAGATGATACAGCCATCAACGGATGCATATCATACAGGAATGATCAGGAATAGATGAGGGTCATCACTGACTTTGTTGGCTGGTATGAGACCAACGCACTCCAAATCAACGCCAGCAAGACAAAGGAGATGGTCATAGACTTCAGGAGGAAGTAAACCCCTACAAACACTGGTTAACATCCAAGGAGAAGACACTGAGATTGTGGACTTTTACAAGTACCTGGTTGTTCACCTCAGCAATAAACTGGCCTGGACTAAAAATACAAATGTCCTGTATAAGCAGGGCCAGAGTCAACGCCACCTGCTGAGGAGACTGAGGTCCTTCGGAGTCTGCAGGACTCTGTTAAGGACATTCTATGACACTGTGGTAGCATCTGCCTTTTTCTATGCAGTGGCCTGCTGGGGAGCGGATGCATGGACAGGAGCAGGACTGACAAACTGGTGTGGAGGTCTTATTCTGTGCTGGGATGTCCTCTGGAGCCAGTGGGCAAGAGGAGGATCTTAGTAAAGCTGACATTCATCATGAACAACCAACATCTCCCTCTACATGAGTCTGTGAGTGTGCTGAGCAGCTCCTTTAGTCAGAGACTGAAACACCCTCGCTGCAGGAAGGAGCGCTTTCGCAGATCATTCATCCCAACAGCAGTTTGACTCTATAACTCCTCAATCACAATGTCATGAGTCACTGGACATTGTGAACATCTACGGTCACAACTCATGCATAATGTACCTTTATATGTATGGACATGTGCAGGTGTATGTGTATGTATACATATGTATATTTAGTGTGTACTTGTCTATACTCATAGATATCTATTACTTAGTAATAGATATGGTAGAATAGTGAAATTTGTGTCTTGCATATTTTCACAACCCTCTATCCATAATCACATACTGTGTGTGCCGTTATAGTGTATTATTTTACTTATTTTGTATTTATTGTGTTTTATTTGTATTTTTTGTGTTTTTCTTCTGATATCTGTACCTGAGCTGAGGAAATGCACAAATTTCCCTGCTGTGGGATCAATACAGTCTTATCTTATATCTTATCTTACTGAGTACACATCAAACTAAGTCAGCAACTTTATTTATATGGTATAATAGTAACAGTCACCCCGAGGTGTTTTATGTTGGAATGTAAAGACTGTACAATAATACATCAGTACTAAGTATTATGTCATGACTTGTGTTACAGGCATAATAAAGTATCCTTGTGGATGGTTCTTGCTGGAAAACATGACCTGGATAAAGCTGAGGAGCCTCAGGAGCAGGTCAGGCACTGAACTGTAAACTCTGTTTGTCATCAAAAACGTCAGCTGAAGGCTGATCAGTCGAGCAGCATTGCAGACAGCAGTGACTCTGTGTCCAGGGTTTAGAACAAAACTTAAAATGTGGGTCATACCATCATGTGCTAACACACTGCACAAGGATTTTTGTCACTTTGCAAAAACAGCAGTAATAACCTAAGACATTGACTGCATAGCTTATGATGTTTTAAGGAGGAATAATAATATGATTGCTTTTCATTGTCATTTATTGTTGGGTTGCTGAGGAGCCTCAGTCTGTGGATATCTGGGTGGGATCGGAGTTAGGCTCCAGGCTGTGTTCTCTTGGTTCTTTGGTTCCTTGGAGGTAGCACAGACAATCGTCCTGATGTGAAATGAGAAAATGTTCCCATCTCTCTGCTTAGCTGGTGGGAGTCTCCATGATCTTCATTCATCACAGCTACAACACTGAGTCTAAAGAGAGCGACATTGCTCTGGTGAAGCTGGAGAAACCACTGGAGTTCAACCACTTCGTCAGACCCATCGACATCTGGATGACGCCGCTGCCTCTGCTCATGAAATGCACCATCACTGGCTGGGGCTCCACCCGAGAGAGTGAGGAAATGTTTGCTGTACACAGGAAGCTGGGGTTCTTCAGGTGTGATCTGAGCCTTTGTGTTCTTTCTCCATCGCCAGATGGCCCTCGAGTCAACAGACTGCAGGAAGTGAATGTGACCATCCTGCCCTCGGATACCTGCAACCAGTACTACCTAGGCAGGATCAGGCCCTCCATGTTTTGTGCTGGGAAGGATGAAGGGGGACTGGATGCCTGTCAGGTACAAGCTGAACATCTGTGCAGCCTGAAAACAAGGAATGTTCATCATGTGGACCAGGAAACCTCAGTCAGCATGTATCTGGATAGTATTGAGAAACTCGTGTGGTGTCTGTGTTCCTGTATGTGTGTCAGGGGGACTCTGGAGGTCCTCTGTCCTGCTTCACAGGCACCAGGTATGAGCTGGCAGGTTTGGTGAGTTGGGGGGTGGGTTGTGGTCGTGCCAAAAGACCTGGAGTGTACACCAGAGTGCAGCAGCATGTTCAGTGGATGTCTGACACCATGGGTGAGTTTCAGAGTCCACGACCTTTCTACACCTGCAGCAGGTGGAGTCTGTTCTGAAGGACTTCTTCCATTTCCAGGTGATCAGGCTCAAGTGTCTGAAGATGACCTCATAGAGGAAGGTAAGCTTTTTCTTTTTTCTTTTTTTTAATCACACCATCTTTAAGCTGCAACAGAAGATCCACCAGTCAGTGTATCAACATGTAGTTCAGGTGTTTCTATTTTGTCCCTTCCTGCATGTGGGGGTAACAGAGGAGTGCGGTAAGCAGCAGAGCTCCGGCTGTGATCAGACTCCCGGCCTCGCCGAAATCTCGCTGTCCGTGGACGGCGTGTTGTCCGTGGTGAATGTGACTGAGTCCTGCCCCTTCCTCTGGCCCTGGCAGGTCAGCCTACAGTTTAATGGTCGCCACTACTGCAGCGGCGCTCTGATCCACCCCCACTGGGTTATCACCGCCAAACACTGCGGTGTCAGGTAGTCCTGCTACCATTAATACTGGCTCCAGTACTGCAGTGTAATCTGTCACGTGTCAGCTCTGCTAATGTTCCTACTGACGACGACGACGACGACGACGACTACTACTACTACTACTGCAGGGCTAAAGCGGATGTGGCAGTTTTGGGGCTTCATGACATCAAGTTCCTGCCAGTTCAAACCATCCTGGTGGACAAAGTCTTTAACCCGCCGCAGAAAACGGGCTTCCCCCCAAAGTCTAACCTGGCACTGCTTCACCTGAGCAGTGCTGCCAGACTTGGTGAGCCTGAACCTTCAGGAGATTTGACTCTGAGAAGTCTTCACTGTGTCTGAGAAATCTTCACTGTGCCCTGACTCTGTCTACAGGTTCTGAAGTGTCTCCAGTTTGTGTCCCTGATGAGGATGATGACCTGGATGACACCTGGTCTTGTATCACAGCTGGCTGGGGAGCAACTAAAGCGAAAGGTAACATCCTCATTCCTCCTGCATAGTGTACAGAACAGGAACAACCAGTAGTTTGGTGTGTGATCAGACTGAGTCATGTGACAGGACTTCAGACCTGTGTATCCTGATCGTACTTTACACTGACCCTTCTTAATTTGGTAGAGGGTGTTGATCCAGACCGGCTGCATCACGCTGGGCTCACACTCGTCAACGCAACCTCCTGCAGGCAGAAATGGGGAGGCTTCGTCACTGACTCTCACATCTGTTCACATCCTGCAGGCTCCACATCCTGTATGGTAACTAAACCCGACATCGGTTTGGTGTTCCTTTCAAAGCACAGCTGTCCGGCACAACTTCATCTACTGCACACAGCAGTGGATACCATTAATGTTCAGTGTTGGTGGGAGCTGTTTTGACCACCTGTAAAGCTATTAATACAGGATGGATATCCATCCATGTAATTTATCAGTGAAACATCCTCTTCCCTTAAAGATGCATCACTGAACACAAGCTTTGTGAAGAAAGAGAAATGACATCACTGAGGTGCTTTAGGTGATTTCAGGTTGTGGATTTTCCATTTTAAACATTTATCAGGGAGGATAAACAAATTTTTATTTTTTAAATCCTAAAGCTATTTTGATGATCTGGACACTCCTCATTGTTAGGGACTGTGATCGACTCTAAACTCCACGATCTCATGTCCAGTCTGTGGTGCCTCTCTGTAATCATAAGCTGTTCTTTAACTCTTTACAAAAGTTGCTTGGGTTTTACCTTAATCAGTGTTTCTTCCAGAAGGAAATGTTCCAAGTCTGAGGTTCATGAGCCTGTAGCTCCAGCTGGGTCCATAAGTACTTGAACAATAGCATAAATATAAGAACAATTTCTCAAATTTATAAAAATCCCCGTTGACTACTTGCTGTGTTTCCTCCTCGTGATGCTGTGCAGGTCTTTACTTCAGCACTTTCAGATGCTTTCTGGCTCTCTGCCTTCAGTTTGGTATTTAATGCCCAACTGAGGGTCTAGTTTGCTGCTTCATTATCAATAAATGTTCATCATTCATATTTTGTGTCTTGGCTGTGAAGGTTAGGCCTGCTGAGTATAAAAATGTCTGTACTTCATAAACAGTTACTGTAATATTTTGTTAAACCTCTTGATTTAGAGCTAAAAGTCTTCACTTCAATGTTGATTAACAAAAACATTGTCCAAATATTTATGGATCCAACATGGCTGACGTGGAAGACCTTCAGCCCTCATCGTGTGTGTGTGTGTGTGTGTGTGTGTGTGTGTGTGTGTGTGTGTGTGATGATAACCATCAGGAGAAACTCACTCTTTGTCTCTGCAGGGAGACGCTGGAGCACCACTCTTCTGTCAGAAATATGGCACCTACTTCCTGTTTGGTGTTGCCACATGGGGCAGCTGGCACTGCGACTCAGAGAAGCCAGCCATCTTCACCAGAGTGTCAGATTATCAGTCGTGGATCAGAAAGATGATTTTCAAATTCTGACTGAAAATAAACTCTTTAATCAAGCTGACTTTTACTCTTCATCACACATTCAGTCCAGATGTTCCAGTTTTACATCTGGTTGGTTGGTCAGCCATGGTTCCAAGTTTTAAATTAGATTTTTGTTTTTATTATAAATCTCTTCAATCTGTCAGTTTCGGTCTGTGGAAGCAGATCATTGATCCTTGCTATAAAAAGGATCAGAAACGTTTTCCTTGACACGTCTTTGTTTTTCTTAAATACAGTCGCGTCTTTGAGTCTGAATCTGGATTTGATTTTTTTTAAATGCTGATGCGTTGGACTCTGGAGCAGCTTCATAAACCGGGTTACAGATGCTGCATCATCCTCTTTTCATGCCAACCACAGGCACAGCAGGAAATGCCTTAAATAACACCCAAAACAAAAGCTGCAACTTTGTAGAAAAGACTTGGCTCAAACTCACCAATAAGTCCTTATTAAGTGTTTTAGGGTAATTATAGTAAATGCATGTCTATAAATCCATTATTTTCTGCTGCTTCTCCGGGTCCTTCCATAGTCCAAGCAGACTCCCAGACCTCTTTGTGCCAGCCGCCTCCTCCAACTCTTCTGATGCGAGTAAAATCACCTCATTGACAGGCAAAATAACTACTGAGGTAAAGTGGAGATGAAAAGGGGAAGAAACGGAGGTAGAACAAACTCTGACTTTGAGACAGGCAACTTTGAGTCTTCACTTCATCTGAAGCTATAACTTTATGATATCATATTTGCTTTTTTTCTTTTTTTTAACTGTGTAATTCAAGCTTTTTTTCAGAGCTTCTTTTATATGTGTGTAACCAACAACATGAATCAACAGACCAACTCCTGACAGGTTATAATGGTCAAATTAATCAGTTACATCTAAACGTAAAAATAACACATCCACCTCTGAGGATTTAAAGTGAAGATTACCTGCAGTTCTCCATCACTCCACAGGGTGAAGCTGCAACACACTGATAATCATAGAATTTACACTTGATCATAGAAGCAGAGTATGCTGTTTATGTGACTGTAAAGCCAACTTAGCTTTATTTATAGAGCAACAAATCACAACAAGGGGCTTTCTAATGTAAAGACAACAGCTATTCCAGTCCAGAGGGATGCAATAAAATATGCATTTATAAATTAATTTTTAATTGTATTTATTTAATACAGTAATTTATTATTTAACAATTTAGTTTAAAATTAAAACACTTAAAATGAATGATTAATCCATTAATAAATACTTCAAATCCATGTTGGATTTCACAAAATATTATTAAACTCTCAATAAAAATCTCATTTCAAAAAACAATTTTTAAATCCCAAATTAGCAAACAGATTTTTTTTAAATTCAATTTAAAAAGAGAAATAAAGATTTATTTAACATGCCAGTTCCACTCATTTTCAAATCCATTTCCCTTTCCTGTTAGCTCACAGACTAGCTATTATATTAAATGGATGGAAATGAAGTTTAGTTATTAATAAAATATATGTAATGAAAACCAAAGCTGAAGTTGATTCAGTTGAGTCTAAAACATGTGACGCTAGAGACACCAGCAACCAGAGTCAATCCAGGGGCCCCAGCAGGGAGCTGTGAGAAATTTCAAACTGCTGACTAAGGGTAAACATAAATTCAGTAAAAAATATAGTTCACGTCAGCAGTAATGATTATGAAATCAATATTTCTAGAAATTTGGCCAAATTTATTAAAACCTCCCAAACGTGACTATCTAGAGTTGCCCCTTAGAGCCTGCGTCTGCTCCCAGACCAACTAAAAGCAAGCTAGAAACCAGCAAAAATATCACAACTGTATTTCCTTTTTTTATGTTTATATTCTCATGTTTTTATTGCACATCTAGTTCTTCAAATTCAAATTCAAATTCAAATTTTATTTGTCACGTACACAGTCATACACAGTACGATATGCAGTGAAATGCTTGGACAACTGCTCGTGACCTAAAGAAAACAAAAAAAAAAGGAAAAGGCTATGAATAAGATAGGAAATAAATATGAAAAATTAAAAAGGGAAATAAATATGAAAAATTAAAAAGGGTAAATTTTACTAGGAAGGAATAAAATATAAATTAAGGTTAAAAATGAAATAACTGTACAACACAAATTAGAATGAAGGGTAAATTTAACTGGGAAAGAATAAGATAAAATATATAAATTAAAGTTGAAAATAAAATAACTGTACAACAAAATACACAATATAGAACTATATAAGAACGTATGAAGAAATATAAATAAATATATACACAATAACAGCAGCTGTACAAGTATTAACTGGAAATGAAGAATATAGTGTCCAGTGTTGTGCAATCCACATTATGTCTTCTGCAGTGCAAATATGCTTAAAGTGATTTAAGTGATGAAGTGAAAACAAAGTCCAGAAAGTCCAGTGTGTGTGTAAGAACTGTATGTGTGGGTCAGGACTGTGTGGTGGTGTGATTGAGAGACCGTATCGCCTGCGGGAAGAAGCTCCTCCTCAGTCTCTCTGTGTTGGTCTTCAGGGAGCGGAATCGCTTTCCTGACCTCAACAGAGAGAACAGTCTGTTGTTGGGATGGCTGAGGTCCTTCACCATCTTCCTGGCCTTGGTCCAGCACCGCCTGCTGTAGATTGAGTGCAGGTCAGGGAGCTCGGAGCGGATGGTGCGCTCAGCTGACCGCACAACCCTCTGTAGAGCTCGTCTGTCCTGCATGGTGCTGTTTCCGAACCAGGTTAAGATGTTTCCCGCCAGGATGCTCTCTATGGTGCAGGAGTAAAAGTTCCTGAGCACCTTGGAGGGCAGTTGGAAGTCTCTCAAGCGTCTGAGGTGGTAGAGACGCTGACGGGCCTTTTTCACCACGGTGTTGATGTGACAGGACCATGACAGGTCCTGCGTGATGTGAACTCCGAGGTATTTGAAGCTGTCCACTCTCTCCACTGGGCACTCGTTGATGACGGGGGTCTGGTAGTTCCTCTCCTGCTTAGTGCTGAAGTCCACTATCAGCTCTTTTGTCTTACTGACGTTTAGAAGGAGGTTGTTCCTCTGGCACCAGTTCTCCAGATTCCTAATCTCCTTCAGGTAGGCCGTCTCGTTGTTATCAGAGATCAGGCCCACCACGACGGTGTCGTCAGCGAACTTGATGATGGTGGTGGAGCTGGTAGTGGCCACACAGTCATATGTGTACAAAGAGCACAGCAGGGGGCTCAGGACACACCCCTGGGGGGCTCCAGTGCTGAGAGTGGTGGAGGCTGAGACATGTCCGCCCATCCTTACTGCCTGTGGTCTGCCAGTTAGGAAGTTGGAGATCCACTGACACATAGATGAGCTGAGTCCCAGATGCTCCAGCTTGGTGGTGAGTGTGGAGGGAATTATGGTGTTAAATGCAGAGCTGTAGTCTATGAAGAGCATTTTAACATAATTCCCCCTTCTAGTGTCCAAGTGAGTGAGTGATGTGTGGAGGAGATGAGAGATGGCATCGTCTGTGGAACGATTTGGACGGTAAGCGAACTGTAGTGGGTCCAGTGTGTCTGGTAGTGAAGAAATGATGAAGTCTCTGACCAGGCGTTCAAAGCACTTCATCACTACTGAGGTGAGGGCTACAGGGCGATAGTCATTGAGAGAAGCAGGGTGGGGTTTCTTCGGGACAGGAACAATGATGGACTCTTTGAAGCATGTGGGGATCACCGACTGAGATAAAGAGATGTTGAATATCTCAGTGAACACAGGAGCTAGCTGGTGTGCGCAGTCTCTTAGGATACGACCTGGGATGCCATCTGGTCCTGCTGCTTTCCTGGTGTTCACTCTTTTGAAGGCTCTCCTTACTTCATGCTCGGAGATGACGAGCACATTTCCGGTGCTGGCAGTATCTTCCTGTCTGCAGCCGTTAGCGCCGCTAACACTAGCATTGTTGGAGACCTTAGCTGCAGCCTCGAAGCGAGCATAGAAAGTGTTCAGCTCGTCTGCCAGAGTCACGGCCGCGTTCGTCATACCGGTTGTTGGTGCTTTATAGTCCGTTATTGTCCTTAGTCCCCGCCACAGGCTCCTAGAGTCACTCTGTTGGAGTTGTGACTCTAGTTTCCTCCCGTAGCGCTGCTTCGCCTCTTTCACCGCCCTCCGCACGTTATATGACGCGGCTTTGTACGGGTCCATGTCCCCCGTCGTGAGTCCCGTGTTGTAGGCAGCGGTGCGGGATCTCAGAGCGTCGCGGATGGTTTTATCCACCCACGGCTTCTGGTTGGGAAACGTTGTGATAGTCTTTGTCTCCACGGTATCATCCGCTAGTTTCCCGATGAATCCCACAACCGCTTCCGTAAACACGTTGACATCATCATCGGAGCTGTTTCTGAACATGCCCCAGTCTGCGTCATAGAGTGCGTCCTGGAACGAGGCCACCGATTGATCAGTCCAGCGCGCGACCTTCCTCTGAACCGGAACTTCCTGTTTCAGCCTTTGTTTGTATTTTGGCATGAGGAAGATGGCGGCGTGATCAGATTTGCCAAACGGGGGGCGGGGTTGTGCCTTGTAACCGTCCTTGACCGTAGTGTAGCAGTGGTCCAGTGTCCTTTCACCTCTGGTGGGGCAGGTGATGTGTTGATAAAAGTTCGGCGCTGCGCGTTTGAGGTTGGCGCTATTAAAGTCCCCCGTCACAATAAGCGCAGCGTCCCGGTGTTGTGTCTGGTGCTGTGTGAGTGCCTCATGCAGCTCGCATAAGGCGGTGACCATGTCCGCTTGTGGTGGAATATAAACGGCACTTACAATGACCGATGTAAATTCCCGAGGTAGATAAAAAGGACGACACATGATGGACAGTAGTTCCAGATTTGGTGTGCAGGAGCGTGTGAGAGGAACAACGTTCGCACTGTTGCACCAGTTGTTGTTCACCATTAAACACACGCCGCCTCCCCTTGACTTCCCCGAGTCCCGTGTCCTGTCCATGCGGTGAACCGAGAAGAACTCGGCCGGCTGGATGGCGTGGTCCGGCACCGCTGGGTTCAGCCATGTCTCGGTGAAGCAGAGGAGATTGCAGTCCCGAATGTCTCTCTGGAACTCTACCCTGGCCCTGAGGTCGTCAAGCTTGTTCTCCAGTGACTGGACGTTGGCGAGCAGGATGCTAGGCAGAGGTGTGCGGTGTGCACGAGCTCTCAGCCTGTTCCTGACGCCGGCTCGCTTCCCTCTAGGCCGCCGCCGCTTCCCTTTGTTCTCCCTCGAGATCTCACTCGGCCAGCTCGGATCCGGAGTTAAAAACTTCGAATTGTGAGTACATTGTAAACCAATAGAAACAAGAGTGTCACTGTCATACCTAATGTACCCAATGGTGATGATTTTGCCGATTTAGAAACGCTGAAAACTAACTTAAAAAACAAAGACAAAGAAAAAGTGGTCGGAGCAGTCGTGACGGCAGCCGACCTCACCGGCGCCATCTTGTTTTTTTCTTTTTGTGGTTATAGTTTTGTTCATATTCAATTCCTTTAGTTTCTGTTTATTGTGCCTCCCTTGTATTTCTGTGTCTTCATCTTCAGTCTCCATTATATTACTTACTGTTTTATTTTGGTAGGCTCCTTGTGTCTTGCATTTAGTTTTATTTCCTTTGTCTCTCTAATGATCCTCAATGATTTATAGCCTCAGACTTCGTTGCATCGTCCTCTTGTTTTTTACCTGTGTTTGCCATCATGTACAGATTTATGCTGTCATGGACTTATTGAACTTCACCCTCAACCAGTTACTGTGACAGATTCTCAGATTTTATCTGATTTAGTGCTCAGCTCAGATAAAATAATTATTGTGGGTGATTTTAACATCCATGTAGATTCTAAAAATGACAGCCTCAGCATTACGCTTAATATAATATTAAACTAAAACAAGGCAAAATGTGAAAGAGCCCACCCACCACTTTAATCACACTCCAGTTGTGACATGTGGCATAAAACGGAACATTTAAGTGTTTCCTGAAAACCACCTATAATATTTAAATTTACAGTTATGGATTACACAGGAGTAGAGATAGATTCTCCTATACTGGCTTCTCTTTATTGGCTCCCTGTTAAATCCACAATTTCAAATCCTTCTCCTCACAAGGTCTTGAATAATCAGGCCCCATCTTATCTTAATGACCTGATAGTACCGTAGCACCCAATTAGAGCACTTTGCTCTCAGTCTGCAGGTTTAATTGTAGTTCTTAGAGTATTTAAAAGTAGAATTGGAGACAGAGCCTTCAACTTTCAGGCCCCTCTTCTGTGGAAATAGCTTCCAGTTTGGATTTGGGAGACAGACACTATCTCTACTTTTAAGATTAGGCTTCAAACTTTCGTTTTTGCTAAAGCATACAGTTAGGGCTGGATCAGGTGACCCTCAATCCTCTCTTAGTTATGGTGCAATAGGTGTAAGCTGCCAGGGGATTCCCATGATGCAGTGTTTCTTCTTCACTCACTTCTCTGCATTTAATCATTAGTTATTGTTCATCTCTGGCTCTCTTCCACAGCATGTCTTTGTCCTGTCTTCTTTCTCTTACCGGTGTCTCAGATGGCCGCCCCTAGCTGAGCCTGGATCTGCTGGACATTTCTTCCTGTTAAATGGGAGTTGTCACCAAAGTGCATGCTCATGGGGTTATGTGATTGTTGGGGTTCCTCTGTATTATATCAGTAATAAATACAACTGAAGTTCCTGTATTTACTTTTCATGTAAATCTCACAGTATGTCGCATGAAACTGACCATAGATCACTTTTATATAAATGTAATTGTTTTTCACTACATAAGTACACTATGATCAGCTCTCTGTTTATTGAGGTCATTTTTTTATTCACACAGATTAGTTTTGTAGCACTCACGTTTGTATGTTTTGAAAGCACAGCCTTCTGAATGTGTTTAATATTGTATCGTGTGGTTCTCAGATTTGTGACTGAGAAGCAGACTGTGATGGGTATGTGTTATTATCTGACACGTACCCATCTGAGTGGGTGAGTGAAAATATCAGTTTGTGCTGAAGAGGAGGTGGCAGCAGATACACCTGTCAAGCAAATGTAGGAGTGAAGTAAAAAGTACATTTCTTTGTGGTAAAAGAAGTTTGGTGCAGAATAATTAACAGAAACCACCAAGCAGACACTGTGGTCACACCCACATGGGCCCCACAGTGTCCAGCTCACTTAAACTGGTATGTTTCTGGTGTAGGTGCCATAGTCATGTGACTTATGAAATGCCCCTTGTAGATTAGTCAGATGGTGCCAACACCGCCCCTTTCACGTGCACATGCAGGGAAACTGGATTATAACCAGCTGCTCCTAGTCTGCCCGCTGTGCGTACGACCGACCGGGTAAAACATTACATTTCACATTAAGTGTGTAACGAGCTGTGGCCTGCAGGGGGCAATGGTCCGTCAGTGACCTCTGAATCCTGCAGTGTTCTGTTCAGTCCCACTATGAGTTCCTTCCTGGCTGTGTCAGTGAAGCCGGTTCACACCTGGTTGTTTTACCTGAACAGCAAACCCAGCCTAGTGTTTCTGGGACAATCACAGAAAAACTCAAGGAAATTAATCCATTCATCACAGATTCTCATATTTTACATTTCTGCCTATTGCACTCGTGTGTGTTTGTGCGTTTAGTGACATCACTACATCAAAGTATCCACATTCAGTGTATTTAGTCATGAGGACGACTCTCTGACAGGCAGATGGAGGCCATGAAACGACAGCATTCCCATTCAGCTCGGCTTTATTTGCAGTTTTTCATTTATATCTGTTAATTTAAACATATCTGCTGTAAAATATTTTTTATACAGGAATCATTTCAAAAATGAGAGACTGCAGAGAAAATGAAAAGCATTGTTGTGTTGTTTCCAACTCTGCTAGGCGAACTTTAAGTTTTGGGTGAAGCAGTCCTTCAGTTCACAGAGAGAAGCCTGAAACGGGACTGCACCGGCAGTGTCGGAGACCCAGCTGGCCACAGAGGTCCCAGTCCACCGAGGGGTAAAGACATCAGCCAAGGTTCCACTTCCCTCTCAGCTGATCTGCAGCAGGTCGTAACTTCCTGCGTTCTCCACCTCGTGTTTGTCGTCCACCTGCAAACACAGTGTAATCACCTGACTGCTCATTAAAGCGAATAAAATCCTCCTCTCAGTCGTCAGAGTGAGAGCCTGAAAGGTTTGAATGAAACAGAGTGTGCTGTAAACCGAGAGCAGACTGCAGTCTGGTCGTTGGTCACAGCTTTCATTCTGAGCTGCACAAACGTCCGCCGATGACTCACCGTGACCGCCGACGCACTGGACTCGCCAGCCGCTGGCGCCGCTTCATACACCGGGTTACAGATGTTGCGGCTGCTGTTTGTGGGCGGAGCTTCTTCCTCCCCGTCATCCTCCTGTCAGAGCAACCACAGGAGTAACTCGAGTTACACGAGTGAAGATCGATAGTGAAGCTGCGTCAAATAAAAATGTCATGATGAGGTGCGTCACACTGACAGCACTCCCCTGGAACCTTAGCCTCAGTGCAAAGTTCCAGTCTGACCTTGAAGTAGTGGAACTGGAAGGGTTTGGTGTTGTTACGGTAGAAGCGGTATCCCACAAAGATGGCTCCGCCCACCAACGCGATCAGCAGCACCACGCCGATGCCCATCCCAGCTTTGTGCGCCACATGCATCTGCAGAGCCAATCAGAGAATTCAGGGGGTCAGATAAGGAGTGTGCATTCTGATTATGGAGGCAGGTCGGACTCACCTGTGGGTGAGGGGCCGGGGCCTTTAGGGGTCCCTGAATGACGTGGATGATCCCGTTGGCAGCCATAATGTCAGAGTCGCTGACGAAGTGGTCGTTGATGTAACGAAACGACTGAGAGAACGAAACCAGATTAGAACTTCATACAAACAACTGAAACAACACACAAACACACACTCAGAGACACACACACACTCAGACACATACACACAGAGACAGGACAGTTCTGTTTGCTCTCTCAGACACCTAAATGAGTTGGAAAGGCGGCGCTTTAGCAAAGGTAGCCCATAAACATGAGGGGGACACTCTGAGCACGTTTAGGTCAGATCACTGTGCTGCAGAAGACTTTTGGTCTCCTCTGATTCAGATTGACGCAGTGAGCAGGAGGAGAGAGGCGTGTTAGTGTAGCGGTGCATGACAATTGCATGAGCTTGTTTCTGACCAGAGCCGACGGGTCAAGCTGGTCGGCGACTCCGAGGACGGTCAGACTGCCGACTCGAGTTCTGATCCGGCTGCCGTTCTTCAGCTGGCTCAGAGGGAAAGCCTGACCCTCCGACAGGTGGAACTCGATGTCACGCAGAGACAGAGTCTGGAGGAACGCACAGGTGAGCACACCGATGTAACTGTATGTGTGACAAAATTAAAGGGCCCTGGTGAATGGCTCACCTGGTTGCTGGGCAGGCCGCGGTTGTCAGGTACGAACAGAGTGGACTGGACAGTCAGGTTACTGAGACGCTGCACGAGCTGCTTCCCCGACTCGGAAGCCTGGGAGCAGTTCAGGATTTGCTGCAGAAGGAGGGATAGGATTGTACACGTGCAGGCAATGATCAGTGGCATCTGAGCGATCTGACGTCACTTACGGTGAGGAAGTTTGAGAAGCTCGGCGTGGATCTCAGGACCTGCAGCAGATTTCCAGTACAGCTGAAACCGTCCCCAGTGTAACCTCGTTTGCACTCGCACTTCACCTCTGAAACAAAGATATACGGGCCGATCATCTGCACGTAACCATGGCACTGAGCACGCTTCAACTAACAAACCTAGTCTGTGCAGACTTCCAGCTACTGTGAAGGAACAAATGTGCCTTTTCCCTCACAGCCAAATTTTACTAAGTATTTACAAAGTTTAAATAAAGTGCACCTCACCTGCTCATATCTTAATAAACACACTGTCTGCATTATAGAAATCTGACAAACAGATTTACTTTCACTCGTGTTCACATGAAGCCAGACGTGTCATCATCTTCCTCCCTCACCTTGCATCCTGTAACAGAAGGTGTCCCAGGTCTCGCTCAGGTTTTTGCGGGTGCCGTAGTCCACGATGCCCACGTGTCCGAAGCCACACTTTGGGTTGGAGTAGGTGGTGGGGTACGCCACCCGGGCCTGGTCCAACCAGCCAGCAGCACACATGTTCAGCCCGCCCTGCAGAGCCACACACAGCCGACATGTTTCAGCAGGAGTGCCAGGGGCTGACGTCAATTGTCTGGGAGCTACTGTGATGTGTTCACTGACCTGCTGAGCGTAGGCCAGTTGAGTGTACGTGGCCAGGCGGCCTCCCTCTGCAGCGCAGGCCTGCTCAGCTGCCG
This sequence comes from Diplotaxodon limnothrissa, assembly GCF_057381915.1. Lineage (NCBI taxonomy): Eukaryota > Metazoa > Chordata > Actinopteri > Cichliformes > Cichlidae > Diplotaxodon > Diplotaxodon limnothrissa. The sequence goes on from NC_140612.1 coordinate 17,420,453, forward strand.
TGTAGTTCAGTTTGTACTGACCTTTCTTGGAACGATAGTGGAACACACCGAGCATCGAATCTGCACAACACATAAATATCAGAATGTACGAAAAATAGTGAGGGAGAAGTTCAGCATGTCAAGGTTATCAGTGAAGGGAACACTCAGCTCCACCTACAGGGAAGAAAAAGGAACACAGATTAATGAATTCATCCATGTCTTCTTTTTCCATGAAGGTACAAAAAGTTATGATTCAAGTATAATTAGAGATATTCTGAGAGTTATTCATTCATTGATGATTCATTTGAAACAACAGTCAATTTCTTAAACACTCCATGTATGTTTTAGTAAATACCCGCTACTCTGTGCAGCAACACCCCTGGTGTGTAGCTGCTGCTGACACAAATGAGGCTCAGAGAAATTTGAATTGAAAGATTTGACGATCAGCAGGAAAATATTAATCTTTGTAAACACATCACAACAGACACAAACTTTCTGCTCCACTTCAAAAAAAAGTCAGGGTTCGAGCTCCGAGGGTTAAATCGGCTGCTGTAAGCAAACGTCATGACCTCGCTCACAATAACAATATGCATTCACCCTGCAAGAAACACTCCTGCTCAATACTTCATCATCCAATGAGCTTCCACTTGAATGACGTTCACGTGTACCTTCAAAGTGGAGGTCGGTGCATTTGGCGTCGCGATGACACTGGCCGTTGTTTTGCAGACAGCGGCTGATAGGCAGCTGTCTGACCTCACAGGTCACTCCGTCTCCGATGTAGTTGTTCTTACACATGCACTTCCTCCTCCCCTGTGCGCACACACACACACACACACACACACACACACAGTTTACAGGTAAGTAGGACCTGATGGTGTAACCTTAGAAAACAAGTCCCATGTCGTCCTTACCGGAGCCGTCATGGTGCATACAGCGTGTTCATGGCAGCCTCCATTGTCTCCTAATGCACAGGGGTCGATGGGCTGACAGGTGAACCCGTCTCCAGTGTGATCTTTGGGACAGGTGCAGCTCACCTTACCTCCATTCTGTGAGCACTTGGCCCCCTTAGCACAGCCTCCATTCCAGATCTGACAGATGTCCACCACTGCAGGGAAAGATGTACACACTCAGCTACCGTCATTTAACCTCCAAGGACCTGGCATCCACATATGGGGACATCACATTTTGGGTTGTCTAGATCACAAAACTAAATTTTGCTCTTTCAAATGGCTTTTAAATGACCCATATTGCTCAAAGGAGCACAATTGTTGTTTCTCATTTTCTTTTTGTACTCGGAAAAATTCTGCTATATTCAGACATCAAATAAAGAGTTTTGCACATCATTACTCAACTAAGTATAGCAAATATAGCACAGAGAAATTAAAAATGCATGCCATGAAAGAGTTCGGGTTAAATGAGATTGAAAGAGGTTAAAAGAGAGATGGCACCTCATGCTGGTCCACTGTTACCTGTGCAAGTGAATCCGTCACCCTCATGAAAAGGCCGGCACTCACAGGTGTTGTTTGCCTTACAGACGGCTTTTGGAGAGCAGGCTGGAGAACATTGAAAGATCTCAGCTGGAGGAGACACAGAAACATGAGCGTGATTAAAGTGCACAAACATCTACTTTTCATACCTGAGTATTTTTATTCTTGGGTTTGGTCTGAACTGCGCTGAGAGCTGGCGAGTGTCTTTAGGACTGATCGGTTTTATCTAATTCAGTCTAAGCCAACGAAGGAAATGAACTCACTCTGCTGAACGTCACAGCGGTCTCCGGTCCATCCGGCCTCACAGAAACACAAACCCGTACCTTTCCACCCGTCGTCACATGACCCATGCTCTGAGCAGTTACAGGCTGAAAAACAAGCAAGTCAGGATAGTAAGAGTGTTACAATCTGACGCCGCAGAGAAAACCCCGTCTATTACTCACCTTTACAGGTGGGTCCATAGAATCCATCACTGCACAGCTCACAGGACGTGCCTCTGAAACCTGTGTCGCAGGTACAGGTACCGTTACCAAGCTGACCGTCATCACATTTCCCACGGTTATTGCAGGGAGATCTGAACCCCCCAGGACACCCTGCACAGAGAGCAGAGAAGGCAGTCCATCAGTAGCTGAATCAATCAAATCAATCAGTGACGTAACCTGCTCATTTATATGTCACTGAGATCATTTGCATTTTGAAATGCTCACTGAAGTACTGGTGAGAAGGGATGCACCGATACCGATATCTGGTATCGGCCTCGATACCACATTTTCTAAAGTACCAGTACTCGTTAAAAGTCCCCCGATACCGGGGACCGATACCACGGTCTGAGACCTGTCTATGTTTGAGCGGCATGTAAGGGGTTAATCACAGGCGCCGAGTGCCCGCCCCCAGGCCCCGGCTGCAGCTCAGAGCTGGGAGAAGGCGAGGCGAGACAAGTCAGCCGTGTGGAACTATTTCAAAGTGAACAAAGACGCGAAAACAAAGGCAAATTGTGCTCAGCGAAAGAGTTTACCCACGCTTATTAGCACAGAGGAGCAAAGCTGATGCTATAGCAGTGGGACGGAAAATAGTTGGGCATTTTAAACATTCCGCCTTAACCTACTCCCGCCTCGATGACATTCAGGGACAGCTCAACCAGCCAATAAAGAGACTGCAGCAGGACGTACAGACGCGCTGGAACAGCACGTATTACATGCTCCAGTCCCTCATTGAGCAAAAGCGAGTGCTGGGGGTGTATGTGTCCGAGCACGAACTCCCTGACTATCTCACCGCTCACCAATGGGCTCTTATGGAGAAGACTGTTGCCATCCTCGCCCCCTTTGAGGAACTAACTAAAAAAGTGAGCAGCTACGACGCACTAGCCTCTGATGTCATCCCAGCTGTGACTGTGCTAGTGAGACTTCTAAACAGAGAAACAGACTAGGACCACAGAGTCAAGGCAATGAAAGCAACCTTACTGGCAGCTGTCAAGAAGCGCTTCAGTGACGTCGAGACCAACCCACTGTACTTCATCTCCACCATACTTGACCCAAGGTAAAGTCTGTGTGCTATAGGTATTCAATGAGTATAGCTACAGTACTAAATGTAAGATTATTTTACATCTGAAATATTATATATTTGTAACTAAAATACACAAATACAAATGTATGCAATATATATATAATATGAAATACATTTCCCTTATTATTACCAGAAAGTCAAATGGCTGGCATTTGTCACAGTGGTTTAGGGGAAACTAAAATCACTCCTATTTTTCCACATATTAATACATTTATGAATTTTGTGCAGGTATAAAGATCGCTTCTTCGCCAACAACACTGCTCCAGAGGCCAAGCTGCACCTGAAGCAGGAGCTGCAGATGATGTCCAGAGCTGAGGCAGAGGGGAGTCGGGCAGAAGCTGCAGAACCTCCTACTAAACTGTTCCTCAAGGCCCAGGCCAGCACTAGCAGCAGTCTGGACACTGTATTTGACGAAATCGCTAAGGAGCAGCCCCAGGCAGCACAGCCGCTGGCAGCAGGTGCTGCCATTGAGCTCGACACATACCTCGGAGAGGCCCCAAGCCCTCGTGAAGACAGTCCTCTGAAGTACTGGGGTGTCAACAAAATCAGGTTCCCCACTTTGGCTAAAATAGCCCGTAAATACCTCTCAGCCCCATGTAGCAGTGTGGAAAGTGAAAGGCTTTTTAGCTCAGTGTCACACATTATAGATGAAAACAGAAACAGTCTGACTGCTGATAATGCAGAAAAGCTACTTTTCTTTAAAAAAAACCCTGCCACTCACTTTTTCTCTCCACTAAGTGAGTCATCTTAGACTTGATGTTAATACCTACCTCAGTTGCACTGACTGCCACAGTTCTATGTTGGTGGATGTTGTTAGTTTATTCAAATATTGTGCACTAAATAGCAAAGATGTTTATTAATGCCCCTTGTGTTGTCCAAAGTGGCAGAGTTTACAATAAACTGAAAAAAATACTTGAGTTGCACTGTCACTGTTTAAATTTTTTTTTTCATAATTATTTATTCTGTAATATGTTGCATACAACATGCTTTTCATTTTAAATAAATGTTTTTAATTCCAAACCATGCCTTGTTTGTTTTTTGTTAAATTATAGGACTAAAGCTGTTACCTGTAAATTTAAATCATGTTTTTATTAAGTACTCGGTATCGGTATCGGCGAGTACTGAAATGCAAGTACTCGTACTCGTTTCCAAAAAAGTGGTTTCGGTGCATCCCTACTGGTGACCTATCCAGGTGTACCCTACCTCTCACTGGGACAGACCCTCAAATCATTATCAGTGATAACCTCAGCACCAACCCTAACTCTAACCGCAGCCAATCAGGATATTTATTCTTTGGTTTTAATTAACGATATAAAAAGCTGAATATTCTGTCACACAACAAAAACTGTTCAATTTCACCTAAAAAAGTTTCAAAAAATTTAAGAAAGACTGAAGAAATGGTTTTAATATGAGGATGACGTTGTTATCTCACCCAGACAGTCTCGTCCGTAGTAACCACGACAACACTTTGGCTCCCACATGTTAAAGGTGCAGATGGGGCGACAGCCGGTGTTCTTAGCAAAGGAAAAGGTGGGCAGATCACACTTCTGAACCTCCTGAACACAAAAAACAGAGACGTTTCCTTCGAGGCTCAGCCTGACAGAGGCAGTGAGTTTGTTAAAGATGGGACTCAGACCTTACGAATGCCTCCCGCAGGACAGCGAGTGGAAGAAAAGCTGCATACTCCACAGCTTGTCTACCACAGAAGAAGAAAAGAAAAGATCAAATGAACCATCAGCTCACCTGCAAAAATCTTTTTATTTCTGCTGCTGTGGGAAATGTTTGACTGATTTTAGGACCATCTAGCTTTTTTAAACCCACACTAGTGTGGAGTTGTGTCACACTCCACTGCCAGGCTCTCGGTGCTCTAAATCATTTTTCAGACTGTTCACCGCTACAGGAAAAATAACCAGAAACTAAAACATGAACACAGCAGGCCTCTAAGACTGTAGATTAGGCCAGGCTCTCACCGTTACTTTCACTGTGTGAGTACACTTCAAGCCTACGAGTTACACACAACCCGTGCTCCAACACCATCAGCATTAACAGTTTACACAGTCAGAATCAGTATGTCTGGTTGTTCCAGGTAGCATTCAGATGCATCTCAGACAGTAAAGTGAGGATTCACCGGAAGGTCAAAGGTTCTTTGTTCATCACAGCGTCCTCCGAGGCTGGGAGGAGTTAGCAAGCAGTCGATCCCGTAGGCAATGCCCGCTTTAAAGATGAGGTGTCTCTGAACAATCCGACACTTCCTGTTGTTGATGAAGATTTCTCCCTGTTCAAAAAGACAGTTGGTTATTTGGAGTCCATGTTTGTCTTGTTTGTCTTCTCTGTAGATTTCTCTTACTGTAGTACTCACAATGTTGTCTGTCCCACCACAGGAGAAGGAGAGCGGCGAACCCTGCAAACTCCGAGCCGAGTCCAGGAAGATCAGTCCTTCAGCGTAAACCTGAGATTAAAGGCATTTTAAACTAAACCTGAGAAACCACCTGACCTGCTTCAGCGTTTTTACCTCCACAGCACCATGTTTGTTCTGCGATAACCTCCCTGAGGCACCCTCACATTTTATCCCAGTTATCAAATCTTTCAGAGCTGTTCTTCCAGCTGCCATGCTGTAAAGTGTCTAACGCTTCTCTAAAAGTACCCTCTAAAGAAGTTTTACCTTCTGGCTGTGCAGGATGTGGTATTTCAGGTACTCCATCAGCTGGGGTCGATTGTGTTGGTGGAACAGGAAGTCCTTCTGTTCCTGCGGCAGAGATGCCATGACACCGTCTGACGGCAGGAAGATTGTCACCGGCTGGTACATGATATCATTCACCAGGTCCATTACACCTGTGTCCTGAAAAACATGAGATTTCATGCGAATAAAACTGGCTAACAGGACACCAGCCCTTCTGCTAGTTCACTCCACAGTCCACTCCATCCATCTATGTGTGAGTATATTGGTGGCTTAAGATGCGGATCCACAGGGTGTTGGTGTGGCTCGTGCTCACCTGGGATTTTTTTTTATCCATCATTCATCACCCGGCGACAGCTCTTCTCCAGTACTCTGCTACAGATCTTTTGCGGCTTCGTTTTTGCCTGGCTGTCTCTCCACCTGTGGCTCTATACTTCTACCTGGACATCGCCTTCCAGCCCGCCGCAGGTATATCCACCGAGGGCTTCCGTGGAAGTTCAACATCAGTGACACTAACTCAATATTTTCCATCTGGTCAAAAACTCGTCGTCCTCCCTGCAAGACTGACCGGGCTGTTGACCACAGTGTGCTGGCCCACCTGGCTAAATCAACTAAGCCTACTGTCAGGCATGGCAACTCCAGCATCAAGTTTGGTCTATTAAACATCCGCTCTGTCACTGGTAAGGGACATCTCGTACATGATCTCCTCTGTGATCGTAAGTTGGACTTTCTTTGTTTGACTGAAACATGGCAACAGCCCAATGACTTTGTTTCTCTCAATGACTCCACTCCATCTGAGTTTGTTTACACCTGTCAACCTCGCATCTCGGGGAGGGGCGGAGATCTCGCAATAATTCACCGGAAGCACTGGAAAAGTACTCCCTGTCTCTGCCCTTAACTCCCATTCATCTGAATACATTGCACTACAGCTCCCTGGATCTACCCCCACCATCATATGTACTGTTTATCGGCCACCTAAGCCAAACAAGGAGTTTTTAAATGAATTTTCTGCTCTTCTCACTCATTTCTCTGTACTTTTTCCAAATCTGATCATTGCTGGTGACTTCAATATTCATATGGACAATGATAAAATCCCTCTTTCCAGAGATTTTACCTCCTGCCTGGAAAGTTTTGGGCTTCTACAGTACATAAAATTTCCTACCCACTCTAAAGGTCATATCCTGGATTTGGTCTGTTGTTCTGGCATTACCCCCACCCATTGTAAAGCCACATTGTTTCCCCAGTCTGATCATATGTTTATTTCTTTTGATGCAAACATAACCGCTTCCAAAAACTGTATCTCTCGTAATATCACTTTTAGGAAAATTAGTAATATTAACCCAGCTGTTTTTTCATCTGCCGCTCATGACCTTCCATCTATCCACTGCTCCTCAACCCCTCATGAACTCGTTTGTCATTATAATGTCAACCTTTATAACCTTCTTAACATATTTGCTCCCCTTAAACATCGAACAGTCTCATTTTCCTGTTCAGCTCCATGGTTTACCTCCGACCTGTGTCACCTTAAAGCTAAAGGATGCCAACTCGAACGTCTATTCAAGAAAACCAGACTTGCTGTACATAAAGAAATGCACAATGATCATATTTTGTTCTATAAGGACTGCATTGCCTCAGCCAAATCTGCTTACTACTCTGGTTTAATTAGTTCTAATGAAGGTAACTCCAGGTCCCTCTATTCATTGTTCAGTAAAATTACAAAACCTCCAGACACATTCCCCTCTCAGATGTATTCTGTTGATTTTAGCAACTCTCTTATCTCTTTTTTCACTTGTAAAATCTCAGACATTCACCATCAAGTTAAGTCTTTAGGAGCTCCTGACTCTGAAGTAGACTTCCTGGTTCCCCCACTGTCTTCCTGTCTGTTATTTTCAAGCTTTACTCTTCCCTCCATAACTGACGTATCTAATCTCATTAAAAAATCTAAGTCATCCGCCTGTCAACTTGACCCTCTCCCTACTGTGTTACAGGGAGTGCAGAATTATTAGGCAAGTTGTATTTTTGAGGAATAATTTTATTATTGAACAACAACCATGTTCTCAATGAACCCAAAAAACTCATTAATATCAAAGCTGAATGTTTTTGGAAGTAGTTTTTAGTTTGTTTTTAGTTTTAGCTATTTTAGGGAGATATCTGTGTGTGCAGGTGACTATTACTGTGCATAATTATTAGGCAATTTAACAAAAAATAAATATATACCCATTTCAATCATTTATTTTTACCAGTGAAACCAATATAACATCTCCACATTCACAAATATACATTTCTGACATTCAAAAACAAAACAAAAACCAATCAGCGACCAATATAGCCACCTTTCTTTGCAAGGACACTCAAAAGCCTGCCATCCATGGATTCTGTCAGTGTTTTGATCTGTTCACCATCAACACTGCGTGCAGCAGCAACCACAGCCTCCCAGACACTGTTCAGAGAGGTGTACTGTTTTCCCTCCTTGTAAATCTCACATTTGATGATGGACCACAGGTTCTCAATGGGGTTCAGATCAGGTGAACAAGGTGGCCATGTCATTAGTTTTTCTTCTTTTATACCCTTTCTTGCCAGCCACGCTGTGGAGTACTTGGACGCGTGTGATGGAGCATTGTCCTGCATGAAAATCATGTTTTTCTTGAAGGATGCAGACTTCTTCCTGTACCACTGCTTGAAGAAGGTGTCTTCCAGAAACTGGCAGTAGGACTGGGAGTTGAGCTTGACTCCATCCTCAACCCGAAAAGGCCCCACAAGCTCATCTTTGATGATACCAGCCCAAACCAGTACTCCACCTCCACCTTGCTGGCGTCTGAGTCGGACTGGAGCTCTCTGCCCTTTACCAATCCAACCACGGGCCCATCCATCTGGCCCATCAAGACTCACTCTCATTTCATCAGTCCATAAAACCTTAGAAAAATCAGTCTTGAGATATTTCTTGGCCCAGTCTTGACGTTTCAGCTTGTGTGTCTTGTTCAGTGGTGGTCGTCTTTCAGCCTTTCTTACCTTGGCCATGTCTCTGAGTATTGCACACCTTGTGCTTTTGGGCACTCCAGTGATGTTGCAGCTCTGAAATATGGCCAAACTGGTGGCAAGTGGCATCTTGGCAGCTGCACGCTTGACTTTTCTCAGTTCATGGGCAGTTATTTTGCGCCTTGGTTTTTCCACACGCTTCTTGTGACCCTGTTGGCTATTTTGAATGAAACGCTTGATTGTTCGATGATCATGCTTCAGAAGCTTTGCAATTTTGAGACTGCTGCATCCCTCTGCAAGATATCTCACTATTTTTGACTTTTCTGAGCCTGTCAAGTCCTTCTTTTGACCCATTTTGCCAAAGGAAAGGACGTTGCCTAATAATTATGCACACCTGATATAGGGTGTTGATGTCATTAGACCACACCCCTTCTCATTACAGAGATGCACATCACCTAATATGCTTGATTGGTAGTAGGCTTTCGAGCCTATACAGCTTGGAGTAAGACAACATGCATGAAGAGGATGATGTGGACAAAATACTCATTTGCCTAATAATTCTGCACTCCCTGTAGTTAAAGCCTGTCTTCCCTCGTTCGCACCTCTCATAACCAATATTATTCATTCCTCCCTGAACACTGGAATTGTTCCTGAAGCACTGAAAAAGGCTTCTGTTATCCCAATTCTCAAAAAGCCTGGTGCAGACCCCAATAACTTTGATAATCTTCGCCCTATATCAAATCTCCTCTTTATTTCAAAAATTCTTGAAAAAGTTGTCGCCGCCCAGCTTCATTTACATCTCAGTGACCATAATCTCCATGAACAATTTCAATCGGATTTCTGCCTCAATCATAGCACAGAAACTGCTCTGTTAAGAATTACCAATGACCTTCTGATGGCAGCTGATTCTGGTCTCCTATCCATCCTCATCCTTCTTGATCTTAGTGCGGCGTTTGATACCATTTCTCACAATATTCTCCTGAACCGGTTAGCTTCCATTGGTATTAGTCACACCCCCCTTGCCTGGTTCACCTCCTATCTCTCAGACCGCACTCAGTTTATCCAATTTAAATCCCATTCTTCAACTCTCTATCCTGTTTCTGCTGGTGTGCCCCAGGGTTCAGTATTGGGGCCTCTTTTATTCATTATTTATATGCTTCCTCTTGGTTATATATTCCGAAAATATAATATAAATTTTCACTGTTATGCTGATGACACCCAGCTCTACCTTTCTTCTAAACCCAATTCATCTCTCCCACCTACCTATCTCTCAGACTGTCTTATTGAGATTAGATCCTGGTTCTCCTCCAATTTCCTCAAACTAAACAGTAATAAAACTGAAGTTTTACTTGTTGGTACACCATCTATCTTAACCAAATTCCACAGTTTTTCCATTAACATTGAAGATTCTCCTACCCTTCCCTCCCCTCAGGTTAAGAGTTTGGGTGTCATACTTGATAATACTCTTTCATTCCAGTCTCACATTAATTACATAACCCGGTCTGCTTACTTCCATTTACGTAATATTAACCGACTCTGTCCCTTCCTTACTCCTCATGCTGCTGCCATCCTTGTCCATAGTCTTATTACATCCCGTATTGATTACTGTAATTCCCTCCTATTTGGTCTCCCTAAAAGGTCCCTTCATAAACTCCAGCTCCTTCAAAATTCTGCAGCTCGGGTCATAACTTGCACTCCGTTAAGAGCTCGTATTACCCCAGTTCTTCAGCAGCTTCACTGGTTGCCCATAGAAATCTTACTCCTTACATACAAGTGTATCCATAAATCTGCGCCTTCATATTTGTGTGACCTGCTCCATATCACCACTGTTTCCCGCCCTCTCAGATCATCATCTGCTATTCATCTTACTGTTTCGTCCTCACACCTTATCACTATGGGGAACAGAGCTTTCAGTCGCTCTGCTCCTCAGCTCTGGAACTCTCTTCCTCCTGCACTAAGAAATATTGACTCCCTCTCCGTATTTAAGACACAGCTCAAAACACATCTGTTTAAACTGGCTTATTTGCTTTAATGCTGATTTTATCTGTTGTCAAGCTCTGTTTTGTAATTTTAACTTATTTTATGTATTTTATGACTGTTGTTCCTTTTATTAATTGTGTTCTTTGTAAGGTGACATTGGGTTTCTGAAAGGCGCCCTCAAATAAAATAAATTATTATTATTATTATTATTATTATTATTATTATTATTATTATTATTATTATTATTATATGTGTGTGAGTGTGTGAGGGAGTTTGCATGTGTGTCCTGATGTTGTAGTCTAGGTGTTCGTTTGTTACAAAACCCAGAGGAAGTGATGTCATTGTGCAGCTTGTCTAAATGTTGTGTTAATGCTGCTTGTTGTTGTGTAGTATCTCATTTTAACATGAGCTTTGCTGATATTAGTTATAGTATTGTTGTGCTCCACATGTTTGAGCAATGATCGGACAAAGTGAACAACAGTGACACACTTCTTTTGCTCTGTTAACATTGATATATTGGTTTAAGCACTTTGGCTGTAATATATGTTATTGGTGCACCACTTCAGAACAACAGTCACCTTAAAGTGCAATATTAAAATACAATATTAGAGTAAAAACACACACAACCAGCTAATTCTCTATAAGCAGCTCTTGTTGTCAGTGAGAAGGAAGAAGGGGAAGTTGTAGCGTGTTACCTGTAGCAGTTTGTAGAAGGTTCGATAACCGTGACGTGCAGCCACATCGGTCAGGTTCAGCTGAGAGTCATCCTGCAGGAAACCATCAGAATGAAGGTGTGCATGAAACATTACAGAAAACATAACATCCAGAAAGTCTACAGTCAGACAGCTGCTCACAGTTTCAATGAGCTAGAAAAAAATGCTATTATACCAATAAATAGATTTTAGAATATATTTAGCCTATTACATGTTATTTAATAAACAGTAATTAAACAGGTCATGAAATAATAGACAGCTTATTAACTAACATGTCACTGTAACAGTAAAGCATTCAGTGATCATTTTATAATTCAGTAACAATGGTCATTGTTTTATATGATAATAAAGCTCTAACCAGTCGATCCATTCAGCATCAGCTTCCCTGATTCCTTATTCCAAAATGACCTGATGGATACTTACAGGGGCGAGCATAAAACTGTCTTTGTCCACATCTGGAGGATACAGAATCCTGTCAATTTCATGGATGATTCCATTCACACTGAGGTCATCGCTCTTTGTCACATTTGCCTGGTTGATGAAGACACTGCCCTGAAAAAAAAAGCCAAACACAAAGTGTCCCAATAACAGAAATAAAACTGAAGAATGCTTGTTTATAATAAAGCATCGATTCGGCCTTTGTTTATTGGCAGGATTCATAAATATAGATATAAATCTATTAAACCAGCTGAGGGCTGACCTGGGTGATGCTGGTGGTCAGCACGAGTCCAGACAGCGATGTCAGGTTTCGTGGTTGGCTCAGGTCAGCAGCCAGGAGAGTGTGACACATGACGATGTGGCTGCGCAGGACATTAGCGTACCGCTCTCTCTTCCGTCTCATCTAAAAGATAAAATTACAAACTTGTTAATTTCTGATTCATCCTGAGCTGACCAGACTCTGATGTAATTACAGTGTGTCTTCAAAGACACGCTGATGTTTGTCCAGCAGTAACCAAAGGTCTGACCTCGCGTGAAGTGTTTGTCCTGAAGGCCTCGGGGTCTGGAATGAAGACAGTGAATGGCCCTCGCCCTTGCAGGGAAATCTCCATTATCTGAAAACAGAGTTCTGTTAATGCAATTCCACCAGCAGGGGGCGACAGAGGGGAGCACTACTCACCATCAGACCAAAGTAAAAGTCCGTGTGACGACGTGTCTCTATTTCCTGTAACGAGACAACAGTTAGTGCAAAGCCCTGCGGCGCCGCTTTCATTGTATTTCAGCTGCTCACCCTCGCCACAGTGCCTTTGCAGGTCACACCGTCGCCAATGAAATTTTGCCTGCAGGTGCAGCTTTGAGTGCCTAGACCTGTCATGTTGCACCGGGCATTCCGATGACAGCCGCCATTGTTCTGGAACATCAGCATCAACACGTGAGAGGGTAACAGCTTGAATTGATGTGGTCTTTACAGCATAAAAGTAAGAAACCTTTGACAGAGACAGGAGCAGCATGAAAACCTAGAACTGTATGTGCAACGCTCAACCTCAGCTTCAGTGACCAGAAAAGGAAGCACATCAGCCTCAGACAGCTTTCAGGGTTGTTTTTGCTGTCTTGACAGGACAGCAGACAGGTGGCTGTATGCTGCTCTTCTGCAGCATACCTGGGTCACCAGCTCAGCCAGGTGAGCCTTACCAGAGCCAGAGCACTGACTGAAAACACGACTACCACAGTTCCTGTGCTAAAGGAGGCGAGGACATTATTATTGTCCTGGGAACACTGAATAGAGCAGCCTAACAAGCTTCCTCCTTCACAATAGGACTTATGGGTGTAACTCTTGCCTCGCAGTTGGTGTTTTCTTACAGGGAAAGTGCACCAAGATGAGTGCTGCTGTGATTTGGTGCTACTATGGGCTGTATGTGTGATTATTAGCTGAATGATGTAATCATCTGATTCTGAATCACTCATCTTTCCCACAGCTTGAAACCAGCCAGAGTGAAGACAAACTCACCTTTTGGCACAAGTCGATGATGTTGCAGTTCTTCCCGTCACCGGTGTAAAATTCCCTGCAGACACAGGAAGTCTGCCGAGGAAAACAAAGTCACATTTAGCGCCACTGTCAGCAGAGAGCTGTGCTTAAAGTCAGACTGTAGAGGTTAGCTAGTTTTACTTTGTTCGGTCCAACGTGAATGCAGTCTGCATTGGCATGGCAACCCCCGTTTCCTTTCAGGCAGGGATTTATCTCTGTGGAGAAACACAAAACTCCACCTGGTTATCTCGGATTCACGATGCGTTCAAGCTTTTTATCGTGTGTCTGATAACTTGAGCTGCTGCCAAGGATCGATGCTGAGCCAGAGCTTTTAAATTCCTCACAGCACAACAATACCACAAACCACGCAAATCAGCAGAGCTACTTAATTTCAGTCATTTTGCTGGCTCTGAAGGCTTTTCTGATTGTCTGGAATCCTTTTTTGCTGTGATGCTGGAAGAACTAATATCTGGAATATTTTGCATTGGTATTTTTGCTTTAACTTCGCAGAACTTTCACAAAATGCTTTTTAAGTTTTGCATTACTGCAGACTTTGTCCACCATAGTCAGACCATTACACTACAAAGCACACCCTTCTAGTATTACTGGATTTATTGTCAATGCTTTTGCTTTAACTTTCACGATTGTATTTTGCACTCTTTCATGTCCCCTGTAATCCTCAGTGTGATTGCCTCTTAGCTAATTTTTGCTTTTAAAAAAAAAAAATTTATATAAACTGATCTGAACAAGTTAATGTTGACTCGGAATAATTAAATTTTCCTTTTTAAAAATCGTTTTGACTCCTTGTACCAACTATAACTAAGCCAGAGCAGCTGTGAGCAGGTGTGAGCAGTTGTGGCAAGTGAGTTTACCGACACACACAAGTCCGTCGCCCGCGTAGCCGGCATTACAGACACAGTCTCTTCGGCCGGGTCGAGTCCTCTTACAGAGAGCGTACAGACTGCAGCCGCCGTTATCCACCACGCACGGATCTATGGCTGCATGAGTCACAAAGTGTTCAGTAAACTTTGCGGTTCACAGGAATCCTCTTTAAAAAGCTCAGACCAAAGCCGCAGGTAAGTGACCTGCAGAGCTCATAACATGTGTTACCTTGACAGAAAGTCCCGTTTCCTTTGAAGCCGGCAGCACAGATACACTGAGGGCCGGACGAGCCGGTCACACAGCTATAAAACCAGATTAAAGTTTTAACAGGAAGCATAAATCCTCCAGCGTCCTGCACGCAGAGTAACGGTTAAACTTGTGCAGACTTACTTTGCACTGCCGTGGCATCTCACCGAGCCGCACTGCTCGTCAGCTTTGGCTTCGATCTCTGCAACGACACGGATGCAGCTCAGCACAAATGACAAAAACAGTATTTCTAAAAATGATCTCATAAATGAGATTTTGTTGTTCTAAATCACAGCGTTCACTTTTCTCTACATTCAGCCTTACTTTGGTCACAGTGGACTCCCCTCCAGTCCACGTCACATTCGCAGGTCCCATCGCCCTTCAGTCCCTCGTTACACTGTCCGTTCTTGCATTCGCACTCTGAGCAGACAACACGTGACGATGAAGGTGAGGATGAAGATGACAGATCATGTGCTGACTAATGAAACGTACTGAACCTTGGTCACAGTGGACTCCGTATTTGCCGCTCTGGCAGGTTTCACAGGCGGTCCCGTTGAAGCCTTCGTTACACCGACACACTCCGGTCCCGTTTGTCCCGTCCACACACACTCCATTATCGAAGCAGGGCCGACCCTTTGGACCGGGGCATGCCTCGCAGTGCTCCCCGAAAAACCCTGCACAGCACCTCCGCTCCTGAAAGCACAGAAGAGTTCTAGTGTGCCACACTGCCGAGGATGCTTACCCTGAAATGAGCAGGAAACGTACGATCTTCTTCTGGAGGCAGGTGGCTCTGCAGCCGACTCTCGGGAGCCACTCGCCCTCAAACGTGCGGGTGAACATGCACTTTCTCGTCCTCCTCACCGATTTCTGCACAGAGCAAAACACCAACTTCTTACTTTGACTTTAGCTTCTCATGGACCAGGCTGTGCATCTGAGCTGAGTATTAATTTCAGCATTTTCTACAACGCATGTTTCAAGAAAATATTTACACAGTATAACCAGTTATCCGCGTGAAGCGATAGAGCAGTGAAAATAAAACTCTTCATTTCAGTTCACCTAACTTACAAAATGTAGTGAAGTAGATTCTGGGGTAGGATTTTACACGATGTCCACAAACGCACCACTAACATCCACACCTTCCCAGTTGACAATTAGCAGGCTTATAAGAAACAGCTGCGCTTCACTACCAGAAGGAGGCATTTGGCAGTCTTGTCCATCCAAGGTGGCTGAGAGCATTAGGCAGTTGAGCACTGCAGATCTCTCAAGGAAAGCCACTCAGTTTAGTATTGCCCTGTGGTAAGTGGGACTCTTGTGTTCATCATAACGTGGCATATAGTAGGGTGGACTTTGACAACTGTTTCCCTCTTTTGTTGCAGGTTTGCACTATACTGCTGCTGTCTTGTCATGCTGTTTTGTTTGTTATGTGATGCTTTTATAATGAACAGTACTTTGGGGTGTATTTGTTTTATGTAGATCTTTTATTAATGTGTGTAACGTTTTATGCTTTGTTTTATTGCTTTAGTGGAGGTGCGGCCGCTTGCTGAGGGGCTAGGCACGTGAGGTGGAATCCCCTTCCCGACGCATGCGAGTGTACACACCGGGCATAGGTAGATTGCACCGTTTAGTGTGAGTGACAGTGAGGTCTGGAGTGAAGTTACACGGGTGAGTAATTGGTGGCACCCTTGGGCACTCCTCCCCCGTAGGTTGCCTCAAGTGGCCGGTCGCCACTATTTTGTTTAGTTATTCTTTTATCATGCTGTGATTGTTTTAGGGTAGCATCGTGGTAGGGAGTCTGGTCATTTTAATCATCGTTTGTTAAAGTGTTTCAATGAACTATTTTGCCGTCTCAACCCTGCTACCCTAGGTGCCTTCCTGATTTTATAGTTATGTTTTTAGTAGTTCCTCTTAATAAATTTTGATTTGTAAACTTCCTTTGTCTCACCTCTGCCGTTAATAACGAGTCTGTGGGCTTTGGTAGCCAGTGCAACACGTACATTGGCTAGAGAAATCTTTCCTGGGGTGTAACGCCCTCCCCCAGGTAGCGTTGTCAATATCTTAGTTACCGTCCCCGGTTATTCCTCTATCGCGACACCACAAAAAGAAAAACATTTTTACGCTCCATTGAATAAAACGCTGGTTTATTTTTGAAGATGTCAAATTCGATATGAAATACAACTAAATGATACCAGTTTTCCCACAGCTGTTAAAGAGCAATTTACTTTTCAGCACAATTATACTTAAAATACGTTTTGTTTTTTAATGTTACTTTAGTACTGTCACAGTAAACTGAAAGAAATTCAATCTGTAACTGGCACAAGAGCACAAACAGTAAAGTGGTCAGTGATCACTGGGAGGTCATGAAATTACTTTAGTGGAATACCATGAAGTCCTCTCTAGATCTTCTCCTACTTCTTGTTAGTCTTGTAAAGTCGGACAAACTGAACGTAATTCTTTTGACTTTGGGGAGAATTTTCCATCTTTCATAACTTAAAATCGAATCATCTGCAAACAGATTTTCTGTAGTAGCTGCATTTATCCGATTCTAGTTTGGTATAAAAGTTTGTTTAGAGAGCCTGGTGGTTAAAAAGGTCTAAGCTTTGAAAGATTAACGATGATCAGAAAAAGTCCGAAAACTTACATCTGGGATGGTGTCATTGGGGCAGATCTTGTTTTGGTGGAATAAGCAGTCGACACAGTTCCCCTTTGGAGCAGAAAGAAAACGTTGATATTTATCATGCGATTGTTTCTCCATTCATTGAACTGGATTGGAGGCGCTGAAGTATCTGCAGGACTTAACTGGTGGCTGAGGACCTTACCATGACTTTTGTGTACGTGAGATCATCGCAGCGATTTCTGTTGATCTGAAGAACAGCTGACAGACCGTGGATCACTCCTTTACCGCTCAGGATGTCAGAGGAGTTCATCTGAGCATCATTCACAAACAGCTGCATGAGGAAAACACAGGTCAGGTGGTTTGTATCGTGTTGTTTAGACTGTCATGCGATCAGATGCAACAGAATCAATATTTCATGATGAGACCTTTCCGTCTCGTGGGAAAATGCCGAGCTGGAAGGAAAACCCAAGCATCGTCTCTTTGTAACCTCCGAGCTGAAGGTCTGTTTTTAACAGACGCTGCGATGCCACCACGTGGTAACGAGTGGTCTTCACATCCTGTTCAGTGACAAAATAAAAGCACAACTAATTTGAAGGAAGTAAATAAATAAACCCGAGGACGAGGTCAAAGTCTTTAATTACAGAGTTTAGTTCTATATTTACCATCTGCTTTAAATGTCGAATGAAATAACAGAACTGAGTGTTGCCCACTTAATCCATTTTAAAATATGTAAAAATTTCAACAATGTCAGCAGTGAGTAAAAAGACTAATCGGGTCAAATACAAACTTTTTGATTCAGCTTCAAATGAAAATGCAGACAAACTGAAGCCTAAATTGTATACCAGGGCAGTGGCTGCCATTTTCTTCAGGTACTCAGTGACGGCGGCGTCTGTCGGAGCAAAGATGGTGAATTCATCAGCCTGTTCGATATCATTGGTCAGGTTATAATCCTAAACAAAAAGCCAGAGAAAGCACAACATGTAAGGAAACATTAAACATTTAAGCATGGTGTGAGCGTGTTTGAGAGGTCGTACGATGAGATACGATCTGAAGAGTGAGAACTCCGGCCTGAGAGCGAGCGTGGCCAGCAGACCTTCACTCAGTGTTCTGTCGGGAACCAAAACCTTTATTTTAAAAAAAAAAAAAGAGGCTGAAATCGGTAATGGGTACAAAAAAACTTGCTGGGTGTTGTTTTTGTAGTATTTCTTTTTACCTTATCGATTAAATGGATCAGTCCGTTTGTAGCAGCAACGTTTGACGTGCCGATGAGAGCTCCACCAACAGAAGTGATCTGCACAAACAACCATTTTATTTTTTAAGTAAAATTAGAGAAAAGCACCAAGTTTACAGCCATATACTGAAAGTGGACGAAAGTCCACATTTTTATTCTGGGACTCCACTCAAGTATGCTCACATGATTCAGTCCAAACTTTTTTTTTTTTTTTTTTTTTTAAGAGCAATATTTTGGCTCACAGAGATTATACATTTATGTGCCTGATACCAGATAAGGTTATTTTAACAACCTGTAACTTTATAAGCATTTGACAGAACCTCAGAAAGATGAGAGCCAGCCAAAAGGCAGTTAGATCAGCCCGAGGATGAGCAGCGATGGCCGTGTGGAGTTTATGTGAAACACCTGAGCTGCACGGGCTCAATGAAAGATCAAAATTCTCTCTGTGTGCAGAAATCCTCACACAGAAAGCGTTACCTCGTCGTTTGTAGAAACACGAAGTGTTGTTCCCAGAAGGGACGTCACAGACGACATGTTCCAGAGGCTAGATAAGGGGTAGTCACCAGCGATCATGTGATTTCTGTTAGAAGGGGACAGATCGCAGCACAGCTGTTACATATATTCATATAAAAGCCCCAAAATAAAATGATGTCACTTTAAATCCTGCGGAGCTGTAACCTGATGAGACTCGGCAGGTTTCCCCTCAACGTCCAGAAGTTTTTGTCTTCTGAGGACATTTTGCTGATGGCTGCTGAGGATGGAACCAGGAGGGTGAGGTTCTGATCCAACAGAGACGGAGACAGATCCGAATCCTAACAGAGCGTATGAACACAAACACAATCTTTGCTCAGGTTGGTATTAAAAATAGCTGCTGGTACATGAAAGACCACAGGGGAAGTCAGTCTTGTAAACTGCATGGTTATTAAAAAATGAAGCATGGTGGCACGAACCGATAACCCCCACAGTGTGAGCTTAACATTGCTAAGAGTATTCATAAATGTATAATTTTTCTGTACCCATATTTATGTGCTCTAATTGGGTTTTCATGTGGTATGAATGAATATCAGTGAATATGATACACTGTGTTTACAGTGGCATAATTACGGTGCCTAGTCTGCATGTGAAGCATGTGCTAAACGTGTGAGTTAGTTTGTGATATACTGCACGTTTCATTTATTGTATAATAATCAAAGTGATGACAATCTGCACATAATGCATCTGTAAAACGTGACATACTCACAGTCATCCATGTGAAGAAGTCTGAGGCCTCAGGCAGGATGCTGAGCTCCTGAAATCACCAGGAAACAAAGTCAGCTGGAAGCAAAGACACGATCCTGCCGACTGAACCTGGCCATCACTCACCTGTTCAACTGTACCGTAACACACGTGTCCATTTCCAACATATCCTTCATCGCAGACACACGTCCACTGAGAGGACAGCAGGAGACAGCTGGCCTGCACACACAAACAGTTAAACAGGGACACGGTCACCGAGGGCCTAGCTTCGGTCATTTTTATCAGTACAAGACAGACATCATGCACAAGACGTCTTTTACTTTGAAAAAATTAAAGGAATTCAGTGAAGCTCTGCAGAGCCTCTGATTGGCTCTGAGGAACGATGATTGGCTGGTTTAGTTACTAGGAGTGAATCTACAGACCAGTTTGACCAGGTATGGTCAAATTGAAGATATAGTTAAAGGAGTCAAATCTGGCTTTGACACCCTGATCACAGCGCTGCAGGCAAATGACATCAAAGCAAAAGACCTGTTTTATGTTGCTGTTGGTATGACCCATAATGATTTTAGCAGAAAAGATGCTTTCAGTGGATTTGCTTGGTTTTTGCTACTCACAAAGTAGTGACAGCCTCCGTCTGCAGTCACACACTGGTTCACAGGTTCACAGTCCTGCCCGCTGCCCTGGTAACCGGCCTTACAGGTGCAGTCACTCTGAACAGGAGCAGATAACAACAGGACATTACTGCTGCGGAGACAGCTTCACTCTTTGGTGCTGGTGGACCAGATCACAAATCACTTCTGATGATACTGCCTAAAGGCGGCATGTATAATGTAAACAGAATTGATCTTAGCACAGAGCCCTGTGGAACTTCATAATTAATCTTAGTGTGTGAAGAGGACTCTCCATTTACATGAACAAACTGGAGTCTATCAGAGAGGTATGATACGAACCACTGCAGCACCGTACCTGTAACACCTACAGCATGCTCTAGTCGCTCTAATAGAATATTATGATCAACAGTATTGAACACTCCACTGAGGTCTAGCAGGACAAAATTCCAGTCTGAAGTGGGCACCCCACTTTTTTCTGAGGAACCATGAACCATGGGCTCAGAATTAGAGGTGCCAGATCTTTACAGAAGGCAAATAAAGCTGACAGAACCACATCATCTACAAAAGGAAGCAGCAAGATCCTGAGACTAACAAACTGCCACGTGGCAAACATTAACTGAATAAATAGTTCCATTTATTGAAACTGCAAAATTGGGTGCTTTTGACTGGGGGGTTCCCAAAAACAATGATGTGACATCATTAAGAACAAACTGACCGACAACGTGTTAAAAAACTGAGATAAAAGAAATATTCCCCCCGAGGTCCGCACGGCCCCAGTTTAAATAGGCCAGTGTAAGTTTGAATAATCAACCACATTTCAGGATTCACATTTTCTGGCCCTCTCATGTTTTAATAATACTGCACTCCTTACTGCCACCCTAAGGACGGACTGAAGTGGTGCATTCCCAGGGTAAGAGCACATTAATGAGATAAACCATCCGTCAGTGACATCTCCACATTCACGTCTCAGCTGATATCAGTGTCCTTACCTGTCCGGGTCCCACATAGACACAGGTGGCGTTGGGGTGGCAGCCGCCTCTGTCAGGACTGTTGCAGTTGTTGATTGGTTGACACTCATCCCCATCCTCCCTCCATCCAGTCAGACACTGACAGACGTGAGTCCCAGGGCCTGTCTTTATACATTTAGCCTGCAAGGGGCAGAATGCAGCACGGGCAGCAGTGAGGAAACAGACTGCGTTTTTTACAGTTACACTATAAAAACTGGAGACTTACGTTCAGGCTGCAGCCACCTCGGTGGGGTGGAGCACACGGGTCAGATGCCACACAGGTGATCCCATCACCTTGGAAACCAGTTTTACAAATACACCTAAAATAAGACACAGTACAGAATAATGTGTGGTACGAGATAACTGTTCACTACAGACGTCTGACTCAGGGTTAAAGCTCAGACTCCATCCAGGTAAACTCACTTGACTGTTCCCTGGCTGAAGTCACAGTCAGCATGTGCGTGGCAAAACTGAGCCTGAGCGCCGCAGGCGGCCGTCTGTCGATCACACAAAGGACCGGTGTAACCCTGCTGACACGAGTCCACTTTACACCGACCGTCTGAATCCGGACGGTTATCACACTGCCCGTGGATACAGGGGCAGGCTGAGGATAGACAAGTACATCATCTTTACATCATGTCTGCCTGTGTGACGTCACAAAGTATGAGTCAGACTTACTTCTGTCACAGTTTGGTCCATATTTGTTGGAGGAGGAGCAGTACTGACAGCGTGAGCCGCTGAAGTTCGGTTCACAGCTGCATGTTCCATTTCTTGAAACCCCCTCCGAACACTGAAAAGCACAAAACACACTTTAGGTTCCTCCTCCATAAACCAAACACCTCACTTTCCCTGCAAACACTGAAACATTTCAGTTTTCTTCCGTCACCGCTGGACTGCAAACAGGAAAAAGTCTGTTCAAAGAACAGAAAGCACTAAAGCTTCTTCCAAATAAAGTAATTAAGGAATTATGGGAATGTCTGACCTGCCCGTGTCCAGAGCAGGGCGTCTGGTATCCACCTGGACATGGTCTGCAGTCTGGACCGTAGAAACCTTTACAGCACGCTGGAATCTGAACGGATATACACGAGGTTATTCTGACGGCCTCTACAAAGTTACATCTTCTAGGCTTCAGTGTCTTTCTGTTCCAACATGAAGTAAACTGCCCGGTTTTACTAAAGTGTGTACCGTGACCGTTGAGTTGCAGTGTGCAGAGCAGCCTTTCACTGGGACTTTAACAGATGGGTTGCCCTTGGTGAAAATATAAGAACATCCAAATGTGGAAGAGCCCTGGATAAAGACAGCATAATCATATTTTAAATCAGCTCAAAGTAAGAAAGGGAAGTGAATAAATATCCAGATGCTTCACAGTGAGTTCAGTCTTACTGTAAAAACTCCAGAAGAGCATTGGGTCATTATTAGCTTTGAACACGCGACACATTCACCCTGAAAAACACATGAGTTGATCAAATATCTCAAACACACTCAAAGGGCTTCAGTGTTTTAGGGCGGGCTCAAAGGTGAAGGGGCAGAATCTCGCAGTGTCCTCGTGTTTCTGTTCCTGGGATAAAGTCACCTCACTGATCAAATACATTTACTCATCCAATGGAGGCAGAGTCCAACAGTGTAGCATGGTGTGATGATCCAACTATGTGAGCTCCATGAGCTCAGTGCCTTTTGTTTTCACACTGAGCCTCATACGCTGCACATACAGTGGGGCAAAAAAGTATTTAGTCAGCCACCGATTGTGCAAGTTCCCCCACTTAAAATGATGACAGAGGTCAGTAATTTGCACCAGAGGTACACTTCAACTGTGAGAGACCGAATGTGAAAAAAAAATCCATGAATTCACATGGTAGGATTTGTAAAGAATTTATTCGTAAATCAGGGTGGAAAATAAGTATTTGGTCACCTCAAACAAGGAAAATCTCTGGCTCTCACAGACCTGTAACGTCTTCTGTAAGAAGCTTTTCTGTCCCCCACTCGTTACCTGTATGAATGGCACCTGTTTGAACTCATCATCTGTATAAAAGACACCTGTCCACAGCCTCAAACAGTCAGACTCCAAACTCCGCCATGGCCAAGACCAAAGAGCTTTCGAAGGACACCAGGAAAAGTATTGTAGACCTGCACCAGACTGGGAAGAGTGAATCTACAATAGGCAAGCAGCTTGGTGTGAAAAAATCAACTGTGGGAGCAATCATCAGAAAATGGAAGACATACAAGACCACTGATAATCTCCCTCGATCTGGGGCTCCACGCAAGATCTCATCCCGTGGGGTCAAAATGATCATGAGAACGGTGAGCAAAGATCCCAGAACCACACGGGGGGACCTGGTGAATGACCTGCAGAGAGCTGGGACCAAAGTAACAAAGGTCACCATCAGTAACACACTACAACGGCAGGGAATCAAATCCCGCAGTGCCAGACGTGTTCCGCTGCTGAAGCCAGTGCATGTCCAGGCCCGTCTGAAGTTTGCCAGAGAGCACATGGATGATACAGCAGAGGATTGGGAGAATGTCATGTGGTCAGATGAAACCAAAGTAGAACTTTTTGGTATAAACTCAACTCGTCGTGTTTGGAGGAAGAAGAATACTGAGTTGCATCCCAAGAACACCATACCTACTGTGAAGCATGGGGGTGGAAACATCATGCTATGGGGCTGTTTGTCTGCCAAGGGGACAGGACGACTGATCCGTGTTAAGGACAGAATGAATGGGGCCATGTATCGTGAGATTTTGAGCCAAAACCTCCTTCCATCAGTGAGAACTTTGAAGAGGAAACGAGGCTGGGTCTTCCAACATGACAATGATCCAAAACACACCGCCCGGGCAACAAAGGAGTGGCTCCGTAAGAAGCATTTGAAAGTCCTGGAGTGGCCTAGCCAGTCTCCAGTCTCCAGAAAATCTGTGGCGGGAGTTGAAAGTCCGTGTTGCTCGGCGACAGCCCCAAAACATCACTGCTCTCGAGAAGATCTGCATGGAGGAATGGGCCAAAATACCAGCTACTGTGTGTGCAAACCTGGTAAAGACCTATAGTAAACGTTTGACCTCTGTTATTGCCAACAAAGGTTATGTTACAAAGTATTGAGTTGTATTTTTGTTATTGACCAAATACTTATTTTCCACCCTGATTTACGAATAAATTCTTTACAAATCCTACCATGTGAATTCATGGATTTTTTTTTTTCACATTCTGTCTCTCACAGTTGAAGTGTACCTCTGGTGCAAATTACTGACCTCTGTCATCATTTTAGGTGGGGGAACTTGCACAATCGGTGGCTGACTAAATACTTTTTTGCCCCACTGTATACATTTAGGGTCAATCGATCATGTCATTAGACGTTAAACTCACCATGATGATTTTAGTCTCTGTGATGTCACATCTACTGGGCAACACAGGTTCGATGGAGGGCGGAGTCAAAACTCCATCCATCACATAAAGACGTCCATTTTTTGCCTCCACAGCTGCCTCCAACACGGCTGCACCATTAACCAAGATCTGGCCCTGAAACAGTGAAACGACGACCGGACAGAAATCCTGAGCTCATGTTGAAAGTGTGGAAAACAGTCTTACTAAAATGCGGATAATAGGAGTGAATTCAACTTTTCTTTAGATGATGAAGGTTTGACACAGAAACCAGGAGCTGATGTTCAGTCAGCTTTAAGTCACACGGCTGTATTCCTTACAGGATCCATGGTGAATATTTACTGATTACACTCATTTCTCCAGAAAATGATTACAGAAATAAAAACGCTGCACTTTTAGGGATTTTTGTTATCTGGATTGTATTTTAAACTCTATTAATAATATTAATAAACTCTATTAATGTCAAGATTTCAAATGTTCAAGTTGAAAGTGAAATAAATTTCAGCAATATTTAAAAAGATCTGCAAGCTTATTAAAGAGACTAAATCTGCATGAACAGCACTAACACACACACACAGAAAGGATATTGGAACAATAATGTCAGTATTATAGCATACTTAGAACCAAACACTTTCCACCCTCCTTTGTTATTTTATAAGATTCATGATATTATTTAAGTATTCAACAGTGACTGTGACAGAGATTTGGGGTGATGTTGGGGGTTACAGATGGTGGAAATCCACACTTACATTTTCCATCACGGTGATTGTCAGAACCTGATTGGCCATTGTCACGTATCTTGGGGTTGACACAGCATTGTAGATCTCCAGCTGCATAACAGGGAGATAAAAAAAAACTGTCAGAGGGAACAAACGTGAATTATTAACGAGTCAGCGGACTGTCGCTCTCACCGCAGTGGCCGGAATAATGTGGTTCCTGAGAAACTCCAGCAGTTTGCTGTGACCCTGAGGATTCAGAACCAATCGTCTGGTGAATTATTCATGACAGACTACAAATTTGTCAGTTTTTGTGTCCATCCTTACGT
Source organism: Diplotaxodon limnothrissa (assembly GCF_057381915.1). NCBI lineage: Eukaryota > Metazoa > Chordata > Actinopteri > Cichliformes > Cichlidae > Diplotaxodon > Diplotaxodon limnothrissa. The sequence goes on from NC_140612.1 coordinate 17,446,030, forward strand.
CAGGGCTGATGAGATACTTCAGATGTTCTTCTATCATTGCATCAAATGCTGCAGTGGTGGGTGCAAGCACAGTGATTGGTCCCGGCTGGTCCAGCAAAGATGCCAGAGGAGTTTTCTGCAGTGAGCACAAATTGTCCAGTTTGATCAATTTAGAAACTTAAGAACCAGGTCCTCATGCACCCGAATGTGTTACTAAGATAAATGCTCATGCACCGTGTTTGAGGTGGGATTCAGGCGACTCTCGGTCCTGACTCTGCTAATATTTACACATTTCTTCCTGCAGCATGAACATCAGAGACGTCTAATCCTGCAGGACCACAAATCAGTGCAATATTTCCTATTTAATCTGTGTTCAGAACCTAAAACTGATCATAGAAATATCACACTCCAAACATCTTCTGTGTCAGTGTTGACACAAAGCCCTGATCCAGTGTAATAATGTAATGATCCCATCCTCTGGTGGGCAGGAATGTGACTGGGACATTGGGACATGCAATAAAATGTCTTCCAGTGTTCAACTTGTTATTGACTCAATACAGGAAGTTACAGGATGTGATTAACTTCTAAACTGAGAATAAAAAAGTTGGCGTCTGCATGTATTCATGGCCTGATGTTCCTGGTATTGAAGAAAAGAAGTCTATACCTGTAATAAACTGGTGAAAGTCTGAAACTTGCCATAGTCAGAAACGATCTTCATCAGGTTCTCCTGTGGAACAACAAAGTGTTCATGTAATGAGATGAATGGAGACATAATGAACAGGTTTATCTTTGCTGAGCACATTTACACCCAAACTAAAATCTTTCAGTCTTGCCACCTCAGTGTTGCTTTCTACGATGGGAGGCACGCTTTCCATCAGCCTATTGATGATATGGATGATCCCATTAGATGCAACAACATTAGACTGGATGATTACACCTTTCTTCCTGCCGCCATGGATACGGATTTTGGTTTGAGCGTCCTGGAATGAAACCAGAGGAAGATCTGACAATACAAAATTCTATCAAAGCCATTGGAGGCTTACCACTTTAACATTTGGAAGTGTGAAGACCGTAACAGTTTCACATGTTATCAAAAGTCTCTGAAGTACTTAAGACTGGACTTGGTGTCCACTGTGTGCATCACTTATTTGATTATAAATCTTAATTCATTCTTACAATAAACAGATGTAAGCCAAGTCTGTGAATGCTCTATTTATTGTCATCTTTATTGTGTTTCCAAGGGTTTAAAAACAGGATTCAGTCAAGTTATTTGTTTAATTGCTTAGGGAAAGGGTCTGAGTTTGGGTCTCGGTCAGGTTCTAGTTCGGGTTCTGGGTTAGCATTTTGCTTTGGGTTGGTTTGTTTCTTATGTGAAAAAACAAGTCATCACTCACTTTCCTCAAATTGTTTCAAATCTTTTTTATATTTCCTAATTTTTTTGCTTCGTGCCCTGACATGTTTACACTTCATGTTGTATCAATCTGCTGGTGATGAAGCCTCTCACCCCCTCTGATGTGTCCGTCTCTGCTGATTTTCCCGTCAGTGTGTAGAAGACATCAGTTTTCTTCAGTGTGTCAAACTGCATCATCCCAGCGACCAGATGCATCTTACACAGGTATGTAGCTTTGGACCTGTCCGCTATCAGAGTCCTCACCTAGTAAGAGGAGTAAAGGCAGATGTTTGAATCCTGACTGAACCCGTTTTGATTGAATTGTGTTTTTTCCTCTGGAGCTCAAAGAACGATGAGCTCCCAAAACAAAGCCAGGGTGTGAAAGAAACATAAAAGTGGCTCTAAAGTTAAAAGGAAGCTAAAACTAGCTGCTGATAAAAGTGGATCAGTTTATTTGAAGGGATTCGTACCGGCGTTCCCTTGAAGCCTTTATTTATCGGGATGAAAACGGTGAACGGACCCAAATTCTGCAGCGGCCACGACAAAGATCCTGCAAAACACACACAAACACAATCATCAACATTAGTTCTTTTCATGTGAGACGACTTCATTGACCATCTGTAAAATGTCTCACTACACAGATCGCATCTGAATACCTCCAAAAAACAAGTTGTGCATCAGCTGACGACTTGTCATTGCCAATAAAGCGGAGCAGTAATTGAGCATCGCTCCTATGTTTTACCATGGGATACGTCGGTTATGTCATGTGTTCTGGAGAATAAACAGAGCAGGATCGAACAGGAAGGCTACTTTAGGGGCGACCGTGCAGAACCCAGATTAAACATTTTAAAACTCACTTATAAAAAAAAGTCCTGGATGTGGTAAATAAAAGTGCTTAAAGGAGAAACTTGAAATAATTTTTCTGTATCAGTTTAATTTTTATGAATGCTAGTTTATTTACTGAGTTTTATTTAATATATCTGTCACTGGGCAGGTCACACCAGAACACCGTAGGCCAGAGGGAAAAGCTTACATGTGTCCCTGCACAGAGAGCTAAAGCTGAGGAAGTGAAAGTTTTCTGCTTTTTATGGACCAAATCACCTCAAACTGAATCCACATACCAAACAGAGTGATGGCATTGCTCAGCTGACCCGTCCACTGGCCTCCTGGTTCTGTGTTCAGGTCATTCAGACGCTCCATGATGTTCCCAATGCAGACTTTACCATTACCAATGTAGCCCTGGAGACAGGCGCACCTGAGGGACAGAGCAGCAAGTGACGGCTCAGTTCTGCAGCTCTGCTACTTGCTGCCTGCAGATTCAGGTATTGGTCCATGCAGACATTCAGTAAAGTAAAGTGACTGACTCAACTTGTCCAGGTCCCACGGTGCTGCAGTTGGCGTTCCGGTGGCAGGAATCAGGTGTGCAGGAGTTCTTTAGGCTGCAGCCACCGCCCGACAGAGTGTCAAACCCAGAGAGGCACTCACAGTGGGACTGAACAGAGCACAGAGCACAGCAGATTCAGAGGTCACTGACAAGGTCATCTGACAGCAAGCCGCTGCCCCCTGTGGGCCACAGCTCGTTACACACATGATGTGAAAGGTCAGCCAAAATGTTTTACCCTGCCCGGTCCATCGTACACACAGCGGGCAGACTCAGCGGCGCAGCCGCCACGATCGGTCTGACACGGGTCAATGGCCATGCAGACCCGCCCGTCCCCGCTGTAGCCCTCATTGCAGGTACACAGGTGCTGGTTTGGTCCAGTGTGGACACAGGAGGCCTGAGCGTGACACACCCGCTGCAGACACGGATTTATGGCTGAGAAAGACAAAGTGACAAAGTGAGAAAGACAAAGCTGGAGCACACAGAGACTCAAAGACTGTGACATTTACACTGACCACAGACGGGAGAGAGAACTAGAGGTGTGAGAGAGAGAGAGAGAGCACCAAGGGGGTACATATAAGCTCACATAAACACTTGGCTCCTGCTCTCTGGTAGCCGGGTAGACACTGGCACACTAACTGCCCCGTCAGAGCTTCTTCAATACAGCGAGAGTTCTGCTGACAGCTGAGAGCTGCACACTCTGGTAACTCTGAAACACAATACAGGTGTTAGCACAGGTGACAGGGTGCAGGCAAATGCAGAAACTGTATAGGTAACAGGAAACAGGAAAAGATAAGCTGACATGTTACCAAATCAGGAGAAGGACCAGACAACACAGCGGGACACCTGCTGCAGGTGGAGTTACCTGTGAATGTAAAGGTACCAGCAGGAGGACTGACCTTGGTCACAGTTGGGACCCGTGTATCCAGAGAAACAGGTGCATCGGCCGTCGCCCACTATTCCAGAAGCACAGAGGCCGTGGACACAGGAGCAGACTGCAAACAGTGTAAACAGAATTACGGTGGGTCAGAGGTTCCTGAGAACTCAGTGCATCTGTCACAGCTGGAGATGACGTTACCTGAGCTACAGGTGGGGCTGTACCGTCCAGGTGCACAGTCCTCACAGGCAGTTCCTGCAAAGCCCTCCTGGACACACACACACACACACACACACACACACACACACACACACACACACACACACACACACACAATTAAAAACAATGATAAACAGGATGTGACATCATGGGTAAACTTTAAGAGAGCCGTGGTTCTGGCCTGTAGAGAGACAGATTTGTAATGCAAACAGTTTGCTGCTGGGTCCTGTTACAGGAACCTGTATACCGATGTATTTTTCAAAGGTGGAGGGGTTCTGCTTTTACGGTCATTAATTATTTAAACCTTTCAGCCAACCACCGATGCAACACAGACATTTATGGGGTTTGATTATTCACAGGGTTCTTGGGTTCCTGTAACAGTCTGAGATCTAAGGTTCTAAAGGGCTCTAGAATCTAGAAGCTCTGAGGTCATTTACTGTTGGTTCTGTGGACAGTGAGTGTTGTTCAAGGTTCTAATATTATGCCTTCTTTATGACAATAAACCCAGATATATGATTACGTCCTAAATATACATTTATATGGACACAAACTCACGTGAAGACTGCAGATTACAGTGATTGTGTCAGTCTGCTTTCACGTTATTGTAGTTTGTTTTATTTTTTGGTTTGTCTGTGTTCCAATCAGCTTTGCTTTCTCACTCCAATTTACCTGCAAATCAGCTGATTTTTGTCACCAGGTGTGTGACGTGATGTGAGAGCAGGTGTGTGAGGTGACACTGTCTTTCATTGTTCTTGTAACAGCGAAAATAAACATCTATTCTATGAGAGCAGGTGTGTGAGAGCAGGAGTGTGATGTACAGTTAGAGCAGGTGTGTAAGGTGAGAACAGGTGTGTGAGGTCACCTGGCAGCTGCAGGTCCCATTCCCTCCCAGTCCAGCAGAGCAGATGCCTCTGCCGCTGCAGGGTCTGGCGGCCTGGTCAGGACACTCTGAAAGAGAACGGGCACATGGTGTGAACAGGAAGCTGACGCTTCATGATTGTGGAGCGCTGCTGTTGTGTTTTCTATGAGGAAACAGACCCCCCCCACACACACACACACACACACACACACACTTCCTGCCATCCTCCTTCATGTCATCACATCACCATCATCTGTTTCCCTTCCCCTCTTCCGCTCACAGAACAAATAACCACCACAGCATCACAGGATAGCATCGCAGGAAGCACGGATACCAGGATCGTTCATTCCTGGGTGTTTTTTTTCCTCTTTGAAAGTTATGAAGAAATCCTTCTTATATTTTTAAGTATTTGAACATGTGCCTGTATTATTTTATCATTACTTTGATGCTAAGTCAGTTTATGGCAGCGTCACTTAGGACCAGAAGGTCGGAGCTGGACCAGAGAAATGATCAACAGTTCATAATGAAAATAACTTCTGTTTGATACCAAACATTTGAAAGTGAACATAGTTTAAAAAAAAAATCTGTTTTCACATGACTGCACAGCGATGACCATCAAATATATACTGGTTCTCATACTCAGGAGACATTTTACTTGTTATAATTAAGTATTTTTTATGATATTACTCATACTTTCACATGAGTATCAGGACTTTTACTTTTAAAGGTACTTTTACGTAACAACGACTTCCTCCACTTGTTGGAGGATTGCTTTGGGGTTTTCTGTGAAAACTTTGTAAGAGTTTCAGTGATTTTTTTTTCTTTTTTGCGTTTCTAGTGGCAGAGTCTTCAGTGAAGGTGGAGCTGGGGGTGGATGGAGGACAAGCAAAGTCCTAGAAGACCCCAGGTTCAGGTGTGTCAGCTCTCAGGAGCAGAAAAAACTGAGCATTACTTTTCTGCTTTGAACAGATAAAGCAGGCATGAGACGCATGGAGGGGGGGGGGGGGGGGGGGGGGGGTGTCCACTGAGTAAGCAGATTCCAGTCCTGCTGACAGCGTCTGACCAGAGGAAATGGGGAGGAAGTTTCTGGTTCCTGCAGGACGATCTGGTTCCTACAGAACTGAAAATGTGACACAAGTCACCTGGAAGCCAGAGCTCAGTTTCTTTAGACCACCGAGAAGTCTTGTAGTGAATTTCTGGACAGACCGAGTGTGCTGCTGCTAGCATGCTATGACCAATGAGTGAATACAAAAATTATCACAGTCACAAATTTACATTTTAAACTTCTTTAAATTTAAACGTATTGAATTAAATGTAGCACATGGACCAAAGCGCCCGTCCACCCTCACATCACCCTTACAGAAGCTGCTCGGCTGTGAAGTCTCTGTGCTGATGTTAACGCTGGAGGAGGTTTGAAGCTCAGCAGCTCCTGAGTCAGCAGGACTTTTACACTCACAACTTTTACGCACTCGATGGCACCGCTCTGTAACTTCGCATGCTCCTTTACTTCTTGTCTGAGCCGCTGAGGCGCCTGAAAGCTGAAGAAAGTTCACAGCCTGCCTCACAGCAACATCCACACCTGCTCTCTCTCACACATTTGTAAAGGCAGACTGCGTTGCGGTGCTGGACTTTACACACCTGTGGTAACAGGATCATTTTTCCATTCTTTAATACAATAGACTCCCCACTACAAATGTTAGGCCTGTTATTTTGCAGCCTTTTAACATTATATGTGGTAAACGGACTGATTCTTGTACAGCACCTTTCTACTATGAGCACTCAAATCACTTTATACAACATGCTTCTCACACATTCATACAGCCTCTTTTGAATATAACATAATGATTAAATAAAAGCTTTTTGGCTCTTTGAGGACGAGCTGGTGTGTCGGTACTGACCGATGCAGTCGGGGCCCCAGTAACCTGGACAGCAGCTCTTTATTTCCACCTCCTTGTAGCACTCGAAGGAGCAACCACTGAGGGGCAGCTTCATGCTGGGAGTGTTGATGTAGTACCTGCAGAACAGACAGACAGACTGGAGGTAAAGTGGCTGCTGATGTTGGGATCCAGGACAGCAAGGCTCTCTCCTCTTAGAGGTGGAGGTGGGTGAGGGAGGGGAGGGGTCCTTATATAGCATGATTCAGACGGAGAGGCTGCTCTGTGGCTCAGTGTGATACGCAGAAGGACTGTTTTGAACCCTGACTCGACAGCAGAACTGTTAACTGTAAATTCAATAGAAAATTATTAAAGAGGTGATGTGGAGATCTTTTAAAGTTTCTTGTGTGAGTTGTGATGTTTGATGTGAAATTGTGGAGGTATTTGAATTTGTGCAAAGAAGCTAATCACAGTTTATTGTTTCAACCATCAGTTGAACCACAATGAGGACTTTGAGTGGACCTGTGCTATGTGGTGCTCACTTGCAGTCCTGGGCGTTGGATCTGGGCGTGGGTTTGAATCCTGATGGGCATAGGATCAGCTGGCTGATGGTGCAGGAGTGGCACATCGTGCGAGTGCGGAGCACTGTCGAGTTGGAGCAAAAGTTCTGAAAAAAAAAGAAAAGAAAAGTGTCTTTCATCAATGTCTACGCTGTGTGAGTGAAACTGTGCTGGCAGTGTGTGGCTGCAGCTCTTAGCAGGACGATTTCCAACCAATCAGGAGCTCAGTGCTCCACACACTGTCAGCGTGCAGGTAAACTAGAAGGTAGCAGTGTGGAAAAGTTCAACTCATCACTTTGTAAAACTATTAAACCTCCTCCTCTGGACCTGAAAACCAAAGACTGCTGCTGGTGGCTCGACTGGAACAGGAAGTAAGTGTAATAACTGTAATAGCAGCTGTGGTTATCTGCTCCATCAGCTCCACCCAGGAAACGGTCAAAGGAGGCAAACAGGACACGGAGTTCCTGGGCCGATGATGACTTCCTGTTACAGCCTGCAGGTTCAGATGGGAATCAGCTGCTGACAGATAAACTGGTTCCTTTTTGCCTTTGCTCGGTGACAGTTGCTTGTCAGCGGGCTCTGGCTGTTGAGATAACCTCTGATGTGATTCCCGCTCAGTTTCCAGTATCAGCTTATCTAAACACGCGGCTTCCACTAATCGATCCGCTCTGTGTCATCTCTATAAGTCGCCAACTTCACTGAAGTTCAACAGTCATCGCATTGCTGCACAGCTATTCCTGTGTGGGCGGAGCTTTAGTCTTTGGCATGTGCGGCTTCTTCCTGCAGTCTCTGCTGTGTTTCTTTGTTTGCAGCTCTGCAGACCTGAGCAGGCTGCTGCAGGTACCTCATACTCCAGCTGTTGGCTGCACCAGCACATATCAGACTGAAGATCTGTTTATACAGAGCACATAATACTACACAGTACTGCCTGTAACCATGGCAACATTCTGCTTGAGTACCCCACACTAGTTATTTCTCACATTGTTTATGTGAATGTAAAGCTTCTTGAATGAGGGTTGGGGCTATTCCCACTGCGTCCACACTCTCAGGTGACTCCCCCTCCCCAGAAAGTGAACGTCAGAGCAAATGATGTGAGCAGTGCTTCAGTCTGCAGCTCATAATATTTCAGTCAGAGAACACATCGCTATGTAAGATATCAGAAAACCAGAAGTTATCACAGATGAAGCTTCAAACAGGACAGCACAACTAAAATAAATGGAGCTCTTTCTGAGCTGATGTGAGGAAGGGCTCTCAGATTCATCTACTCAAAGTTTCACAGAGACGCTGACGCACGACAACCAGTGTCCAAACTTTTACATCCTGAAGCTCATGTAGATTTTTACATCTGAACCGCCGAGTTCAGTTTTTGAGTTTGAAGCTGAACGAACTCCATGAATAAAAACAGGCGGACGAGCTTACCTGTGCAGCAGCTGACATCTTCAGCTCACTCATCATCATCATCATCATCAGAGAGACACACAGCAGCCGGACGCTCTGCAGGACCTCCATCTCTTCTGCCCTCCAACTTATCCCCGCCAACTCTTTTCAGCTCCTGCGCCTCTGAGCCGCCTCCTCCTCCTTTATCATCCCTCATGTGTTTCCTGAAAAACCAAACTCAAAGGAAACTGCCGAGTCCGAGGTACACACTGACCCATACATGCACACACACACACACACACACACACACACACACACACACACACACACACACACACACACACACACACACACACACAAAATCAACACTCTGTGTGTCTGTGTTTCAGACCTTAAAAACAGAGACACACACACACACACACACACACACACACACACACACACACATACACAGAGACACACAGATACACTCCCACATACACAAACACATATACAGAAACACACTCACACACAAACACACCGGCGCACGCACACACACACACACATACACAGTTCAGTTGGTCTCAGGTTGCCATAATCGTCACTCCTGCGTTGACCTCACACCGACGGCAGTGCCGCGGTCGACATGCTCGCTATAAAGTTTCTGTGTGTATGAATGTGTGAATGTGAACACGCAGGAATGCAGATGTTTGATTTCTGAGGAGAAGCTGAGGGCAGCAGATGATCACACACAGGAGCCTGGGTGTGACCCCTGACCCTGTGGGCCCCTGGATCTGTGCCTGGCATACCCTGTTCAGTAATGTGCAGTAAGAATGGCAGGAAATCCTGGAGTGTAAATAAGAACATGTTTTCACTTTTTCCCCAAATCTTTCTGCCTCATCATCATACACTGCTGATAACACACACTCCTGTCTTTGTGAGGACCCTCTCTGACTCAGCAACATGCAACGAGACCGCGGCCTCAACCCAAACCTGAACCCTGCAACTATGCCTGAAGGTTTGAAGGCCTGAATATAAGAATAATGAATAAGTACAAAGTTTAAATAGTTTATCTGAGGTACACACGATCAGTCCTTGCTGTGCTACTCGAACAAAATGAACTCCATGTTGGATTCAGTCAGAACTGAAATTGGTCAGGAGAAAGTTCACTGAGCTCAGAGATCAGCTGAGCAGGACGATCATTTTTTTGATGTTACAGACGTTACACCCCTCATTTACACCCCTAATTTACACTCTGGGAATGCACAGATCCTAAAACTCAGGGCACTGTGGTGTCTGTCTGTTGCAGAGTCCAGCCTTACTGCATCCATGTGCTGATGATCAATGCACTGATTAACTGATCGTCATCGTCGGTCTGAGCTCCTCTACCAAAGGACACATTTTAGCAGTTTGAAGGTGTGGTCCATTCAGGCGTTTATGTTACAGTAAATTATTTACAGGGTTAGACTGATCAAAAAAATAAAAAACTACATTCCAAGAGCTACATCTCAGACTCTACAGGCTTCAGTTAGCAGGTTAAAGGTTAGAGTTCATGACAGCATGGTTAGAAAAAGGCAGAACAGGAATGGCTGTTCAGAGGGGCTGGAGGAGAAAGCCTCTTCTCAGTAAGAGGACATAACAGCAGGGATCGGGTTTGTAAAGCTGCATCTGAACAAAGACTTCAGGAACAACATCCTTTGACAGATGAGACCAAATGTAGATGTTTGTCCATCACGCACAGCAAACAGCTTGGATCAAGTGTCAGCACGGTGGAGAAGGGATGATGATCTAAGTGCACCTTGAACTTCTTTTGTGGTTCTTCAGTGTGAGGCCATCTGTCCCACAGATAAAGTTGGGACCAACCTGGGTCATCAGCAGGACAAAGATCCAAGCACAGCAGCAAATTTGCAACTGAACGGCTGAAACAGAAAAGAATCGAGCTGCTGCAGAGCTCAGAGAGCTGTGCACAGTTCAGATCAGTTTGAATGTTTCTCAAATTGTTTCTACGGTCTGATGTTTCATCAGCTGTTCTTTTGTTCCTGCTGTTTAAACTGTCAAATGAAAGAAGTGATGGATGCGTTCATCACCAACTGACAGACAGGATACTTTCTCCTAACTTTATTTAAACACATCCATGTGAACAAAGCTGTGCAGGCTTAATATGTTTTATATGCTTGTTATATTTACATCTTTCTGATGTCTTTAATCATTCTTTTATTCAAAAATCAAAAAGAAGACTCTTCTTGGGTGAGGTGGAGGCAGAATAGGCAGGGCCTTCTGTGATCAGATGTAATGAAGTACTTTTACTCTACATCATCAGCTGCCTGTACAGCTATACTGCTGTACTTCCAGCTGGAATGTAGTATTTCCTGTTTCTGGATTATTCACAAGGTTTCCTTCTTTCAGGATGCCTTTTTGGGAATGTTTCTGGAATATCTTGTGAGGAGTTTTATGGTTTGTTAAAGACAAACTGAACCAAATCTCCTCTAACATTTTCTCTACCAGGCATTTTATTTTTTATTAGTCAAAGTATAATAAACCGTATTTGTGTGGAACCTTTAAACAGACTCACAGCTTTTTGTTCTGTTGTTTTCATGTTTTTGTTAATAAAGTTTGCCAACAGAAATTGAACAAGGAACTCTTCACGTCCACATTTACGGGATCATTTCACCTTCTGATGTCAGTTTGATTCTTTTTGGACAGAAATTATAAAAATATGATTCCATACCAAATAATCAACTTTTAAAAATTATTTACACATAAATATCTTTATTTTAAAATATGAAATCAGTCTGTGGGCTGCAGAACTGGTGAGACTGATCAGGAGTCCATCTGGTGTGCTTCAGTCATTTAGATCTTCAGATTGAGTGTGCAGCAGCACTGATCCTCCTCCTGGTGGCACTCTGAATGCTTCAGAAACATCACGTTGGAGAAGTCTGTCCAGTCTGAAACATTTAAACGTTCAGGCAGTAAAGTCCTGTCCTGGGTCTGCTGCTCACAGGTGAACATGAAACAGCTCACACAGGAGGCATGCAGGAGGCTGTCACGTGGCTCACCTGGATCTTTCCACATGGAGCAGCAGCTCCGCTCTGAGCTCCTCGCCACATCGACAGGTAAACTTAAGGCTTCACCTTCACTGCTCGGCCCTCAGGCAGCTGCTCACCCATTTCTTCTGTGACTCTTCTGCAGGTTTACTCTAATGGTGATGTTATCAAGAGAGAAGGTGAAGCTGTGCCATGTGCTGCTGTAAATGTACCAAGTACTGCTGACCTCAGATTGGTCCAAGGAGGATCTGTCTTCACCTGAGAGGTTCAGTCCTTCTTATGTTTACACTCTTTCAGATCCAGATGTCCAATTTGTCTCTTCCCACAAATCCTTCTTTTATTCCAGGTGTTCTTCTATTACCAGGTATCATGCTGAGGTGAATGAAGGTAAGCTACGTGTTCCACGTGTTTCTGTTTCCAGGTGTGTTACTTACAGGTGTGCATGTCGTTCATGCTCTCGCAGCGCCTGCAATGGACGTAGCAGCACCACACAAACTTGCACTCGCAGCGCTGGACGTGTCTGACCACGTGTGTGTTGTATCCTCTGCCGCAGCACAGCAGGTTACAGCTGTCCGGCCCCGTGGATGTCCGGTTGCACCGGCGCCCTCTGGTGCCCGCGATGCCCCGCCGCCTGTCCTCCAGACAGTAGTTTGGAGACTTGTTGAGGAAGATGAGCTGGTGTTTGTCCACATGGAGACGCCGCTGGTCCTTCCACTTCATCTTCCTCTTGGATCGCTCCGTCACCTGCATGCTGTGCTCGTATCTGTCCTTCAGATACGTCCCGACCCGCTGAAACGGCGCCATCGTCCTCCAGCATGTCTTCACCGCGCAGGAGCCAGAAACACCGTGACAACGACAGTCTGTGGACATCGTCCTGTTGATCGCCTGCAGGATGCAAACAGAAAGTTAATCACACCTTGGACCTTTAGACTTTCAGCTTTAGTTTGAGTCGTCGACGTTCACCTGTCGCCCGGCCTCGCTGTTGTGCTGGTTCATGGTGCTCAGCGTGTAGCTGCTGCGGCTCGTCGACATGTTCTTCAAGGTGTGGTCCATGAACTTGCGGCTGAACCACATCCCGTACTGGATGTGATCTGAGCAGCCGCCCCAGTGCCAGCCCTCTGCTGCTGAGCCGCCGCCCCGCAGCCGAGCATCGCAGCCGCACTCCGTCATGTTGCCCTGGCTGCAGGAGCGCGTGACGGCATGGACGAGCCCTGCTGCCATCACCGCATAGATGAACGCTGTCTCTTTGGTTCCTGCAGTGACAGAATGGGCAGACATGACACTTATTTCAGGAGGTTTCATGAGGTATACTTTCATCGTCTCAGATGCTTCTTTGCTCATTGGTTAACAATCTTCACCTGATTCAGAGTACCCCTCAGAAATGAAGGCAGAACCACTCTGTACTGGTCACACTCCAGCTGCTTTTATCTTTCAGTCCAAAACTAAAAGCAGTCAGTGTTAGCACACAGGCAAAGTCCTGTCAGTTAAAATTCACTGGCTATCTAATAATTTAATATATAATTAATAGATTTTATATTTAAAAGTGTATTAAAATAAAATATTTAAAGTCTGTGTAAATGTTTTAATATTTATGCTTATTTTAATTTCATATCATCACTTCACATACATTTTCATCATCAGAAGAAAATGGATGGATATATGGATGGAGGGTTTTTCAGACTGAGGTGCAGTCTCTGTGAGTTTCACAGTCTGTAGTCTCTGTAAAGTCTCATATTCAGACGCGCTGTCTGAAGTATTCTGGTCACATTGAGGAAGTGAAGAAATCATTTATCGCTAAGACTGGTATTGGTGCTAAAGGGAGCGCTGCCCTCTACAGGCAGAGACAGGAACTGCAGAAAAAGATTTAAACGATTTCTGAAACCTGAATTTTCTGCTTTGAAGTCTGAAAATTTAACTGAAGGAGAAAATTTCTCTCTTTGATGAATTTAATTTACAAGTCATTGAATGAAATGAGGTCATGTGACTACATTATGGGTTTATGTGCACTCTGACCATCACAGATATACATAAGTTTGTTAACCAGTGTTTTTCCTCAGACTGTAAAAGCTGATTTTACTCTCAGCGACCTCTGACCTCTCACACTGTGACCCTTGATGGTGTTACTGAATGCCTTGTTGTTGTAAAAATTCCTACTCTATTTACCCTTTTCCTCACTCTGCCTCACCTAACCAGACTTATTTTGTTTCCTCTTTTACTGTCTCTCGACTGGTTGGCTCTGGAGTTTGTCCCCTAATTAAACTCACCTGGCGCACATTATACAAAAATCGAATCTATTCTCAGAGAAGCTGAGCTAACACACGCCTGAGTGGAAAAAAATACATGGTTTCAGTCAGATTCATTTCAGCCAATCAGAAGCAAGCTAAAACGGCCACTGTTCAGTAGGATTCTGTGGCTGCTTTTGGAGAGCTTTGGAACAAATAAAGTTTCAGTGAGCAGTGGTGGTCAAGTTACTTAAAAACAGTAATTAGTTACTTCTCCAAATCACTTTATTTCTCCGAATCCCTTTACTTTAGTGATTACTTATTTTCAAAAGTAATTAGTTACTTTATTACTTAGTTACTTTTTAAAAACATGATAAACAACCTGAATATGTAATAAAGCAATAGACCTTTCAGCCTAATTCTATTTTTTTCTGCATAATCCATCATATAATATTGAAAATTCTCTTTTTAAAACTTGTTTTATTAGTTTTAATCTTTTAACTTTGTGCACATTTCATCAAGCAAAAACTAAATTATATTCAACTGTCTCTGACTAGAAGAATTTCTTTTTACATTTAAACCAGATTTGAAAACCAGATTTAAACCAATCTGCATATTCCAGCATATAAAATAAATTATTTTTTGTGTTTACAATCACTCTTTCAAATAAATGCAAGTTAAACACAGCAAAAAATGAATAAAATCGAAGATTCAGCATCACTTAGCCCTGTCGCTCTTAAATCTTATTTTCACCAGTTTCGCAGGAGTGGGGCCGTCGCAGGTTTTCCCAGTGCTGCAGCAGTCATGTCAATGGGGAGGATCTGGGGATTTCTCTGTGAATTTCACATTCCTGTGGCAGCGTGCTGGGTGCTTGCTATGATTTGTAGTTTAATTTTTTGCTGTAGAAAGAAGTTTTTTTCACACGCAGAGTGTACAGCAGACACTTCTTACAGAATCAAACTCAAAGTAAGGTAAGTACTTCCAAGCTTTAAACACCGCACGGTCGCACTCTCTCCCGCACTGTTGATCTGCACACGTCTGTTGCTGCCACGGACGTCGCATGCTATTACGTCACTGTCATAAGACACTGACAAACAAAATCAGGGTTTAGTAACCCAGTAATACAGCCAGTGGCGGTCCTAGCCTGTTTGGCGCCCCGGGCGCAGCAGCCATCATAATTCGTCATACAATGAGAACAGGATGAATCAACAACTGACAAAGACTAATTAATATTAAAATCTGTAACATAATGTATTGTTTGGAGTTTAGTCTGTTACTGTTACTATTTTTACCATTTCTTCTTGGAGCAACTGTAACGCACATAATTTCCTTAGGGATTAATAAAGTATACTGATTCTGATTGTTTCAGGATGACCTGCCATTATCCAATGACACATCTGCTTACCTGTATGTTTTGCTCGTTTCTCTTCCTCTTCTTTTCTATTTTTTCTAAACTGAGCACCTGATGACTTTGAACTTTTCTTGTCCATCTTACGTTGGTTTTAATTTTGCACTCCAGTATGAACACATATCCCCCAGCTCGAGGATCACCACAACATGATCTAACACACCTACACCTTAGTTCACAGATTCACTTTGTCTAGGGTTTATTTCTGGGATTTCACACAACCCAGGATTCAAATCATGAATACATAATGGGCTTGGATTTACATCATTATGAATGAAATGTGCACTATTTGGAAGCAGCCGGCCCCTCCCTTTTCGACGGGTTGTGTGTGAGACTTTAAATCATCAAACTATAAATTATAAATTTTAAATTGTTATTGGTCCCTTTACCCCTGGTCCTAAAGTGTATATTTATTTTCTTACTCTTCTTATATTTATTGTTTGTTTACTTGCACTGCTGTAACTGGAGCCTCGTCGTCTCGTCTCTCTATATACTGGACTGTATGTAGCGGAGATGACAATAAAGTTTACTTTGACTTCAGCAGCGAGCAGGTGCACCGAGGAAAAACATCGGTGCAAATTATAAGTCTGTATCATAATGTCTGGTGTTTTCGTGTTTGTTGGTTTGTTTTTGTTTTGTTTTATTCTGCGAGTTGGTTATTAGATGCTGCTCCAGCCAGTCAGTGAATCCCCCGCCGCCCCGCCCTCTCCTCCCTGTGCCGCAAGCAGCAGGCGCACCTCGCAAACGGAGGGCGCCCTTACTCCCAGCAAATGGGCGATAGAAAACCGATCGGTGCCTATGCCATTCCCAATATGCGCTGGCTGATGTGGGGGCAGCATGAGTACGAGCAATTTTTTATTTTATTTTTTTGCCGATGCCCCTGATGCCGCCCCCCACCACGATGTCGCCCGTGTCGCCCGTATTAAAAACCGCTACTGAATACAGCGTTCTTACGGGAAAGTAACACTAATCTAATTGCATTTTTACAATAGTAATCCTTTACTATAATCATTACTTGAAAAAAGTAATCGGAACGCGCGTAACTGCCCATCTCTGTCGATGAGTGAAGCCTGTATTTGCTCCATGACGGTCCTGCTTCACCTGAGCAGTCACGCTTCCAGGTGAATCAGAGGGAGGAGTCCCCACCCCAGTTAAGTGATCTTACTCACCGCTCGTGAGCTCGTGCCCGAACACGGGCACCTTCTGATTGGTGGAACAGTTCCAGCGCTCGTGCCTGAACTGTCTCTGACACTCGGCCACCCCGAGGCGCGCGCCCTCCCGGACTCCCGGCAGCAGGATGGACTTCCTGCTGCACAGCTCGCGCTGCCGGGGGCTCAGAGACAGGTTGGAACACCCCAGCTTCTCCACCAACCCCGGTGACGTCACACCGAGCCACCTGTCGACAGAAATCAGCAAAACTTTATTTAAAATAAGGAAAAGTTCAGACAGCACACCTCTGATTTATTCATTTATTACCTGTCCATCCTGCACAGGTGTGAAGTGAAGCACTAACTCTGACGTCACGTTGTGCAGCGTTCCTGGCTGCGGGGTTGCTTATCATACAGCGTAACATCTAAATGAACGCTTGTATGTACCTGAGATGTTCCGTTATTCGGGCCGAAATCGATAAGAAACTTCGAGAGTGTGCTTATATGAAACGTGTAAATACTTGCTGTATTTATACTAAAATAAAACACATATTAGAGAAAGTGGTCGCTGTGTATGTGTGCCCCCCATCTGATTTCCGAGCCCAACCCCCCCGGCTCGGCGCTCATCTGCGCCTTTTATCAGGCTCTTGGCGTAGAGCAGGTCTCTTGCGCGCGTGCGCTGCTGCTGCGGATTAGAAACGGTCTGTGCACGCGCAAAATTCGGATTCTTGGACATTACCGTGGAAAATCCGCGCGTTTCAGCCAAAAACGAGATCCAAACCTCATCAGCTGAGTGTGTGAGGGTCACAGAGAGGTCACACCGAGTCTGCGCGCATTTCTGTGAGCGCGAGAAGCTTTTAATGAGCACGAAAGAAGAGGCGCTCTTTAACGACACCGTTAATGCTCCTGTAGGCTGAGCCGGTGAATTCGCTGTTTTCCAGGCGGACTCTGCACTCAAGTTCTCCGCTGCCCTGCAGCTCACAGCCAGCTGGCTCCGTGTGCTCCTCCGGGAGCTTCATCTCCATAAACGTCTTCACGCATGACTCTGACGGCTCCGTGCCAGCGCGCGCTTTGGCACGAGACAGCTGAAGAAAACTTTTGGGCTTTTATTTAGCGTGTGTGTGTGTGTGTGTGTGTGTGTGTGTGTGTGTGTGTGTGTGTGTGTGTGTATTTTGTAACATACTTACATCCAGCTGCCCCTGCAGCACAGCGGGCACACGCACACCAGCAGCAGACTCAGAGCGTTCATGTGTCGTACTCCGCAGTTCCGCGCCTCCATCCCTGCTCAGCTCCGCATGCTGACAGCGACCCGGCCCGGAGCAGGCTCCTGAATCCCGCTGAAGGAGTCCTTTCGCTACTGTGCTTTCCTCGATCTGCAGGAGAGGAGAAGCACCTTGGACCAGTCCCAGTCCCGGACGGTTCTCATTGGACTAACTCAGGACTCAGCAGCTGACGTCAGAGCTGGGCTATAACTGGCTGGATGGGTGAGAGGCTTCATGATAAAAAAAAACTTCGTGCTGACATCTGATCCCCGAAAAGCAAATAAACGACGGAACACAGTAGAAAAAAAAATCTAAAAGTGGCTGATTTTTGAATGAGGTTTGGTGAAAACATTTAGTTATGTAAAAATAAAACTTTAAAAGATTAAAACTGAAACGATTTTGTGAACTTAGAAAGCAAACCAAAATGCAAAAACGATACGGAGGAAATATGCTTTTAATATCTGAGATCAGATTTCATTACAACTGATGAGAAAACGTGTTTGCTGAGAGTCACTGCTTTCAGAAAGTTCAGAGTTTATATTGTAGTGCCTGTACTTAATAAAGATTAAAACTAACTAATAACACCGAAACTATTAAAAACGAAACATTTTTGAAATAATGAAAACTAAAGGAGTAAATTCTCCCTGGAAACTAAACTGAACTAAAACGAAAAAGTCTAAATGAAATAAAAAATAAACAATATTTAGGAAACAATAACTCTGTTGTTGGATTTTTTTTTTTGAAGAATGCTTGTCAAAAAAACGTAAAGAAAATTTTCTTAAAGCAACTTTTGTCAATATGACCAAAAAATGCAATAAATAAAAAACAATTTATTTCCTAATTCTGGAGCTTTCAGCCTCCTCTGTGGACCTCCAAAAGTTATTCAACAACCTAAAATCTGTCCTGATGAAGCTAGAGATGATAATAACAATAATAATAATAATAATAATAATAATAAAGAGAAAAAGATGAGTTTTGTCCACTGGTGTTTTATTAAATGTTATAAAGCCATAAGTGAGACGGTGTTTAAAAGACTGAGTGGTTGTGGTTGTGAATGTGTTCACAGTTCAGGATTAAAAACTTTTGTTTGACTTTTTGTTTTTTGTATGAAGAGCAGAATGAGCACAGTCATAACAAATATTAATTTCTTCTGTTTTCAGCTTATAAAAAGACACATTATACATCTGTAGAAAAATATAGAAATATAAGCAGAGTCATAAAAGATGCTTCTGTCACGTGATGAAGAGCTTTCATCAAGTCTTTGGAGTTAAAACTGGTCTGACATACAGAATCGATCAATCAGTGAGGCCTGAGGCTAAGTCTGAATCAGGAAGCAGCTGCTTGAATCCACGCTAACTCATATCACTGTTAAACACACGGGCCAGCGAGAAGCAGCTGGTGCAGTCAGCAGAATTATGGTAGAGGATTTTTCTGGTTCTGAAATGGAAAATCCCAGCAGAAGGTCAGAGATTAACAGTCCTGCTGCTGGGACTGAAATGCTGAAAACTTTAAACATCTGCGAGCAGCAGGAACCAGCTGAGCGATATCTCGAGTAACCTCTGCTTATTAGAAGCCAGCAGCTGAGTCTGAGACCCTCAGCGTCTCGTCGGATTGGTGCTCCTGAGCTGCACAGTGAGGCTTCTGTTCATTCTGAATAATCCACCTCCACCATTGAGTCCCCCACCCCTCTCTGAAGTCCACGTCCTGGAGGGGGCCAGGTGACTCTCCCGAAGGATTCACCTGGCCCCTCCTAGGTGTTCAGTTTCGGGTAATGGGACACAGGCGGCTCAGAAGGATCTCAGAGTATACTTGGTTCACTGGTCCTCTAACACGATAGGTTGTGGGTTGAGACCCCGCCTCCTGCTCCGTGTCTGGCAGGGTTGATTGGCTGCCGAGTGTATGTACAGTTCTCTCTGTTCTGGTCGTGTTCGCGGTGGACGTTCTGTCACTGGAAAGTTTTGTGGACCAAAACTTCTCCACCTGAGAAAACAGAGCAGAACATCAGCTGTGAGGACTGCAGCCCTGACCACTGGAAGCACAAGTTGTGTTACCTCGTGAAAGTGACAGGCACAGCGTCCCTGCAGGAACTCTTTGTATCGACCCATCGTGATGCTGAACGTGTCAATCACTTCGTACCCATGATGCTTGGCGGTGGTGATGATGTCGTCGTTCTCCCTGTACAGGTCCTGTATCTCTGTCTGAAATATTGATCAAAGAAAGCAGCTTTAATTCCCATAGAGGGGTATGAATGACAGCAGGAACAGGAACCTACCAGACTGAGAGACCTGATCCCGTCCACAGGCAGATGGAAGCCCATCCCTAAAGACTTCACCACCACCAGGATGTTACTGAGAGATTTACTGAGGAGGGACAGAAGTAACCTCACGTTACCATAGAAACCAGAGTCCTCAATAACATTGCTAATCCCGAACGCTAAACCCCGGGTTACTGTCTTTACTGAAAGGGTTTCTCATGTTACAGGAAATGCAGGACTGGAGTACAGGTGAACCTCAGGGATCAGCGTTAGGTCCTCTGTTCTTTAGATCAGTGTAAGCCCATATGGAGATAACACTGTGGTTTATACTGTATGTAGGTGGTGTTACACTGTGTCTCCTCACTTGTCCAGCACTTCACTGACTGTCCTCAGGTGATTGGTGTTGAGCCACTGGACTCCTCCCACAACCAGAACTGTTTGGTTAGAGTTCACCAGAGGCTGAGACCTTAACAGACAAGAACAAGAAAAGTCACCTGTTAAACATCTCACGGCTTCATGTAACATGCCTCAAAAGTGGATTGTTAGGACCTCACCTGTTGAGCAGCTGCTGCAGAGCCTCCCTGAACGTGGGTCGCTGCTTCTTCTCCAGCCAGAACTGAGGATAGTACGAGTAGCTGACCAGAGTCCGTCCTCTGTTCAGGTTCCTGTAGACCAGCGTGTCGTGAGCTTTGTCCCAGTCCTCCAGGGTGGAGTTCACCCTCTCCATCAGGAAGTACATCATCCCACGATTTGTTGAGTCCCCGATAAACAACAGCTGAGGAGCAATGAGAGAGCTGGTGATGTACCTCCATCAGGACGACTGCCACAAACTGAGACATCTGAGATGGACTGGTTCAAATCAGCTGATCAGGTGACCTTACCTTTCTGTCCTTCATACAGTCCTGCAGCAGTGGGTGGTCCACTATTGGGTGATAACAACCATCTGCCTGCCAGGAAACTTCCCTCCAGTCGCACGTCCTGTTGTCAGAACAACTGAGGCATGGAACAACCCAGCGTCCTGTCAGGCAGGTGAGACACACAGGTGAGGTGGCGAGAACAAAAAGTCACTTGACTTAAATTTGATGTATTATCTTAAGGAAGCAGTCCACCGGCAGGACCTCAGACCTGACACGTGTCCCGAGCTGCAGGCATTACGTTGACTCTGGGATTCGCTGTGGGGCTGAAGACCGCAGGAGCGATCTGGCTGGACCAGCAGACCGCAGTCCTGAACAACAGACATCAAACTGTGACAAATTTGCAATCAGCACTTCCAGGAAGTTCTGAACCTCCTGTGTGCGATTTCTGACTGCAGTACTCTGCAAATACTACAAACTGTAAATATAAAATGGCAAATGGACTGGGTCTTTTTTATACTTTATTTTATTGTTTTATATTGTTATTTGTTGTATTTTTATTCTTTTTAATTTTGTGAAAATTAAGCACTTTATGATTTTTATTTCACAGAATTTTATCTGTGAAA
This sequence comes from Diplotaxodon limnothrissa, assembly GCF_057381915.1. Classification (NCBI taxonomy): domain Eukaryota; kingdom Metazoa; phylum Chordata; class Actinopteri; order Cichliformes; family Cichlidae; genus Diplotaxodon; species Diplotaxodon limnothrissa. Next base: position 17,467,343 of record NC_140612.1, read on the forward strand.
AGCGCTATATAGATACATTTTATTAACTTCTTATATAGCATTTTTCTTCTGTATCTGAGCACTCAAAGCATTTTACACAAATTGCCTTAATCACAAGCACTTTTTTCGATGCCCTTTCGTGTAAGTACTTTCTATCTAACATTCATACGCATTCAAACTCCGATGGATGCATCGAAGAGCACACAGACTAAAGCAGATGGGGATCAAACCACCTACTGATAAGTAGGTGATCTGCTCTACCACCTGAGCTACAGCCACCCCAAATAACACACTTTACCACCCAGAACAGTAATAGTGGAGGAATTGAGATGTTCTGGACACAGATGAAGAGGAAACAAAGGAACCCTCAGAGGAAGCGTCAGTCTGAAGTTTCCTTTAAAACCTGAAACTGAAACGAGTTTTTACTATTTTGTTTAATAAACACTTTACAGCTGGTTACATTGGTAAATCGAATAGATTCTGTTTTCTACTCATAGAAAATTACACATGAAAAACTTAAACACATGACTGCACCATCTTTAGTTTTAATCACTGAGTTTGATTCCCTGCAGGGTCAGAGGTCGTGTCCATCCCAGTGAGCTTTGGCCTCTGAAAGTAAATCTGCTGTTTGAGATCTGAAGCTTCTCGCTGTCAAACACCACGTCTTCTTCTTCATGTGCTCGCTGCTTCCTCCCTCAGAGCTTCTCTTTCATCCTCCTCTGTGGATCCGTCCCCGTCCTCCTCTGCTCAGAGGTCAGGAGTCAAGCAAAGCGATCCACGCTCACCTCAGAGTCCCCGTGGGAGCCTCCAGGTCTGGCGCAGACTTCACAGCCACCGCCATCACAAACGCTGGCTCTTCTTCTTCTGCTGCTGTTGCAGGTTTCGTCGTGGCGGCGTCACATTCCTCACGTCAGCGGCACAGCTCGCAACAAAGTGCGACAAGAAAACTTAACAGGGATTTTCTTGTTCGTACCTGTGCTCAGTGTACACGCTGCTCCGAGATCATCTCCAAACACACCGCCTCCAGCAGCAGCGGACCGTTTGAGGCCTCGCCGCCGCCACGTCGCCCCCAACTCTGACTTCATCGAGGCCGCGGCCACGCGCTCCTCTTCCTCACTCGGACTCAGAACAGCAACAAGAACTACAGCTTTTAAAACTGAGAGAGATGTGAGCCTTTCCTTCTGATCAGAATTTAATTTCTGCTTCAAACTCTATCACAACGCGACGAGAGAGCACAAATGTCAGTTTAACCATGGCGTCAGCTTTTGTGTAAAAGCAGCTACTGAAGCCTGATGATGTCAGATATGATGTGCAGTAAAAAATGATTTTCTTTGTCAGAATCATTTTTATAACTTCAGAGGCAGGGCTTTTTGCTTTTTGCCTGGATGATAAAAGAAAACTGTATTTTATTTTTTTATTTATTATCAACTGGGAGTTTAAATATGCAAATATAATAAATCATTTTCAAATCTCGTGTCCACAGGATAGGACAGAGCTGATAGAGTGCCACAGAGCAAACGCCAGATCACAGGTCTGAAACACTCGTCAAACATTAAAAACTAAATGAATTTGTAAATGAATGTGTTTAATGTGTCAGAGTGCCGTAATTTCCTGCTGATAATGAATGTGACGTGCTGTTTCATGCTTAAACCTTATTATTATTCCTGAACAGGTTAATTTTTTGGATATTTCATCAGTTTGTAAACAATATTTTCCTTCATTTTGGAAATCAGTGCAGTTTTTATTTTTAGTAAATAAATATTTGATTTTTTAATGATCACACTATAGTTCATTTCACATACACTAGATGTTTATGATGTACATTATTTACTTTTAAATAATTTCTAATAAAACAAGAATAGAAACAGGGGAGACCAGGTGTGGTTATAACATGGGAAGAGTTGCAGCAGCAGGAGTTGCACCGATTAGGGATGAGACATCAGGGTTCACCCACTTCTATCCCTGATTTTAAATGGGGGTTGTCACAGGCATATGCGGATATTACTGAGAAAACAAGAACAGGAAAATAATTTTTTCACACAGCTGAAGATTAAATATGATATGACTTAGAGTACATTAGTACTTAGTGAAGCACTTGCTAGTTTCAAACCACTATGCTAATACAATTAACTAAACAATGACTGACAGGGGTGGGGTGGATTGTAACATGGAAACATGGACCGAGAGGTGTACCTGCTGATATTTGACTGACTCACTCTTCAGTCAGATCAGTGATGAAGGAACACAATGAGCTGATACTGCAAATCATTGCAAACGCTGACACAACAGCGGCCCAACAATCTTCCCCGTACTGGTTACAGGAGCAGCAATAAAGTTTTCTGTGAAGCACAGGAGAACCAGCCAAGCAGCAGACCCGTGTCATGGACTGACTCCACGTCAGGCAAGATGACAAGGCAGAGAATACTAGCATAGCTGCCTCAGCAACAGAAAAGCTTTTTGTGTCAAGGTACATTAAGTGCTATTCTTTCTTTGTTTCAGGTTCAAAAGACAGACGAGGAAGGAGAAGCAAAAATGCAAGAAAGAATATGTCAGTGAGGAATGAAGGCAAAGAGAAGCAAAAGAAAAAAAAACCTGCCACAGAAGTGTCGAACTCTAACGCTGCTGAGACAACTTGTTATAACATGGCACCGATTTGCACTTCAGGACAACCAACATCCATTTATCATAACTGTGAAAGGGATTAAGAATGTACACACACACACTGGCACTGATTTTTATACACATAATAAAAAAGCTTTCAGACCTAAATGCTTTTCACACGGTAACTGTTCCTTAAGCATTCATACTGTCACGAAAGTTTGTTCTAGTACCGTACACTAATTTACACACAGCGGTGTGTTTGAGTCGTAGTTCAACACCATGTTCTCTGTTTTTGCTTCTTTTATTTAACAGCTAACGCTGGTAGTGTTGTAACAAAGGAATGCCGCGTATTAACCATGTGAGAATGTGTGTGTGTGAGTGTGAATAAATAAAAGAGAAAAAGACAAACTGCTGAACATGAAAAGAGGATTCTGAGTTTTTTCTCCGCCTGCAGGAATGAGGTGTGGGTGGGGTGGGCTGTTTGTGTGGTGTCAGCTGGAATCCATCATAGAGGAGCAGAAACACTCCGATAATCCTCCCATGTGATTGCAGAACTGATCTCAGGTCTGAGAATCTTGGTAAATCCGGATCAGCGCTCATTAGATCATCTGAGCCGCCGCCGCCTCCTGTGGGAAACTCAGACCTCCAAACGGAGCAGTGGGTGGAGATGGGAGAGGAGGAGGTCTGACCAAACCAATTGAGAAGAATCAAACACACACGCAGCAGTCCAAATACATTCAAAGAAACATCTGCAGCAACATCTGCCTGCTGATGGGGTTCATAACTGGAGAAGTGGAGGTGTGGAGGCATTCACACAAGATGCTTGGACTGAACCATTAGTGCACATGCAGTGGGGAGGCTCATGCAGGCCTGTAACCCAGAGCTGGAGCAGAGGTGGACATGAGTGGGTGGAGACAGCTGGACTCAGACCAGCGCTTCAAAAGCCTCATCAGCTCTGAGGCGGGTGGAGGGCGGAGGGCAATAGCAGAACACGGCATTGAGGAAGATCACGACAACGAGCAGTGGAAGATGCAGACTTTAAATACACAAGGCAAATGAGGGAACAGAGCACAGCTAAACATAGTCTAACTAATAAGACAGGGAAGCCAAACACAACATCCTGCACACAGGCCAGGAGACTATCAAAGTAAAAACCAAGGTAAGAGCGAGGGACAGAGAGAGAGAGCGAGGGATGGAGAGACAGTGTGAGGGGAGGAGAGAAAGACAAACATAAATTACCAGACATGTTGGGCTACACAGTGAAATAACAGGGAAACAGACAACTTAACATGGAGAAAAGACTGAGTTCAAAGAAGGACACTGGGACAGGAAACTAGACACAAGAGGACGGGGAATGAAAAAAGAAAACCTCCGATAACAAGCTGAGATCTGGGGATACAAACAGATATCAAAAGTATAACCAAAGCAAGGACCTTCACCTCAGAATATTATATAAACCAAAATCAAAAATCCAAAAGAGAAAAAATCCAGGTACAAAACCCAGGATCATGACAGGTGAGGGCGGAGGGCAAGCGCGGAGCTGGGTGCAGCTCAGGGCTTGGGAGTGGCTTTGTGGTCGTTCTCTGAGCTCAGCATCATCTGAAAGTTGATAAATAAGCTGCTGCTCTGCATTTCCACAGAAACAAACAGGCCTAATGGGATCATGCTGCAGACACGAGGTCAAAGGTCAGAGAGTTGCAGCCAAAACATTTTGTTCTGTTTAGGTTACGAATGAAAAGCTGCTTCACGCTACCACTCCACATCCCACACAGTCCAGAGAGGGAGGAGGCAGAGCCTCCAGAGCATGATGTTTCTGATACTGATCCATCAGCTCTGGCTCACCCGCCTGCAGAGACAGGCCGGAGGTCTGAGACGTGCTGGTGTGCACAGGTGTTCTCAGAGAGATTCACAGGTGAGATGTCCTCACAGAGCTCCAGCATCACAAACACTGTATGTCTCTGAGCCGGCCAGTGTTCGTCTGTCTTTAGCTGACCAATCAGGACATGAACATCTGCAACAATGAAACATCTGGATGACACATCTGGACTGAGCTACTGCTCTCACAGAGGAGCTGAAGGAGTGGGTGGGTGGGGGGACCAGCTAGAAGTGATTTATTCAGACTCACAATGAGCTTCAAACAACAACTACAATCCTCACAATCAGCACACGTCTCTGGACTCTGATTGGCAGCAGCTTAGGATCCAGGGTCACATGTCTTCAGGTGAGCACAGACACAAAGATTAAGCTCAGCAGCTCCATCAGATAACCAATGAAGACATGATTGTAACATGATACACTCACACACACACATACGCAGGAGTGTTTATAGTGAGTCTTTGTCTTCACTCAGTTTAACCTGCAGAAACTCCCGAGGCCTCAAAACTCTTATTGTAATAAAAATAAAAATAATTATTAATTTTGTTATTTTTATTGTTGTTGTTTTTATGTTTTTGCTTTGATGCAGTGTTATCTTTAGTTCTCGTCAGCAGACTCGACGTTTTACTTTTAAATGTGAGTACAGGTTTGATTCCAGTGTGACTCTGCTCCCACCTGCTGGAGCTGCAGATTGTCTGCAGAGAGAAGCAGCCAACGCCCACTCCTGAGCACTCCACAGAGTCATCACACTTCAGTATTTCTCCCGTTATGTCTTCCTGTCTGAGTTTAGTTATTAGTCTTTGAGTGTGTGATGCATAGAAAACACATGCTAAACACAAGCTCACATTCATGCACATATCAGCAAACATCTACACTGACTCTGACTCTGACTACTGATCCTGGATAAGTTACTGGTGACCTGATGAGCCTGCTGGTTGAGCATCAATGAGCGCTGTGTTCTCAGGGGCCAACCAAGCCCGCTGAACTCCGCCCTCTTTAGCTCTAATTGAGGCTCACAGGTGGATCAAAGGTGGATGAGAGGGGGGCAGCTGGAGGGAGATGAAAACATGAATCTGAGAGGGATTGGGGCTACGTGGGGCCCCACACAGCTTTAACCTGCATCAGGTAAGATCACCTGTTCAGGACCTGAAACTGATCCAGATTAAAGCAGATTACCGTCTTCTTCCTGAACAGACTGAAAGCTGGGAGCTGTTTGCTCACTGGAGATTTAACTGTGACAGAAAAGACTTACAGGTTACCTGAAGAACATCATCTGAACGTTAGAGACAGAAAACCTGAATCCTCTACACCCTGAGCCGAACACCAGCAGCTCCTCACACACTTCGCTTCATTCTGCAGATGTTCTTGTGCAGTCCTGAGAAACATCCATCTGAGGTCACAGAGGAGAAGTTGATGGAAATGAGTGCAGATGTTGGAGAAGCATCAGCTTTGCGAATGCTTGCTCACGCTTCGCCGCGGGCGTCGAGCTGTTAGCGCCGCAAAGGGATGTGAGAGGAATTTAAAGGCAGAAACAAACGGAGCCAACATTTAATTCTTCTCAGAGTGTCGAGGTCACGTCGAGATGGTTTACTGAGACCTGGAGCAAAGCCCAGAGCTTTTTTATCAGGCTGATCAGATTCAATCAGATTTACTGAAGCAGTAAAGTGTGAAGGAAACAGATGTCAAGACAGACAGAGTTTTCTGTGCCAGGCCTGCTCTGCTGTGTTGCTCTCTGACAATCATAGTTACAATAAATGACCAGCAGATCCTGCCAAACTCATCTCTTCACCTTATCTGTACCCTGACTTACTCTAAAAACCAGATAAAAGATAACAAAAAGAGCCAAAAAACAACCCAACAGAGCTCAGGCAGACACTCACCTGTCCTACCTTTGCAAACACTGGAAACTCAAAAAGGGCTCAAACATCCAGGCAACAACTCACTTTGTCTAACTGGAGTAAGCAGAAGGTTTGAAATCAGACGTAACACACAAAATACACCTGTTCCAACCTTGTTTTACAAAATCCCGGACAAACCCCCAAGTCATATAATTCTTATAATGGAGGGGTGAAGCATCAAGGAAGGCAGAATGAAATAAAATAATTATTATAAAAATAACAGTGAATTCTGTATGCCTGTGAAACTGATGTAATAATCAACACAAAATAATAAACAACAAATACATGTGCCCCTATCCTGGGTCATTTGACTCAGCATTTTGAGTTTTAATATATTTTGATGTTTATGGTTTATGTTTAAGTTCATTAGGTTATATAAGTTCATTTTTATTATGCCTAGGTGGCTGTTATTGTTCATTGTTTATTAGATTACCCTAGTGTCTTCACCTGGTGTGTTTACATTTCCCTCGCCCTTTGTGTTTCATGTCTGTGTGTCCAAGCTTGTGTTGTGTCTGTGTCTCATTATGTTTCCTGTTTTATTTCGAAGAGGTCTGGTGTCCCATGTTCATTGTGTTTAGTTTCACTTCCCCTGTGTTGTCATTAGGGATGGGTTTTATCTGATACCGGTGCCAAACCGGTACTTTTGAAACGGTGCCGGTGCTTAAACGGGCTGCTGCTGCCATCATCATCCGTCATCATTTCTGCTACACTGGCAGGGCTAGGGGCCAGGACTCTACTCTTCGGGTTCTTGGGGGATGTTGCTAACACCAGGTCCGATAACAAGCACCACACCCGCAGTAGACGTGCTCGGTGTGAGGTCTTGCAGCAAGCTATCAAATATGGTGCATTTCTCGGTTTTTAAAAAAAACGCTATGTCTTCTCAACACCATCTATTCTGACCATGGTAATTCAAGAGGAGCAGCAATTTTAGCTCTTGATGCATACAAAGCCTTTGATCAGGTTGAGTGGTTTTATATGTTCGAGTCATTACGGAAGTTTGGGTTTGGTGAAATATTTATATCTTGGGTAAAATTAGTATACGCAAATTCAATCTGTTCAGTTCTCACAAATGGAGAGAGGTCCGTGCCATTTCCTTTGCAGCGCTCTGTTCAGCAGGGCTACCCCCTGTCCCCTGCTCTATTTGCTCTGGCATTAGAGCCCCTTGCGATTAAGATAAGAGCACATCCAAAAATACAAGGGCTCTTGGTCGGAGGGGTTGAAACTGTTATTAGTTTGTACGCAGACGATGTACTATTATACCTGCGTAATGCAGAAGAATCTGTACCATCCCTTCTTAATCTGGTCACCTCATTTAGCAAAATTTCAGGATATACAATTAACTGGGTTAAAAGTGAACTTGTGCCTTTATCTAAAACCGGTTTGCCAAGTTTTCTTTGTAATGTTCCATTCAAAATAGTTAACGACCATCTCACATACCTTGGATTAACTGTTCCTAAAGATCCCAAATTAATTTTTAGCTTGAACTTTGCTGAATTCTTATCAACATTAAAGCATAACATCGAGTCATGGAAAATTCTTCCCCTATCTATGGTCGGTCGTATAAATTCCATAAAAATGGTCTCTCTTCCTAGATTTCTGTATCTTTGCCAAAATCTTCCTATTTATCTTACTTCCTCTTTCTTTAAGGAGTTGGACTCAATTATTACTTCTTACATATGAAACAACAAGAATCCTAGGATTTAAAAACTACATCTACAAAAATCCAAATTGGAGGGAGGTCTGAGTTTACCAATATTTAAACATTATTACTGGGCTGCAAATCTAAGAGCCTTGACCTTCTGGCAACAGACATCCCCAGTTCTTGGTGATTTCAACATCCCCTTTTGGGTTAAAATGGAGGCTGACATTGTAAGGGACTCCTCTCTAAAGGCCCTGCTTTTCTCAAAAGTAGGGAGGGCTGAGAGTCTTAAGAAACTGGGGTTTGTTCTGAAACAATCTGTGCAGATTTTAAACCAAATTAGAGGTTTTTTTGAACTGCCAAACTCCTCTGTGCAGGCACCAATATGTGATAACCATGCCTTTTTGCCTCCTTGGGATGATAAATCCTACTATGTTTGGAAGGAGAAGGGTTTAATAAAATTCAAAGATCTTTATATAGATGGAAAATTTGCATCATTTAATCAGTTTAAGCAAAAGTTCGATTTACCGCATTCACATTTTTACTGTTACCTACAAGTCATTTTATGCAATCCAATATGAAGAATTACCAAGATATTCCACACGAACATAACCTTTTTAAGGTGTTCCTGAGCCCTCCTTACTCCAAACATTTGATTTCTACAATTGTACATTTGTTTGAAGTGCACTTCAATGCTCCAGCATTGAAGTGCAGACTACGAGGATAAGAGATGCTTGGAGGGAGGAATTGGGCATGGAAATATCAGAGTCAATGTAGGACAAATGCCTATCAAAAATTCATTCCTGCTCTGTTAACAGCAGACATCAATTAATACAATTTAAAATTGTCCATCGGCTACATTATTCCAAGGTTCGGATACACAAAATTTATCCTTCAACTTCCCCCATATGTGACAGATGTAAAACATCAGAGAGCACATTGGCTCACGCTTTCTGGCATTGCCCCTCATTGATCAATTTTTGGTCCAAAATATTTAATTGGTACTCTAAAGCTTATGGGATTTCCATCTCACCCAATCCAGAAATTGCAGTTTTTGGCTGTGTACGTTCCAGAACTATCCCTGCGACTGTGCGGGTGCCAATCGACCTTGGAATGATGATTGCGAAAAGACTTTTTCTAAAGGAATGGAAGTCTGCTGCTCCTCCCTCCTTCAGTGTCTGGCTCAATGACATGTTATCAGTCATTCAGCTGGAAAAAGTTTGATACCTACAAACACCTGCAGCAAATGTTTTCTCAAAATCCTGGACTCCGTTTTGTACTCACCTTGAGAAAGCTCACGTTGTATAAACATGTACCATGGCACTGCAATTTCCCTGTTTATTACATATTCATGACATTTAATTCATTATGGATACTGGTAGTTTCTAATTTTAATGTTTTCTTTCTTTTTCTTTTGTCTTTCTCTATAGATTATTATTATTGTGCTATTTCTTGCCCTATCATCTCAGCGCCTGAGCTGTATTTGTTTGTTGATGGGGTTTTCTATGCTGAAAAAATTAAAATAAAATATTGGGAAAAAAACGCTATGCTACGCCAGGTGTTTCATCAGATTCGAGGTGTTACCTCCTTTGCACAGTATCACCTTAAAGCACTTGTTGCAGGCTGCTGAGTTTGCATCTTTTGCTGTGAAGTACAGCCAGACTTTTGACTGCTTCGCCTTGAGCATGTTTAATCCGTAGCTCTGCTCTAAAAGAACGTACGTACCTGGGCCTGCCTACTATCCTGGGAAAGGTAAAATGATTGGCTAGAATCCAAAGTGTATGACATCTCAGGAAAAAAGCACCGAAATGTGCGCTGCTTTTCGGTCTGGTTACTACCGCTTATGTCAGAACATACTGGTACCCATCCCTAGTTGTCATTATGTTCATTCCAGTCAGCTGTTTCCCCATCTGTTTCCACTTCCCCTGATAACCTCCTGTGTGCATTTAGTGTGTGTGTTTTCATTCATTCCTCATCTGATCGTCTGCTGTCATGCCATGTTCCCAGGTCTACATGCCAAGTTGTTGCGTTTAAGGTTTTTCATATCAGGGTTTCCTGTTTATGTTCAGAGTTGTTTAATGTTTAGCCTTAGTTCACCCAGTTTAGGTTAGTGTTTAGTTTTGCCTTTGCCCCTTGTTTGGTATTTTTAAAACCAGCCTTTAACAAACGGCTCGTGTTCAGTAAATATCAAGTTTGTCTCCACGCTTTGTGTTCTCTGCACTTGGGTCCACCTCCTCACTCCACACAGTCTGCTTCAGCCAGACTGTGGCAAAACGTTGCTGTAATTGGACCAGAATTTGTGCATTTTGCTGTAAATGATGAACATCCTGATAACAAAGCAGAGAGTTAATACCCTACAGCTTATGACAAAATTTGATCCGAAGTGATTGATGGCCCTAATCACGACCTTTTGACCTCCCGCCCCCCCCGGAAGCGTGTAATGAGCGTGACGAATCGCATCCGGAGAAGGGGGGTGGGAAACCCCCCGCGTGACGAATCGCATCCGGAGAAGGGGGGGTGAACCCCGGAAGTGCGCCATCTGTTGCTAACCGTGTCGAATTGCATCCTGAGAAGGGAGGGGGGAAACCTCCGGAAGCGCGTCATCTGTTGCTAAGCGTGTCGAATTGCATCCTGAGAAGGGAGGGGGGAAACCTCCGGAAGCGCGTCATCTGTTGTTGGAAAAAAAGTTTTTAGAGGGAGGGGGAAACCTCCGGAAGCGCGCCATCTGTTGGAGGAGAATAAAAAAAGCAGAGAGGAGGAGTCCGTCACAATTTCTAAGTCACAGACACACAAGATGGATTTCCTTCTGCAGCCCAGCAGCGTTCCTGTGTCCGATGAGATCTGCTCTCCCAAAGAAGAAGGCTTTGAATATGACATATTCAAATACAGCATATTTACTATGGAAGGCCTCGATCCGGACCTTATGACCCTACCGGAAATACTCCGGAAGTGTCTAGTCATTTTCAGACCTGATGCGTCATGTTCCCTAAGCACAGCGGTGATGCAGCAGATGATTCTGTGATGTATAGAGAGACAGAGCGGATGTAATTTTACTTTCTTAAGCTGCACCGGCGTTTGTAATGGAAATAAAGAGTGACTTCCTGTAGAGATTTCAATAGTATTTTATTTTCCTATAATACAGACGCTGTAAAAAACCTTTAAGATACACCATAGCTTGTGATGAAAAGAAGAACTTTCTATCCGCTTGTAACCTACAGGCTGTCTATGTGTAAAAAATGAATAAATATCCCTTAGTGAATACTACTTTTCCTTTTGAGAGACTGAAAAACAAACCATAATTGCCGTGACAGGCGATCTTGTTTCACGCACACACCGCGGGTCAAGGAGGAATGAGACGGCGGAAGAGTTTTTTTCTTCATTACTTTTACAATGGGTTTTCTCAATAGACAGAAAATGATGATGCTGAGGAGTCAACAGCCGATATTATCATTGCTTGTAACCCGGTAAATAATTTCGTACATCTCCCAATAAAATAAGTCTTAGTGGAAAAAAGCTCATATTCGAATAAGTTTATTAAAGCACCCCCCTCTGTGGGAAAGAGTTTTTTTTCTCAGAGTCAAGTTTAAACCATGAGGAGAGTTTTGTCAACAGGAGACGGGTTTTGTCCATTTGGTAAAACAAATATCCGCCTCAAAGTCGTATTTTACCGTTGCAGAATGTGGAAAACAGACGGCGTTCGCAAGAAGGCAATCAAAAAAAAAAAAAAAAAAAAAAAAAGGAAATTGGATACCTCCAACTCTCCCGACTGCACACACACACACACACACACACACACACACACACACACACACACACACACACACGCTTGCATAGATAAACTCTGAATATAGTAGTGGGACTTCAGCTGTTTATGTAACTTACTATCTTAAGACTTTTGTGTCTACAATAATTAGTTTCCTTGGAACCAGATCCCTACCTGTTAATAATTCTCCACTGTACCCATGGTTCAGAAAATTACAGTCAGCCTGCCAGGGACACGTCACTCAGAGATAGCTGTCAATGTGGGATTTTTTTCTCCCCTTTTGTTCAGTTAAAGCTGCCTTTCATTCTTCAACACAGCTTAAACTCTAATAGGTAAGCTTTCTTGTAATTTCTTAGTTCTGCAGGCTTCTTGAAAGACATCCGAGACTCTTCTTTGGATGCTGGCTGCCTTTTGTTTTGTTTTCTGTCAAGATGATCCCACACCGCTTCGATTATCTTGAGGTTCGAACCCTGGAGAGATCAATCCATGACTGATGCGTTGTTTCATCCAGGCATACTTTGACTACATTGGCAGTATGTTTGCGATCATTGTCGTACTGAAAAATGAAGTTGCTGCCAATCAGACACTACGTGGTAATACATGGTCGATCAAAATCTGGTGGAACTTTTCTACATTCATAATTTGATTAATTTGGATAAGAGCTCCAACAACACTGGCTGAAATCCAGCCTCAAAGCACGGTAGAGTATCCACGCTGTGTTAAAGACAGCTATAGACATTCACTGTTGTATCTCTCTTCGGACCTCTTCCGTGCATATTTCAAATTTGGATTCATTACTCCATAAGACATATTACAGCTGATTTCTTTTTCCAGTCAATTTCTTGTGTAATTTGGCACACCTCAGCCTTATTTTTCTCTGTTCTCCTTCCTTAAGAATGGCTTATTAACAGTCACCCTTCCAACTCAGATAACTTTTGATGAGGTTTCATGAAATGTTTACAGCACTTGAGTTACTCGCCACGGCCATCCTAAATGCTAAGAACACTAAACTTTAATTCTAAATTACGTAATTAACGTTAACCAGAAAAAACAAGCCAAAGTCGAAATGTTGCTGAGCTGACCTGTGGTATGCTATGTCTTCTAAAGCACGTATAATGTAAACAGAACTGGTCTTTGCACAGAAGCCTGTGGAGCTTCATAATTAACCTCAGTGTGTGAAGAGGACTCTCCATTTAATAATAGCTGTAATAAAATGTTCTGGCCGACGGTGTTAAACGCTGCACTTGGGTCTAGCAGGGAAGATTTCAACTTTTCAATACGAATGAAGGCTGAAAACTGATTAGATTAATGTCTGATGATCTTTTCTATGCTTCTTCAAGTTTGTAACACCAAACATATTAAAGGATGATGTAAGGCTCACAGGAAGAGTTTAATTAGACACACATTTACTATTTTTCTTTATACTCTTTCTTTCTTGACATGTTTAATATGCTTACTATCAGAGGAGAAAATAACCCTTGTGTAGTTTAAAAACTTTTTATTTAATCAAACTGTAATGTTGTTGAACTCTGACGGACGTGTCTTTTAATCTTGTCAACAAATCCTTAATCATCTAAATCTGCCATTTATCATCTAGTAAAATGTTCCCTCTGCTTCTGTTGCACATCTCCCCGGACACTCTCTGCTTCACCTGTCCTGTGCAGCTGGTTCAACCCTTGCCTGCCTCCTTAAACTGGGGTGTTTAAATCTCTTTACCTCTGTTGTGAACTTCACACAAAGTTTGTGGTAACAAAATCAAACTGACGAGGATCTCGTTTGAAAAACACACACACTCACGAGACAAAATAAAAACAGACTGCTCAAAGCAAAAGCAGAGCCCTCACAGCTGGTAGTACAAACATAGTGACAACATGCGTATTAGATACCCTCAGTGCCAAAAGCATAAATATGAAAAAATGTGATCACCAAGAATATCCTAACAACGGCATTGAGGTGGGTGTTACAGTAAAAAAAAAAAAAAAAAAAAAAGCAGCCAAATTTTCATCTGAAAATGTTGAATTTTAGTAAAAACAATGCTCTGTAGTTTGATACTGTCGTTACAGACTAAGCAGATGTTTAAAGCCTTTGGACGCACATTTGAAACGCACTCATTCTCCTTATCAGCTGGAAACATTAAAGCCGTAAAATGACTTTTTCAAACGGATAAAAACTATTGAACAGCAGCAATGTTGAGCCTGTTCCAAAATTTGAATGTACATGTGTTGAAGGTGCGGGTCTTGTTGAATTATTAAACATACATTCTTTAATTTTTCGAGCCACAAAAACAACAACTTTTAATTTTCTTCTGCTTGAGTATCGGCCTCGGGTAGCTCTACTTATCATTGCTCAGTCAGTTGTCTGTTTGTGCTACTTTTTTTTCAAGGAGCAGTGGATTATTGGTAAGGGTGACTTTATGTGTTTAGTTACTTAAGTGGAAGTACTGTGGATAGTTTTACCTTACATACATAGATCTACCAATACAGCTTCTGAGGTAACTGTTTACAAAATGTTATAATCTATTCAAAGGTTCTTTGCAATTTTACATTGATAAACATTATCCTTAACACATTTGGCCCACATAAAGTACTATGGCCATCACACGGTCATTTAGAATTGTTTAAATAACTCGTGTCTTAAGTCCTTCCATCAAACAGAAAATTAAAAAAAAAAAAAAAAAACATGGTTCGCTTTTACATCACAAAATGTTAGAAATATAAGTCGTTCATAACAAACTGAAAGGTTGGGAGTTTAAAAATGCAAACCGATGGAAGAATCAGAATCAGAATACTTTATTGATCCCTGGGGGAAATTATTTTTTGTTACAGTGCTCCATTTTAAACCAACATTAAGACAAGACAGACAATACACTAACTAAGAATAGTACAATATATACATACGTCACTCATAAATAAATAGCTGGAAAGAAACATGTGTAGTTGTAGCAGCAAACAGTGTGTTAAGTGGATGCGTTGTACAGGGAGCCACAGGCAGGAATGATTTCCTGTGTCGTTCAGTGGTGCTTTTTGGTAATCTCAGTCTCTCACTGAACGAGCTCCTGTGACTGACCAACATGTCATGGAGTGGGTGGGAGGTGTTATCCAACATTGTCTTTATCTTGGACAGCATCCGCCTCTCCGACACCACCTTGAGGGAGTCCAGCTCCATCCCCACAACATTGCTGGCCTTACGGATCAGTTTATTAAGTCTGTTGGCATCTGCGACCCTCAGCCTGCTCCCCCAGCATGCAACAGCATAGAGGATCGCACTGGCCACAACAGACTCATAGAAAACTCATAGAAAATAGGAAGCAGAAGTAGAAGACTATAACGTCTCAGAGCACACGGTGTCTATTATTGTGTAGACATGTATAAATAAGAGCTTAATAAAGATGCTTAATTTCTTAAGAAATAAACAGGTGGAGGGATCTTTATCAAAAGTGGATGTTGCATCTGTGGCTAAACCACTGTACCCAAAAACTTTAAAAATCTACTGTGTGTGAGGCTGTGTAAGTAAAGCTTGCCCTTCACACCCGCGTGTAACAAACCATTTGTTGGGGGTTGTGGATTTGACACCTCAGCATTGTGAAAGTGGGGAAACATGTTTCTGACTGTGCATAAGATTCCTCCTTACAACTTAGAATCTCAGTTCTAAATGAAATTCAGATGTTTTTTTAAGTATGGCTAATGTATTATTTGACTTCTAAGGCGCGCACACACACACACACACACACACACACACACACACACACACACACACAAGAACAACACAGAGAAGAAGAAGAGGGGGTCGTTTTACTACGCATCATAAAAACTCAATCATTCATCTTCCAACTGTATCTTTCTGTTCTGGCTTTAGAATCATCGGTTGTTTACTGAGCCGTACTTTGGGAGTCATACTGTTGTGATACTGGGGAGAAAAGGGTAAGGTTTAAACCCTTACACACAAAACTTGAATAACCTAAAGAGTGTGTGAGACTGCTAGCTGTGTTGTTCAGCAATAAACTCATCTACAAATGTGTTAGTAAAGAGCGACTTGTACTTCTGTCCCATTAAGCAACGGTTTAACAAATTTCACTGCAAACTATAAAAGGAATCTGGATTTATATAGAACATAGTAGTGATGGATTAAGTGCAGGAAACACTAGTATAAGGTGTCTATGGAACAAATCTCCTTCAGCGTTCGAAATGACCAAAGTGAGGACCACAGGCGTTTCTCTCAGTTGGTTGTGTTTAGGGAAAAAGCAGCTAAATACACTGAGATTGCTCCACATTGTTAGTGAGTTAACTCTGGATATCTGTAGGTTTTGTCAAACTTGGAGTGAACAAAAGCAGAAAAACAGTAAAAGATGCAGACAGTGAAAGTCTGGTTTATTTCATGAACACAATGAAACATTTTACAGTCCACAGAGCAAAGTAGCATACATGATAAATAGATACACATAACACGGACAGTGAGAAGTAAAACTCGTCGTCTTACCACATGTTATATTCTGTAAACTTAAAATAACCACAGAAATTAGAGTTTAGTGTTTTAAAGTCATTATTAAAAACATGAGTCAACATTACTGAAGTGACGCTTTAACGATGCGTCTTATCACCGTGTTTATGATGATAAAACATGTTCTCTCGTTAGTAGTTGTCTGCGCTGTCACTTGTCATGAAAATGTCCAGAGCCAGGGTTCCTCTTTAATCACCATTGATCATTAATAGGGTCACAAAAGATTTGTCACATTATCCCCATAAACAAAATGCTTTTATAGAAATCATTGTGATACAAATATTTAGATTCTTGATTCACAATGTGCACGAACTCAAAATCTTTAGAGGTTCATATTTATAAAGTATCGCAAATAATACATTTATACCATTGTATGAGCTACTTCTTGTAAAAACTGATTGAAAAAAGCTCCTGTCGTGACCTTCCTTCTGTGAGGACACACACACACACAGAGAGAGAGAGAGGGGGAAGATCATTAGGATTGGAGGCGTTTTTGGATTTTCACTTATTGTTGGCTTTACAGTCACATAAAATTCATTCCAATTTTTTTGCCTTTGCTTCAATTAAGGTGTTTCTTTAAATCTACAGCAGCTTCCTTTTCAAAAAGTTTACTGACATAGTAAGGAAGTAGCTAGGGAACTCAGTAAGTATGAGCAACAACAGCTTAGGGACTGTTTCTACAATAAAGAGGAATTCATCATCATCTGCAGTTCATCAAAAAAAAAAAAAGTGCCATTAAAAACAATTCAGCAGATCCTCAAAGTATGGATACAATCTGTTTTCAGCTGTAGAGGTACGCTTCATGTACTTATCAACATGCAGTTTAGAGGCTTGCATTAGAGTGCTTTGGTACTTGGGCCTCTTTTATTTAGCACGGTTATACCATTGTGTATTTAGCTATATAAATATGCTCAAGAGTCTATTGTATGTTTGTCATGCAATTAAAAATTCAAAAATATAATTTTTAAATCAGTAACTTTGCAAATTTAGCGCGGACCCTCACCCCTCCCTCCGGCTCCCACGGCCCCGCTGTCACCGTAAGACTCATACTCTTCCCCCACGTATGCTGCTATTTCCCCGTGCCCCAATAATTCTTGTCCTTTTTCTGTTGCAGCCTCCCACAGTCCCGTTTTCGGCGTTCCTGCGCGACTCATCTCCCGGTCCCTTGGTTTCTCGAGTTTCACGCGTGTTTTCCTTCTACCCTCCCGGGACACCTTCAGTTAAAATAAAGTTTATTTTCTCGTACTCCTGTGTGTGTTGGCTCTGCTTCTGGGTCCAGCTTGTGCGCTGAACTTTGGTTCATGACACTAATAGTTTTAAATAGAGCACCACAAACAACAGGTATTCCTTTAGAAATAAACTTTTCTTGTGTTACTTCTAAAAACTACAGATTCTTAACTCTGCAACAGTTAGACAGAGTTGGTTTCAGTTGGCCTCTGACATGATAAGATAAAATAAAGGAAACTGATTGTAATGGAACTACAGTGCTGGGATGCTCTTGATAAGGGAGCCTCTTTTATTGTTTTATGACTTGTTTTGCTGACTGTTGAGGGCCTAACTGAAACCAACTCTGTCTAACTGTTGCGTGAAACTCGAGAAACCAAGGGACCGGGAGATGAGTCGCGCAGGAACGCCGAAAACGGGACTGTGGGAGGCTGCAACAGAAAAAGGACAAGAATTATTGGGGCGCGGGGAAATAGCAGCATACGTGGGGGAAGAGTATGAGTCTTACGGTGACAGCGGGGCCGTGGGAGCCGGAGGGAGGGGTGAGGGTCCGCGCTAAATTTGCAAAGTTACTGATTTAAAAATTATATTTTTGAATTTTTAATTGCATGACAAACATACAATAGACTCTTGAGCATATTTATATAGCTAAATACACAATGGTATAACCGTGCTAAATAAAAGAGGCCCAAGTACCAAAGCACTCTAATGCAAGCCTCTAAACTGCATGTTGATAAGTACATGAAGCGTACCTCTACAGCTGAAAACAGATTGTATCCATACTTTGAGGATCTGCTGAATTGTTTTTAATGGCACTTTTTTTTTTTTTGATGAACTGCAGATGATGATGAATTCCTCTTTATTGTAGAAACAGTCCCTAAGCTGTTGTTGCTCATACTTACTGAGTTCCCTAGCTACTTCCTTACTATGTCAGTAAACTTTTTGAAAAGGAAGCTGCTGTAGATTTAAAGAAACACCTTAATTGAAGCAAAGGCAAAAAAATTGGAATGAATTTTATGTGACTGTAAAGCCAACAATAAGTGAAAATCCAAAAACGCCTCCAATCCTAATGATCTTCCCCCTCTCTCTCTCTCTGTGTGTGTGTGTGTCCTCACAGAAGGAAGGTCACGACAGGAGCTTTTTTCAATCAGTTTTTACAAGAAGTAGCTCATACAATGGTATAAATGTATTATTTGCGATACTTTATAAATATGAACCTCTAAAGATTTTGAGTTCGTGCACATTGTGAATCAAGAATCTAAATATTTGTATCACAATGATTTCTATAAAAGCATTTTGTTTATGGGGATAATGTGACAAATCTTTTGTGACCCTATTAATGATCAATGGTGATTAAAGAGGAACCCTGGCTCTGGACATTTTCATGACAAGTGACAGCGCAGACATCTACTAACGAGAGAACATGTTTTATCATCATAAACACGGTGATAAGACGCATCGTTAAAGCGTCACTTCAGTAATGTTGACTCATGTTTTTAATAATGACTTTAAAACACTAAACTCTAATTTCTGTGGTTATTTTAAGTTTACAGAATATAACATGTGGTAAGACGACGAGTTTTACTTCTCACTGTCCGTGTTATGTGTATCTATTTATCATGTATGCTACTTTGCTCTGTGGACTGTAAAATGTTTCATTGTGTTCATGAAATAAACCAGACTTTCACCGTCTGCATCTTTTACTGTTTTTCTGCTTTTGTTCACTCCAAGTTTGACAAAACCTACAGATATCCAGAGTTAACTCACTAACAATGTGGAGCAATCTCAGTGTATTTAGCTGCTTTTTCCCTAAACACAACCAACTGAGAGAAACGCCTGTGGTCCTCACTTTGGTCATTTCGAACGCTGAAGGAGATTTGTTCCATAGACACCTTATACTAGTGTTTCCTGCACTTAATCCATCACTACTATGTTCTATATAAATCCAGATTCCTTTTATAGTTTGCAGTGAAATTTGTTAAACCGTTGCTTAATGGGACAGAAGTACAAGTCGCTCTTTACTAACACATTTGTAGATGAGTTTATTGCTGAACAACACAGCTAGCAGTCTCACACACTCTTTAGGTTATTCAAGTTTTGTGTGTAAGGGTTTAGTCTATCAAACCTTACCCTTTTCTCCCCAGTATCACAACAGTATGACTCCCAAAGTACGGCTCAGTAAACAACCGATGATTCTAAAGCCAGAACAGAAAGATACAGTTGGAAGATGAATGATTGAGTTTTTATGATGCGTAGTAAAACGACCCCCTCTTCTTCTTCTCTGTGTTGTTCTTGTGTGTGTGTGTGTGTGTGTGTGTGTGTGTGTGTGTGTGTGTGTGTGTGTGTGTGTGTGTGTGTGTGTGCGCGCCTTAGAAGTCAAATAATACATTAGCCATACTTAAAAAAACATCTGAATTTCATTTAGAACTGAGATTCTAAGTTGTAAGGAGGAATCTTATGCACAGTCAGAAACATGTTTCCCCACTTTCACAATGCTGAGGTGCCAAATCCACAACCCCCAACAAATGGTTTGTTACACGCGGGTGTGAAGGGCAAGCTTTACTTACACAGCCTCACACACAGTAGATTTTTAAAGTTTTTGGGTACAGTGGTTTAGCCACAGATGCAACATCCACTTTTGATAAAGATCCCTCCACCTGTTTATTTCTTAAGAAATTAAGCATCTTTATTAAGCTCTTATTTATACATGTCTACACAATAATAGACACCGTGTGCTCTGAGACGTTATAGTCTTCTACTTCTGCTTCCTATTTTCTATGAGTTTTCTATGAGTCTGTTGTGGCCAGTGCGATCCTCTATGCTGTTGCATGCTGGGGGAGCAGGCTGAGGGTCGCAGATGCCAACAGACTTAATAAACTGATCCGTAAGGCCAGCAATGTTGTGGGGATGGAGCTGGACTCCCTCAAGGTGGTGTCGGAGAGGCGGATGCTGTCCAAGATAAAGACAATGTTGGATAACACCTTCCACCCACTCCATGACATGCTGGTCAGTCACAGGAGCTCGTTCAGTGAGAGACTGAGATTACCAAAAAGCACCACTGAACGACACAGGAAATCATTCCTGCCTGTGGCTCCCTGTACAACGCATCCACTTAACACACTGTTTGCTGCTACAACTACACATGTTTCTTTCCAGCTATTTATTTATGAGTGACGTATGTATATATTGTACTATTCTTAGTTAGTGTATTGTCTGTCTTGTCTTAATGTTGGTTTAAAATGGAGCACTGTAACAAAAAATAATTTCCCCCAGGGATCAATAAAGTATTCTGATTCTGATTCTTCCATCGGTTTGCATTTTTAAACTCCCAACCTTTCAGTTTGTTATGAACGACTTATATTTCTAACATTTTGTGATGTAAAAGCGAACCATGTTTTTTTTTTTTTTTTTTAATTTTCTGTTTGATGGAAGGACTTAAGACACGAGTTATTTAAACAATTCTAAATGACAGTGTGATGGCCATAGTACTTTATGTGGGCCAAATGTGTTAAGGATAATGTTTATCAATGTAAAATTGCAAAGAACCTTTGAATAGATTATAACATTTTGTAAACAGTTACCTCAGAAGCTGTATTGGTAGATCTATGTATGTAAGGTAAAACTATCCACAGTACTTCCACTTAAGTAACTAAACACATAAAGTCACCCTTACCAATAATCCACTGCTCCTTGAAAAAAAAGTAGCACAAACAGACGACTGACTGAGCAATGATAAGTAGAGCTACCCGAGGCCGATACTCAAGCAGAAGAAAATTAAAAGTTGTTGTTTTTGTGGCTCGAAAAATTAAAGAATGTATGTTTAATAATTCAACAAGACCCGCACCTTCAACACATGTACATTCAAATTTTGGAACAGGCTCAACATTGCTGCTGTTCAATAGTTTTTATCCGTTTGAAAAAGTCATTTTACGGCTTTAATGTTTCCAGCTGATAAGGAGAATGAGTGCGTTTCAAATGTGCGTCCAAAGGCTTTAAACATCTGCTTAGTCTGTAACGACAGTATCAAACTACAGAGCATTGTTTTTACTAAAATTCAACATTTTCAGATGAAAATTTGGCTGCTTTTTTTTTTTTTTTTTTTTTTTTTACTGTAACACCCACCTCAATGCCGTTGTTAGGATATTCTTGGTGATCACATTTTTTCATATTTATGCTTTTGGCACTGAGGGTATCTGATACGCATGTTGTCACTATGTTTGTACTACCAGCTGTGAGGGCTCTGCTTTTGCTTTGAGCAGTCTGTTTTTATTTTGTCTCGTGAGTGTGTGTTTTTCAAACGAGATCCTCGTCAGTTTGATTTTGTTACCACAAACTTTGTGTGAAGTTCACAACAGAGGTAAAGAGATTTAAACACCCCAGTTTAAGGAGGCAGGCAGGGGTTGAACCAGCTGCACAGGACAGGTGAAGCAGAGAGTGTCCGGGGAGATGTGCAACAGAAGCAGAGGGAACATTTTACTAGATGATAAATGGCAGATTTAGATGATTAAGGATTTGTTGACAAGATTAAAAGACACGTCCGTCAGAGTTCAACAACATTACAGTTTGATTAAATAAAAAGTTTTTAAACTACACAAGGGTTATTTTCTCCTCTGATAGTAAGCATATTAAACATGTCAAGAAAGAAAGAGTATAAAGAAAAATAGTAAATGTGTGTCTAATTAAACTCTTCCTGTGAGCCTTACATCATCCTTTAATATGTTTGGTGTTACAAACTTGAAGAAGCACAGAAAAGATCATCAGACATTAATCTAATCAGTTTTCAGCCTTCATTCGTATTGAAAAGTTGAAATCTTCCCTGCTAGACCCAAGTGCAGCGTTTAACACCGTCGGCCAGAACATTTTATTACAGCTATTATTAAATGGAGAGTCCTCTTCACACACTGAGGTTAATTATGAAGCTCCACAGGCTTCTGTGCAAAGACCAGTTCTGTTTACATTATACGTGCTTTAGAAGACATAGCATACCACAGGTCAGCTCAGCAACATTTCGACTTTGGCTTGTTTTTTCTGGTTAACGTTAATTACGTAATTTAGAATTAAAGTTTAGTGTTCTTAGCATTTAGGATGGCCGTGGCGAGTAACTCAAGTGCTGTAAACATTTCATGAAACCTCATCAAAAGTTATCTGAGTTGGAAGGGTGACTGTTAATAAGCCATTCTTAAGGAAGGAGAACAGAGAAAAATAAGGCTGAGGTGTGCCAAATTACACAAGAAATTGACTGGAAAAAGAAATCAGCTGTAATATGGCTTATGGAGTAATGAATCCAAATTTGAAATATGCACGGAAGAGGTCCGAAGAGAGATACAACAGTGAATGTCTATAGCCGTCTTTAACACAGCGTGGATACTCTACCGTGCTTTGAGGCTGGATTTCAGCCAGTGTTGTTGGAGCTCTTATCCAAATTAATCAAATTATGAATGTAGAAAAGTTCCACCAGATTTTGATCGACCATGTATTACCACGTAGTGTCTGATTGGCAGCAACTTCATTTTTCAGTACGACAATGATCGCAAACATACTGCCAATGTAGTCAAAGTATGCCTGGATGAAACAACGCATCAGTCATGGATTGATCTCTCCAGGGTTCGAACCTCAAGATAATCGAAGCGGTGTGGGATCATCTTGACAGAAAACAAAACAAAAGGCAGCCAGCATCCAAAGAAGAGTCTCGGATGTCTTTCAAGAAGCCTGCAGAACTAAGAAATTACAAGAAAGTTTACCTATTAGAGTTTAAGCTGTGTTGAAGAATGAAAGGCAGCTTTAACTGAACAAAAGGGGAGAAAAAAATCCCACATTGACAGCTATCTCTGAGTGACGTGTCCCTGGCAGGCTGACTGTAATTTTCTGAACCATGGGTACAGTGGAGAATTATTAACAGGTAGGGATCTGGTTCCAAGGAAACTAATTATTGTAGACACAAAAGTCTTAAGATAGTAAGTTACATAAACAGCTGAAGTCCCACTACTATATTCAGAGTTTATCTATGCAAGCGTGTGTGTGTGTGTGTGTGTGTGTGTGTGTGTGTGTGTGTGTGTGTGTGTGTGTGCGCGCGCGCAGTCGGGAGAGTTGGAGGTATCCAATTTCCTTTTTTTTTTTTTTTTTTTTTTTTGATTGCCTTCTTGCGAACGCCGTCTGTTTTCCACATTCTGCAACGGTAAAATACGACTTTGAGGCGGATATTTGTTTTACCAAATGGACAAAACCCGTCTCCTGTTGACAAAACTCTCCTCATGGTTTAAACTTGACTCTGAGAAAAAAAACTCTTTCCCACAGAGGGGGGTGCTTTAATAAACTTATTCGAATATGATCTTTTTTCCACTAAGACTTATTTTATTGGGAGATGTACGAAATTATTTACCGGGTTACAAGCAATGATAATATCGGCTGTTGACTCCTCAGCATCATCATTTTCTGTCTATTGAGAAAACCCATTGTAAAAGTAATGAAGAAAAAAACTCTTCCGCCGTCTCATTCCTCCTTGACCCGCGGTGTGTGCGTGAAACAAGATCGCCTGTCACGGCAATTATGGTTTGTTTTTCAGTCTCTCAAAAGGAAAAGTAGTATTCACTAAGGGATATTTATTCATTTTTTACACATAGACAGCCTGTAGGTTACAAGCGGATAGAAAGTTCTTCTTTTCATCACAAGCTATGGTGTATCTTAAAGGTTTTTTACAGCGTCTGTATTATAGGAAAATAAAATACTATTGAAATCTCTACAGGAAGTCACTCTTTATTTCCATTACAAACGCCGGTGCAGCTTAAGAAAGTAAAATTACATCCGCTCTGTCTCTCTATACATCACAGAATCATCTGCTGCATCACCGCTGTGCTTAGGGAACATGACGCATCAGGTCTGAAAATGACTAGACACTTCCGGAGTATTTCCGGTAGGGTCATAAGGTCCGGATCGAGGCCTTCCATAGTAAATATGCTGTATTTGAATATGTCATATTCAAAGCCTTCTTCTTTGGGAGAGCAGATCTCATCGGACACAGGAACGCTGCTGGGCTGCAGAAGGAAATCCATCTTGTGTGTCTGTGACTTAGAAATTGTGACGGACTCCTCCTCTCTGCTTTTTTTATTCTCCTCCAACAGATGGCGCGCTTCCGGAGGTTTCCCCCTCCCTCTAAAAACTTTTTTTCCAACAACAGATGACGCGCTTCCGGAGGTTTCCCCCCTCCCTTCTCAGGATGCAATTCGACACGGTTAGCAACAGATGGCGCGCTTCCGGGGTTCACCCCCCCTTCTCCGGATGCGATTCGTCACGCGGGGGGTTTCCCACCCCCCTTCTCCGGATGCGATTCGTCACGCTCATTACACGCTTCCGGGGGGGGGGGGGGAGGGGCGGGAGGTCAAAAGGTCGTGATTAGGGCCATCAATCACTTCGGATCAAATTTTGTCATAAGCTGTAGGGTATTAACTCTCTCAAAGCTCTCTGAAATTTCCTGATTGGTTGTTTCCATTTCCATCAACGGCATCGAAGAGCTTGCTGCTGTGTTTCTCACCATTTAGCTTTCAGGGATTATTCAATCAAACTATCACAGAGTGGGAAGCCAGGTGGGAATTAGGCCTTATTGTTATCGTCTGGATTTTTCAGGGTAACGTAACATTTCGGGGCTCTTCCGGGATTCTGAAACAGGAAGTCCTCTGTGTCCTCTGTTAGCTTCATCTTTGGTGACTAACGTGACGAGAGCAGCTTCAGCAGACCTGATCAGACTGATGATATAACCAATGTTCCCTCTAATTTTTCATGTGTCTGAGCGAACACACAAACTCCCTGAGCGGTCCCTTGAAGCACTGTGAGCAACAGCAGGCGTGTGCACTGTGGTCACACCAGCATCGAATCCATCCAAGTTACATGGTTTATTAAAATAATCAAATTACAGCATTTACATTTATGTTAGACTACTTTTAATTAACTGCTTTAGCCCACTTACAATGAAAATATTAAAAAAAAATCTTGTTCATGACCTTTGTAGTATGTTAACACTATTGGAAGTAAGACAGAAAGAGTTGAGCGTGCATGGGCAGAAATGTTGAGAGCGCAAGCAACACATTGCTGACACATTGCGAGCGAGCGCAAATGCAAAACCTGAGCGAGAGGGGCTGCTATTGTGTGTGTGTATGGATAATAGCAAACACTGAAATACATTTTTTGCACGCAGCAATGAAGTTTGTTCACTCAAATTTAGCTTTTCTTTACGGTGGCCGTGAGAGGCCAAACGGACTGCAACTTCAGAAAACACTTGCAAAAAGAAAAATGCTGCAAAAAGAAAAAAACACCTCCAAAAAGAAAAATGGTGCAAAAAGAAAAATGGTGCAAAAAGAAAAATGCTGCAAAAGCACACACAACACAACGGAAATGTTTCTGGGGACACAATAAGCGGACGGACCAGTTGCACGAACCAAAACATGCTAACAAGTGCACTGGGACAGGGAGACACTTCAAAGAAGTGGAAGCGGAGCGGCCAAAGAGTAAACTTTCAAAAGTAAGTTCTGAATATTATGTCACTTATTTATGTGCAAATGTTTAATAATGAAGAACATTAAAACATTGCTGTTGGCCACATGCCGGCAAAGTTATGTGACATTAGCGATGTTTGTACTTTGGGTTAACTTTGTTTTAAAGCCTTTACTTTATATGCCGTTCAATAGTTGACCTTAATCCTACAGAGAATGTGATGATTCTATGGATAATTAAAGTCAGTCATATATCCACAAACACAACAGGCTGAAAGTCAGTGATGCTGCTCGGTTTGCAGTCCTGAATATCATGGCACAAGCAGGATTCACTGCACTGTTAATGTTAGCTATGTTATATTGCTGCCTCTGTTCGGTGGTGTCGAGCCAAACGGACTTTAACGTGTGTTTGAACGAGCTGACGGTTCACTCGTTAAGCTGGAAGAAAGATGCTTTAATCACAGGAGTCACACATGTGTCCACTGTACCATCTGGGAACTCTTCTTGTTTAGCACTTGTAATAACACAAACACTAAATCCTCCTGTTTGTAGCAGTGTATACACCTGAGACTGTCACCTGTCTGTCTGTCCTGCACTCTCTCTCTGTTTCTTTCTCTCTGATTGTGTAATAAAAGTATGAACATGTGTTTATAAGTTACACTTGTGTTTGAATCCTGCAGCTTATCACACATTTGATTTCCATGTGTGACAACTGCAAATGTCCAGAGTGAGGACAGACTGAGGGACCCACTGCTGCACATCATCTGTGAGGCTTTGCACCCCTGATGATCCACCAGGACAAACTCAGCAGTGTGTGAGGAAGAGGAGAAGGAAGAGCCAGCAGCAGCTGACAGATGGAGAGAATAGACAGACTGTTCCCTGTTTGTGAAGGACTGCTAGGAAAGTTTAAAATAACTAATTGTCTGTCCTGAATCAGTCTTATTAGGTAATGTTCAAATAATATTATCATTCCAGTGTTTTCAGTGTGGGAGAAAGTACTCAGGGCCTTAAAGTTACACACTATGAAAGGCAGCAACGACTTTAATGTTCAGAAACCTAAAGTCTGTATCAGCAGCAGAATGGAGCTAAAAATAAATGTTTGTTCCAGTTCTATGAAGCTTTGAGTATTTTGGATTAGTAGCACTGCTGTGTTTGTTGCATCATATTGCTGTAATTGTTTATATGCTTTATATATTCTGAGGTAAGTTGATCTATAGTGTTACACCATATTCTATAAGGATGTTATGTGTTTGTAGACTTTCTGCCCAGTTTGACCCATTTAGCAGAAGTCAGCCTGTTTAAGGCTCTGATATCTATTCTGTATGACTTAAAGCAGTTATGACATGATCTGATTTTCTCACCCAATAAAGGAATATTTCATATATCAGTCTACTCTTCATTTTATCAGAAACAGTTATCACAGCTTGTACATTTTCTTTTTACACATATATGTAAGCATTGAGCCAAATTTAGTAATGCCAACATATTAAAAGAACAATATTTGTCTCTTATATATAATACATCTATCCGGTTGTTCAGTGATGACGTGACGAATCCTACTTCCGGGTCTAAAGTAGTTTGCGTTTAATATGGCTTTTGTGTTGTTAACATGTTTAATGCTTTGTATTTTCTTCTATTTAATCTCAAAAAGCTCCTAAAACAGTCAGTGATCATTGTTGACCTCCCTCGGCTTTTATTACCGCTAATCATTTATTTAAGCTCAGTTTTTAAAACCTTACTATGTAACTACAGCCCAGCCCATGCAGCAGTATATGAATGACTAACCTCGTATTGTGGATGGATTATCTCAGTTGTTCTCCTGGCTGAAGTTTGGTCCTTTTACAGCATCCTGCCATGTGATTACATTTGTTCCTGACCACCGAGAACACTCACGTTAACTTTTATCGAGTTGGAAAAAAGTTAGCTTGTTTATATTATGCTAACATAGCTGTGTCGCTAGCGGTCACGTAGCACATCATTATATACCACCTAGCCAAACTTCAGTCACTGCTTTTTAGTTTTCTGTCTTCATTTATGCTGGAAGTGATAACAGAGCTGTACGTTTTAATTTGTTTCCAAAACCCCGCAGTCAGGACATGCTATATTGTATTTAGATAGAAGCTAGCAAGCTAACTCCCTGCTAACTTCTAACTCCGTTAAATGTCCTAAATTCCGTTTTCATGGATGCCTGGATGTTAAACTCAATTGTTACACCTGGTAGAGCAGAACGCTGATCATTTTATTAAAGATGAAAGACTTTAGACAGTTTTTCAACTCTCAGTAATGCCATAGTGATCATTTGATATATGGACCTGCAGCGGAGTTTAGGTCCAGACACGGCTAGTGACATCAGACTGAACAACCGGATAGATACACTGTCACAGATACTTGTCTTTAAGTGAAGATTTAAGGTGATAGGAAATATAAATAAATGCAACTTGAATCTTTACTGAAGCTCAGTGTTTGGCACAGAGTTCATGTTCACTGCTGTAATAACTAATAATGATTAATATAATATTGGCCATATTATATTTACATTACCAAAGTGAGATGACTTTAGTCTCATGAACAACATTAGCTAATTGTTATTTACTAGCTAATCTTAAATGACTGTTCAGTAGAGAAATGAAGCCCAAAAATCATGTTTTACAGTCCTGTGGTCTCAGCCTCAGATACTTATCAAATCACACAAAGCTCATGTAGAAACAGATGTACAAAATATGTTCTCCTTCATTTCTGTCAAACAAAGCTGTATGAAACATTTCCATGGAGAATTTTTCTTTTTGCAGCATTTTTCTTTTTGCAAGTGTTTTTCTTTTTGCAGCATTTTTCTTTTTGCAAGTGTTTTTCTTTTTGCAAGTGTTTTTCTTTTTGCAGCATTTTTCTTTTTGTAGCATTTTTCTTTTTGCAGCATTTTTCTTTTTGCAAGTGTTTTCTGAAGTTGCAGTCCGTTTGGCCTCTCAGGGCCACCGTATTTCTTCGCTGAAAAATAGATTTCTCCTCAAACACTTGCAACTGCAGTTTTTTTTTTTTACATGCAATTTTTTTTATGTCCGCTCAATTTTTTTTTAACGTGCGCTCAGAATAGTGGCACAAAAATAACGCCATACAAAACCACCGTCACTCCTAAAACTTCCTCCCGTTTCTTAACAACTAATTGCCATGTTTTGATTGGTTGACATGGTACATTTTTCGACCAATGGGAAAGGCTGGGGGGTGTTGGTTTCATTTTTGCTCACAGGCGGAGAGTGCTTTCGAGCGTTTTCCTTATAAAATGCCGTTTTTACCGTTCATTCCCACAGTAAATATAAACAACGATAGTATTCAGGAAGAAAAACAAACACTGCATATTTTTTAATCACAACTCTGGTTTTACCTGGCCTATCAACACAATTTAAAAACTGGTATAAAGTCCACACTTTTTCCGTCAATTGTTCCGTCTGTCCTGCTCACATCTCCAATGGTTGTCCACGTTGTTAACGTGGCTTCACTCCACATCAGCCACGGCGCTTTGCCAGCTAGAACACCGGTGTCGGCACATAAGGACGCTGTCATAGCCTGTCAACGACGTTGATTAGCTGCGTATATACGTGAATGTGAATCGCGTGATTGGCTGGACTATGGGATAAGAGAATGGTTCTAATCCTATACGGGAGCAGCCAGTCACTTACTGACTAACACTGCAAAACAGAATTGTTAACGTATTTACATTAATTTCAATTCAGGTTAGAATTTCTTTTTTGTGCGCAACGCAGATTTTTCCTGCGCAGAGACCGTGCCAGCAGTGCGCAATTGCGCACGCGCGCAGCTTAGAGGGAACATTGGATATAACTGATGCCTTCAACCTCATTGAAACAGCAAAATACAAACTTAAAGGAGACTTTGTGTTTGAAGAAATGAATGTCACACATCCTGCAGTCCACCAGCTAACAGAAAAGCTCCTACCTGCACAAAGCTGCACATCACGTGATATCCAAACATGGGCAGGCTGGGCCGACTCTCCCTGTAAACGTGGACAGTGTAGATGGACATGATAACAGGCTCCGGGTGGCTGCCGTCCATCACCAGGATGCTGATCTTGCTGTTGCCGAGGCCAACCGGGTAGTTCGCCATCCTGAAGGAAGAAACTTCTTGTTAATCCTGCTGTTGTAAAAGTGGCTGCAAGGAGGTGCTCTAAGGTTATCCTCTGTGAAAAGGAGCAAATGGAGCTACAAAGCCAGATTCACATTTTATTTGAGTTTCATATATCCAGCATGGATCACAAATCTAAACTGAAATAAAACAACTCTTGTGTCCCTTCCTTTTTCCTTATAAAAGCCCAGCATAATGCTAATGCATGACAGGGAGTCCTCCCTTGATGGCACCTGTTTCCAAACCATGACTCCAGCAGACGTTAGCAGCATAGTTAAAGCCCAGAAGAGAAGTAGTAGTAGCTGGTTGCTGTCAGTAGGCTGCTGCTTGCTTCATGCCCCAAATCAAAATGGCGAATGCTATAAAGCAGTTCATGCTCTGATTTTACTTCAATAGAAATGTGTTAAAAGAATCTAATAAAGGAAGTACATCTGTTGTCTGCTTAAACATGCTGTCCAATCAAATGTCACATTTCGAGGTTCCTTTCATTCAGGACTATCTCAACTGCACCTTCTCTGCTGTAACCTGTTGGTTTTTACAGTCCTGGTCTCACCTGGGTCCTCGGTGTTCATCCAGGTGGATCCTGCAGGCCGAGCTGACAGGCTCCGGCCGGATCCGAACTGTCATGGTGTCAAAGGTCACCTCTGCGTGGTACTCCTTCACCAGGGGATGGAACGGGGGGTTCAGAATGAGGGGGGGGTCTGTGTAGATCTGTCGAAGGTGGGGGTCCACACAGAGACCTGAAACAGAAGAATCAGCATGACGTTCGATCTCGAGGTTCTACTTCACTTCACCCATGACACCCACCACTAATGAACAGAGCTTTCACAGTAGAGTACTGAGCAAGTCCCGCTAGGAAGCCCCTGAACCTGTTTGGGGGTAAAACCATCTCCTGTTTCCTCAGGTAGAAACCAAGCATCATCCTCTAAGGCTGAAGCTGGAACTCCGTTAAAGAAAAAAACTTTGCGGATGCTGTGATCACACTTTGGCTGCATGGATCAGAAAACCTCTGCAAACTGCATCCACTAACCACAGCTTCACTTCCACTTGTACGTTAAAGCAGATAACCGTCAGTGAGCTGATGCTTTTCCATCTGCAAACAAATGCCATTTGTCCTACCGCCACCAGGAGGCACAAGTGAGTCTGTCCATATCTACATTAGTGTGACAGATATGAGCAGTACCAGGACCAGCGATGAGCACATTCTTCCTGTGCTTCTCTCACAGGTGTAGGTGTGAATGGCTGTCTGTGTTAGCCCTGTGACAGACCGCGTACCTCTACAGGTGTAATTGCCTGTCGCCTTGTGACACCTAGAACAGGTTGTATAGATTGAGCAGCATCATGTGACCACATGTGTTTCCAGATGTCAGGACAGGTCTAAAATCCACATCTCACCTTCGTCCTGTGAGGAAGACAGAGCTGGTTGCTGACTGGGCGGTTCGTCTGTCCTGTGGGAACATCAGACATAACCCTTCAGTGAACATCTAAGTTCACACACAATGGATCATCTCACACCTGTGAGCCTCTTACCTGCAGCTCCTGTTTGTTTTCAGCTTGTAGAAACCTTCGATCTGGGTCAGGAGGTCAGAGAGGCCACGAGGCAAGGATGAGGAGGAGGAAACACTGGGATAGAGCTGTGGGGACAAACAAGGCAGACACACACAGTTAACACTGCTGAAGAAGAAGATGATGAAGGAGGTGGGGCTTAACTAACCGGCTGAAACGCTGATGAGGTCTTCATCAGCAACTGAAAGTGCAGCAGAAGAAGAAACTCGTCTTCAGACAAACAGACGCCAAGTGTCCCTGTACAGCCACCGTACTGACACACACACACACACACACACACAGAGTCAGGTGGGTGACATTTAATTTTTTCATTTATTAATAAAAACAAACAGAATCTTTTT
The DNA here is from genome assembly GCF_057381915.1 of Diplotaxodon limnothrissa. NCBI lineage: Eukaryota > Metazoa > Chordata > Actinopteri > Cichliformes > Cichlidae > Diplotaxodon > Diplotaxodon limnothrissa. The sequence goes on from NC_140612.1 coordinate 17,499,340, forward strand.
TTTTTTTTATGAATCAAATAAATGTCTGTAGGATGTCCATCAGTTTTAATTCATTTTAAACTCAGTGTTTCTAATGCTTTTATTTATTTCATTTTATTTGTTTTGGTTAATTATTCAAAAAAATACGCTTTTTATTAGTTTATTAAAATATTTATTCTTTTTCTACACATTTTATTGAGAATCTATTGATTATTTATTGTTATCTTTTGCATTAAGTATTCATTAATTATTACTTATTCATTCATTTTTTTCCTGACATGGAAAACTCCTACTCCTTTAATGACAACACGCTACTCACCTGGCTCCCCTCCCTCTCCGAGGACAGGTGTGTGTGTGAGGACAGGTGTGAGAGTGGCGGCAGCAGGAAGTCCAGCGTGTCCTCCAGGATCAGGTCTTTGGTGATCTGTTGGTCGAAGGCATCGTTGCTCAGAGCTGACACGTTTAACTGTGTGTCCACCTGAAAAGGAGAGGCAGACCAATCATAGAGCAGCTGAGGTCAAGGCGCCCTCTGCTGGTTATTCACCTGAACACCTCAGGCTGGTTGTATGTTTGAGGTCCAGTAAAGTGTGGTTATTCTCAGGTCCAGTCAGAGACGGAAGCTCTGCTGGGTCATCATGTAACTCAAGGGTGGGCAACTCCAGGCCTTGAGGGCTGGTGTCCTGCAGCTTTTAGATATCACCCTTGATCAACACACCTGAATCAAATGATTAGTTCATTACCAGCCTCTGGAGAACTTCAAGACATGTTGAGGAGGTAATTTAGCCATTTAAATCAGCTGTGTTGGATCAAGGACACATCTAAAACCTGCAGGACACTGGCCCTCATGGCCTGGAGTTGCCCACCCTGATGTAACTCAACCTCCAGGTGTCTCAGCAGCTTGAAGCTTCTTCTCTTCTTCATGAGTTTGAGACCTTTCACCCAGAGGAGGCAGAACGTCTCTGAAGACCAGCTGGAAGGCTGAGCTGAACTTGAAAAGATAATGGTCAGACTCTTACCTGGACTACCACAGGTGTGACAGAGCCGCTGAAGAACAAAGTAAAGGTGAGCAGCTGGAAGCACAACAGACACCTGAAACACACAGTAGTGACAATATGAGCCACCACTGGGCGCAGACTGCACACACTCAGTAGACATGACAGATCCAGTCTGAGGCATTTTCAAGTTTTCAGCTGAAACCAAAACAGACACCCAGACACTGCACCATCCTTTCTACCCACCTTTCTTTCTTACTCACTCCCTACTTTTCTACCTTCATTTCTTTCTACCTTCCTACTTTTAGCTGCAGTTTGAAGCAACTGCAGACAGACAGGTGTGTACTGAATCTGGATTGTGAAACAGGAAGTAAAGTTAAGAGTTTCAGCTCAGAATTCACCTGCTTATGGTTCGCTGCTTCTTATTGGTCGACGCTGCAGCCGCCTGCAGCACTTTACTTATCACCTGCTTCACCTGCCTCAAAGCCTGATGGGAGGCTGCTGGATCAAGGTGCTGCAGCAGGAAGTCCCTGAGCTGACAGGAAGAGGAGGAGCTAAAGGCTAACAGCAGTGGTCAATGATAATTTATCGTCCCCAATGGGAAACTGATTTGCAAGTGAAAGAGGATGTGCTAGCAGTGAAGTGTTAGCAAGTCCTACACAGGAACATGTTTTACCTTCACAGGTCGGCCCCTCGGATGCTGAATGGTCATTACCACGCTGATGTCATGCAGGAAAGAAGTCAGCGGGGTCACTGAGGTTACCAGGACATAAACATTCACCATGGCAACCAGAGCAGGAGGCGGGGCTTGGCTGTCAGGGAAACTTTAGAGAAACAAGAAACGTTACCTTACAGAACTCAGACAACTTCCTGTCAGCTGGTCACATACAAACCTGTCCAGAGGAATCTCCACCTTCTGATTGGTCGATCCACAGGCATGAGGGTTCATGGGTAAACTAGACTCTGAGAGAAACAGCAAGAGGTTAGCTGAGACCTTCAGATTAAAGCTCAGTTCCAGGCAGTGCTCTTATTTGGCAGTAATGTCTCATGTTGGATGAGCACAGATCATGCAACTTAGGCCACAATCAGCTGATCTATCACATTTAATCTAGATCAATAAGCTGATTTGATTTACCTGCTGCAGACTTACCTGTCAGCTGGAAGTGTGTATAGAAGTGACACAGACCTCCACCTATGTTTGAAAATGCCTCTATCAGCCCAGGCAGCAGGTTCACCTGAGCACACACACAGTTTAGCTGTTATGTCATCAAACATGCCGTCAGTTGACACAGACAGGACAGAAGGGGCTCACCGTCTGATGACGCTGCAGGTGAGAGAAGGAGATCCTCCTCAGACAGCTCTGCTCTGACGTGCTGAGGCACAGCAGGAGGCTCCACCCACCAATGCCTGTAACCATGGAGACACACAGAAGCCTCACCTGTAGTTTAGTGGAGCTTTATTCACAAAGCGACAAATCACGTCAGTCAGGTAGACTCAAATCAACGGCAGCCTGTGAGGGACATCGTCTTCGTCACACTTTCAGAGAGAATAAAAGAGCCACCTGCACGAGTCCCAGCTCGCCCCAAACTCCTTTAACTGTGAAAGACCACAGAATCCAAAACCACCGGAGGCCTTTTCTGCTTGTTTTACACAAAGAAAACGGGAACATGTGGAAGCGATTGTTGACAGGAAACGCTCTGCGGTGGGCTTTTTGCTGGAGCTGTTAGGTTTCAGCAGAAAGAGAACGAAGCAGGATGTTCAACACAGACAACTTTACTTCAACAGTGAGACCATGCTCATGCTGTGAACCAATAATACACAGATTTAAACCTGATGTCCATCCCTCCCTCTATCTGTCCTTCTGTCTATCCATCCATTTGTCCATCCATCTGTCTGTCCATCCATCCATCCCCCTACAGTGAAGACGAGTTGAGCTTCTGCTTAGTCTCTTTCTGTGTTGTTTTATGACCAAACATGAGCTAAAGGAACTTCCCGTTCCAGCTTCCTGTCGTCCTCGGTCTGCAGAAAGCTTCACTTCATGCTCTCAGGTTTCTCTCAGCTTCTCCTTAAACCTCAAGCTTTACTGTCTCACTGCTCCTCAAACATAGGGGGACACAGACAACACAATAATGTGCCTGCCTCTGATCACATAAGCCAGTCAGTGAAGGCTTTATTACTCTGATCTACAGGTTCAGGTAGAGGCTAGGTTATTGTGTAATTAATAAATAATAATACATGACTAAAGCCAACATGTTCTTACAGAGATGGTGTAAACAAGGCCTCTGGTGATACTGATATAATGTTTCTTAACACTGACCTAATGAAAGGAAACATGGTGATGAATCTTTGATGAAGGGTGTTAAGAAAATATCTGATAGAATCATCCAATCAGAGGTTCAGATCTCTTTGCCTCCACAGGATTCAGTTGATGTGGTAATGAACATGTGAATAAATCTGCATCATCATTGTTACCCTCACATCTCCCTGAATTGTTCATGATGTTCAGTGCTGTTGATAAATCATCTCTGAATTTGACATCAGCAGCTGGATGACCCTCTGGTCTGTTTTTTTTTTAGGCAAAGTGGGTGGGGTTAAACCCAGAGTGACAGGAAGCATGGAAGCCCCTCTGTGGTAACAGGCCATTTTTCGGTCTTGTGCATGCTCATGTTTCTCTGCCGTGACATGCACTACTGAAGTGATTTTCCACAAACACTTGCTGAGGTCCATCTGCTTTCACAGGAAGTCTCCACCCTCCTCCACCCACAGGAAACCCTGACCTCTGCTCGCTCATGTCGCTGTTTAAAGCTCCAGCAGGGCGGGGCCGTCTGAGCGCGCTCACACTGTTTACATGCTTGATATACAGAGACTGTGTGTGTGTGTGTGTGTGTGTGTGTGTCTCTCTGTGTGTGTGTGTGTGTGTGTGTGTGTGTGTGTGTGTGTGTCTCTCTGTGTGTGTGTGTGTGTGTGTGTGTGTGTGTGTGTGTGTGTGTGTGTGTGTGTGTGTGCGCGCGCGCGCGCGCGTTTGTCTTTCTGACAGGTTGAAATGTTTAAAGAACGGTTCATTCAGGATCAGATTCAGAGTGTTTATATTCCCAGCAGCACCTGAAGCCAGCACAGCACCCCCTCAGATGTATATTTACCCTGCGTGCTCCTCAGGAAGCTGCTCGTCTCGGCGTATCTGGACAGGTGGACCTCGTAGTCCATCTGCTGCAGGACTCTCTGGTACAGCTGGACCTCGGTGTCTGAGGTCGGGTGTCGCCCCGTCAGAACCACGGCCCGGCGCCGGTGGGGGGTCCTCTGAGACGAGAGCTGCAACTGAGGGGGCGGCAGGAGTTCGTGTGAATCAGAATACGAATCAGAATACTTTATTAATCCCTAAGGAAATTATGTGGGTTACAGTTGCTCCAAGACAGTAATAGACTAAACTCTTTAAATAATACAATATGTTACAGAGTTTACAAAAGTACAAATTGGTGTGGAGAACATTTTTGTGATAGCTTTAAGAGAGTTTGACACAGCTGAATGACACCCGGCATGGTAGAGCTCCAGTTCATGAAGCACTCAGAGATGAACATTTAAACCATGAAGCTGTGTTAGCCCTCAGACTAAGGTCAGCTTGCCGCTCTGATGATGGCTGTCTGCACACAGCCTGTCAGGTGTTTCTTCTCACCAAAGAAGAAGAAATGCAGTCAGCTCAGGCCTGCAGCTCTGAGGCTGGGATGCTGTTTTCCTGTCGGGTCAGTGGCTGTGATGTCAGCCTCACACTGCTTCCTGTTATGCTTAATCTAACACCTTCAGCTTCCTGTCAGCTGACACAACGAGGCAGCAACGCTCCGCTGTCTGGACTCCAGACAGATCGATCACAGACAGTTCTTTATCAACTGGGATTTTTACAGAGAAAATTCCAGATTAACTCAGCAGGAGGAGCAATATCAGACCATCAAGCCCACATTCCAGACTGATGGACTGAGTCACATGACCCAAAACACCCTCATCTCACCCCCTCCCCGGTTTTAATGTCTCACTCAGTTTAACGTGATCTGTGATCCCAGCGTGTTCACTGCTACAGGATTAGAAATGAGAGAAATGATTTTACACATAAATACATTAGAATTATGTCATTATAGCAAATATTAAACCAAATGACAAACACACATTTTTAATTAACCTGTCCAAACAGCCAATCAGAGTCCAGCTGATGGATCAGACTGTTTCAATTACGTTAACCCGTTCAGGACCCACTGACCATCACCCATGGACTGGACAGTATTTTCTGGTTAGTCAGAGTCTTTTCAAACCTCTGAGAGCTCATGAGGTAACATGGTGTGCTTGTCATGGTCCTCTGCTCCTGTCAGACTGGATTAAAATAGATGTTGAGAATCTGCTCCCAGCAGTAAATCCTCACGTCTGACTGGAAGCTGTGGGGAGGAACCAGAGAAATGAACAGCTGATGGCCAACAGCTGAGAGTCAGCTGACACAAGAACAACATCGACCTTTGACCCTGAAGAATGGTCAAAGAAAAGCCCAGAAACTTCCCGAAAGACCTTAAAAGGTTTCATAACACATGAAGACACTAGGGACGGCCTCTCAAACATCAGACACACCAAAGAACCCTGAAGACACAAAGACAGAGCCTAGAATTTCCTAGAGGTGGAATAATCAGGCCCTGCATCACCCGGACACCAGTACATACCACAAAATACCTGTAGCATTCAGAAAAACCTGAAAGACTCAGGAAAGAACCCTCCTGAGAGACTGAGAAAGACCCCAAAATACTCTGAAAGAGAAGGAATCCTGCAAGAATACTCAGAAGTACCCTGAAGTCTGTGGAGACCATTGTGTTCAGGGTGACCTGCACGGTGAGCCCTCCTCTGCTGTCGCTTTAATTCTGCGGAGGTCGAACAACACACACAGCAGAAATACAACATTCAAACCTTTATTTAAAGGATTTTTTTTACGTCTTACACGCTAATGAAGACCGTTCAGATGTATTGATGAAGTTTGTTTGTCTTCATGCATAAAGACTCAATAATAAATTCCTTCTCAGATGTTCCCGTCCTGTGGGTCGGCAAAATGTTTTATCGATAAAGTTTTACTGAGCCACAGCATTACGAAGATGTTACAGCTCTTCTTGAGTGGTGTAAATCTAAACTCATTATCAAGTTTTCAGATGAAGATGGAGTGAAAGCTCATTAAAGCCTCAGCGTTACTCCAACTCTGACCTCTGAGCTCTGAACACGACACTCAGTAAAAGGTGAAGGATGAGCAGACAGGAGTTTACAGCCCTCATAAAACAAAACAAACACTGTGAGTGTGTGCGTGTGTGTGTGTATGTTTACACTCTTGTTATCTGTCAGAAACTGGATCCTCGTGGCAGAAATATTTCTATCGGGACACCAAGCACCAGGACACACTTAAAATACCCAGAACACATGCCAACTGGATTGGCTGGCTCTGATTGGTCCATGCAGCTGTCAGTCACCCCGTGGTAAAATAAAACCCTCGTGCTCACAGTCGTTCATCCGTCTGTGTCTAAAAATATAGCAACAATGAGACAGAAGGAGCCTCGGCCCAGCAGGAATCCTCCTCCAGTGGATGCATTCAGAAGTCCATTCAGATATCAAAACGTTTTAAGAAGAGTTCACTCCACTCTGCTGTCTCAGGGTCGTTCACATGTATTTGAAGTGTTTTAGTTAAAACAGAGCTTTGGGGTCATTTTGGGTTCAATAATAAAGTTTATGTGGAACCAATGAGACAGTACAGTAATAAAGCGCCTTAGGAGAAATCTAAACACATTTGAGGAAGTTTTAAAACAATATGATTTTCACTAAACTCTGACACATGATAAAGTGGAGTACAGTTTGACAGAGTTTAACTGGAGTGAAAAATATAGTGTTTGAAAGGTGACGGTCATCTAAGACTCTGGAAATAATAAAAACAGCCTGACATTTGGTGATGGGATAGTGGGGCGGAGCCCTCAGGTGCCTGAATCTCACTGGCTCAGTGCAGATGCTCCTTAAATGTTTGCTTTTGTTTTAATTGAGTTTGGTGAGCAGCTTTACTAAACTGATGCTGGTGGGGGTCATTATGGGCCACTCAGAATGACGTCATGGTGTGACGCAGATATGCTCACCTGTGCGTGTCTCTGCAGAGCCTCCAGAGTGCACACAAACCTGCGGGTCAACATCTGGAGCGAGGGTACCTTGTAGCACACATCTGACCGCACCGGCTCGTCCCCCACCATCAGGTACACACAGAGTACGAGCAGGAGCGCGAGCAGCAGCAGGGGCGGGCCGGAGCGCCGGCGGAGCAGCGGGACGCACCGCATCACCGGAGGGCGAGCTTCACCGTACCTCCGTCACCTCCATCACCTCCGTCAGCTCAATCTGAGCCCACTTAGGTCAGCACAGAGCATGCGCAGTTTGAATCCTTCATTAGAAAATAAAGTCCTGCTCACCCGAAGACACGGGTGAGCGCGCAAGAGAGGCCGTGACTGCCGTGCTGCTGAGCCGTGCGCGGACCTGAGATCAGACGGAGGAGCCACGAACTCCGCAAACTCCGAGCTCACTCCTTTAAATGGACACTGTATGACTCCTCGAAGTCAAATCTGCGCCGTCCTCCCCTCATTATCTTCTCCTACTCCGTCTAAACTGCTTTACCTCCTGTGCTGGAGCCACGCATCAGGCTGGAGCTGCTGTGGAGTAGCGGGACACCATCTGGTTTGAGTTAAAGCCAGCAGCAGGAGGAGGAGGCTCCGTCGTCAGGTTTCAGGTCCTGGGTCCGTCCTCTCCTCCAACTTTTCTGCACACAAACAGGAGGAAGCTGCTTTTCCCCCTCTCTGCAAGGAGTCTGCAGGAGGTCAGCTCCTCCTAGTCCAGATATTTCAGGCGCGCGCACTCCACGTGCGTGATATATATATATATATATATATATATATATATATATATATATATATATATATATATATATATATATATATATATATGTGTGTGTGTGTGTGTGTGTGTGTGTGTGTGTGTGTGCGTGCGTGCGCGGATGTGTGACTATGTGAGTTAAAAAGCTCTCACTGTTTCTGCTGACCAACAACTTTCAAACTGCATCTTTGTACTCTAAAATCTGGAAGACTGGCTGGCCCAGAACTACAGCTGGCTAAACGTTCCTATTCCAACGGGACCCCCACACCCACCCACAGAGCTATTAAAGGGAAATTATCCACAGAAATGTAAACATATTTATCTGCTATTTTGACCCGAGAGTCTCCTGGCTGACCTCTGCCGGACGGTAGAGGAACTGCAGCTACATCAACTAATAAAAACAAACTATAAAGCAATGATGTGAACTGGCTCTGTGGTCTTCAGCAGAGGTGGGTAGTAATGAGTTACATTTACTCCGTTACATTTACCTGAGTAAGTTTTTGAGAAAAATGTACTTTTAAAGTACCTTTTTTGCACAATACTTTTTACTTTTACTTGAGTACATTTGTGAAGAAGAAACTGTACTTTTACTCCGCTCCATTTGCAAAATTCGACTTGTTACTTTTTAAAAAATAATGCCACCCAGGCAAAAGAAAAATAGAAAAGTATATTGTTCTAACAATATACCTTTCATGTTTGAACAATATAATATCACGTTATTACAATACACATAATTATCACGTTCGTACAATTTAAATATTATATAGGCTACATCGCAGCTCCAGTCACGGCTTCCATCACTGTCTTTTAGTGATGTGTAGGTCGCGAATGAAATGGCTCTTAGAGCCGGATCTTTGACGTGAACGACGCGAGCCGGCTCCTTATCGCGAGCCGTGGGTTGTTTTTTTTCTTTCTCTCACCCTCTCTCTCACACTTTTTTTTTAAAATTATTTGCATATATATGAGTTCTTGTGTATAAATACCAGAGTTGGGACTAACGCGTTATTAAGTAATGCGTTACAGTAACTACGTTATTATTGTGGTAACGAGCACGATAACTAGTTATTATGCCAAAATCAGGAACGAGTTAGTCGTTACTGGGATTTAGATAGGCTTGTTATTCGTTACTTCGTGTGGTGGCTATCGCGGAGCTTCCACAGATTCAGTAACATTAGCAAGTGGTGGAGGCCAGCAGGTGGATGAAGGAAAAGGGACGCAGAAGGAAAAGAGACCCGAGGCGGCCGTCGGTCCAAGTGTGAACTGAACTTCAGGTAAGAAGTTATGACCTGCAGTCTCTCTGGGTCAGATATGAACCAAGTTTAGGTGGAGTTTATTTTCGTTATTCTGACTTTTTCCGTACTGCGTGCTAGCTAGCATGACGGAGTTTCTATACAGCTGGGTGGTGCTATGAAGTTAATGATGTTGAACTTTATTTTGTTCATAAGTTATTAGAGTTGCCAACCTTCCCGTCTGCTATTCAGAGAAAATATTACACGTTTCTTATTGAGGTGAAAAGAAACAGTTTGTCCCGTAATTCAGCTACAATGAAAAAGGCACAAAGCTGGAGTTATTCTGTGTCTTTGCTGCACAGCTGCCTCTTCTTCTCTCATTCTCCCCCCTCCCTCTCCCGTTTCTACTTCAATCATGAAACTGATCAATGATCAGCTGATCGTCTCTCTTGTTTGTTTATCGCCCACTTTGCGCCGAAAGAGGAAACCAGCGGATGTCGCGCTAAACAACAGCAGCGCGTTTAAGCTTGATCAGCTGTTGTTAGAATTTATTTAATATTAATTTCTAGTATCAGCTGATGTTTGCTGGAGCCACAGCTGTAAAGCTGCTGGTCATGATGTCGGTTTGGATATGTGGTGAGAGGGAAACATGAAGATGAAACCAGGAGATGTCCTTACTGAATCATCAGAGCTGAACAGGTGATGGAGAAACAGGTTTACCTTTTAGGTGACATGAATGAGTTGAAGGGAAGTTATCAACAGTTTCTGAGAGACTAATAACCCCAGGATCCTTTTCTAAGTAGCTGACAGCTGGTAACTGTGCAGGGGCAGGTCTAGCAAAGTGTTGCCAGGGGGGCATGTAGGGCATTAACAGGGAGAGGGGGGCACAAAGAAATACTTTTCTTTCTTATTCTCATTTAAAATGTCTAGCTTTTAAAAAATAATTATCTGAATCTTACAACAAACGATTGATAGATTGATGCATATATACCATAAAAACAGTGTACATCACTGTCACAACAGTGTTTGTTTTCATTCAAAGGCTTTATGATTTTTCCTATAATGGTGGGCCGGTCTCTAGTCAAAATGCCCGGGCCAATTTTCTGTCCCAGTCCAGCCCTGTATGCAGCTCATCTGCAGTCTGGTGTTACCTACATCTTCCTATTCAGAAGGCAGAATTTCTGAGTTCTGAGTACAATCGAAAGCACCACGACTGCAGTTTTTGTGTTGGATGTAAAAGGCGCACATGACTCTGTGACGTAGGCTAGAATCATGGCAGCAGTCAATGACGGTCCAGGCGTGGGATTTCTCTCGTGGAAATATGCACATTATCTTTTCCTTTCTATTGGTAGGTGGCACAGTGCACTTGTGGCAAGTAAGCAAGCTAGAAGACTGGCAAAGTAATGGAAGCAACACATTAACAAGAGAATTCTGAGTAAAACCAAAGTACTTTCCCTAGTAACTAGTTACTTTGAAAGTAACAAGTAACTTGAAGTAACGGAGTTACTTTTGAGAGAAGTAACTAGTAATGTAACTAAGTTACTATTTTAAAGTAACTTACCCAACACTGATAAATACACAAACAAAACACATATGCTTTCAATTGTGTAATTTAAGTGATCTAGGTAGCTCTGTTTTGGAAGTTCAGTTAATGCTAGAAATGTGTTTTGGAGTTTGTACGTGTTTTGTCTCTAGGGGCCACCGCATATATTTATATATAAACATATATAAATAAAACCACTTTTTTTTAACATTAGTAATTCCTTTTGTGCATAATTTTATATTATTGTTAATAATAAATTAATTAAAGCAACAAAACAACCTGAAGAGCCGGTTCAGAGCCAAAAGAGCCGGTTCTCTAAAAAGAGCCGGAAATCCCATCACTACTGTCTTTCTCGTCTTTTCCCAGAGTAACAGCCAAACATTGGCTAGCACTGCTTAGCCTTGCACGCATTCTTATTTTAAACTTAATCTGGAATTCATTGCAAACTGTTTGTGCGGGATATGAATGACAAGATTTTGTTTTTCTACAAGAGTTAGTAAAAACATCTCCAGTGTGATCAAATCTTCTTGCCAAACATCTGCAGCTTGGCAGTGTATACAGCACTATAATGACCAGACCTAATTCTTTTGAAAACCATACATCTTCCACAGGTCTCAACTTCATCAGACATCACCTAGACTCAGAGGCCAGCTGAATGAGGCCAGCACAAACAGTGGCCTAACCGACTAAGATGATGGATCCATGGGGTCAGGAAAGCCAGAAGCAATGGAGCTGGAGAGGTACCTTTCATGTCCATTCACTGGAGGTGTGGATCTATTACATGGCGTTCCTCACATCAAGAAGCTGTCGATCAAAATCAGTACAGCTCTTCCTGCATCTGGAGCTTGTGAAGGACTTCTCAGTCATGCAGGACTCCTGTTCACTGCTGAACAGTTACAGCTTCACAGAAAGAACGTTGAGAGCAAACTGCTGCTGAAGCTTAACCATCACTTCACTGAGTGAAGAAATGGCACATTTTTGCTAAATATGCAGAAATAGATGCACACCCATACAATTTATGGTAAACTGAGCTCCCTTGTATGTACATATGTTGAAGATGCCTCGTTCTAATGTTTTCGCTGAGGCTGCTGTGGCATTTCGAGCAAAAATGAAAATAAAGTTGACAGCATATCGTGTCACTGGAAATTGTTTGCACTGTTTATATATTTATATTATTTACTGTAGGCATTGGTGAAAAAAGCTTTATGTTGTGAAAAACTGAAATCTGGAAATTAGAATTGTTGTGCCTTATTTTGTTGATCTTTGTACATATATTCCTGTTGAAAATACTAAAATCTGTATATTTATTTTTGTCTGATAGCATTTATTTAAAAAATAAATCAGACATTTCAAACAGTTACTCGCTACTTGAGTAGTCTTTTCACCAAGTACTTTTTTACTCTTGAGTAACTTTTTTGAAGACTACTTTTCACTTTTACTTGAGTAATAATATTTTATGGTCCAGTAATGCTACTCTTACTTGAGTACAATTTTTGGATACTCGACCCACCTCTGGTCTTCAGGCTTAGAAACTTGCGGATAATCTTTGTACACGGACTTCAGAGACACACAGATTTAATGAATAAACGGCACTACGTGGCAGCCTGAAGTTCTCACCCACCAGATGTTTACAGTTGTGACAGCCGCTCACAGCAAAAATGAAGGAAAACTGTTTCCATCAACGCTTCCTGTTGATCCCATTAGGTCAAATAACAACAACGCACCAGCTGATTTACCAAAACATCGCTTTATTGGACTCTTCATTTTAACATTTGTCACACACACGCAAACCAACACGGCACAAACCAACACACACACACACACACACACACACACACACACACACACACACACACACACACACAATACATTCTGGCTTACTATGGAGGTCAAATGAGACTCATCTAATTTGGCTCCAACGGGCATTCATAGTTGTAGTCCAACAACCCATCCTGTTTGTAGTTTTAAATGAGTGAGAGGGGAGCATGGCCTCATGGGAAATAATTTCAGCTTTGGGAAAAATCTGCATATAATGGAAGGAGACAAAAAGACCTGGTTTACAAACTTGGCTATTCCAAGTATAATCCCAGATTAACCAAATATAAAACCTGGGTTGTATCTGTGCTCTGACAGAAAGACTCATTAATTATTCTGACCAGTTTAAAATGTCAAGATTAACTTCACTGAATCTGAATAACAAAGACTAGTTTTGGCAGAGACTGTGGTTGTTTTTAGGCTTAGACTGAACCCAGATTTTATTTCTCTCAGAGCTGACATCACTTCCTCCACACGGCTTTAAATCCTCAGTGTCTGATGATGAGCAGTTTGCTGTTGGTGACCTCTGACCTCAGCCGCCTCTAATGAAGGTTACAAGGAGATGTGTCTATTTATGGCGGCTGCCCCTCCTCTTCATGGCCGCTGTGCACTGAGGGCAGTACCACTTCCCCTTCGGGGCCTCCGTCAGGCCAACACAGCCGTAGTGGAACCACTCGATCGGACACTGAGGACATACACAGACACGGTCAGCACATACACACAGACACCCGTTTCCACGGGTCAGAACCTGAAGGTAAAAGACTCACGTCTGTGTTGTCACAGCCGACCATCTCTCCATAAGAAACCTGAAACACAGAAGAGGAGTCACCATCATTCTATGAGGCCTCGTCAGTGATTGGTCCATCAGCAAACCTGATGTATGCGTGTATGTGTGTGTGTACCTGGTTACAGATGCAGTATCGGGGCTCGTTGGGGTCGTAGGTCCAGTCCACCTGACTGTTGGCCTCGGCTTCAGGCAGCACCGATGCCTGCTGGGAGAGCTCCTGAGCGAGCGCCGATGACGAAGAACAGGACGACAGTGAGGAGGAGGAGGACGACGAAGATGACTGATGGTTGGAAGACTTAATGCTGCTCCTGTAAAACAGAAGAAGAGTGAGTGTTTATCCATGCTGAGCGCTGGAGGCAAGAAGCCAAGATGGTGGTCTTACTTGGACTTGCGTCCTCGAGAGTCAGAGGTGGTGCTGGGGGTGAGGGTCTGAGTGAGGGTGGAGGCAAGGGCGGAGGAGGAGTATCCGGCAGTGCTTTCCCGGGACAGAGCGAAGTCCCTGCCCAGCTGGAAGTCGTTGTTTTTGATGGCCTCATAGCTCGCTTTGAGGCTGGACGTCCGCCGGCCCTCCTTCATCTGCTCACATGGATACATCAGCAGTAAAACGTTTAGGTCATGCATGCATGCATGTTATACTCTGTATGATACTGTATGTGACAAATAATAAAGCTTGTTTGTTTTGTTTGTTTGTCAGTAACACAGACAAGCACATCCCGTAGCCGGATGTCAGATTTTCTACCATCTTTCAGTCCTTGAACTAACAAAATGTGATTCAAGATGTCTGATTTAAAAATTCTTTGACCTGCTCATCTCAGACTGACAGTTACTTGAAATTTCAGGTTTGAGTTATACCGGAAACCCAACTAACACAGCAAAGCAGCAGAGCTGAGGCACTGATGATGATGAACAGGATGTCTGCAGATGACTTCAGAGGTGATGGAGACAGATCAGCTGCTCATGCGTTCTCTGTGGAACAAACGTTTCTGGAAGCTGTCGCTTTTTTCAAAGAACCTTTAAAAGATTTTAACTGATCCAAAACGACAAGTTTGGCCTGCAGGTGAAAACACCTGAGAAACTCCACCCCTTCTCTAACTGGATGTTCTCTCACCTGAGCTGTGGCCTGCACCGCCTGGGCAGCAGCCATGGTGATGGCACCGGCTCCAGCTCCAGCTCCGGGCCCTGAGGACAGCGAGCTCAGGTTGTAGGCCATAGGCTGGGAGGAGTTGACGCTGTACGCATTGTTGGTGGACGAGGATGTGCTGTTGGTACGGCAGCCTGCCGAGGACACACAGGTGAGGCAGGCAACACATGGCAGGCGGTCAGAGTGCTCTGGTGAGGGTCGTGGCTCTTACCTGGCGTGTTCTCTTTGGAGGCGTCTGACGTGAGCGTGGACAGCAGAGCTTCAGACTTGAACTTCTTCTCTGGGACGTGTTCTGTGGTGTGGTGGCTCGGAGCGCTATATTTTCTCTCTGAGAGCACACAAACATGCAGTTAGCTGACACTTCCTGTTTCAAACTGAAAACAACACAATACCATCATCATGTCCCGCCCCAAATTCATCTGAGGTTCACACTGCTTCAATCTGACACCATGTTTATGTTTGCTGCTGTTACCATGGTGAACCATGGTGTGGCCAAGAGTGGGTGATTTCAGTCGGTTAAATCAGTGTGGACAACTCAGAGAGGCTCACTGTGCTTATGTCACAGCTTCCGCATCAACTCAAATGATCCCGAATGACCTCAGCAGGTAAGGTCTAACGAGAACAAGTATCGTGACGCTAAACTTTTAAAAGTTGCTAACAACAGCACGAGGACGAAGCCAGAGAATGAGGTTAGTGTGGTCTAAAACCCAGGTTATCACTGCAGTTCAGGTTGATGCGTGATGTGTGACATCAGCAACTGGGAACACCTCCCACCTCGTTTACATCAGCATGACCGCTGCATGTTTCTGTATTCTAACATTTTAACAACTATTAATCATCCTCAAAAAAATATTTTTATTTCTCATTCTCAGATGAACGACTACACGCCTCTGAAGACGCTTTCAGGGATTCATATGCATGGATTAGGTGGTCAATCAGTATGGATCAGGAAAGATGCAGGCAATGATCCAGACAGCAGACAAAAAACAGATCTGGTGTTGCTGTGTACTCACTCTCTGTGGCGGCGTGTGAGTGAACGTGGTGGTTGTTGACAGGCTGAGACGGGCTGTCCATCTCCAACGATCCTGAGCACAGATGTGTGACAGGAAGTCAGGCACACGTTACAGGAAGTCTAACATTCCCCTGCCGAATACAACCAAAGAGCTACTCACGTCTCTCAAGGATCTCAGTGATGCCAGCGTTGTCAGCCTCCAGCTCCATCTTGAACTTGGCCAGTTCCTGGTCCAGTTTACGCAGGTGTCGGTCCACCTGAGACACAGAGGATCAATGAGGTCAACAACGAAAACCAATTTTAAACCAATCAAGCAGCTTTTCTGTGACACATGAATAATCTTTAAGTGTTGGGCTGATGGATGTCTGGATGTGTTAATAATCACACAGATGCCCCCAAAAGTTGATTCTTTTCATCTGGACGTAGCATTTTCAATGGGAGAAATGTTTCGTCACTCATTCAAGTGACTTCTTCAGTCTCAGCTGACTGCAGGTTTCCCCAATCTCATAAACAGTACATTTGCATTATGACTGAAACTAACACCACTGAAGGAACAATGGGCTGGAAGGTCAGTTCCTTGGCCATTAATATGCAAATTCTCATAACCCTTGATCAACATTGACTGATCAAATCTCACAGATGAGTGATCAATCTAACCAATCAGTGATTTATAACTGAAGGGTCTGAGTTTAGCTGGTATCTTTCAGTGATAGTGACCATGCTCTCAGACTGCAGGAAAAGTAACTCCTTGTGCTTTTTTAGTGGCTCTTCAAGGTTCTTTCTGCCCTCTAGTGGCGGCTGTGTGGAATAACTGAGGGTTCCTCTGAGATTTCTACACGTTAAAGCTGTTAAAGCCTAAATGTGCACCTTTGCCATTCTGTGATCACCTGAGTGACACCTGAAGGAAACCTTTACTCACCAGGTCATAGATCTGATTGGCCAGCTGGACTTTCTCATCTGCATCTTCCAGAGCTTTGTAGTAATCCTAAGAACACACACAGGTTTAACCCAAAAACCCAAGACACCCACCCACCCACCCACCCACACACACACACACACACACACGAAGAATCCGCCACCTCTGACCTTTTTAATGACCTCCATCTGCTCCTCTCTCCACTCTGGTTTGTTCTTCTTGGCGTTGACGAAGAACTCGATGACCTTCTGCTCCAGCTGATCCGTGGCATCTGAAGGAACAAACAGGAAAGGACGTGAGAAAACGCAGCACTCAGCATTTTACCATCACGTGTGCAAAGTCTGACTGCGGCCCTCCCTCAGGTGTTTCCTCTCTGTTGGTGAACTGCAGATTTATTCTGAGCCTGGGGATCACCTTTGGACTGTAGTTCTAATGAAATCAGAGCTGAGGACTCACCTGGTCCACACTAACCTGAGTGTGACTCCCTCAGGTGATTTGTTTTTGAGTGTTTCCTGCCAGCTGAAACCTGCAGCAGTGAGTGTGCCATGTGTGGATAATATTTGTTAGATTTTGTTGATTCGTGATTGGATACGCTCTGCAGTATAAATGTGCAGTATAAATAAAGTTTGATTAAAACTTTATTTCCCCAGCTCTCACTCAGTGAGTGCTCCTGTTATGTCACAGATCTGTGCCTCTGAACCAATGTGACTAAAGCTGAAGCAGTTTCATCATCTATTTGCAGCAACAAAAACATAGTATTCCAGAAACATGCTTTGCTAATTCCAATCAGCGCATCCAACATTACCTGCCCGAAACCGGAAGTGGCGTCATCTTCGCAGAAAATACGGTTTTTTCCTATAGAATACGCTGGTGGTTTTTAAAATTCATTTTTAAGTTTATGGCTTTCTGTACAGTTTCTGGGATGCTAAGAACTCAAATTACACTGCTGGAAATAGCTCATGCTGTTTTTTGCAAATTTGCATTACAATAATTATTTTCATTTTTCCTACAGTATATAAAAATCTGTGTATGTCAAAAATAAAACTATGAATACACTCAAAATAGATTTCCTGTGGTTGGAACCTATTTTGCGCAACTTTTTTGCATTTACAGTTTTGAGGGATATACCCCTGAAATTTCTCTAACTAGAAATATGTGTAAAAAACAAACAAGCAAAAAACAATGTTACATTTTTTTTGGTAGTTTTATTGCACTTTTTTGCAATTCATGTAGTTACTATAGCAAATTGAAATACTCCCAAAAAATATCACTACACCATCTAAAAATATATAGATAAGCTCTGGTGGACTTGGTTCTATGGTAGGTCTTAAAGGGTTAATATCCTGAGGTTTAAACAGATAGAAAAATGACAGCAAAGTGTCCAGCAATACTGGCCCTGTATTTATTTGGTATCAGATCAATACTTAAATCTGCAGTATCACACAGCACTAGCGCCCAGCACAGGCTCATTCAGAGTATCCCTAACACTCATTTATTATTACACCTTTCAGAGTCGCGTTTATACCATTGTTACAACATTGTTCTTTTTCTGGCTGCACACACAAGCGTTTAGAAAGTGGTTTAATTGATCTAACTCTAAGTCCAATTAAATTTGTGTCAGTGATTGAAACAAAATATTTTAGAGGAAATGATTACTATTTTAATAATCCTTCATTTTAAATTTCAGTTCAAAATTATTTAGTTTGTTCAGCAACTTCATAATTTATCAAAACATATTTTACTAAAACCTTTTTTTAATTTAAACTTAAAAAAAAATAGATATTTACAGAAATCCTATTAAATAATCTCAGTTTAGACCAAAGAAAACTGATTATTTTTTATTTATAAAGTGCTAAAATAGTGATTAGGACCTCCTGTGAGCGTCTAACAGCGATAATCATTTTAAAGTTGCTTTATTAGCAACTTGACTTTTAATGTGCATGAATGTGAACTTTCGGATCGGCAGTAATAAAGGGGAGGGGGCCCTGTGGGTGGATGTGACCCTGCAGGTGGTTGCTGCGCTGCAGTATCGTGCTGGTATCTACTGGGTTTCAGCCCGTTAGCCGCCTCTGCTAACGTGTGCTAATTAAGTAAGCGCCATTGGGCGGTCATCAGCGCCGGGACGCGGCTCTGTTGCTTGGACAGTCCCAGCAGGGCTGCCGCTATGTGTGCATGCCGCAGCGCGCGTGTCCCCGGTGTGTGGCGCCGTTGGCGGCAGGGTTGTACGTACTCTGAACCTGCAGGTCCATCTCCCTCATTTCCGTAAACCTGTCGCGGAGATCCATGGGTAGCTGCTCGATCACTGCCAGGAGAAGAAAAGGCGGTTACCTGCTAGCACGGCTAGGCTAACTGCCGGAGCCGACCTGGCCGGAAAATAACACCCATTTAACGCGCAGCAGAGCCCTGTGACACCGCTGCCGCTTCGGTGCAGTCCCATACTCACTCTCCAGGTAGTCCTCCAGGTACAACATCGTGTTTAATTTAAGGTGTCAGTCGTTTTCGCCGACAATTCTCTGCTTTCAATATGGCGCCACCTGCCAACGTCTGCTCAGAAAAAAATACCCAGAAAAAAGGAGGTCACAGATGCTGACGCAAGCGTCTGCCCGCGCTCTGATTGGTTCACATACAGGCAGGCGTTGACAGGACAGATGCATCATGGGAATTGTATTTATATTTACACTTCTTTACGTCTTTTATGCACTACTATAGTAATCCTTTATTTATTTATTTGAAAATAAAAAGCAAGAGGGGTGTTTTTCTCAAGCCTTGTAAACTATTTCATTTCGACTGCACATTTACACAAAGCTTTTGGACATTTTTTTTACCTGAAAAATTGCATTAATGACCAGCTGAAAATTATATTTACTTTTCTACAAGAATATGTGGACAGAAACAACTAAAGAGATTAAGAATAAATCCATCTCACCATTTCTGTTCAGATATGTTTGCTAATGTATTAAATATTAGATTTGTGCGTTGTGGTACTAATTTAACACATTTAAAGTATGTGGACAAACAATATAAGCTGTGTGGTAACTTCTGTCCACATACGCTTGTGTTTTCACACATGTTCAGCTGTTAATTAAACATATCCCACTTCATGCGACTATAATTATTCATGAACCGAGCAGTGATTCTATTTTAATGATCATATATTAATTATAAGTTCTTATCAGTGATTTTAATAACTGTAAAATGAGTGCACGTGTTAGCCTATATACTTTGGGGTATATATATTGTTTTAGATTAGTGTTATAAGAACCATCCATTTACCATTTAGACAGCCAGTCACATGCGTTCACATTATTTTGATTACAAGTGTGAGCAGAAAAACAAACAAGCAGCCTAAATGGCCAAAATTATGTAGACACAAACGACATGTCTTACTGTATTTCCGTGGAAGTTTATGTCCACATTCTTTTGTCATACATTTTTCTTTCTACGAGTTTATGTTCAGTTTCCGGCAGTGTGTAACATAATAATATATGTGCAAATAGTCAGAAAGTATGTGGAAAATAATTACAAGGTAGCCTAAAGTAAGTTTCCACATAATTTAGGGACAAAAAGTGCTACTGCAAAGAGTTTATGACCAGAACTATGTGGACAAACACTCCAAGCGCTGTGTGTGTTTCCTGCAGCTTCATCCTCTCAATCTCGGCCTGCTGACCCCACGGTTGTGCGGCTGGAGGCGGACACATTCCTCTGTCCTCCCCCCGGACACTGTGAGAGAGGAGGCGGAGCTGCTGCTGCTGCTTTAATTAGTGAAGAAGGAGCAGCAGGAGGAGCAGAGGAGCGGACGGTTCGGATTGTTACGCAGCAGACTGACGGAGCTGTGTGTGCGTGTGTGTATTCGTGTATCCGGTGACAGTCTGGAGGTGTGCGGACAGCGGTGACCGGTTCGGAGCGTGCGCAGTGAGGACCACCTGCTGCTGGTCACCGAGCGGGCCAGGGCGCGCGGGGACGGAATGCGGGTTTCACGCACGGAGCACGCGCAGTTCCTGAGCGCTCCGTGCTGTGTGCGTGCAGCGAGCATGTTGCCATGGTGCCCCGGGCTCAGATGAGCGGCACGCGGAGGAGCTCCGGTCGGGATGGCTCGCGAGGACGCGGTGAGGTGTCTGCGCTGCCTGCTGTACGCGCTCAACCTGCTGTTCTGGGTGAGAGGAGCGGGCACGCGCACGACTACAAGAGTGTAATTGCCCTTTAATGATCAGCGTGTTTGAGTCATTATACTAAAGCAGTCAAACAATGCAGTATTTTACTGCAGTAACTGTAGGTACTATGTCTAGTGGTAGTTGTTTGTATGAAGTACTGTGTTTAGTGGTAGTTCTGTGTACAGAGTACTGCGTTTAGTGGTAGTTCTGTGTACAGAGTACTGCTTTTAGTGGTAGTTCTGTGTACAGAGTACTGTGTTTAGTGGTAGTTCTGTGTACAGAATATTGTGTTTAGTGGTAGTTCTGTGTACAGGGACAGGCGGCGCTGGGGTGAAGCAGGCCGGGTGTTCCTCGCTGCCTGCTTCACATTCTCAGATGTTATTATAGGCAGCAGAAACATATCCATGTGTTTATTTCTGTGTGTCCAGCTGATGTCAGCATGTGTGCTGGGAGTGGCGGTGTGGATCCGTGACTCTCTCAACACCGTCCTCACCCTGACGGCCCACACCAGGTGAGTCTGACCTGGCTTGCAGCTCAGGTATCAGAGCCAACCAGGTGACAGCACCTGAAAGTTTTAATCATCTTTATCTGACACACCTTGTCTCTGATAGATGATCCAGATGTGAACTAAACAGCTGCTTTGTGAAGCTCGGAGCATGGAGGCTAATTCGTGTGTGTGTGTGTATGCAGGTTGGAGGAAGCTGCCGTCCTCACGTACTCTCCAGCTGTTCACCCCGTCATTGTTGCCGTGTGCTGCTTTCTCATCATCGTGGCAATGGTGGGGTACTGCGGCACGCTCAGGTGTGACCTGCTGCTGCTCTCCTGGGTACGAATGCTCACATCACACACTTCAGAAAGGATTTTTACTTTAACCAAAGGCGACATTTATCTCAGATTTTACAATCAGAAGCAGGAAGTCCATGTCCTGGATTCAGCTGACATTTAACAAGAAACAGTTTCTGAGTGCTCTGACACATTTGGAAAAGCACAGATGAAGTCTCTGTTTTGAATCAGCCAGCAGAGGAAACATTTTTAGCTGCTCTGACTGTTGGTCAGTGTGTTACCTGTATGTTAGCATGACTGTTGGTCAGTGTGTTACCTGTATGTTAGCATGACTGTTGGTCAGTGTGTTACCTGTATGTTAGCATGACTGTTGGTCAGTGTGTGTTGGCGTGACTGTTGATCAGTGTGTTAGCTATGACAGGTCTACACTGAGACTGATATCATGACACAAGCACCCGCGGCTCCCACCTTCCTGTGGCAGGGTTAAGGTTCAGTGGCATTTTGCGTACACAGTGAAGTGGGAACATCAGAAACCTGGAGCTGATGTCTCTGAACCTGAAGCCCTATGAGCACTGAGGCAGACTCACCTGAGCTTCATCATAATGACACACTCCTCAGGTAGACTGATCTCTTATCAACTGGTTCTGCTGCAGCCTATCAGAGCATCATCTGCTCACCAGCTGCTAAACAAGGTGAAGAGGTCAGCCTCCACCTCCACACGCTCCACCCGCCTCACACACCTCCATATGGGAGGATTGAGCTCAGTCCAGAGTCCACCACTGTCAGCAGGTGTGCAGGTGTATGATGTCTCACACACACAGCCTACTCTGGACTCTCAGGTAGAGCCCACAGAGGTCACACTGTCCACCTAACTGTGTGTTTGAGCTACACCACCTGTTTTCTGTGCTCTGATTAGGCGGGACCAGGTGTTGGGTGCCCCATTGTTCCCAACAGGTGATAAGATTGTCTCCGAAAGATGAGCTGCTGAGAGGAGCTTCAGTCTGCTACAGGGACTGCCCCAGGGCATGATGGGAACCCGCTCAGCCAGTTCCAACACACACACACACCTCAGTTAGCTGTGAGATTACATAACAGTAGAAGTCTCTCATGTTTGTGAGTGAGTAGGTTATTCAGGTGGACAAGAAGATAAAACCAGCTTCAGACATCACACATTACTGTGCTGCTCAGGGTTAAGAGCTGCAGACACCTCGGGGCTGTCACTGAGGGAGAGGACGAGGTCAGCTTCATGCCTTTTTGACAGAAAGGTTTTAGGTTGATTATCAGACTAAACTCGTCTCCGCCTGTGTTTCAGTACTTCGGCAGTCTGTTGGTGATCTTCTGTGTGGAGCTGGCCAGTGCTGTGTGGACCTACGAGGAGGTGAGAACATTGAAGCTTTGAATCCCTGAACATGTCATGTAGTCAGACGTGAATGTGTTTAACCAACAAACCATCAGAGCAGGTAAAATTATAATCGTGATTCATAACTGAGCCTCTGTTCATGTGAAATTCTGCAGCTTTTTCTCACTGACTGATCGTGATAGTAACGAGTTTGTCAGTACGGAGTTACGGCGGTGTCGCACACATGCAAGTGTTTCCGTCCTAAACGGATCATTTCTCGCCTCATGCACCGGCTGGACTCCAGTCTCTAATAATAATCAGGAATCTCAGACTTGTCCGGCTCCTCTTTCAGCGCTGCCGCGACACGCCCGTCACCTCACACCCACCTGCAAAGTACTCAAATACATCTACTCCAGTACTGCAGGGTACATTACCTGCAGTAGTTTGTAGTTTCAGTGAGTGTCAGACTCACGCTAACAATAACAAAATAAATATTGGAGGCTTGCTCCTCTGGGAGAGCTCAGAGAGCCTCGAGTAGCGCTTTCTGACTCATTTCTTACAGCCTGAGCTTTTCCTGCTGATTTCTCAAAGTTCTCAAAGTTTCAGGTGATCTCCAAACATTTTCAAATGAGCCAATCAGATTTTAGGGGTGACAGAATATGTTCTTTCGTTTGTTGTTTATAAAGTTTCATTTTGAATGCTGTCTTTGAAGCACAGCAGTTTGAGCCTGGCTTTGAACTCTGACCTCAGGCTCAGTTTATCTCTGCATTAGCTGCCTGCAGGGGGTTGTGGGTATTGTAGTAGTGAAGGTTTTACTTTTTTCTTTATCAGTCGAGCAGACACTCACACATGGACCTCAGGTTGGTCCCTGTTTGGGGGGTTGCAGTAAAAACCTGAAGTCCTGAGTGTGTGAGGCCTGTGGGTTTGTCATGTGGAAAGTGGCTGGAATTTTTGCAGTACAGAGGAGGAGGAAGGTAAAATCAGAACGAAACAAAAGCCAAAACAGTGCAGAAGAACTGGACAAAGGACACGAGTAGACTGAGATGATAAATACCGGAGGTAATGAGGCCAGCAGAAGGAACAGCTGGCAGTAATCACAGGACGAGGCAGGGGAAGTAAATACAAAGCACAGCTGACAACAGACTACCAAAGATAAAATGAGTAAACAGGCGACAGACTCACACATTTCACAAAAGTGAAATAGCTCAGACAGCGGGGTACACATAGGAATAAACTACACAACAACCAGTGTTGGGAAGGTTACATGTAAAATCTATTCCAGTACAAATTACAGAATATAGGCCCAAAATGTAGCTTGTAACGTATTTTGTTAAGTTACTCAATGTAACGTATTCTGAATAGATTACTTGATATATTGTCATGCTTTTTAAAACTACATGAATGAAGGATACTTGCCACTGAGCTAACATTCTTAGCTGGCGTTAGCTGAGGTTCGTTCAGACTGTTAGACTTGATGGATAGCATTAGCAACCTGGTAGCTGCAAATAATCATGTGCAGCTCTGAAAGCAATAGCAACTAGATTTTTAAATCTTAGTATAAAATGAGTAACAGTAGGGTGGAGATTAGATAAGGCTGCACTTTTTGCAGGGATCTTGTGTAGAAAACTATTTCTGTATGACTATGTTTTCTTTCTGTCTGCTTTCAGAACTGCACATGATTATTAGCATCTAGCAAGTTATAATGCAGCCTTCAGTAAATTAATAAATCACACAGCAATAGTGCATCGAAGATACTGAAGTGGCACATAACCCAGGTAGCTACCGCATCTAAAACAAGGTAGTTGCAGTAGGCTAAGGTTAGTTTTTAAAAAAGAACTTACTTCCGGATGTTTCTTTAGGTTGGAGGCGGAGTCTTTTCACACTGAGAGTAGCTTGGTTGGTGGCAAATAGAGTTTGCATTGCTCGGTCAGATTTCGCCCATCCCTTTCGTCTTTAAATGTGACGTGGTGTCGGAATTTCAAAGTAAGAAATGCATTTTGCCCATGCACTGCTGGCTGTGTTTGTGTAAGTGACACCACCAACATTAACAGGACGCTTACATTAGAGCCTCTTAGAGCCTCCTTTCCTGCAATGCGTTTAATTACCAAAATTAGAGAGTGGATAAAGAGGGGATAGCCTAACATATGAAACAACGTAACTGTATTCTAATCATTACCTATATAAACGGTAACTGTAATGGAATACAGTTACTCATATTTTGTATTTTGATATGTAACACCAGTACAGGCATTCCGATACACCCCAACACTGACAACAACCAAACTCTAGCTTGCTCAGCACAGCGGTGAACCACACTGATCCAACTGACAACCAACAGAACATTAAATACTGTTTCAAAGACCACCACAAAGCCTGGGTCCAAACCCAGAATGACCAGCTGACGTATGTTCATATGTTATGAAAGGAGCGTGATGGAGAATACACCGCAGCTCTGTTTCCTTCATCCTGAACCTGAACTTCAGTTTCCTGTTTTTGACCAATCAGGAGCCACGGGTGTGTGACTCATGTTTCTCCATGGGGAACAAGCTGTAATGTTTCCAGCAGTGAGCTACACCCGTTTAAGATCTTATTTTTACTTTTGTTTCACTGTAATTGACATGGTGTGTGTGTGTGCATGTGTGTGTGCGTAGCCCTCAGTGCAGCGCTCTGACATGATCAGCCTGAAGTCTCGAATGCCAAACTACGGTCTGCAGCGTTACCAGTGGCTCACACACACCTGGAACAGCTTTCAGACTGAGGTAACACACACACACACACAAACACACACACACACACACACACACACACACACACACACACACGGTGTGGTCAGGTGACCTGTGTACTCACAGATGTTTCTTCACCTGGCCTCAGTTTAAATGCTGCGGTGTCATCTACTTCACTGATTGGCTGGAGATGACTGAGATGGAGTGGCCACCTGACTCCTGCTGTTCCAATCAGTATCCAGGCTGCGCTCGCCATGCCCACTACCACGACCTTAGCGACCTCCACCAAGAGGTGAGCCACAGCGGCTTCTCACTGGACAGAAACATCAGAGGACACGCCCTCTGATGACCCAGCTGCTCTTAAATCCTCCTCCTCTTACATGTGTGTTGTGTGTTTGTTTTAGGGCTGCGGTCCAAAGATCTACACCTTCATCCGTGGGACGAAGCAGTTGCAGGTGTTGCGTTTCCTGGGCGTGTCCATCGGTGTGGCTCAGATCATCGCCATGGCGCTCACTCTCACACTCCTCTGGGCGCTTTATTATGGACGGAAGTCTCCAGAGCCGGACATGCCCACACTGCCGCCACCGGATGACCCCGACCCTGACACAGCAGCACATGCAGCCTCGGCGGACGCTTTAAAGTCGGGCTGCAGCCGCTCAAATAAAGGCTGCACCAACATGGCTGCCACCACACCGAAACAGCAGTTTGAGATGGAGCGACTTCACGCTGCCGCCTAAAAAGCTTCGTCCGGCTTGTCCAACACCAGACAACCTTTACTCAGTGAGAACACGAGCACCGGCAGCTTCAGAGCAAAGCCACACCCCCCGATGACCTCCTGACATCGCTGCAGCTCCAATCATCACAGAACAAAATGCGTGTCAGCGCGTGCCTGTAGCTGATAGAGAGGACTCATCATCAGTTTTATGTTAAAATTTAAGTCCTGAAGTTAAACTCTGGACTTCCTGTTTAAATAAGGCAGGTCATGTGCTTTTTCTACAGGAAAACAGGAAAATAATCTTTTATTTTTACAGTCTTGCTCTATCACATCCTCTAAACCGCACCACTGGATTATTGTTGATATCAGATGTACATGTGTGCAGCCTCTCAGCTTCCAGTTGGTCAGAGTGAAGGCGTTCCCACTCTTACAGTCTGACAGCTGATCTGATGGTGATGGGTGTAGCTGCTGCTCTGTTCGTGCTTCTCTCTGTGAACTGTGAGTCATCTGAAGAACAGACTGTAAACTGAGGATGGACAGAATGGTGACTTACTGCAGGTCTGGAGGAGACAAGTGAGACAGGTGAGGAAGAGAGGAGGCTGTTCCTGTCAGACATCGTGAACTCTAAAGGAGCTGATTTTGTTCTTCGGGATGATGAAGTCAGAGAACATGTTAGAGAACAGACTTCCTCCTGTTTGGACTCCCCGCCTCTAATGAGACCAAACATATGGACACAGCCGGCTGGAGACGGACTCCAGATATTTTCCTGACAGCTGTGTCAGGAGCCACTGGAACATTAGATGACTTTTGAATTGGATTATTTATGGAGCTCTCTGAGAGACTGTACACCCACAGGAAGTGTGAGAGTCTGTGCATGCTGTTGGATATTTATTGTTTGTTATTACAGCGTTTTCACTGGAATAAAACGAAATATTAAAGCTGTTTGAGACGGACGGCTTCTCCTCTGCACTTTAATGGCTCCTTACTGTAACAGCTGGGACTAAAGTGACCTCCCTGCTTTGTTCTGATACTCATGTGAGAGCATCTGTGGACGACCCAACTCTCACAAACTGTTTGCTGTGATGATATTTCAGATTATTGAGATGGGGCGATGTGGGAGGAGCTTCTGGATTTGGAGTGAAACCTGTGACATTCCTGCAGCTGCTGGGAGAAAGCGGAGACGGTAACACGGATACAGGGCGTCAGCTGCTTGCAGTGAAAAGCTCTCCAAATCCAGCGAGCATGAAATCCTACCTCTACTACCACTGTACGCTTTATTAATAGGTCGCTGAGTCTCGGCGCTCCGGCCTCAACTCTCCAGCGCTGTTTCATTCAGGCTGCCAGCGTCTGTGAGGGCAGACCGGCTCACTTTACTCGCCACGTCTATTTTTATATCACACGGCTTATCGTACACTCATCTGATCATTGTGTAGTTTCACAGCATTTCACGTATTACACAGTCCTCTGAGACTTTCTCTGATCGAACACCGCTCTCAGATCAAAACCACGTCAAACTCGTGTTTCCTTGTGTTTGATGAGTCGTGTGATTCAGCGTGCGACAAACTGAACTTCATCTTTGTCTGAGCTTTTTACTCACAAACCTACGCACCTGAACCCAAGCCTGTCCCTTCAAACAGAGACAAGACCGGCTCATAAATCATTCTGTCTGTCCTGTGGCCCTGTGGGTTATATTCAGCGTGTTTCACAACCTGCTGTGAGGCTGTGGATAGGCTAGCATTTGTGTCAGTGTGGTCACATGACCAAGTGTGAAAGGCACATCTGGAGAGCTGTTCCTTTCACACTTAGTCATGTGACAACACTGACATGATGGCCATGACCATGGAGCTCTTCATATCTGGAGCTTGAGTCAGCACATTTATGGATATATGACAGCAGAAGCATCCCGACCCCACACAGGGGTTGCTCTGAGGGGCAGGCAGTACTATCAGCAGTGCAGTGTGAAGACTCAGAAATGCGTCAGTTCCTGTTTTAAACCGTACACGTGCACACACGCATCACTCAGTGTTTGTATAAAAGAACACGCTCACAGAGACGTCTGTCATCTTTTATCATTTTCTGTGTTTAGTCCTCAGTGAAGAGCTCCTCAAGGTGTTCAGGCCAAAAGAGTCTCCCAGCATCCCGAGTGCATTTTTAAAGGTTCCAGGGGCACCACGGGATGCATAGCAATATCTGCTCTTATTTTAGATTCTATGTTTAGTTTAATATGGGGCCATGTGCCACCTGTGCGTAAGAGAGTTTTGTGATTTTCAATATTACTGAATAAACAACTGGTTGGTCTGAACCTCAGGAAGCCTCCAGCTGCTGCTGGCCATCACAGTAACGACTGACTGTGAGTTCCAGGGGAACAGGATCTGCTGCGGTGGAGCAGCTGATGCTCATAGAGGAGCAGTTGTTCCAGTGGTGGCTGGTTTGCAGCTGCAGACAGTCTGAAGCTGGTATAAAAGTGATGTGGTGCTGAATCCAACCATCACCTGCTCTGTACCTGTCCATCGCACACCCACCTGTTTAACCTGCACTCATCTGCCTTGTATAGTCATGGTTACTTTGAATAACACTAAATTATATTTCATTTTTTTTAAGATGTTCCATATTAAGAATGGAACTCTGGCAGCACATAATTCACACCTGAATTATGTTTATTATTCAAACATAATTCAGGTGTGACGCAGTAACTCAGCTCAGCTTCAGATGTAGAACAGCAGCAGTGGAAACACTGGGACTCAGAGGCCAGGCCCTGAAGTCTAACACAGTGTGCGTGGTAGGATCGGATAGTTGCACTTCCAGCACTGATGTTACTGATATGGCAGAAACAGGATGTCACAGAAATGACCTTTCCCAGCTGTCCATGTTTGGGAGTCGTTCCCAGACCTCCCACAGCTGGACATATTCTGGATTCCTGCTCTCTGACTCTGCATGGGAGTATAGTGTCACATGATCTCTGGAGCCATGTGTTTACATACAGTCTGTATGCAGCGCTCACACTGTTAGTGTTCGTGCTTCATTTATGTATTTATTCAACCCCAGTTCCAAACAGCTGGGATGCTGTCTGTTTGTATTTCTGTCTAAATCATAAATACAAACAGAATGTGATGGTTTTCAAACCTCATGAGCTCATTTTATTCACAACACAGAAACATCACACGTTTAAACTGAGAAAAGGAACCATTTTAATTAAAATATTAGCTTGTGTAGAATCTCATGGCAGCGACATGGCAGTGAAGTAGGACGGGACTATGTTTCCTCTCTAACATCAGTCTGTGATGGTTTGTCAGCTGAGGAGAGCACCTCTTCTGGTCTGATGGAGCCTTTCCAGATGTGCCAGCTGCCAGCCTCATAGGCACTGATGATGGAGCCATGATGGTGCACACATGAACCTGCATGTGTGGAAGGCACGGTGAACTGAGTTGCACAAGGAGATTTCTCCAGATGATCTGAATCTTGTGATGTTGTCATGTAGTGTTGTTGAGGATGTTCACAGTGAGAAACATTATTCTGAAAATGTTCCATAGATTTTTTTCGTACATGTGTGAACCTCTGCCTCTCCAAAACGCCCTTTAGACCGAGTCGTGTTACAGACCTGCTGCCAACTAACCTGATTAGTTACGCAATGTTCCTCCAGCATTTTTCAGTATCCACCTTTTTCAGTTTAAACATTTATTTAATGTTTAAATATGTTTTCTATGTTCTGGAGTGAATACAAATTGAGTTTGAGATTTGCAAATAATTTTACGGTTTCTTTAGGTTCAGTTTGAAGCATCAACTCTAATTTGCACAGATAATAAGTTCATGTATGTGATGCTGATGGTTTCTGCAGACAGAAGCTGAGTGACTGATGATGTGCATGAGAGAACATAAAAGCTTTGCTCAGTAGAAGATGTGTTGTATGAATCTGATAATATTTATTCTTCAGAGATCTTCTGCAGGCTTCAGGCTGCAGACAGAAACATGATTCAGCTGCTTCTCTGTAACTTTCCAACATGGTGTTTCTCTCTGACTCCCAGTGGGGTAAACAAAGGTCTCCAGCACAACCAGAAAACTCATTTGTTGATGCTGGGAGGAAGTAAAGCCTGGACAGCTTCCTGCTCTCTGTGTCTTCCTCTCTTTTCTCCTGTGAGTTGTGCACAAACTCAGATTTCAAAATTAGAACAAACTACTGTCACCACACTGATGTGTGAGTGACCTTCTGCAGCAGCCGGCCCTCTTACTTCAGAAGTGCCCTGCTTCCTCTCAGAGATACTCTGGATTTCTCTCTGAACACTCACAGCTGTAAACACACCCACATCCACAGTTGCTCTCTGTAAACACCTCTGCAAATATGCAACGAATACGTTCACCACACGGTGGCAGCGTCTTACCAGAAAGGTTCAGTGTGATGACCAGCATTACATTCTGGTCTGTAGATCTGAAATGACTGCAGACTTCTAAAGTTTCTGTGTTAGTTTTTAAAGCTGCAGTCTGAGCGCTTTCAACTGCTAAAATTAATCAGGTATGTATTCCAGGAACATCATGTCTGTACAGATGTTCATCTAACACTAATATAACAATAATGTTAGCGTGCCTCAGGGCAGGCTGGAGGCTTCCAGAGTCACAGCACAGTCATGTGGTTAAGTGTGGGATTACATGAGTGCTGCCCACGCCTATTAACATACATAAAGTCAACCATTTCTTTACATTCTGTTAATTTTACAAAGTTTTAAACTCTTTAGAAAGTAAAAGTTCTTCATGAAAACACTGAAGTCCTCCATTTAAAACCCAGGTCACTGCTGTCCTCCAGCTACACTCTGAAGACGGTTTGTCTGTGGATGGATGGATAAAGTGCTCACCCTTTGTGGTCGTTTCTTCTCGGCTCGCTGGTTCTGATGGTAGATTCGGCTAAATTTGACAGGGACCGGCGTGCCACTTAGAGAGCAGATGGAGCTGAAGATCTTCCCCATAATGGTCTTTGGTACCATGTCGCCATATCTGAGAGAGCAGAGAGCCAGAGGTCAGCCTGGCTGTGATATATGTGCTGATATAACATGGAGAAAAAAGAGCAGACAGAACAGTCTGCGATTCGTGTTCTTTAGTGAATCGTCCACACAGAGCTACAAAGTTTAGTTCGAGTGTGTTTCACTATCAAACATGTTACTTTATACCACACACACTAATGTTGGAGCATTTCTCATGTGGACCCACTTTATAAACAAGTTCGAATCCTTTGGTTCTGACTCTGGGTGGCGTGGTGGTGCAGCGGTAAGCACTGTCCCTTCACAGTAAGAAGGTCCTGGTTTGAATCCAACGGTTGGTTGGTTTTTGTCTCAAGTCTCTGTTGGTTCTCTCCAGCAAGCATTTATCATTTCTAGGCTGGACTACTGAAATTTGTTATTATCAGGATGTCCAAGTTAATCCAAAATACTGCAGCAAGAGTACTGACAGGTACTAGAAAGAGAGAGCATTCCTGTACAGAGGAACTATGATTAGTTAAACAACCAAGCAAAGACTAAAAACAAACAACAGGTGAGCTCATCACCTCCAGGTGTGTGAAACTGAAGGGAGGGAGCCAAGGATACGTCCTGCATGTGAAAGACAAGGCCAGGTTAATTCACACACACAAAACTCATTTACATGAGTGATAAGAATATACAGGATGATTGTATTGGAGGCTGAAAGATATTTCCTATCTTACCACTAGTGCCTAGCTGTAACCACCTCTTGTATAGGGCCTTTTTCTTTCCCTTTTCCTGTATTCACCACCCCAAGTAACATGCTGGTCTGCCAAGTGACACCACTGAGTCATATGAATCATCTGTGTAAATCTCATGTGCTTGCTAGAGATTGATACTAAAATCAAACAATGAAAGGAGTCACTCATGTTGAGGAAACTAAATGTAATTCTAATAATTATAGGAAAATTATAGAAAATGGTTTTATTGGCTAAAGAAATGTAATCAAATGGCCAGTGAAAGTGAACATGTGTGTAATGTGTGATAAACTGTTATCTACAGCAGTCTTGTTATTGGTAATAGCCACGGGGAGGCCACAAGCAAGAATACTCCTAGACACTGCTAAGCCCAGATAAACTGTGTTAAAAAAAAATACATTAAGAAACAGATTATATCAGATTTATATTTCAAATATGACAAAAATGCTGATTTTACAGCAGCAAAATTATTGTATTTCTGCGGTTTAAATATTTAATAAGCTGTGGATAGTCAAATAAATTGAATCATCATAAATACATAAATACATTATTTTATATTTATTACTTAATTTTTTTTTATTCTTATTACTTTATATTTATAACACTCGGAATAAATAATAAGGGAAGGACACTGGATCAGCACCATGATGCAAACGTGCGACCGTAGTTTATACAGTATCTGGAGAAGGTATTAACATGTCACTGTACGTGCGCGGGCGTGTTTTAGGGCTAAGGGCCAAAGATCTACAGCTTCATCTGTGGGACGAAGCAGCTGCAAGTGTTGCGCTTCCTGGGTGTGTGCATCGGCGTGGCTCAGATCATTGCCATGGTGCTCTCTCTCACACTCCTCTGTGTTTGTTTGTTTTATGTGTATAGATTTTTTTACATTTTGTTACATTCTTACCCTACAATGACAAGCCCTTTCTTTTGCCCTACTAATATTCTGGTTTCAGTTTATTTCCCACAGTTTATTTTAAATCTGTTGCCTTATGGTTCCAAGAGCTGTCACTGCATTTTATTATTATCTCATAACAATTGTTTAATCAGCTGACATTTCTCCTATGGACTTTCTAATGTCTGCAGGAGCAGAAGCAGCAGGAACCCCTCAACAGCAATTTTGTGGATTTTTTATGACATATATACCTACACTGGACATATACTCATATATACTATGTAATCATATATACTCATATATGCACATTTGTACTGGAGTGTTTTATACATTGGAATAACATGTTAAGCATTTAACATAGATGTTCAAATCACAAGACCCATATATTTAGGTCAAATATTATCTACAATTATATTAATAAAGTTTGTGCCACTTGTTGTATGAGCACATGCGGACCAATCCTGTTTGAAAATCTAGTAATCAGGATTAATAAGTAACCTTTGATCGTGTTATGGCCAACGGTGAACTTTGGGTTAATTCAACTTGGCACTGCTAAGTATGCACCTGGGACTCTCTCTCTGCACGTCTCCTATAGCCGATATGGTGAACAAATCTGGCCCTGCTGAGGATTCACCTGGGATTCTGTTTTCTCGCTTCAGTTACCCAAAGTCTAGAAAAACCTTTTCTTATTAAATATAGTAGCCTACTTCTGGCAACAAAAGCCAACAAAACTGTCATGAAGGTTAACCTTTAACTGCAGTTTTGCAGACTTTTGGACCCACTTTGGCAATACAACTGTCAAAGGGACCCAACTGAAAATGATGGATGACAAGGTGTTCGAATAGAGCTTGGAAAGTTATGGCATAGTGCCAGAGAGTTTTGTAACACAAATGTTGGAGATTAAAAAAGGAACAAAGTGCAAGTAGGATTGGCAACAGATTGGAGAAAAGTATTGACAAACATATTATATTGATAACTGAGATAATATTGACATTTGTAGAGTTGAGAAAATACTTATTAGTAGAAAATTAAAAGTAAAAAGCAAGGAATGTAAAGTTACCCAGCAGCTGGAGGAGGGGTTGATATGCCCCAACTAGCTTTTTTTCCTCTCTGTCCATTTTGTGTGTTTCCGCTGGCTCTACACCCCAGAGTTCACTTCACTTTGCTTGCTATGTGTGTCTTGCTGTATTTGTACTGTTTTTGCTGTTCATATGACACTGTTAAATGAACTTTTCAAGATTATGTTTTTGAGTGATTTGATTTTAATTGCATCTGAAAAGCGGAACCTCCACAGCATTGGTGGGATAAGGTTATCATACTGGCTTAAGAATTTGCGACTCGACACAATATTGTACCCCATCAGGTAAAGGTAAAATTCAAGAAGCCTTTGGCCAGGCAGCAGACAAATACAGCATGGTTCTCTTTACTGGTGGGGATCAACTTGAGGACACGTCTATAGAGGATTTCTTGGGGGAAAACTTAGACCTGCAGGAACTCGTGGCCAGATGTAATGGCCAGTACCACGTCTTCAATAACAAGAAGAAGGACCAAGCTGAGGTCACCGAGCTGCTCATGAAGATCGGAAGTATAATTCAGAAGAACGGAGGAAGCCATTATACCAATGAGATGTTCCAAGAGGCTGAGAGAGAAATCGAGGAGGAGAAACAACGAGTCCTGAAAGAGAAAGAGGAGCAAATACGCAGAGAAAGAGACGAACTGGAGAAGAAAATCCAGGAAAAGTATGAGAAGGAGATGAAGAAAATCACTGAACAATTCCAGAATGAGATAGAGAGATCAAACATGATGAGAAGATTAGAGGAACAGCGTCAAAGAGAAGCTGCAGAGAGCCAACGAAGACTATTGGAAGACCAACTACAAAAGGCCAGACGGAGACCTGAACAGTCTCCTAAAGGACGGAGACGATGTTTAACAATGTGATTTATGCAGTGAAAGCCACTCTGTGGTCTTAGTGGAGGAAATAGTGTCAGTCAGTGTCATGACAACTAAATTCACACAGAAAACTCTAATCACTGTATTTGAGAGCTGCACAACCAACATGCATGTATGAAGCCAAATTAGACAGGCAACATCCTCTACATTTTCAACTGATAATTAGCAACACGTAATCCAGTGGTGTCCAACTCCAGTCCTCAGGGGCCGTTGTCCGGCAGGTTTTAGATATCACCCAGGGTCAACACACCTGAATCAAATGATTAGTTAATTGCCAGGTCTCTGGAGAACTTCAAGAGAAGTTGAGGTAATTTAGCCACTTAAATGAGTTGTGTTAGTTCAAGGACACCTCTAAAACCTGCAGGACACCTGGAGGACAGAATAAGTGATTTGAGCTTAATAAAAATAAAATAAAATAAAAGCTAGAAGTGCCACTGTTGGAGTCAAATTGTTAAATGTTGTCATTGTGTTACTTAAATTTATAAGTCTTAGTTCAAGCAGCATGATCAAAGACATTCCTTTGTCTCCAGCCAGTTTGTTGGTGGGGGAGGCTGAAGCGTTTTATTAGGGACATCCTATCTGAAAGTTCTGTTTTCTTGTGTAGTGAGCTTCTGTTACGGTTTGGAGCAGGACTCAAGCGCAGGACTCCGGTTCTGATGTTCACAAGAAGGGTTTATTTACAAGTCACCAGGTGTATATACAAGAACGTGCGGGGGGGTTATATACAGCTGAGTGTGGGGAGAAGGGGTCTCCAGGGAAGTCCAAGGGAAAGCACGCGTTCTTCAGAAAATCCACTCACACGATCACAGGCTCACACTCCGACACTGCCACACGGGAATCACACGGGGAAAAATCCAGGAAGCTCTGTAGACAGGGTTAAGAAAGACGCACAGAGGAAAACACTCTTAACTAAACTTGCTGTAGCTTGACTTCACTAACGCGTGGTAGACAACGATCCAGCGACGAACAGCAGTCACCTCCTCGCTTAAATGCTGCTCCCCTTAATGAGACCCAGGTGTCTCATCTCCCGAGGGCGTGGGCCGAGGGCGTGAACCCACAGTGAGTTCCGCCCCGGCGAGAGAGAAGAGGAAGAGAGGGAGAGAAACAGAGAGGGCTGATCAGCGTGCAGCTGATCCGCCTGGCCGTGACAGCTTCCTGCTTTTATGATCCGTTTGTGGGCAGGAGGTCACACAAACGCACCCCCAAACACACACACACACGTGCTTACACGTGCACACACATACACACATAGTGCCTTGTCTTTTGTAACCATAGGGGGGGGTTTAAAATGGGAGGTGCTTGTGTGTACTGTAACTGTTTTCAATAAAAAGGCGGCAAGCGGAGGTCTGAGTCGGGGTCATTTTGCGGTAGGATTCAGAGTGCTTTCTGAGACAGTGACCGGGGCCTCCCTTGTAAATAGATCGAGTAAAATAGATCGATAAAATAGATCGATCGCTCTGTGTGTTTGTTTGTTACAGATTTAGATTTTTTTGTTACATTCTTACCCTACAATGACAACCCCTTTCTGTTGCCCTACTAATATTCTGGTTTCAGAATACTTTAACAATTCTGTTTTGCAGTGTTGGTCAGTAAGTGACTGGCTGCTCCCGTATGGGATTAGAACGATGCCACCTTATCCATAGTCCAGCCAATAATGCCATTCACATTCGTATATAAGCAGCTAATCAACGTTGCTGACAGGCTATGACAGCATCCTTATGTGCCGACACCGGTGTTTTAGCTAGCAAAGGGGCGTGGCTGATGTGGAGAGAAGCCACGTTAATGACAATGTGGACAACCTTTGGAGATGTGAGCAGGACAGATGGAACAATTGGCGGGAAAAGTGTGGACTTTATACCAGTTTTTAAATTGTGTTGATAGGCCACGAAAACCAGAGTTATGATAAAAAATATTTGCAATGTTTGGTTTTCTTCCTGAGCACTATCCTTGTTTATATTTACTGCGAAGAAATGGTAAAAACGGCGTTTTATAAGGAAAACGCTCGAAAGCCCTCTCCGCCTGTGAGGAAAGATGAAACCAAAAGAACCCACCCTTTCCTATTGGTGGAAAAATGTACCATGTCGACCAATCAAAAATTGATATGGCAACATGGCATTTAGTTGTTTAGGGAGGGGGGAAGTTTTAGGAGTGACGGCAGTGTTTTGAGATGTGAGAGATTTGCAACGTTTAGCGCAAATCTTGTGTTAGTGTGTAGTGTAGTCAATAGTTTTGTTGTGTGTGTCAGAACAATGAGGCGACTACTGAATGTTACAGGTGTTACAGGAGTGATACACCTCCTGTTGTCAGGCCTGCAGGTATCAGGCTGTTCTCCTTTATCTCATAGTGGACAGAAATTATTTTTTGGAGTGGCACAAATAATTTCAAATTTGATGCAGAACAGCTGATTGTTCTGTAAATAGTTTGAAACGTTTATTTTAAAAAATGCCTTGGCTGCATTTTTAGGTAAACAGCTGCAAAAAACTTTGTTTGCATAACTCAGTTACTTTTTTGAAGAAGTAACTATATAATTATTGCCCAACATTGGTCATTATTTACTGTATTTTGCAGACAGAGAGTTACAGGACTCTCTCCCAGACCACAGACTCATAATACAAGTCAGAGCTTTATAAAAAAAAAAAAAAAAAGAAAGTTGTGTTTTCAAAATTGGAGTTCAAGTTATTTTTACTTCCAATAGTGTTAACATACTACACAGGTCATGAACAAGATTTCTTTTACATTTTCATTGTAAGTGGGCTAAAGCAGTTAATTAAAAGTAGTGTAACATAAATGTAAACGCTGTAATTTGATTATTTTAATAAACCATGTAACTTGGATGGATTCGATGCTGGCGTGACCACAGTGCACACGTCTGATGTTGCTCACAGTGCTTCAAGGGACCGCTCAGGGAGTTTGTGTGTTCGCTCAGACACATGAAAAATTAGAGGGAACATTGCTTGTGTATAATATAAAAGAAGATTGATTTTATTCATCAGTAAGATACATAACAAATATTTTCTTTCAATGTTAGCAGCCAAGATAGAGACAGTGTTTGTTAATGCCATTATTGTGTCAACACTACTCTGATTCGTATAATCCAATTGCTACTAGGCCAACATCAGTTATCCTAATCAAAAATACATTCACTGTATTAAAACTGTCATATTAATGTTACTAATGTTTTGTTTGTTTTTTTTAATCTATGTGCAACATGATTTTTAGTCTTATTTCTATCACAATATGTAGGAAGTTGGGTAAAATTCTCAAAGGTCATAAAAGGTAAGAAAAAAGGGAAACACCAAAAACAAAAAATATAGAAATAAAACGTTAATCTGTAGAAGGATAAATCATGGAACATTTTTCATTTTAGGACATCAAATAAAAATGCTTTAAAAATAATTCAACTATTAAATAATAATTAAAAGTGTGATTTTTGGCTAAGTTACACATAACGTTAGATTCTGAGAAATTTCCCCTGATAGATTTTCTTGGTATTATTTACCTTCCATACTTTCAGAAACCTTTTACATATTTCAGTACAAATAAGACCCAAACTCAAACTAAATATTTTAAAAACTTCATCAGCTGATTAATATTAATAATGATTAATATTGCCAAATACAAGAGCACATCAACATGTTTGATTATTAAATGTAAATGTTACTTACCAGGTCAAATCTGTTACTTTAATTCCAAATATTTTAAATTAAAGTAATAGTTAAAGCTTTTTCATTGGCCAATAATAACAAATAATGACTTTTATTAATTTTTTATTTGTATCTCACATAAATAAATAAATAATAAATATTTAAATTCTATTGTTGGCAGTAATTGGATACCATTTTAATTCATGAAACACCAGTTTGAAGCGTCTTCACCTGGTTACATGAACGAGTGTCTGAAATATTTTCTTACTACCATTTTTACTGTCTGTTATGATTATTCCTTCTCCTCTCTCATATTAGCACCATCGTTGGTTTCCCATAGCAACTGGCCTGTTGGTCTTCTCAGCACAGTGGTTGTCATGGTGATATGCTGCGCAAGCAACCCCCATCAGCATTGGACCAATAACCACAGATGGACGACATCATTTCCTTTTATAGAGCCAACATGTTGAAGGCCTGGGAGACAGAGATAGCGGGCTGACAGTGAGGACGGTCGATGGGAAACACCGAGGCTGCAGGACGCTGTAAACAACAACAAACAGCAAACACTGAACCAGCCCTGCCCTGTGTGAGCTCAGGCCCCCATCCCACCAGAAGGGGCGATTCATTGGCCAATTTGAGTCACTGACTGATTAAAAGGGACCAGAAGAAGGGGGTTAGGGTGTCAATGAATGAATGGGAAAGGGAAAGTTCGTCTTCATGATGCCTGATCATCTCTCAACATAAGGATCAGTGAATAGGCCTATCTATCTCTACTAGCAACTGTAACAGCCAATATATGAAAATGACAAAAGTAAAGAAGAGGTCAGAGCAACACCTTCCAGTCATGTTATGACAGTTAATGTTGCATTGTTTGTCCACCAGAGGGAACTCTGCAACTTACCTGTTGGCAACATTTTTGGAACAAACAGGCAGAACGTGAACAAATTTAAAAAATGAGTGCTTACTTTTTAAATATCTGTCTTAAAAAATAGGTCAAGCTCTAGTTGCTCATTTAAAATGTTTTAGTGATCTTTAAAAACGTCTCACTTTCAGGCACTAAAGATGAATCTGTGAGACATGGATAACGATGGGGGTTGGATTCAAATAAAAGTGTTGCAACTTCTTGGGACAGACATGAAAAATACTGAAATACATCAGCTTGTATCCATGAACATGAACTAATAAATGATACTTATATGATGTTTTTGTAGTGCAACCCAGTTGCAAACTCTGGAGCTGTGATGGACAGATTGTTAGCCAGCGCCCTCGCTCATCCACACTGCTTTAAACCCCTACAAAACAAAACTTTTGGCTTTATTAGGACAAGAGTGAAAGACTCACACCCAAGGTAGCCGAGGGACGTCATACTTTGGATTATTTTATTTATATCATTTTAATCATAAAATTGTTTTTGTTAATGTCTATATTTTTGTCTCTCTTCCTTGAAGCCTGGGTCCTCTAACAGCCGTTCCTAGGACTGCACTCTTCTGGACAGAGATCTCCAGTGTTGTTTATGGGATCTGAGATTATACAGTCCATATCAAAAGTTGTGGACCATTTGAAAAATGGCGCAAAAAAAATCATATTTTGCATGTTTGGATCTTAACAAGGTTCCAAGTAGAGCTTCAACATGCAACAAATGAGAGGAAGACAAGACATATTTATTTGAGCATGCAATTTATTGAAAACAACACTTAAACTGAAATTAGGCTGTTTTACAGCTGATCAAAAGTTTAGGACCACGTGCCTTTAAAAGGCCAAATCTGTGCAAAAATATGGATTCATTGTCATTTTCTGTCAGGTGCTCACACTGTCATCACCTTCTGATGGCAAAGGCAAAAAAACTTCCCTTTTTGAACGTTGTTGGGTTGTTGAACTGCATAAGCAGGGTTTCTTGCTGCACACCATCACTGCTGAGGTTGGACGCAGTAAGACAATCATTTGGAATTTCCTAAATGATCCTGTGGGTTATGGAACAAAAACATCAAGTGGAAAACCCCCCAAAATTTTTCAAGCACTGAGCCGGAGGAGCCAATTGGTGACAAGACACTGGACAATCCTCGATCCAAATTAAGGCCGTTACTGGTATAGACTGCAGCCCCATTAGGGTTAGGGTTTTTGCTTTTATTTTTTTGTTTTAGTCTTAAACGTTTGATCAGCTGTAAAAAAAAAAAAAAGCCTGTTTCAGTTCAAATGTTGTTTTTAATAAATTGCATGTTCAAAAAAATGTTTTGTCTCACTCCCGTTTCTTCTTGTTGCATGTTGAAGCTCTACTTGGAACCAGTCTGCACTTCTGTTAAATTCATGTATTTTTTAAATTTATTATCAATTCAGTTTTTTATATAATTGGCATAAACAGTCTTCTGTACAGCAGTCTTCAGCTGAGGCTCATCATTCCCTCATGTAGCCTCGGTCCGCCCCTGCTGACAGAGAAGAAAACATCCACCCTCCTCTTCCTCAGCTGTAGCTTCATCCTCCAGCTGCCGTGATGTCTGCTGGCTGCTCGGACCTCCTCCTCCTGTGAATCAGACACCATCATGAAGCGTCTCTCCATCCTCTGAGCGCGTATCTGCCTCACCTGCGGACTCCGGGACACTTGATCACCTGCAGGTTTTGTCGGCCTCGTCCATCCTTCATCATCCTCCTCTTCATCAGCAGACATGTTGTTTAGGCAGGATCCGTGACGCCGCGCTGACTGCTGATGGATGGAAGGAGCCGGAGGAGCGGCTAGAATGACGTAAGATGGAGGCTTTTGTTTCCTTATCTTGGTTTTTAATCCGTATTTATTCAGAACATGGCCTGAGCCTGAGCTCGTTATTCAGAGGACATGACGTGCTGCACGCGGCGGACAGCTGCAGCAGGTGTGCCTGCTCGGTGTTTTTCCATGAGCGGTCAGGCTGGACTCTCAGCTGCTCAGCTCATCAAACTGTGCTGGTGTGAGCGGTGAGCAGGTAGACATGATGGGCTTCAGGCCGGAATCAGTCACAGCGGGGTTTACAGCACCATCATCAGCCTCCTCTGAGACACATTCGTATTTTAATGGAGGAGGTAATCATTTCAGTTAGAGAGCCTTCATCGAACTGTCCACAAACATTTGGCCATGTACAGCAGATCGGCATCTGCACAGATCTGTTTTAATCAGGACTTTGATGTAAAAAAAAACAACAAAAAAACCCCCAAACAAAACAAAAACAAACAAAACATAGCTGCTCATTTATTTCCATGCATCGATTAATCGATCACTTCTTTTTTGACTCTAATGTTCAGGGCAAACAGACACCTAACCGGCTGATTATCAGTTATTGGATAAAAACGTTACTGATTTTTTTTTTAATTACATTATGTATGAAAAGCAAATAAAGTAAATTAAATCTGGAGTTTTGTAATTCTCTAATAAACTCATGTAAATCAACATATCAGATTTTAGTTGCTGAACATTTTGAACAAAAACTGAGAAAGTTTCTGGCAGTGTGAGAGCATGATGATGAACATTTGTAATTTTATGACATTATAACAATAATTAATTAGTCATTCAGTAAAAAGTGCTTTGTGTTCATTATTAATTATTAGTATCCTGGTTATGGATGAAGTAAACTGTTCGCTTTGAGTCCTTTGTGTTTATATCAGAGTGGAATTAATCCAGATCAATAATTTAAATGTACATTTACATTTACACTTTTTGTTTTCAAATGTCTGCATGTGTTGTTTATAATATGAAAGATTTACAGCAGGGTTAAATTACAGCTGGAGACTTATTTAAGTAATTATTAAAGGTAACCTTATTCTGTTCATTTCCAGTTTCATACTCTTATTCCTGGACTCTTCTAGAGTAGCTTTGCATGATTGATAAGAGATAAGATAAGATAAGATAGAACTTTATTAATCCCTCGGGTGGGT
The DNA here is from genome assembly GCF_057381915.1 of Diplotaxodon limnothrissa. Taxonomy (NCBI): domain Eukaryota; kingdom Metazoa; phylum Chordata; class Actinopteri; order Cichliformes; family Cichlidae; genus Diplotaxodon; species Diplotaxodon limnothrissa. The sequence continues at coordinate 17,541,467 of NC_140612.1, forward strand.
TCCTCTGGGAAATTCGATTTCCAAAAAAAGCACAGCAACGACCGAAGTTACAGTTACAGAATTGTTATATATATATATAAATATATATATACACACACACACACACACACACACACACACACACACACACACACACACATATATAAATACAGAAACAAATATAAATAAAATATACAAAGGGGATAAATAGAATAAATAGGAATAAAAAATAAAAATACAAGTGAATTGCACATTTCAAGTATTGAGTCTATTGCACTGTTGACTATTTACAAAAGTATTGCACAAGGTATTGTACAGTGAGGTGAAGAGGCACTACAGCTTAGTTGTTCCCCCCTCCTTTGTCCTCCTCTCTCCCCTCCCTCTCCCCTCCAGAGAGGAGTTAAACAGTTTGATGGCGTGTGGGACAAAGGAGTTTTTAAGTCTGTTAGTTCTTGTCTTTGGGAGAAGCAACCTGTCACTGAACAGACTCTTCTGATTGTTTATGGCCGTGTGCAGAGGATGCCTGGCATTGTCCATAATGTCCATCAGTTTCTTTAATGTCCTTTTCTCTGCCACTGTCACCAGAGTGTCCAGCTTCATGCCGACCACAGAGCTAGCCCTCCTGATCAGTTTCTCCAGCCTGGATGAGTCCTTCTTTGCTGTGCTGCTCCCCCAGCACACCACAGCATAGAAAAGTACTCCAGCAACCACCGACTGGTAAAACATCCTCAGGAGCTTCCTGCAGATGTTAAAAGACCTCAGCCTCCTGAGGAAGTACAGTCGGCTTTGGGCTTTTTTATACAGGTGCTCTGTGTTGCATGACCAGTCCAGTTTATTGTCCACCCACAGCCCGAGGTACTTGTACTTGTTGACCACCTCCACCTCCTCCCCCTCTATCTGAACCGGCAGTGGACCTTCTCTGGACCTCCCGAAGTCCACAACCAGTTCCTTAGTCTTTGAGGTGTTGAGTTGCAGGTGGTTTGTGTGACTCCATGCGACAAAGTTCCTCACCAGACTTCTATACTCCTCTTCCTGATCATCCCAGATACACCCCATGATGGCCGTGTCATCTGCAAACTTCTGAATATGGCATAATTCAGAGTTGTAGCAGAAGTCAGAGGTGTACAGGGTGAAGAGAAGAGGGGACAGCACAGTTCCCTGTGGTGCTCCTGTGCTGCTGACCACAGTGTCAGACGTGATGTCCTTCAGCCTGACGTACTGTGGTCTGTCGGTGAGGTAGTCGGAGATCCAAGCCACCAGGCAGGGGTCCACCTCCATCCTGTTCAGTTTTTCCTGAAGCATACAGGGCCGGATGGTATTAAAGGCACTGGAAAAGTCAAGAAACAGGATCCTGACCGTGCCTTTTCCCCCATCCAGGTGTGAGTGGGCTCTGTGTAGGAGGTACAGGATGGCATCCTCCACTCCGACACCTGCCTTGTATGCAAACTGTAGTGGGTCCTGGGCATGTTGTACCTGTGGTCGGAGGAGGTTGAGGAAGAGCCGCTCTAGAGTCTTCATAAGATGTGACGTCAGTGCCACCGGTCGGAAGTCATTCAGCTCATTGGGCCGGTTCTTTTTGGGGACCGGGACGATGCAGGATGTCTTCCATAGGGCGGGCACTCTCCCCAGTCGCAGACTGAGGTTGAAGACTCGTTGTAGCGGCTCCCCAAGTTCAGCAGCACACGCCTTTAGCATCCTAGGACACACCTTGTCTGGGCCTGCTGCCTTTCTGGGGCGAAGCTTCCTCAGTTGCCTCCTGACCTGATCCACTGTGACACTGGGAGATGTTTGGGAGGAGGGGAGGGGGGGAGATGTCTTGCTGGGATTGGAGGAGGGGGGTGTCATGGTGTCAGGAAGGGGGGGAAGCGAGGGAGGCAGGAGAGTGGGAAGAGGACTCTGTAGTGAAGGTGAGGGTGAGGGTGGGGGGGTTGTGGGCTGGTCAAACCTGTTGAAGAAGTTGTTGAGTTCGTTTGCCTTCTCCACAGTCCCCCCCACTGTGCTTTTCTTGGTGTTGTGGCCTGTGATGGTTTTCACACCATTCCAGACCTCCCTCATATTGTTCCTCTCCAACTTCTGCTCCACCTTCCTCCTGTAGGTGTCCTTTGCTTCCCTCAGGCAGCGTTTCACCTCCCGCTGTGCTGCTTTCATCTCCTCCTTCACTTTGCTCCTGAAAGCCTTCTTCTTCATGTTGAGGACAGTTTTGACTTCCTGTGTTACCCACGGTTTGTTATTAGGATAACACCGTACCGTCTTAGCAGGGGCGACTGTGTCCACACAAAAGTTGAGGTAGTCTGTAAGACAGTGTGTCGCCCCCTCTATGTCCTCACCATGTGGGCTCAGGAGCACATCCCAGTCTGTGGTGTCATAGCAGTCTCTCAGAGCATCCTCCTTTTCTGGGGTCCATCTCCGGATGGAGCGTGTTGTGACAGGCTGCCTTTGGACGAGGGGTGTGTATTGTGGCTGTAGGTAAACCAGGTTGTGGTCTGACTTCCCTAGTGGGGGGAGGGGGGTGGCTCTGTATGCATCTCTCACATTAGCATACAGTAGGTCAATTGTCCTGTTGCTCCTTGTGGAACAATTCACAAACTGGTGAAAAGCAGCCAGAGTAGAGTCCAGTGTGGCATGGTTAAAGTCTCCAGATATAATAATGAAAGCCTCGGGGTTTTGTGTCTGAAGTCTTGCTGTGACTGTGTGTATTTTCTCACAGATTGAGAGTTAAAAATAATATCTTTAGGAATATTTAGTGTGTGATGGTTAATAAGGAAAAGCACAGGTCTGCATTAATTATCAGTTACACCTTATACTAAATCATTTGGGGCGTGAAATGTCAGAAAGCTAAACACACCAAAAACCTAAATAATTCAGAGTGATTTATGTTTACTCTCTTTTGGTGACGCTTTAGTTTAAACTGCGTTGTCCTGCTTCCCTCGTTTACCTACCCACCATCAGTCAAGATGGATGTGGTTGCTAAGGTTAAATCCAGAAGAGTAAACACAACGGCAGCCATAAACAGAATCTCCTCTGAGAGCTTCTTCACATCCTTAAAGAGCGACCTCAGAGGAGAGCTGGCTCTCTATGGAGGATTAATCAAATCAGCTGCAGCACTGACTGGGAATTAAGTTCTGAGGTGGAGATGAGGACGGTGATGATGAATAGTTCCATGTGGTGGAGTTTGTCTTGTACCTGAGAGGAAAACATGCAGCTGTGTTTCCATAAAACAGTCCTGAGCACTGCTGCCTCTGACATTTCCTGGATTTTAAGAAAACATAAACAGCTTCCTCACTTTTTTAATATCTGGAGATTCTACATTTCCCCAGACGTGACTTCTGAAGTAGAACTACGGCTTCATTAACGCTCCTGTCCATGATTTCAAGTCCCAAGTAGAATTCCTACTGAGCAAAGATCACCCTCTGTAAATGTTTTAATTAGAACTCAGAGATGAGCATGGCTGTGACATGAACAAACCATAATCACTTACTGTGTATGCTACCGTTGTATATAGTGTATTATCTTACGTATCTTTTTATTTGTTTGTATTTTATTTGTATTTTTTGTATTTTCCTTCTGACCTAAGTTGAGGTAACGCAAAAATTTCCTCGTTGTGGGATCAATAGTCTTATCTTATCTTATCTTATCTTATCTTATCTTATTTAAACTCACCAGTATGACTCTCAGCTAACTTACTTACTGCTAACTATCTGATATCCAAACAACAAACCAAACTTTCAAACTTCCTACCAACTTACCAACCGACCATATCCTTCACTCTTTATCTCAATGCCAATCTACAAACAAGCTTCTGGAGCTGTGTATCAATGACGCTAATTCTGACTAACCCTGCAATCTATTTAAGCTCCCTGTGCAACATCAACAAACTCTTATTAATGACTTCTTTGGCCTTTAACTGAACTACATTCAGAGTTTGAATGCAATGAAACTGCTAGTGTAGCTAAATTAAAGCTAGCTGGCTATCCACCCCTGCATCCTGGTAGTGCTCCAGAAAACAGTAATAAACATTTCATTGGTGAAGTAATTTGGTACTGAGATTGTATTTTACTAGCAATAATATTACAAGGTTATTTTGTCACATTAGTTGATGATGCTAAGTTAGCAACCCAACTGTGGCATTTGGGTAGTACGGCTGACCTTATCTATTCAGGACACATCGATAGCTAGTAATCTATCAACATTAGCATGCAAGTTAGCATTAACTAATATTAGGCACAGTCGATTTTGATTTTCAAATCTAAACGAAGAATGACTAGCCTGTCACTAATTTTCACCTGATGTTGGCTACAACATTGAGACAGGTGGGCCTCATGAGATAAAGCAGTTTCTATCTTTTGTTAGCACACCTGCCAACATACCACTCAGCCAACTATTAATCAATCAATTTTCCTAACCACTTGACTTGCCAATCTAATAACCTATGGTGCTTTCACAAACCAGCTATTCTACCCAATGACCTCATCTACCTACCAGAATACCAATCTACGTACCTGTCAACTAACTTGACTATCTGTTCACACACCAACGACCCATTCTCCTAACTACCTACCTTTGTATCTATCAAAAAATTTGCCATTAACCTACGTATCTCGCCAATAAAACAAATCTCATTACTTCTTGAGCCTCACACCTTTCTGAAAGATGACCAGCAGTAGTCTATCTAACCACCAAACAACCAACAAACCTTTTTATTTTGCATGTCTGAACTATTTATTGTTGAGTAATAACTTGGTGTAGGGATTGTGAGGAGCTGTCGATTGTATCTGGTAATCAGGAGTATTGTTGGGATAAATAAACAGTTTATGTTGAAAAATATTTCCCAAACATTAATTTGGTTGTGGTTTTTCTAATGCCAAATGTCTGTGTCTCCACAGCTGCTCTCTGACCCAGCAGTACAGCAATGGTGTATGCCCAGACATCAAACACAGTCGGTGTCAATCCCTCCATCTACTTGCCATCGTTCATGTATCAGATGTCATTTAACTACTCCAAGAGAGAAAACTCAACTGTCCTGGCAACCTTACCCACAACTCCCCTCTGCAGCCTCGAGGGCACGTCCACCGGCCAGTTGAATACTACCTCTGTCCCTGATGAGCTGACTTCAGGTGAGGTTGCCGTCCTAGGCTTGGTATTTGGGGTTCTATGGCTGGTCTCCATCTTGGGAAATGCCCTCGTATGCCTGGTCATCCACCGAAGCCGACGGACTCAGTCCACAACCAACTATTTTGTGGTGTCTATGGCCTGCGCGGACCTGCTCATGAGCCTCGGTTGTGCCCCATTCGTCCTCTTGCAGGTTGCCTCTGGACGTTGGCCAATGAGCACAGCAGCTTGCAAGGCTGTGCGCTATCTACAGCACCTTTGTCCAGGTGTGCAGGTCTACGTCCTGCTTTCGATCTCAATAGACCGCTTCTACACAATCGTCTATCCCCTCAGCTTCAAAGTGTCCAGAGAAAAGGCAAAGAAGATGATTCTGGCTTCGTGGTTATTTGATGCAGCCTTCGTCTCCCCCTGCCTCTTCTTCTATGGATCTACATCTACAGACAGTCATTGTGACTTTTTCCTTCCTGAGAGCTGGGGCAGCATAGTCTACGCAGCAGTTCACCTTCTCATTGGTTTTCTGGTCCCTGCTGGATTGATCATATCATTCTACCAGAGGGTGGTCAGGTACATCTGGAGGATCAGTGCTGATGGCCACACTGTGCGGCGGACAATGAACATTGTCCCGCGGACTAAAGTCAAGACCATCAAAATGTTCCTTATGCTTAATTCTGTTTTCTTCCTCACCTGGACACCCTTCTATCTTGCCCAACTGTGGCATCCGAGGGAGTCTGATGGGCCCAGCAGGCAGGGACTGCTTTTCTTCACAGCCATCTCCTGGATCTCCTTCAGCTCCACAGCATCCAAACCCACCCTGTATTCTGTCTACAATGCAAACTTCAGACGTGGCATGCGGGAGACATTCTGCATGTCATCCATGAAATGCTACCGCAGTAATGCCTACACCATCACCGCAAGCTCCCGCATGGCCAAAAAGAATTATGTTGGGGTGGTGGACATCCCAGTGCAAGCAAAGATGGTGACTAAAGACTCGGTCTACGATACATTTGACCGAGAAGCTAAAGAAAAGAAGGTAGCTTGGCCCACTAATGCGAACCCTCCAAATACCTTTGTGTGAATGAGCTTGGACAGCTTTAAAACTGAACTCACAAACATAAACTTGTCTAACATAGCAGTGCCAGTGGTGGCAGGTGAATTAGCTGGAGGCTAACATGCTAGCACTGTATTTAAGTAAAACGTTTACCGAATGTGTTCAGATTGTATAAAGGGCTTTTTGTGATGTGAGAAACCCTATAGCAGCCATATTGGTGATTTTTATACTTCAGATTTCAATCAGAATTTGTTTTCGTGCTGTGTTTTGATGGATCATTCTCCATGGATAAATTCCATTTTGTGTTTTGATGTCAACTTGTTAGCTAGCTAACTTTCTGTGTGGTCATCGATCATAAAAGTCTTGTAACTGCATCTGGTTTGCTACAGTAATGTACGTGGTAGATGCTAATGTTAGTAAAGGCTAAAATGTTAACACTGACATTATCTGCTTTGTCACAATGACTGAGTAACGGTGAGCTGGTTATATACCAAAGCCCGGGATCCAAGCTTGTTCAAATAAACTGGGCTGAATCATTGGAATACAATCAGGATCAATTATGACTTTAACAACCATGTCAGCAAGACCCATTCAGGTTCAAACTTAGCTGAGTGGTCATAGCTAAACATGACAACATGCAGACACTGTTTGATTCGGTTCACTTTCAGAATGGTGCTTAGTTCTTAAAAAGCATCAAGGCAGAACTCGTTTGGTGTGGATCGGTAGCTTAAATCTTAAAGTGCGATTGCAGAGGGACTTAAGTCCTGTAATTTCTGATTGAGATGGGTTCCTCAACATCATCCTCAGCACTGCTGTGTGGAAACGCTCGACAGGGATAGAACCTGAATATTTGTCCTCCTTCCAGTGTGCTGAAATATCCAGACTTGAGATCAAATGGATGTTTGTAGCTGTGATCAGTTCTCATGAAGTTTGATCAGTGTGATTAAAGATGATTTGTTATATGAAGGAAATTTATGAGTTTTTGTGGGAATATCCAGGAAAATGTTCCAGAAGACAAAAGACAGAGAAACAGAAGCAAGCTTTTAGAGAGTGAAATTTAATGAAGTCAGTAAAGTCATTGCTGCACATTCACCTCTTTCTGTTTTTAAGGCATTAGTACATCTGAGACTTGTGCACGCTAAAGTGTGGATATCTGAAGTCTGCATATACATTACAGATCAGGGGTGAGCTGCAACATTGCTGCAAGGTTACGAGCATTAGTTGGTCCTAACATTAGGTCAGTGCACCACATAATCCACTGCGTCATCGTGTATTTGACTAAAGCTCAAAAACACTGAGAAACTCTAGGATTTGGTTGGATCTCTTTCAGCAGCAGTGACCTGCATTGATCTACAGGTGTCGCTCACCTGTGTTACACCAGCAGCTTGATAGAGGTGCTCTTGTTTGCTTATGGTCAGATAATCAAGTCCATTGATTAACTGATATGGATGCAGTAACAACGCACTGAGGTTTTCACACAGTGCCTCTGCAGACTGCTCAGTGTGTAATAAATGATGACACAATGGGAAACATCACATGCTTCTCTTAGTCTCAGGTTATGTTTACCTGATTCTGTGACTTGCTGAGCCTCACCTGAGTTTTTATTGTAGACCTTGTTTTTCATAGAAGGTAAATGTGTGTACCAACTTGCACTTTAAATGTTCCACAGTCCCTGCAGAATGAACACGGTGGCTCCGTCCGTGCAGTTGCTGCACTAACATCAGTGCAATCAGATCCCATAGTCTTGAGACTGTGTTTCATCCAAAGTCCCTCTCTTCCTTCCTGCAGACAGTCACAGCACTTCCTGTGAGTCTGCATTAATCTGTACATTGTTTACGGGACACTCATTACCTGCTGTAAGTACAAATGTTTGGGATCCATGCATGAATCTTAACTATCCCGTCCTCAGATTCATGCATGAACAGAAGATACTCTGAGCTTCACTGAGGATCAAACAGTTTATTTATTTATTTGCTCTTAGACATTTTAAACACACATTTTCTACAATCTTAAAACAAAGTGCTTCAGCTATGTTTACAAAGGTGCACAAAAAAAAAAGAGCTTACAAGCTGTTCAGAAACAAGATTTCAGATTTTAGTGCGTGAAAAGAAGCCGCGGGCGCCGACCTGCTCGCTGCTGGTTTAGTCAGTCCTTCAGCTCACAAATGTTATCAGGATCAAACCAGAGGAAAGCCCGGCTTGACCCGATGACCAGACAACAATAACACAGCAGCTGTCCAACAGCTGCACACACACGTCACTATAAGAGTTTAGAAACAGGAGTAAGTCATGTGACCTGCAAACCACCACAGAAAGACATTGATCCTCAGTTCAGAGCATGTATTTGTGTTCTCAAGTTTAACATCTTTATTCACTGGAATGGTGATTAAGCTTCAGCTCCACAAACAACTTTCTGCTGCTTCTGTGTGAAGATGTCGGATCTGACCTGCAGCCAGGAGCTTTTGTACCCCCCCTGCTGGCTGTGAGGGTTACTACATGCACTGTACGAGGAGGTGAACCTCCGTGCTGAGAACAGAGGGAGGTTTATTCTCTGGAGGTTTAAAGGTCTCATGAGTCCTGTGTGAGTGATGAAATGCAGGAGAGGAGCAGGAGAAGGAGGTGGAAAAGCGTCTAACTCTGCCCATTGCTGCTACTGATGTTGTTCTTGCTGTTCTTGGACGTCTTGTTGCCACCGCTTGGAGGCATTTTCTGCTCGTCTCCGGTGAGCAGAGCTTTAATCTCTGACGGAATCTTGCCCTGATCCATGGCCGAACACCACTGCTTGTACTGCAGGAGGACGACAGGAGACAAGTGAACAGCAAGTTAACAGTCTATATACGATGAATATATATGACGAGCATTTGACCTGACCTTCATCGTGTTCTCATAACCACTGGAAACTAAAAGCACAGCTGAAGTTAAACTCCTGACTCATCGCCCAGAGAGCTGCAGTTGTACCTGTCCAGGTGACTGCGGTCGTGTTTTTACTCTCAACAGAAACTGGGTGAAGTAATGTTAATTGTGACATGGGGTGGCTGTAGCTCAGGTGGCAGAGCAGGTCAGTCACTAATCAGAAGGTCGGTGGTTCGATCCCAGGCTGCATTCTGGCTGCATGCCAAATATCCTTGGGCAAGATACTAACCCCATGTTTGCCTACTGGTGGTGGTCAGAGGGCCCGGTGGCGCCTGTATCCGGCAGCCTCGCCTCTGTCAGTGCGCCCCAGGGCAGCTGTGGCTACAATGTAGCTTGCTATCGCCAGTGTGTGAATGTGTGTGTGAATGTAGTGTAAAGCGCTTTGGGGTCCTATGGACTAGAAAAGCACTATACAAATGCAGGCCATTTACATTTGTGTGCGCCCCATTTTCAAACTTTATTTAAATACCAGGAAACGGAGCGTAGAGAGACTTGTGTGTTTAAACTGGGAGTGTCTGACCTCTGTGGTCGGTGTTATGAAGCTTCTCTTTGGCACAGAGCTCAATCATGTGTTTGAAATCTGAGTTCATGTCTAACTGGTGTTGTCTCACCATCTCAAGCTCCTCCCGCAGGGCGCAGATGGCTCTCTCCTTACTGGAAACCAACTCCTCCAGGTACTGGTACCTTAGCTTCTTCCGGGCTCGGCACTCGCGGGCGCTCTGCCGGCTTCGCTCCAGTTTGGCCTTCAGGTCGATTTTGGCAGGTTTACGGCCGCGTTTTCCCGGCTTCTTCACTTTGCCCGCCATCTGATGACAAGCAGACACGAGCGATAAATTAGACACAGGACAGAGACACCACCAGCAGACACCACCAGGTCTGTTAATGTGCTTTGAGCAGAGAGGTGATACCTGTTATTTCTGACTGGATTGGTTGAGCCAGCTCACACACAGAACGCCTGGATGTGCTAAAGTTCATTTACAGTGAAAGCTCTCAAATTAGCTTCCAGACTAGACCTGAATGAGCAGAGTTGGCAAAAGTACACACATTCTCTACAATACTACTGTTAAAAAAATACTCCAGTAAAAGTTGAATTTTTATTCAAGTAAAAGTAAAAAAAAAGTACCAGCTCTGAAATGTACTCAGAGAAAGAAAAAGTAGCTCCTCAAAGAACATTTCCTCCACCTATTTTTATGCAGCATTGACATAACAATATTAGTCGATATGAATACAAACTTTATTTCAGTCTAAATTTTATTTCCAATAATTGTACTCAGCTTGAATCGGTTAAGTAGAACATGAACAGGAAGGAAAATAAAAACTCTTTTCTGGTGCCTGCATTGTAGAGGGTGACTTTACTTTTAAACAACAAAATGAATGCAGTCAGGGGCTAGAGTGGATTCAGCAGGTGGGTGAACACTAAAATCAGTTTTAATTGCTCAGTGTTGGGGAAAAAATATCATAACTCACTATAATTTCTACTGAGAGCTCCAGTAAATTTTCTTAGTGTACAGGTTGTGATCAGCTGACCTGCTGCTCTTTGTGGATTTACACACCTGAATTCAACCAGATGTGAGCAGATGTTTCATGAGTTGTCCTGGCTGATTTCCATACACTCACAGTACACTGTTTATGCTGTCTTTATATTAGACACTATAAAGTTGGTATGAAGGTGGAATTCAGTGAATGAGTCTCAGCATCATAAGCTAAAATTCAAATGACTCTCTGCTACACTTCATGTAAAGTAAATCTGACCATGGAACCACAGCCACTGTGCACCAGTCACATACTGTTCTTTACTTTAAATCCATCACAGTACAGCAAACTAAGCTGTTTATCCTGCACTAACCTGCAGATGATTTTCATGCAGGCCTTAAATAACACAGTTAAGTCTACCTCAGTTTGTTTAGCATGTTTCACAATATGAAAAAACACAGTTGCACATGTACAGACCCAATATCTGATTGGATAACATACTTGATGAGGACTTACGAGTAAGCTTTAAATGAGCCGTCCTTTTAAATCTAAGCTCTCTTCTTCGTTTCCTGTCCTTTCTTATCTTTCTCCATCTCTGAGTGTAGTTACCCCTCTTTCTTTTCTCTCCCTGTGAAATACAGAAGCTGGACCTTTAGCTAGCAACTGTGTGACAAACTGCACACAAACAGTTCGTGTGTTTGCTGATGTTTGTTAAAGTGCTGCATTTCAAATTACCTAACACAAAATGTTACTCCCTTTATCCTCGCTCCTCTTCAGTAGCTAGCTAGATGCTGAAGTACTGTGAACACAACCTATGGACACCTGCAGTCGTTCTAGTGTTGTGTTAAAAAAATAAAAATTTAAAAACGTAATAAATGAATAAATAAATCAAAACTCCGGCCCACTGTAACCCCTGACTACATCTCTTTTTATGCCACATCGCCTGGTGATTAATAAACGAATGGGATTTCCTTTTATGTGTTTCTGTTTAGGCTCAGATTGGTTTTAAGTTTGGAGGCTCGCAGTGACTGAAATAATGACTCCCCTCAAATCAGTTAAAGGAAAAGTAACGAGCCTGTCTGAAACAGTGACGAGTAGAAAGTTAAGATATTTGTTTAAACATGCAGGGAGTAAAAGTTAAAAACTAGTCAGAAAAAAAACCTACTTAAGTAAACTACAGATACAGTAACAAAGTATTTCGTTACTGTATCATCCAACAAGTACGACTGACTTCTACTCACCAATCAGAACACTGGAAAACAGCGTCAGCAGTCCTGAAGTCCCTCAGACCTCGGTGTGAGGACAGCAGGAAGGTTTTTTTTAATAATATCTGACAGCTGATGAATATCAGCATTAAATAAATAAACTTCTTGTGAGCTGCAGACAGTTTACAGCAGGTTTGTTGTTCTATAAATAATAATTTCTTATCCTTCCTGAAATAAACATGTTTACGGCACGGGGAGCTAACGTAACCTCGGTTAGCACACAGGATACACAGCTGTAATCTAGCCCATTAAAGTGATTCCTTCTTTAACCTCCTAAGACCCGAACTCTTCCACTGCATGCATTTTTAATTTCTCTTTGATATTTGGGTATATTGGGGCCCGATGAATGTAAAAACAATTTTTGTTTTTAAGAAAAATGAGAGCCATATATGAGCATAGTCGTTTAAAATTTTGATAGACCAGTAGCAGTATAATGTCCTTGTAAGTGGATATCAGGCCCTTGTAGAGCAAAATTCAGTATTTTGGTCTAAATAACCCAAAATGTGATGTCCACATATGTGGACGGCAGGTCATAGGAGGTTAACGACACTATCGACACTGACAAAGGTGAAGTGACCAGACGTTGACTAGTTAAAGCTACTAATTAGTACCCCGCAGTTTCCTTTAGCCGTTAGCAGTCCTTAGCTAGCTCACCTTGTTGTCTTCCATGTTGCTAACGCGCAGGCTGCCGTTAGGTCCGCTCAGAGATCACACTGTGTTCCCGGAAGTCTGGACGGAACGAACCGGCTCGGTATCATCAGCGAGGGCTCCAGAAGCAGCTCATCAATCAGTCTGATCACCGATCAGTCTGACAGCTCCCTGCTTTGTTTACATCTGCTGACGTCTACGCGTTTACGTCACTTTTTTTTTTACAACCAAAACTTTATTAAATAAAATAATGGAACAAAGACAGCTACCACTAAACCGGAAATAGTGAGATGGTAAAATAAATAAATAACGTCAAACCCGAGTAAATAGTCAGATAAAAACTAATTCTATTCTTAACAAGTATATTAAAATATATCTGACACACTCAAACGTTTAATGTTCAGAAGCCAAATATTAACAATTCGAAAATCTGTAAGTTAGCAGTAACAAATTATATTTATATGTAATAAATAAGCTCCAGCTTTAGTTTAATATATTGAATGTATTTATACCATTTTATATGTTTAATGTGCATAAACAGTATATCTACTTAAACCCTAGTGTAATCAAATAAGTTACCACGCCTTGTGATATCGCCTTTAAAAAGCTTGTTCATTTTACTCTGGTGAAGAAATGAATTGTTGTGATATCGTCTTCATGATTTGCAGTAGAGCACAGAGCAGGTCTTGAAAAGTGCGTTCTCTAACTACACGATAAAACTCTGGGTTTCCCAAAATGAGGGAACAATAAAACTTACAATAAAACCTGTTCCCTTTTCCTTTCCCAACCCTCCTCTGACCAGAAATTCTCACTTTTCACAATGACGGTCTGAATTTGGACGCTCAGTTAAAGTTTCAGTCTGAGATCACGCCATGTGAATGGGTGAAGTTGTTTTTTAGAATCTCATAATTTGGATCTTAAAAGTAAAACGCTTTAATGTCTCTCTGATGAGTTTTGCCTCTAAAATTTAAAAAGTCTCCTCAGTAAATTAAATATCAAACTTTAGAATCTGAGGCTGAAAGTTCACAGTTAAGAGGTGAAAGTTCACACTATTTACCCAAATGCTTTAAGAAGTTGATACTACAGATATATTTTTCAACCTTTGATGTTTTAAATAAAGTTTTTCACCTGCATTCTGCCGTCATCTGGTGTAAAGAAAACAGAATAATATGAAGAAGGTTTGTAAGGGTCGCTGTTGTCACAGAGAACAGACGGTCAGTGTGTGCAGGACAGAAACTGATGAAGAGTCTGAGCTCATCTTTACTGCTCAGTCTTCAGTATACACCAATTCACTGTTGGATATAAATGCACATATATTTTATTATTTTACTTAAAGTCTTTAAAGAGCCATAACTTATAACCACCTCTCCTCTTCCACAATCATCTCATCATCACATTCAGAGGGTTAGAATTCATTCATTCATTCATTCATTCAATTATTTATATTAAGAAAACACATCCTGCTGTCCCTGAGAGTGGATTCTATGATGACATCTCCTCACAGGCCAAAGGGTCAAATGTATGTTAATCTACCCATGACCTGCTGACTAATCCTGTTACATCAGCTGCTGGAAATTTAGAGGAAATGAAGATTATGTTGTGGAAGAAGGTTATACAAATATCAGAGCTTCTGTTCTGAGTTTACTTCCTCAGGAAGCTTTAGTGGGATTAGCACAAAGAGACATGGAGAGCAATCATGGTGGATCCTGCTGAGACTGTTCAGGTGAAGTATGAAGTCATCAGGCTACTGTTACACACACTTTGTTCATTCCTCTGATGTCACTGACAGTAGATGTTATTTTAAAGATCATGCCCAGTTCTGTCATGATACGTGTGAACACGTGTGAAGAGAGCCAGAGATTAATAACTTAACAATAACTAATGATTAAATGCAGAGAGGTGTATAAGCACATAGTGTGTGAAGAAGAAACACTCAGTGAATCATAGTGTAGCACCCAACCCATGTAGCTAGTATTCAAATTAGATCAAAGGGGTGTTGTAGCACTGAGTAGGGCCGTGGGTTCTTTAATTTAGTGGCTTGCCCTACTAACCTGTAATGCTGATGTACCAGATAACACTTCAGAAAGTGCAAACTGTCAGTAATGCCTGGGGTTGCTGTCGGTGAGGCAGCTCTCTATGCTCCTCCTGTAGGCCTCCTTGCCATGTTTGATGCCCCTGCTACGTTGGCTCATGCAGTGCTGTACAGGGAACTATATATTGTACATACTATTGTTTGAGTACTTACGATTGTTTTTTTTGTACTTTTTATATTTTACATTTATATTTATTATTGAAACTTGCACCAAGGGAGTGGCACTCCAATTTCGTTGTACTCTGTACAATGACAATAAAGGCTATTCTATTCTATTCTATTCTATTCTATTCTAACTATCCCTGTTCTGATTAGAGCCTGTACTCCACTTGTCAACCAAGGTTTTCCGTTAGGAACAACCCAGATGGTTTTAGTCACTGTCACAGTCTCTACGAAGCACTTAATGTAGAAAAGGACTGACTGATGATAAGCCAATATTGGAGAATTCTGCTCTCCCTTTCTAGTCCCTGTCAGTACTCTTGCTGCATTTTGTATTAACTGAAGGCTTTTCATCAAACTTTTAGGACATCCTGATAATAACGAATTACAGTAGTTCATCCTAGAAGTAATAAATGCATGAACTAGTTTTTTCAGCGTCACTCTGACACAGGATACAGTGGGGCAAAAAAGTATTTAGTCAGCCACCGATTGTGCAAGTTCCCCCACTTAAAATGATGACAGAGGTCAGTAATTTGCACCAGAGGTACACTTCAACTGTGAGAGACAGAATGTGAAAAAAAAATCCATGAATTCACATGGTAGGATTTGTAAAGAATTTATTCGTAAATCAGGGTGGAAAATAAGTATTTGGTCACCTCAAACAAGGAAAATCTCTGGCTCTCACAGACCTGTAACGTCTTCTGTAAGAAGCTTTTCTGTCCCCCACTCGTTACCTGTATGAATGGCACCTGTTTGAACTCATCATCTGTATAAAAGACACCTGTCCACAGCCTCAAACAGTCAGACTCCAAACTCCGCCATGGCCAAGACCAAAGAGCTTTCGAAGGACACCAGGAAAAGTATTGTAGACCTGCACCAGACTGGGAAGAGTGAATCTACAATAGGCAAGCAGCTTGGTGTGAAAAAATCAACTGTGGGAGCAATCATCAGAAAATGGAAGACATACAAGACCACTGATAATCTCCCTCGATCTGGGGCTCCACGCAAGATCTCATCCCGTGGGGTCAAAATGATCATGAGAACGGTGAGCAAAGATCCCAGAACCACACGGGGGGACCTGGTGAATGACCTGCAGAGAGCTGGGACCAAAGTAACAAAGGTCACCATCAGTAACACACTACAACGGCAGGGAATCAAATCCTGCAGTGCCAGACGTGTTCCGCTGCTGAAGCCAGTGCATGTCCAGGCCCGTCTGAAGTTTGCCAGAGAGCACATGGATGATACAGCAGAGGATTGGGAGAATGTCATGTGGTCAGATGAAACCAAAGTTGAACTTTTTGGTATAAACTCAACTCGTCGTGTTTGGAGGAAGAAGAATACTGAGTTGCATCCCAAGAACACCATACCTACTGTGAAGCATGGGGGTGGAAACATCATGCTATGGGGCTGTTTTTCTGCCAAGGGGACAGGACGACTGATCCGTGTTAAGGACAGAATGAATGGGGCCATGTATCGTGAGATTTTGAGCCAAAACCTCCTTCCATCAGTGAGAACTTTGAAGATGAAACGAGGCTGGGTCTTCCAACATGACAATGATCCAAAACACACCGCCCGGGCAACAAAGGAGTGGCTCCGTAAGAAGCATTTGAAAGTCCTGGAGTGGCCTAGCCAGTCTCCAGACCTCAACCCCATAGAAAATCTGTGGCGGGAGTTGAAAGTCCGTGTTGCTCGGCGACAGCCCCAAAACATCACTGCTCTCGAGAAGATCTGCATGGAGGAATGGGCCAAAATACCAGCTACTGTGTGTGCAAACCTGGTAAAGACCTATAGTAAATGTTTGACCTCTGTTATTGCCAACAAAGGTTATGTTACAAAGTATTGAGTTGTATTTTTGTTATTGACCAAATACTTATTTTCCACCCTGATTTACGAATAAATTCTTTACAAATCCTACCATGTGGATTCATGGATTTTTTTTTCACATTCTGTCTCTCACAGTTGAAGTGTACCTCTGGTGCAAATTACTGACCTCTGTCATCATTTTAGGTGGGGCAACTTGCACAATCGGTGGCTGACTAAATACTTTTTTGCCCCACTGTATTTCTAATTTTAGAGATATTTCAGAAATGGAAGACACAAAACAAGACACAAGAAGACACAGGCTTACATATTTGTTTAATTAGTTCATTAAAGGACATATCCTGGTCAAAAATGATTCCAAGATTCAAATGTCCAGCTGGGATAACCACATTTACTCAGAGCCTTCTTGATATGTTCTTCTGCTTCCCTGGGCCCTGTGTCTGTAGGGATGCTGTTCACTCTGTGTTGTAGTGTCCTAATGACACCCAGTTTGTGCTCCAGTGGATAATGAGAGTCAAACCTTAAATACTGATCTGATTTACGGTATACATCGACTTTTAAATGTCCCCCATTATTGATGGAAATCTCACAGTCTAAGAAGGCTAACCTGCTACTTTTCATATTCTCCCCAGTGAATTTGATGTCTTGGTCCATTGAGTTAATGTGACCACTGAATCGTGGTATGTCCTGAGATTTAATTTTCACCCAGGTTTCAGCCACATACCTGAACTAATGACTTGGGGGTGTTCCAGGGTAGCATAACAGAGCCATCTTTTCCACTTCTTCCATGCACAAGTTGGCCACAATGGGTGAAACTGAGGAACCTCAGTTAGCACTGGAACCCTAGGTAGTACTGACCCTTGTATGTGAAATAGGTGGAATGAAGACAGTTCCAAAAGCAAACACACTTGGTCTATGCTGAAGAGTGGTCCTGTTGCTGAGGTTGGGGTCATCCTGTAATCTCTTACGAACTACCTTCAATGCTTCCGTGACTGGGATGCAAGTGAAGAGAGATGTAACATCGTACGAGACCATGGTTTCATCTGCCTCCATAATGACGTCTCTCACCTTCTCAACAAAATCTAAGGTGTTCTGGATGTGGTGTTCAGAGCTGCCTACCAACAGGTTGAGCATCAAAGCCAGAAACTTTGAGATGTTATAGGTGACCGAGTTGATCATACAGACAAGTGATCTTAAAGGTACACCCCTAGAAATAGCCTGTGGTATGCGGTCCGGTCAGTAGCGTTATCTTGTTCTACCTGCTCCAGAAAATCTATCACCCTGTTCCTGTAGTCACTTCCTGGGTCTTGTTTCTGGGCTCATGAGTATTTTTGTCACTGAACAAATTTTCTCATGATAGTCTATATGGTTTAGCAAAACTGTGCACCTACCCTTGTCTGGCAGAAGGATGATAATGTTGTCATTACTAACTGATGTAAGTGCCTTCCTCCTTCATGCTGATGTTGGATGCTGGGGGCTTTGCATTGCTGAGACATGCAGAAACTTTTGTCTGCAGCTGCTCTGCTTCTATGTCTGCAATGTTGTTGTTTCAAATTTCTCTTTCTGTGGCTGTGATCAGTTCAACTAGTGGGATTTGCTTCGAGAAGCTGGTCAGGGACTTCGTTTGCTCTTCACTACCCGACTCACTGGACCCTCTACAATTTGCATACTGCCACAACAGGTCCACTGATGATGCCATAGCCCTGACACTACACACTGCCCTGTCACACCTGGAGAAGAGAGACACGTATGTGAGAATGCTGTTTGTAGATTACAGCTCAGCATTCAACACCATCGTTCCCTCGAAGCTGGACAGGAAACTGCAGGATCTAGGACTGAGTAGCTCCCTCTGCAGCTGAATCCTTAGCTTCCTGTCTGACAGACGCCAGGTGGTCAGACTAGGCAGCATCACCTCATCCTAATGAACACTGGTGCTCCACAGGGGTGTGTACTGAGCCCTCTCCTGTACTCACTCTACATCGACTGCACGGCCACTAACAACTCCAACGTCATTGTGAAGTTTGTGGACGACACTACAGTGGTGGGTTTTATCACCAACGGTGATGAGACTGCCTACAGGGAGGAGGTCAGCGCCCTGACCTACTGGTGTTAAGACAACCATCTCACCCTCAACGTCGCAAAGACAAAGGAGCTGATAGTGGACTTCCAGAGGTGCAGAGAAGTACACACCCCCAGCACCATCAACGGCGCTGCTGTGGAGAGAGTGAGCAGCTTCCGGTTCCTTGGTGTACATCTAGCTGAGGATCTTACGTGGTCAGGACACATAAACAAAACAGTGAAGAAGGTGCAGCAGCGCCTCTTCTTTCTCAGGAGACTGGAAAGATTTGGCATGCATCCTCAGGACTTTCTACCGCTGTGCCATTGAGAGTATCCTCACTGGATGCATCACCACCTGGTATAGCAACAGCACCGCTTACAACCGCAAAGCTCTCCAGAGAGTAGTGCAATGTTCTGAACGGATAATTGGAGGTGAGCTTCCCTCCCTCCAGGACATCTACAGGAAGCGGTGCCTGAGGAAAGCGGGGAGGATCATCAAGGACTCCAGTCACCCCAGCCATAAACTGTTCAGACTGCTTCCATCAGGAAGGAGGTTCTGCAGCATCCGGTCCCGTACCAGCAGACTGAGAGACAGCTTCTTCCATCAGGCCATCAGACTGCTGAACACTTCATAGACACCTCAGCTTCACTACTGGAACTTCAACATTATGCACTCCACACTGTATATAAATGCCACTGTTTTGCACATGTCCAACTACCAACCTCTGTATATTTTATTTTATTGTTTACTCTATTTAATTTGTAAAATATGTATACACACACACACACACACACGTAGAAAAACATATTTAGTATACACATCCAGTAATGCATACATTCTTATATTGTACATATATTTATTACTCTCAGATTTAGCCATTCTTATATTTTGCTTGTTTTATGTTATTGTATTGTTGCACAACTCTGTTGCTTGTGAAACTCGCACACAAGAATTTCATTCGCATGTACTGTACCAGTGTACCTGCACTTGTGACGTGACAATAAAAGTGATTTGATTCGATTTGTCTCTGCATCACAGATACCACCATGACTGTCACATTCACTTGCCGTTCCTCCTCAGGTGTGGCTGTTATCTTGACTGTACCTGTACTACATTAGAGCTACGATCAAACCTCTTCATGCAGTGTGATTCTAACTGGTTGCTATGGTTATACCTCTGACCTCTGTACCTCCTGCGGTACCATTAGAGAAAGTGATGTAGTGAAACACTGTGTCAGAATAAAAGACATAACACTGATATTATTTTTCAGGCTTACCGTTTAGAGCAGCTGCGAGGCAGAACATGTGAGCCCATCACTACTCTCTGTGCTCGTTGATCAGATCCTAATCTCTGGTCTGCTTCAGCAATCAGCTTCTCTCTGAATCGAACTGAGCTGCCAATCTTCTCACAGCTTGTTCACGCGTGTTTTAGCGTTCGTTACTTTAGATTTATGGTCTGCATCATAACTACAATGTAGCCACAAACTCCCCTAATTCCACACTCTAACCTAACCTGCACCTCTAAAAAAGTACCTGTACGTCAGGTTGATGCAGCTGCTGTGATTGGTCTGTTGAACACCGTTGATTCTTCCTGTGCATTTCCAGCTACTTTTTCAGCAGCCAGAAATTCTTTTAATTATTTATATTTTAAACCTGTTGGCGTGAGATGAACCAAAGATGAAAGTCTTTACTGTGAGAAGAAACAAGCGTGCTCAGAGCATCTGAAAGCAGGCATGAGATGACAACCGTCTGTCTGATGCCTTCATCAGTGAGAGTTAGCCATGCGTCCTAATTGCTCCAGTATGAGAGAGCTTTCAGTTTTCTTCTGCTTGTGTCGCTTACATTGTCATCTCTGTGCTCGGCATCCCAAGACAACTAGCTGATTCAGAAACATTACACAATCAGCAAGGTTACACAAACACACAAAAATATCCCATCCACCACAATCTGACATTTTACCAGCATGCTGGTAGTATTTTCAGTGCTCCAAGTACACAGGTTCCAGATTAATGCTTTCACTGTTTTTCCAACACTTTGAGTGCAGCAGAGCACATGAAAGTCTCAAGCCTGAAAAACACTATCAGGCTCCGTTAGATCAGGTTTACACTGCATTCGTCACGAGAGCAGGACTTTTATTCTGTGAGTAGCACCTGTGTGATTGATCAAAGTCTGAATAAACTGTTTCTGTGACGGAGAGGAGCAAAACTGCGTCCGTGTTTGATCTGTGTTCCTCACAAAGTGCATTCTGGGTAAACTTTCAGGCTCATATGAGTGAGTAGGGACTCATATGAGTGAGTCTACTCACTCATATGAGTGAGTAGACACCTATAGCCTACTCAGTAGGCTATAGGTGTCTGCGGGGAACAGGTGAGAACAGATGGAAGGTCTTCTTTCATCTGAAACCAGGATCATCTTCTGCTGTGACTTACACTTTGCAGTATATTGTACAGTGAACTTGTCTGTCTATTTCACAGTATAATTTGCAGTATATACAGTATATTTCGCAGTATATACAGTATATTTCGCAATATATTGTACAGTATATCTTGCAATATATTTGGCAGTATAATTTACAGTATAACTTGCAGTATATTTCGCAATATAATTTGCAGTATATACACTATATTTTGCAGGACACAGCACTCTCGGGCTTTTCCAGAGGCAGTACTTTGCGCGTGCGCACTGCATCGCTGCCTGCGCCTTTAAGAGCCCGTTGCGCCGAGCCGAGCAGCTCTGACGATGACGCCATGCTGTTATTTTTATCGCGGTGACCTCATCGTTCTATGGCAGCACCAGGACTTCACCGAGTCCCTCCGCCGCTTCTGCTCTCCTCTGCGACCCGTCCTCTCCGGTACACCAGGCGGACTCCCCCGGTTTGTCCAGCCGGGTCGGAGGAGCTGCTGTCCGGACTCTGACGTCGAGTTTTCAGACGGTGAGTTCACCAAAATTTCTGGTTCAAGAGTGACCGAGCGGCGGCTGAAGTTCCGTTACCGGGCCTAAAGTTAAAGTTCGCTCCGTGTGTCAGCCCGGGCTAACCCCGCGTCTGAGGGGAACTTAGCGGGAAAACGTCGCTGTTCGTCGGTTTCTTTTTAGGTGAGCCGGAGTGGCGGTCAGAACGCGGAGACACACCGATAAAATGTGAGAGAGCAGCGGGCTGAGAGAGTTATAAAACGGCCAACGTAACATCCGAAATGTCGCCCACACCGCCCGAAGCTCCCAGAACCAGCGAGGAGCCTCCAACAGCAGCCAGGCCTCCCTTAAATCAAACTCACACTACAACAGCACAGGTTAGCTCGTATTAGACCGTCTGTGACTGCGCTAAAATATACCGAAACTGCCTTAAAATAAAGACAGAACAATATTTGTGGGTAGTAATGTCCTTTTAAATAATAGTAAATTTACTTATTTGTTTAAATTACCCTTAAACTCTGCTGACACCACTCATATTAGCTCATATTACAGTTCCAGTGCCTGTAAGTTCCCTTAAATATGCCAGGACTTCCTTAAAATGAAAACTAGCGTTATGTATGTGTATTAACATCCTTATAAATAATAACTAACTCAGTCTATGCAGGCAGATATCCATTTATTACCGCAGAAACTCTTTATCTGCTCATCTCAATTTCATTTTGACCAGTCTTCCTTAAACATGGTGAAACTTCCTCAAAGGTAAAGTATGAGCATTAATCTCCTCGTGATTCACTCAGATAACCCTGAACACCACCGATGACAGAGCTGTAAACATTAAGCTCTCCTTAAATCTGCCCAAACCTCCTAAAATAAAAGATAAAGCCTATTTGTTTATATTAATGTCTGATAAATGAAGCACCCTTCAGACTCTCAGATAACCTTTAAACTGCTGAGCATGCTTTTAACAGCACACACTAGACTTCCCTTACTAAATGTCCTTAAAGTTAAAGGTACATTTATTTTAAATATAAATAATATATTTAATGGAAATGTTCCATTATTTTTTTTAAGTGAAATAAACATCCAAATGTAAATAAGTTATTACAAAGTTAACAGGTGACCATTAGGTGTGTGAATCAGGTAAGCTGAGTAAATGAAGCTCACACTTCTCTGAGTGATCTGACCTCAGAGTCACGTTTCAGACTTCAGAAGAAGGTTTGACATTTAAATTTGAGAACCGTCTCTGTTGCATCATCTCTGCACACTGTCAGTACAAACGCAGGCAGCAAATAAGCATGATCAACATACTGAAGGATAATATGAGCATCAGAGGGTCCACACAGCCTGTACAATAATAAAACTTTGGATTGAAATACTGCAGGGTTAGATCAACCTAGCCGGCTGCTGTAGGTGTGTACTGTACAGCTATACCGGTCCAGACAGTCCCCTGAGAGTCTGTGTTCTTACAGATATCCAGACTGTGATGGAACAGAGTTAATGAAATAAAACAATTGTGGTTCATCTCAGTGGTAATAACAGTCTAAAGGAACTGAAAACTGATGGTTTAAGCTGCCAATAATCAATCTGTCAGTAATCAATACTCACCTGTGAGGGTGGACCTTTATCAGCCTAACCTGTGTTAGATTATTTCATAAGCACTGTCAGGTAAATGAAACCCAGCTAACTCACTTATTATCTGTGTGTTTCCTTCAGGAGAGGAAAACCTCGCCGTTTTCAGTGGTTTGTTTTTAAACGTTTGCACTGATGCTGAGAGGTGTCAGTTTAGAGCCGGTGAGTCACATGACCAGAGCAGTGAATAATTTTTATTTATGCGTTTACGTTTAGTGAGTGTGCTCAGTGAGGAAATTTAAGTGTCATGCAGGTCAGTAGGATGGTGGTGAAGCCTGATCAGTGTCCTTGAGGGAACCGGAAGTGATGTCAGGGTGACGGCCAGCTGCTGACAGCGTTTCCACCAATTACAATTAAACGCTCAATCATGGCGTTGTTTATAGCCATCACAGCACTGGTTTACTTCCTCTTCAGCACAATGAGCTGATCATGTGTTGGGGCTGAACCACAAGTTCCTCTCTGTAGTGGCTTTGGAAGCCTCATTTTAAAAATTTTTATTATAATTAATAGTTAAAACAATCTGCTGCAGCATGCCCCACCCACCTTTTTACCAGCTTCTTATTTTGAATGCTTGCCTCCGGGTGATTGGTCGACACTCCAGCGTCATTTTCAGAGTGTTGGCTCAGGTGAGCACAGCGGGAGTCTAACCTGTCTGTGTGTGATGTCAGCACAGGGCTAAAGTCCTGTGATTGGCTGCTTTTAACCTCAGGTCATTCACCTTTGACCGGTCTCCACTGTCAGCTCAAGCTCTGAGCGCACCTGTCACATGTAGAGGCGCAGAGGAGCAGGAAGTGGCAGCGCTCTTTATCTGATGGTGTTTGAAGATGAGGGCTCTCTGTGTCTCAGAGGCCCGACTTCACCGCTCTGTTACACCTGATAACAGCCTCTACCTGGACTCTTACCTGTGGTGTAGAGCTGAGGACGAGGCCGGCGCTCGCCCTCAGACTAAAATCATCATGACTCAGAGCTCGAGCCTCCAGAGAAAACCAAACTCTGACAGGAGGTCAGTACTCAGTGAGCGCCCACCACTCAGATTATTTTTGTTTTTCTGCTTTAGTGACAGTGACATCGGCTTAATAACACTCCAGGGCTATTTTTAGGTTTTTGAGTCAGAAGGACGACCAAGCAGCCTGTTTGTCTCTCTGAATCTAAATGCAGTAGTGATGTTATACAAGGCGCCTGGTCACCTCACTTCCTGTCACAGATCTCCTGCCGCAGGGGTTCATGTTTAACATGAAAGTTTTATAGGTGGGTTCCAATTAAGATTAATGGTCATGGCGACGGTGGGTCACGTGACTCCGGCATGCCGCCTGAGCTCAGTGTGTGATGTTGCAGGAGGCTGGCAGGTGATTTGAGTCGAGGCATTTCTGCAGACCGGTGCCCGTGATGCCATCTGTTCCTGTGGCTCGTAGCCGGTAATTTGACAGATCGGGTGTCAGAGCAGGAATGTCCTGGCTTGGAAAAACATCAGCGGGATCCGAATTATTGGATTGAAGTGGAACCTGATGTTGGAGACACAGCCAGAAGCTCCAGCTCCAGAAAACACAATCGTCCTCTTTCTTCCTGGTTCATGGCTCCAGGCTGGTCTCCTCTTGATTTTACATTCCTCCTTGCAGGCGCTAATTCAGTTCCTCCACATAAACCATCCGTTCTGTCGGGGGGGAATGTAGGTCAGTGCTCTTTGGAGGGATGGCTGTAGTTTACACAATCGTTTTAATGTGGACGTGATGCTAACACACCTGAAGGTTGATGTTGGAGCTGCAGTCTTGTGTGTGCAGCTCACTGTGGACATGTTAACTCTTTAAACACCATCACAGCTCTGCAACCACTGTCCACACTCCTTCAATCATTGGTTTCATTTAACCATCACAGGTACCACTTTCATCAGTCTCATCTCCACCTCATCCTCTTTCTCCTCAAGCTTCTCCTGAGTGAAGTCTAACACATGAAAACAAAGATAAACGTGCTCATATATTCTCGTCGTTGTCAGCTGCTCAGACATGTGACCCTCACGTCTCCCCACAGCTGACAGCGACCCAGCTAAACAGCAGCAGCTGGTTATAAGCTAAAATTGTGCAGCTGATGTCAGGCTCGAGTGTCTAAAGCAAGGGTCTCAAACTTAAATGACCTGAAGCTCACTTTAGTGTTTTCAAGTAGTACTAAAAAACAAACAAACAGGAAAACACCCACAAATATTTCCAAAAATGTAGTGTCTTTTGTTTGTTTGTTTGTTTGTTTGTTTTTTAGATTTCAAATATTGTATAAAAAGACAAAACTGAAAACGTGAACACAATTGTTTTCCCCCTCACTCTTAACTAACTGAAGCCTTACAATGAACTACCAAATAAATAAATTGTTACTCTCTTTCTGGCCAAACACATGGCAGCACATCTCCTATAATTTTGTTCGTATTTAACAAAATAAGACAGACATTAGTTTTTACACTTTACACATTAGTTTTTGACTGCTGGTGTTTTCTTTACAAATAACGTTCTTACTAACACAGTCAATCCTTAAACATGTTTGTACTCTCTGCTCATATTGCCTTCATATTAAATTTTTTTTTGCTTTTTAAAGAACTTATTTTAACATTAAATTCAACAACACGTGGGCTGCAAGGGGACCCAGGGCTGCGAGTTTGACACCCCTGGTCTAAAGTCACACTTTCCCTCTGATAAAGTGTCTTAATTACATCTCACATAAATTTATTCATCAACAGTCCAGCAAAGTTCGAGCCATTCCAGAGATGCTGGTGAGTCTGTGGAGCTACAGCGTTGCCTCCGTCTCGTTAACATGTTTTAAATGTGGTGCCGCCGACAGAAGGAAATAAAATGTGGGGACTTTTTCTGGGTCTCCTGGCTGTATACGGGTCAGTCCTGCTTACAGTTACCTGTGAAGGTGATTTGGGATTCCTGCTCTCCGCTGTGTTATCTGCAGCTGTAGAGACCTGGGACCACTCCATCTATCCCAGGTGGATGGTTTCACTTTCCTTTGGCTGGGACCGCGAGTTTAACGGTTGACCACTTGTGCGCTGAACCTCGGTGACATCACTAAAATGAAGCAGCAGGACCCTTTACAGATGTGCCAAGCAACTAAGTCCCACTCTGAGGAGAAGGTGCAACAAGTTTGGGGATTTTTCGGCTCTAACTTTTACAGCATGAGGGAGTGTCCTGGTGCAGAGCTGTGAGTCATCCTGAGACCAGCTTCTGTCATACCTGCACAGCTGGATCAAGTTGTCAAGTGGCTTTATTGTCACTTCAACCATGTGAAATGGTACAGTACACAGTAAAGCGAGACAGTGTTCCTCCAAGACCATGGTGCTACATATAACAGACAATCAACACAGGACTACATAAAGTGCAAGTGTGCAAAAATTGCAAAAAACAAAACAAACACAGTGCAACACCAGACAGAATAGAACGATACAGACACAAGACAGTGCAATTGAAAGGTGCAACAATGACAGTGGGTTGTGCAAAAAACTGAACACTGTGCAAAAAGTAATTTGATGTATGAAGGTGTGTGTGTGTGTGTGTGTGTGTGTGTGTGTGTGTGTGTGTGTGTGTGTGTGAGATTGTGCAGATAAGTGCTTCAACACCTGAGCTCAAAGAAGCAGCTCAATCATTCGTCACACTTTTACGAGCTCGAGCACAGAAACCACTGCATCGCTGATTTCTTACACAGCTCAGTATGAGGGTGTTATTTGATAATTATTTTCAGCTGGAAGGTGAGATCACCTGCATGTAGTGTACCTCCTCCCAACAAACAACTGATTTAAATCTTTATTACTGACTGTAAGGCCCACTCCAAAATAGGGCTGCTCAATTAATCGAATTTTAATCACGATTACGATCTGGGATTTCAACGATCATTAAAAATGACTGAGCCGATTATTAGCCCCTCCCTCGTGCTTTACTCTCGCGCTGCTCCGTGTGGCAAATCAAGCGCACCTCTCTGCATTTCGAACACACGTCACAACAATTACGGTAAGAGGACCCAAGGGAAGCTCGGAAAGCTAAGCAGAAGTTATTTGGAGAGGAGAGTGACTGCCATTGGTTGAAAAGAGAGGTAAAAAAAAAAACTTCAGTGGTGTGGAAACATTATGGGTTTGCGGAGTCAGACGTGGATCAAGTAGACATAGTGTGTAAACTTTGCTACGGTGTCGTAGCTGCACCACAGAGCAACACTGCAAAGTTCACTAAATATAGATGTTTACATTTTTCATTTATTTTTTATATTGCAAACATTTGCACTGTTATCAGTATTTGCACACTATTTTATATTATTTTTTTAAAGTCATTATTCAATACATTGTTATTGTTAACCCTTTAAATCCCTGTAGAACAGGAACCGCGTAAGCTAGCGCAATAATTTGTTTTGCATATGAAACCAGAGGAGTTGTACTTACATCTTATGCCATCAGCTTGTCCTCGGTCACGGTTTCCTTCCACATATAGCTTTGCAAAAATTGCATAAAAAGCGCTTGCAGGAACAAAAACATAATATTCCAGAAACACGCTTTGCCGATCCGATCAGCTGTTCGTAACACTTCCAACAATGAAAATGAAGTCAACGTGAACTATCTCATGCCCGCCATTTCCTGTCCGAAACCGGAAGTGACGTCATTTTCGCGGAAAATGTAGTTTTTTTACTTGTAGGCCTTAAAAGCCTATACTGGTGTTTTTATAAGTCATGTTTGACTATATACTTTTCTGAATAGTTTCTGGGATGCTTAGAACTCAAATTGCACTGCTGGAAATAGTTTATTTTGATGCACATGCTGTTTTCTTTGCAAATTTGCATCATAGGATTGTTTTTTGTTTTTCCTGCATTATATAAAAATTGCTGTATCTCCAAAATAAAACTATGAAGACACTCAAAATAAATTTCCTGTGGTGGGAAACTATTTTTTGCAACTTTTTTGTATTTAAAGTTTTGAGGGATAAGCCTCTTAAATTTCCCCAAGTAGAAATATATGTAAAAAAACAAAAACGATTTTCAATTTTTTTGTAGTTTATTGCACTTTTTTGTAATTAATGTAATTACCATGGACTTAATGCATACATATTATTAAAATATGGGCTATAACAGTTGTATTGCTGTATAGCAACTTGAAATGCTCCCAAAAATGGCACTACAGCATGTAAAAAAACAAAAATAAATAAATAAATAAATAATATAAGCTCTGGCGGACTTGGTTCTATGGTAGGTCTTAAAGGGTTAAATAAATATTGTCAAATAACCGAGATCTCAATTTCAGTGAAAATAATCGTGATTATCATTTTTGCCATAATCGAGCAGCCCTACTCCAAAACGCACGTCTCTTTTTCACGGTTTTCAGGAAAGCAATGAGAACAGCGCCGTAACTCTCCAGCTCCTTCCTCTGCTCATGTTTCAGGCTCTCTATAAAGTTTAGTGAAATTGGGCGCGATGTGTTTTGTGTCATCCTGATGTGCCGGACAACCTGACCCACCTGTCTCACGGTCATGGTTTTCTGTGTGAATAAGGTTTGTCCTGATTTGGCGTGGCGTCGTTGAATGTTTCTGAAGCGACTGTGATGCAGACTCACTCTGACTCTGTTTGTGTTTCAGATTTTAAAACTCAGAGTGATGTCATCAGGAGAAAAGACGGCTGTTGGAGTGAATGAAAGCCCCTCCCCCTCGCTGCAAACACACACACTGATGGACTGAACACACACACACACACACTCTGAACCACCATCTCACACACAGTTGGGATTGGCTCTCTCTCTCTCCCTCTCTCTCTCTCTCTCTCTCTCTCTCTCTCTCTCTCTCTCTCTGGGGCTGCCATCGGGATGACATCATACCCGGCCGACACAATGGAGCTCTTCATCCTCTGAGGTTCTTGGCCAGACTGCATCACTGTGCTGGACTGCCGGCCGGGACGCCCACAAGGAGGGGGGGAGGAGGAGGATTACTACCAGGGAGGGGGGTGGGGGGGTGGTAGGGAAGTGAGAGGAGGCAGCTCACATGTGTGAGCGTGTGGGGTCGCGGACTGGACTGGGTATGGCAAGGCCCGGGATTGTGCGCCCTATCGGGCCAGAAGCTCTGGTAGCGCTGCTGGAGGGGGCGCTGGACCGGGTGGTGCTGATTGACAGCCGGCCCTTCGTTGACTACAATACCTCCCACATCCTGGAGGCCGTAAACGTGAACTGCTCCAAGCTGATGAAGAGGAGGCTGCAGCAGGACAAGGTGCAGATTGCCGAGCTGCTGCAGCATTCAGCCAAAAAGAAGGTGAGTAGTGGTGGTGGTGGTGGGAGGGTGGGGGCTGCTCCGGTGTGGTTAGAATACGGCTCAGATTCAGAACGATGCGTTAGGTTAAAGTACGGAGCAGGCCAGGGGACAAATGACTGGTCACTGTGTCACAAACTGTATATAAAAGATGGACACAGCTGTCGCTTTAAGTGCTGTTGCAATGTTTTCAGAGTCAGACGTCACCATGCCTGATGTGGTGAGTGGAGTTGTTGGGTGATGCTGACATGATTTGCCATTCATCTGCACATGCTCACTGAGGCATTGTTTCTAGTTTCAAGTTGATGGGAATTTTTTATTTATTTTTTTTACAAGCTCAATATCCTTTATTATTATGTGCAGATTTATTTTCTCTTTTCCTGATCCTGGATGTACCTGTGTATCTGTGTTGCAGTTGGAACTGCAGGCTGATCAGGAGGTGGTGGTGTACGATCAGAGCTCTGCCGACCCAGCCGCTCTGAGCTCCGAGTCCTTTATCAGTGTCCTGCTGGTTAAACTGGAGAGGAGCTTCCCCTCCGTACACCTGCTCTCAGGTGAGCCTCCCTGCACCCGCGTCGCTCTGCCATAACTAAAGTTCAGAGTGTGGCCTGTAGGGAACGTTTAACTGTGGGGGGTGAGCAGTTCACCGGGTTCACCGAGTCATGACGATGAATCTTGAGCCTCTGACTCTGGCATGCAGCTGTAATCTAAGTTTAAACAGGAAACCTCTGAAAGCGAGCGGCTGCTTCCTGCTGGACGTCTCTGCGACGCCATTAAACCTCATTTACACTCGTTAAAGGTGATTAAAGTGAGATGGCAGCAGCTAATGGGAAGGAACCGATCAGATTATTGATTTCTGATCGGCTCTAGCTCTGAGCGAGCATGCTGCAGCTGCCTGCAGCTATTTCTACTGAGTGTGGCGTTATGTAACGATGATGTAATGCTGCACGGTGGCTCCACCCTCACATCAGAAAAACCAAACAAAGTGCTAGCTCTGAGGTTTCAGTTACACAACAGCCACTTCCACTGGGAGACCAGAGTCTTCATCAGCGCCGAGGATCACAAAACACGCCCGCCAGCGAACTGAGTCAGACAGGCATGTGAGCAGGAAGTGCTCATATGCTATGTTTAAATCCATAAACAGACAAGCTGTTAAAATTAGCTACAAAAACACAGAATATTTAATTTTTTTAAATTAAAATAAGAATGTAAAAGAAATGCTTAAAAATAAAAGAAAAAACACAAATCATAAAAAATTGAAAAAAGTTTTTAAAAAAGTCAAAAATCAGTCAGTAAACTTAAAAAAATTGTAACAGAATTTAATTGATTAAATGTATTTATTTATTTTTTTAAAAGTACCAGGACATTTAAACCAGGAGTGTTTGGGCCTCAGTTAAAAACTGTGTGAACATCTTTCAGGTTCTGTCTTTGGATTGTGTACAATCATGATCACAGGTGTAGTTATAGATCAGAACGTTTTCTTTACATGATCAATAGCTGGACTCACCTGGCACTTTCTGCTGGAAATAAATCGGTTTCCAAAGGAGGCTGCAGAACATCGATGCTCTGGCTTGTTGCCTGGCAACAGGTGATGAGGATGTTTGAGTCGAGCAGAGACAAATGTCGTGTCCAAATTCATGGGCTGCATTCTCCTGAGGCCGCATTTGTAGACCGATTACGTCACAGCGACGCGCCGAAGGCTGTCCAAATTCGTAGACCCCTCCGAATGCAGCCGACAAATGCGTGCTCCTTTTTCCGAATTTGAAGGATGGGTCGGGTGTGTCCTTCGTGGCCCACCATATCCCAGAATTCATAGCGCGGCCCAGCCAAGCTCCAGTTTCCGGCTAATGGCGGCCGCTACTAAGTTTTAAAAATTACTCTTATTAATCTTTCTGGGTCACGAAATAAACTTTTAACATATTTTCAGGCGAGAAAGTAGCTGTGTAAACATCAAATATCTGCTCGGTTTATCAAGATATCGCATCTTTGCTAAAGTGCTTCGACGTTTTCGGAGACGTCTGCTACCCACCAGCTCGATAGCTAGCCGGGAGCTCGAGGGTTACTGATGCGGCCGAGAATGGCACAACTCCCGGCACATCATTTTCAGATCACCGCGGACTTTCGCTGCTCGGGTTAAACGTTGTCAGCCAGTGATCAGCTGTGATCAGCTGATCACGGGGCCGGGGTTAAAAGAGAGACGCCACCCACCTGTTCGCCGCTCAGACATCATTCTCTTCGTGTCAGGAGCTCCGAAACTCTGCCGACGTCAGTCTCTGCCTGATTCAGTAACCGTGAGTGATTATCCCTTCAATCCTTTTTCTCTTCCCGGCTCCGCTCGCTCTCTGTCGGTAACGACCGTTCCGAAGCCACGCTTCGTGCACTGATCGTTACTAGAATAACTGCGTGCCTGCTCCAAACCCACCGCTAGCCTTCGCCGCGCTTGGGTCTAGCCAGCACGCCACACGGGCACGCCGAATTACTGTGTGTAACCCGCCCGGCCGTGACAAACGTAATATATAAGTCACTTAGACAACCTAAAAATGTTATTGTTGGGCTTTTTTCAGTGTTTTGTTTGTTCGTGAGTAAATCGGTTTGGCTGAGATTAAAGTTATTAGATTAGATAAAATAAAACTTTATTAATCCCCCGGGTGGGTTCCTCCTTGGTTTTTACACAGCTGACTAAACGTCAAACAGAAAACTGATTAAACAGAAGTGTGAGATGGCCGAGAGTTTACTCCAGTGTCCTGTTATATTTTAGACAGCAAGGAGCAGACGGCCGACTTTATTAAACTCCACCGAGACAGCGGTGACGCTAATCAGAAGGCTAGACCGTCCAATTTCACGGCCGTTTACTTCCGGCCTACCCGATCTTCTGAGGACCCGGCCCACGTAGACCGCGAAGGCCGGGTCCTCAGGAGAATGCAGCCCATGAATTTGGACACGACCAAAGATTCAGTCTGATTCCTGCCGGAAGGAAGCACAGCTGTTGACCTCATTATTTCACTGTCAGCTGACTCTGTGTGTGTGTGTGTGTGTGTGTGTGTGTGTGTGTGTGTGTGTGTGGTCTCAGGTGGGTTCTCCGAGTTCTCTCACCTTTTTCCTGGTCTCTGTGAGGGGAAGTCCACCCTGGTTCCTTCCTGCATCTCTCAACCCTGCCTGCCCATCACCAACATCGGGCCGACCCGTATTCTGCCTCACCTGTACCTGGGCTGCCAGAGGGATGTCCTCAACAAGGTGACACAGCACCACCCCCACATCACAGCCCTGCCCCCGAACGCTTTTTTAAAAAAAATGTATTTTATTTTTTTTAATTCTCTCTTCTTGGGGTCCAGCCTCTCTGGTCCGGCTCTGATCCAAACCTGTGTTTGTTTTCCAGGACCTGATACAACAGAACGACATTGCCTACGTCCTGAACGCCAGCAATACCTGCCCCAAACCAGACTTCATCCCAGACTCCCACTTCCTCCGAGTCCCCGTCAACGATTCGTTCTGTGAGAAGATCCTGCCGTGGCTGGATCGCTCGGTGGAGTTCATAGGTCAGCATCACTTGCCCACCTCTCTTGTGTGACTGAATAAACCAGACCCTACTGCTCTCTGCTCAGTCTGAACTTTGTTGTGTTTCAGAGAAGGCCAAAGCCTCCAACGCCCGAGTCCTGGTCCACTGCCTGGCTGGAATCTCCCGCTCGGCCACCATCGCCATCGCCTACATCATGAAGAGGATGGACATGTCACTGGACGAGGCGTACAGGTGAGAAGTCAGGACTTCTGAATCTGACCTGGGACCAAGTCTGTTTGTTAGTTTAAAATGTTTGAATGCTCAGTTTTCTGAGTTCTTCCCCCTGTGATGTCATCAGAGGTCACTGAACTCTGAACATAACCAGGTTGTAGTCATCAGTCAGCCGTTGACAAGGCTTCTGAAGCCCCAACAAGCAACCAGAGACAAGTTTAGACATTTATTTTACATCCACGTAATGTTTGCATAGAATCTGGAGCTCAGACACTCTGTTAGTACACGAGCCTCACAGCAGCTATATAGTTGGGCGGATTAGTCAGACGCCACCAGATGGAGCATTGTTGGTGAGAAACACCATCCAAGCTTATCCTTTTTCAGGGTTGCGGGGGGCCCAGATCGCCAGTCTGTCACAGGGCTAACGCACAGGGACAGACAACCATTCTCGCTCACATTCACTCCCGCATTCACACCTATGGGCAATTTGGATTAACCAGTTAACCTATCCCCACTAACTGCATGTCTTTGGACAGTGGGAGGAAGCTGGAGTACCCAGAGGGAACCCACGCAAACACAGGGAGAACATGCAAACTCCACACTGAAAGGCCTGATGGTGTAATTGAACTCAGGACCTTCTTGCTGTGCGGCAACAGTGCTACCGACCGTGCCACCGTGCTGCCCGAGAAACACCATGTATCAGTTAATCTCGGCATGATGTTTGTTAACACTGTAGTTAGTTCTTTTAAAGGTGAAATAACTAGATTGAAGGCACAAGTGGCAGAAATTAGCTTTCCCCTAGGAGTGGATGGACTCTGCCTTGTGATAGTGTGAGGAGTTCAGTCATTCATTCAGTCTAAGCTGGAGGAGGTGGTGAGAGGGAGGTCTGGGCTCCCCTGACAACTCCAGATAAGCAGAAGAAAATGGCTGATTTTTGTGCGCAGTTTAGTTTTCAGATGATAATTTGTCATTAAGCGGCATTTGTTTTTATTGAATATTTACTTTTAGACGAGTCGGTTCATCTTGTTTTTTTCTCAACTAAGAAACAGTCACTAGGACGATCCCTAACAAACACGGCTAGCAGCTACAGCTGCATGTGTCAGCCTCCACCTGTCAGTCAGAAGCCACGCCCCTAATAATGCAAACTTTAAATGTGCGCATGTTTGGTATTGAATGATGCTGACAGCCGTAAGTGTTTGATCCTCATTAACCTGTCGTGTTGCTTCCTGTCCATAGTCATGCTCCTGTTTCTCTTCCTCATTCAGGTTTGTGAAGGAAAAGCGGCCGACTATCTCGCCCAACTTTAACTTCCTGGGTCAGCTGCTGGACTTTGAGAAGAAGATAAAAAGTCCTCCTGGTACGGACACCAAACCCAAGTGTCTCCATCCTCCGGAGCCCAGCAGCGAGGCCTGCGCTCAGCCTGAGGATGCGGTCCCAACGCCCGGCGTGACACTGCTGGAACCTTTGACCCTGCCGTGCGTTTTAGCCAATGCCCCCGAGGAGCGCCTGCTGGCTCAGGCTCTGAGTGGCCTGCAGCTCGCCGACGGCTCAGAAGACAGTGCCCGGTTGAAACGCTCCTTCTCTTTGGACATCAAGTCATATGGCGAGCCTGGCGGGGGCGGCACCCATCGAGTTTTCGCGCCTCACAGCGGGTCGGGGGACAGCAATGACTTCTACAAGCCGCCATCCTTCAAAGAGACAACGAGTAAACCCTGCCAGTTCTCGCCAGTGGAGGAGGTTTCAGAGCAGTCCACGCCGGAGCAGAGCCCTGATAAGGAGGAGGCAGGCAGCCCGCAGCCAGCGGTGTCATCGGCCTCCAGCGGCTTTGCTAAGCCACCCGCCGCTCCAACCAACTGCTCCCACCACTTGCACCGGAGCGGGAGCATGGAGGAGAACGCCACCAGCTTCCTGTTCGGCCTCTCACGGAGCCAGCAGCACCTCGCCAAACCAGGAGGTGGCAGCGCCCTGAAGGGCTGGCACTCGGACATCCTACTGGGCCCTGTCACCGTCTCCACCTCCTCTTTGGCCAGTGGATGGTACCTCTCCTCAGAGTCCACGCGCTTCTACTCTACATCGGCTATCCTGAGCGGCGGCGGCTTCACGGCGTACAGCTGCAATCATGGCTTGGAGGCGGTACGGCGGCGGCAGCGGACACATGACCGCGGTGACTCGAGGAGGAGCTGGCACGAAGAGAGCAGCTTTGAGAAGCAGCTGAAGCGGCGCAGCTGCCAGATGGAGTTTGGAGATGGGATGGCGGACAGCCGCTCCCGCGAGGAAATGGGCACGGCGGGGAGTCAATCAAGCTTCTCGGGCAGTATGGAGGTCATCGAGGTGTCGTGAGTTCACACACGCAACACAAACCAACGATTCCGTGTTGTGTCAGGGCCGACCCTGACAGTGGAGGACAAGGAGGGGACGAAGCCAGCAGTTGAATGGTTTTTAAATGCAGGTAAAAGTCGAATAAATCAAACCAGCTATGACTCGATCGGGTCTGATTCACGGTGATGGAACTTCCTGTGTGAGCGGCATTCAGGGGCATACAGGTAGTGTAGCAGCTCTTAATCGATGACAGCTGAGTCTAATGGCAGGTTTCTGCTGGGGTAACAACCTTTCATGAAGGTCAGACCATCTGAGTGGTCTCACAGCTCGGCAGCCATCTTGGTAACGCCTCTGAGCGGTTGGCTTTAATCTAATTTGTCACAGTAATGATCGTCTTTCTGCTTTCCACAACGATCCACTCAGTGTGATCGGAGATTGGCCTTCCAATCACATATTTGACATCATCTGTACAGCGTAATCTGTCAGGTCAAATAAATCTGACCCCTGACCTGACTCTACCTCTGACCAGTCTGATTGTTCCCTGACCTTCATGTTCCACAGTAACTGCCTAATAAGTGCCTTTATGCGTTTCAAGATGGCTGCCGAGTGGTGAAGGAGTTTGTGATGAAGCTCATCTGTGTTTATCTGGTGGCAGGGGCTTGAGAGAGTACTGCAGCTTTACATGGGCATATCCATAGGGTGGGTTAGAACCATAGGTTGGCGTGACCTCTGAGCTAATATCAGGATATGAGGTCTGGAAGAAGCACTTTGGGAACTGGTTAACATGTCCGTGCTGCTGTGGTAACTCGTTAAAGGGCCAAAACGTCACTCCAACAGTTTAAAAACAGGAAATGCTGAAATGCGTCGAATCAGAGAGCTGCTGTGACTGAACACTCACCGCTGCTTTAACATGTCGTGTGCAGACCTGTCTGAGGGACTCGCACTTTAAACTTTTTTTTTCACTTCTAATCAATTCGTGATTGAAAATTGTGGCTGTAGTAATCAGTACCTCCACCGGAGGCAGTACTCACTGCAGCCTGTCAGCTTTGGAACGATTTTTTCTGTTTTCTGACATTAGTACATTGGGAATAGTTGGTTCATGGGACGTTAAATCAATACACTGATGTCAGACATCGCCTATGTGTTTTGCCGTGGTGGCTATTCCTGCCACACTTGGACCTTGTGATTGACGACAGGAAGTGAAACAAAGACTGCCAAGACTCTCTGGGGGGGGGGGTCAAAGGAGCTTGTTGGCAGGTTAACTCTCAGGTGTCCTCTGAGGCAATCAGAGGGGATCTCTGGCCTCACCTGGATGGACAGCAGGTCATGTGATCAGACGTATTCACAGGTAATCTTGCACTACTGTGGTATAGAGGTTGGTTTGATTCAGAGTGTTTAAAAAGAATAAAAAATATGACTTTTCAGATGTGTAAGTTTGTCTGCTTCATCTTTAAACTTCTAATCTCACACTGTATGGAAGACCAACACTGCCAAAAAATACAAAATACATGCTCTGACGTGTAATTAAAGTGGACGTGAAACTACACATACAAAGGCTAATTTACACCTCTGAGCCCTGCTCTCAGACACTGACATAGATGTAACTCTATCTGTGAAGCTTGATTTTTAGAAATAAATTCTTAAAGTTTTAAAAACATGTTTAGCACAATGTTCTGTCAGTACGGAACACGACATTTTTTTTCCCATATTCATTTTCCTTTGGATTTATTGACCATAAAAATAAAGTGGACAAATTATTGATTATAAAATAATCAGCTAATTTCACCTTGTAGAATAAAATTAATTGAGTGTAAAAAAAAAAAAAAAGTAATTTCTGTAATTGTTTTTCCCATATTTATCAATAAATGAGAAATATGAATAGATCTAATGTAGTCAAACAGTTTGAAATTTTAACAAACGTTTATACACTATCAAAAATGATACATTAATTAAACAGATACTCCTGTTTTATTTCCTTATGTGTTTCCTGTATGGGAGTCTGAAAAGTACAAAACATAAAAGAAAAAGTATAAATAAATCAGAATATATGATTCAGTTTTTTTTCATGCAGTTTTCATCTGTATGAAACGCTGCTTCATCATCCTCGTACTGTAAGTCAGGTTTAATGTAGTTTTTGTATTTTACATGTAAATATTTTCCTCCTGCAGATTTGTAAGTAAACAACGTCGATGATGCTGTTTTATTCCAGAGCAGTTTAAAGAGTTAAAGCGACCGGTAATGTTGCTGATGGACCAATCAGAAGGCTCCAGTCAATGACCGCTCCTCTGGATGCTGAGGCTGTGGTGACCCACGCTTCAGTAACAAACAGGAAACTGTGTTTAAAGGTTACCCTCCACTGAAGCTTTCACCAGCAGGGGTCAGCATTGGCTGCATTACCTGCATGTCCTCAGCAGGCTTCCCTGTTTCCAGCCAGCCAGGAACAGGCTGTTAATGACTCACCTGGTAAATGAAGGCCACACTGACTCGTTTAAACAGGATTCAGATGTGCACTGTGATTGGTCCAAACCTGACCACAGTCATTAGGGTCAGCTATTTATGAAGCTCTAAGAATGGGGTGCGGGCCAAGTATCTGCATGATGGCCATAATCTGAGCTGTTCCAGTTCTCCAAAACACTAAGGAAAGGAGGGTCAGTGCTTCTTGTATTGTTTCCTTTAGCAGAGGAGATGCTGGCTGGACCATCCTTTATGAAAGGGGAGGAGAAGACACCACCCTATAATTCATAGTGACTGAGCATCTCACCCTTTATGACAACGACAATACAGAGCAGAAATGAGCATATAAATGTTCAACATAACAGTATTTTCCATTTCACCCATAACCTTCTGACATATTCAGTTTTTATCAGCAGCTGTTAAAATGACATGCTACATTTAAACGTTGCACCAGTGGAAGAAAAACTGCTTTCTGTTGACCTGCTGCTGCGTGTAGAACGTTGTATGAGCTCAACATTATGATCTATAACAACTGATCAGAGTGTGTTTAAGGTTCTGTGTGGTCACTGTTCAACCCATCAGGGGAGAAAAGGAATTATACACAGCAGGTAAACATAAGAAAATAAGACAAGTTTTACTTTACGGACTACTGGACAGATTTACTAAGTGGGGCAAATTATTGTGATGTCACAACTGAAGATGATCTGACAATGTGCTTTAAAGTTTCACACAAGTGTTTCTCTTTGAAAACAGGCAGGATTTTTCAGATTTTGTGCAGTTTGCAATTGTGTGTCAGACTTTTAATTCACATTTGCCATATTTGTGTGACTCATTAAGATATTCTCCTCCTGAAGGTGAAACTCTTACAAACACGTGTGCATAAGGCTAGCCGCAGTTACGAACTCTGAGTCTTTTCACAAAAGGTTTTACAGAAATTCCAGTCACATGACCTCCTGTTTTCATTGTCGTCACCATGACAATTGACTGATTTTTGGATTATTTTCATTACATTATTTCATCATTCACAGCTCTTCTCCCTGAGGATTCTGGCTAACAAACTGATCTCTGGGTTCAGGCCACGTGGAAGAGTCCTGACTATACTCGGATACTTTTAGTGAGTACTAGTACCATGGTGTTTTACTGCAGGCAGAGGTTCTGCCTCTCTGTTGCTGAGTGTGTCCTGTCCCAGCAGGGGGGGCCCTCGCTGCCTTATCACTGCGAGGGCCCCCTTCTTCCCTGAGTGTAGGCTGGAAGGCAGCTTTAGGTGACCTGATCAGCACTGTCTCAATAAATTGAAGATTATTGGTTAATTGAGACATTTATAGATCAAAAATCAATATGTCCCTCATTTTGGAATATTTTTAAGATATTTATAGCTTTCAGTGGCGAGCACTGAACTGGTGCACTAATAACATTCAATCCACAATAATGTAAAATCCATCTAATATAAAAACAGGTTAATTACGTTTTTACACTGTGTTATAGACAGGGCTAACAGATGCTAACAGAAGCTAATGGATGTTAGTAGCAGCTAGCGTAGCCCAGCAGTGGAACAAACAGCAGTGTTACGGCAGAAAAGTTCAGCATATCCTCAGCAGCTCACCTATAGTTTTTATCAGTGGGATCTGAGCTTAATAACTGAGTCATCGACTCATGTCAGTGCGCCCCAGGGCAGCTGTGGCTACAATGTAGCTTGCCATTGCCAGTGTGTGAATGTGTGTGTGAATGGGTGAATGACTGAATGTAGTGTAAAGCGCTTTGGGGTCCTTAGGGACTAGTAAAGCGCTATACAAATGCAGGCCATTTACCATTTATTTATGTCTGAGTCCTTTCATGAAGTTTTGCAGCCTCCTCCAGAGTAAACAGATACACACTGCCAGCCTTTGCAAGAGGGAAAACTCCGAGCCAGATCTGAACCTGCAACTTTGCAGATGAACAGTAGCCCACATTTTTGAGGAGAACCCAAAATATCTAATTGACACATTTCTGGGTTTTATTCCAGATTTATTGGTAAGTATTGATATTATTCAAATGTGTTTATAATGTATTTTTTAAAAAGTAGTAGAAATATGCCAGTTGTTATGAGGTAAAATCTAGATTCAGTGTCTTTGATCTCTCTTGGCTGATTAAAACATTTTTGTCCTACAGCAGCCACCGTAGCTAGGATTATGCTCTTGATTTGGGAGGGTTAAGAAAACAAAACTCAGCAGACTCCAGCTACTGACATCTGTTAGTGAAAAATTGACACACTGTAACTTCAATAAAAAAATATTGATAATA
Organism: Diplotaxodon limnothrissa; assembly: GCF_057381915.1. Classification (NCBI taxonomy): domain Eukaryota; kingdom Metazoa; phylum Chordata; class Actinopteri; order Cichliformes; family Cichlidae; genus Diplotaxodon; species Diplotaxodon limnothrissa. Next base: position 17,581,601 of record NC_140612.1, read on the forward strand.
AAATGTTTCCAGTTATTTTTGTTTTTTATTTCTCTGTATTACCAATATCATAACTATTTCATTAGTTCATATTATCCGATTGTTCAGTCTGACGTCACTAGCCGTGTCTGGGCCTAAACTCTGCTGCAGGTCCATATATCAAATGATTACTCAGCATTACTGAGAGTTGAAACACTGTCTAAAGTCTTTCATCTTTAATAAAATGATCAGCGTTCTGCTCTACCAGTTGTAACAATTGAGTTTAACATCCAGGCATCCATGAAAACGGAATTTATGACATTTAACGGAGTTAGAAGTTAGCAGGAAGTTAGCTCGCTAGCTTCTATCTAAATACAATATAGCATGTCCTGACTGCGGGGTTTTGGAAACAAATTCAAACGTACAGCTCTGTTATCACGTCCAAAACCCCGCAGTCAGGACATGCTATATTGTATTTAGATAGAAGCTAGCGAGCTAACTTCCTGCTAACTTCTAACTCCGTTAAATGTCATAAATTCCGTTTTCATGGATGCCTGGATGTTAAACTCAATTGTTACACCTGGTAGAGCAGAACGCTGATCATTTTATTAAAGATGAAAGACTTTAGACAGTGTTTCAACTCTCAGTAATGCTGAGTAATCATTTGATATATGGACCTGCAGCAGAGTTTAGGCCCAGACACGGCTAGTGACGTCAGACTTAACGACCTGAAGGAGGCGTGGTCAAGTAGGCAGACTGTCCTGTCAGTCCTCACTCAGGGCACACACCGCCCTCTACTGCGGTCCGTTGCTTTAAAGCTGATCCAGAGTCAGCCGCAGATTAATCTCCGCTAGGAGCTCCCGCAGCCGAACAGGAGTGCAGTTATTCAGACACAGAGTGCAGGCAGGAGCCGGTGAAGCGCCCGGAGCTCTCAGCGCGGACTGTGCCATGTCTCTGTGACCTCGGGATTTTTGAAGCCGCACCTGCAGGTGAGTCTCCTGATCCGCCGCGGAGGGGGGGCGTTGAGGTCCGGGTTAGTCCGGCGGCTCTGAGCCGTGGGTGGTGGTCTGTGAGCGGCTTCGAGCCTCTGACCTTAGTGGAACTGCGGACCGGAGCAGCTGAGCTGCCCTCTGCTCTGTGGCAGCAGCCCTGCGGTCACGGGCTCCCACACCAGATTCCGCCGGAAAGATCACACACAGTGAAGCTGTGACCGCGCGCGCGCACACACATACCCGAGTCCTCTTTACCTGAAGCTCCAGTGTCTCGGCCTCAGTTCGGCTTCACTCAAAAACACAGACAGGGCTCAAGTGAGTGTAAATTAAACTTTTATGGCCGCGCTCTCTGTTGCTGTTGGTGTGTCTCAAAGAGTCTTAGTGGATGGGTGACTGGAGCTAAAGACCAACTTTAATGCCAGTTTATTCCGGATAGAGGTGCTAGGAGCGGGCAGTGTGTGCGCCGGAATGGCTGGAAGCTTCCATTTCAGCTCCCAGCTTCTCATTTACAGCCCACACCTTCATTTATTCTGGCTGGAGTCCAGTTCTTCCTAAATCAACAGAATCTTAAATGGAGTTTGGCACACTGTGTGTTCATAATAGTAAATGAAGGTGAAGGGCAGCTCCTCCCTGCGCCCGGGTGCTCGCTCTCTCCGGAATAAAAACACCTGCCTGCTTTTGATGGCGGATCCGAGCAGTCAGCGGGCAGGTGTGTGAGGCGGCCCAGGCAGCAGGCGACCCTCCCCGGCTATATGCACAGGGCTGCCCGGTGCTCCACTTGTTCGGCTCGGCCTGGAAGCTCTCTGCTCCTCCCGGTGGTACCGGCTAACACCTGGATTCATGTGGTGCACTGAACCTCGTGCCATCACTGCCGAGAGCAGAGCAGCTAGGTGAGTGACCTGACCGGGTCACAGTCACCTGATGTTTATCAGAAAGCTCCTTCCCCCATACACCATAATGAGCCTCTCTGAGGTCACGTCTAGGTCACTGTTACTTCACTGAAGTGGTTCTGACAGAAGGTGTGATCAGACCTGCTTCAGCTGTGTGTAGGGTTGCCAACCGTCCCTTAAAAAACGGAATCGTCCCGTATTTAGAAACAAAAGTACACGTCCCGTATTGAGCTAATAAGGGACGCACTTTGTCCCGTAATACAGTGAGAATCAAAAGTAGTCTATAAATGTTTATGGAATTAACACTTTGTTTGAAAACATAATTCCCAGCCCCTCTCCTGCTTTGTGACCAATGAGCTGACACCACACTTATGACAATTCGAGTATAACAATTCAGATTACCGCTCATCTCATTGGTCGAGGAAAGGTCGCTTACAGAGAAAATACCGGAAGACAACAGATGACCACAACAAGAAGCATGGCCAACAGGGAAACAAACGCCGACACTGCGGTGCAAGTCTCGGATGACAGTACACCTAAAGCTGGGCAGACACTGTGCGATTTTTTTCAGTCGCGTTATTCAGCTCCTGCTCAAACTGCACAATTGACTCGCAGGGGTTAGAAGTTGGTAGGTCACGATGCAGGTCTCACACTATACCGCCCGATGCTCTGATGCGACCTGAGTGCTCACACTGTGCCTCCATAAAATGAAGGTTATAACAGAAAATCTGTCGCTCTCCCTCTCTGTCTTTCACTCACACAGACACACCACCACCATCAACTTTGCTAAATTGCTAATGAAAAACATTGATCAGGCAGCTGTGACTGAGCAGCAGTGTCGATCCAACTATTTTCACGGTTGTTGTGGTCGTGATAATTTTGTGATGCCACATCGAAAAGGCTCGGATGAGCTTTCCAAAGTTCTACAAGTTGTGCCTCCGTCGCTTGTGTCCAGATCACACGCTGCACTGCCGTGCTGCTCCATCTTTTACACCAACGTTTACGTGTTTGCGCGTGAGCAGTGAGCCCCTGTGGTGACACCCTCACGAGCGATTGATGATCGGGAGCTGGTCGTGAGGTGTTAATCACTTCTCGTTACCCCACGTATACTACACGACGCACGATGAAGGCCAAAATCGGTCCGATCACTCAAAAATCGTCTCAAAATGGGCCTAAAACCGCACAGTGTGAGCCCAGCGTTAGAGCAGCAATGTTTGTTCCCCTCAGAGAAAGGGAAGAATGGGAAAAGGAAAACACCTGGCTGGAAAAAGTTAATATGGGCATGTGCAGTGAATATCAGCGCTATGTGGCCAGAAGTGTGATAATATAACTTATTTTGTGTAATAAACAACTGCAAGGATAGATGATTACAACAAATTGATGACTAATACATAAAAGTAATACATAGATGAATAATGATGATGAGTTATGATGCGTAATCATGGGAACAAGCGGGTTTACAAACAGGAGCAGCTGATTAGCATTAGAAAAGCTGAAATAATACCTCAACTGAAGCCAATTGTACTAAATGCACTAAATGTGCACTGTTACAAGAATATTTTTCTTTCTATTGTTTTCTATTATTTTAAGTTAAGCAGGACAGAGTTCTTTTAAAGAAAGATTTACTTATATTCTCAAAAGTTAAGCATGACAGGCTTCTGTTTAAGAAAGAGACCTGTTTTACTGTGTTAATGTTGTCATTTTGAGCTAAAAATAAATGGCTAAATGATCATTTGTTTCACATGTGTTCATATCACAAAGAATAAACATCTACTTAAATCAAATTCAAGTCAAATGGTTAAAAAAATAATTTCACACACAAAAAAAGAGCTAGAAAATTCACCACACTGGGAAGGGTGAAGACAACTGGGTCGCCCGGCCCTGGCCACGAGGTGTCCCTTATTTATTTTTCAGGGAGTTGGCAACCCTAGCTGTGTGTGTGTTTACTGCTGGAAGATGGGGTTGTTTTTCCTGCAGGTCAAAGGTCAGCGGGCTCTGAAGCTGAACAGTTGGAGGACCTTTGAGCTGGTTGTGTAATCGAGTGTTTGTATGTGGGCTTCCTGTCAGGCTGCTGCAGGCCACAGCTGGTCTTGGATCAGTGCTCTTCATGGGAACCATCGTCAGCCTGCCATCCTCCTGAGAGCCTTGCAGGATATTTCTGGATGTTTCCATGCCTGTGCTGCTCCACTCCACCTCTGATTGTGTTCAGCTTAGTGGTTGGAGGGTTTTGTCCATGGTGAGCGGGTCTTAACTGTGCTGTACTGTGCACCATAACTGACTCCAGGGTCAGTGGACGTGTTGTCATGAGGGTCTGTGTGTGATGTCAACAGCAGGTACAAATGGAGTGGAAACACGCATTATGATGATATCACTTATAAACTTTTCCCATGAACTCTGAGATCAAAGTGAAAAACGTCTGTCCCATCTTCTGGGCGTCTCCCTGGAGCTCTCCCTGTTTGGCTGTGTTGTGGTTGCTGTGACGACAGTGTGATGTAACCGTACCTGCCAGGTGTTGCTACAGGATTATGGCTTTGAAATGGGAAACTGGGGCCGGTTGGGAGTCGGGTTTCGGACTGAGCCAGCGGTCTGATTTTTAGCAGAACAAAGAGGAGGCAAGGGCGTCGGCACACCTGTTTCACCTGCGACTCACCTGTCTCACCTAACACCAGGTATCACACGCTGTCGTAAGGAGCAAAGACAGGAAGTAAAGGAGCTCAGGACCTCCTGAGGGACTGACTCTTCATTTACTGAAGCACACCACGGCCCGCCTGCCCCATCCTCCACACGGAGGGCAGCATGGACCAATCAGCATGGACCAATCAGCATGGACCAATCAGCATGGACCAATCAGAGATGAGACTGTACTCAGAAACAGGAAGTTGAATCTGAAAGTTGAGACTTTGACCTGTTGGGGGCGCTGCGATGCACAAAGCTCGGTGAGAAGAATCCGAGGACATTTGCTGTGCTCTACTCGAGGATCCAACAACAGAAGAAGGAAACACAACAACACGCTCACGTGTGTTAGGTACCTGATCAGAGTCGGTGATATCATCAGGTATTAAAGTCCTGCCTGGAGACTGGTGTTTGGTTTCTGTGACACTACTGAATCGTCAAAGAGGAGTCATGGGGACACATTTGGTTTATGAAGCCATGAAATGCCAGATCAACAAATCCCAGGTTCTTCTTCTCTGCTGATCAAACTTCTGATCCAGTCCAGATGACCTGTGAGCAATAACTGATCAATAACTGAAGATCTGTCTGCACTCTGAGCTTCAGGAGAAGCTTTGAGTCTGAATCAGAGGCTCTGTTGATCAGCTGCTGAAGATCAATAAGTAATCGTGACACTGAAGTGTGATGTCATCAGGCAGCAGCTGTGTGAAACAAATAACATTTTATTTTTAAAGCGGGTCAGCACCACAGATGAATCAGGACCCATTATCGCTGCAGGTTAGATTAAACTTTATTGATCTCCATGGGTGCGGTGGGCGTGGCCTGCTGATAAGATGCGTTTCCCTCACAATGAGTCATTTATTCTAAAAGAAAACAAAAATAAACCGCACATTTCCTTAGCGACCAGTTTTGATAACAGTATTGGGTGTTGCATGACTCTTCTGCACAGAGTAAACTGAGAGTTTTAAGCCCACTCGGTGTTTCCACTGCCACCTGGAAGCCCCGCCCCTTCCCTATCCCCCACCTGTCCGTCATTAGTGATTAGTCAGGCTTAAAGCAGAGGATCCTGGACGCCAATTCGCTGCTGCAGCGAATCCCGGTGCTGCACCAAGCCCTGGATCCTCGCTAATCCACCACATGATGCTTGGAGTCAGAGAAGCTTTATTTGAGCCGTCTGCGGCATCGACCTCACACTCCGCTCACCTGTGGACGACTTGGACAGGTAGGTGCTCGCTTGGTTTGTTACCGAGGCTTTGTGGTCTGAGAAGACGCCGTCTGTGGGTTTGTCTGCTGCAAGGATTCCGCGGTTCAATTTCTGGATTCAGAATAATCCGCTCTCCAAGTTCTAACTCCTCCCTTTCAAAGCTGCTTCCTGTGATTGGCTGTCTCTCACAAACTGGTGGTCTCAGGTCACAACGATCTTAGTTTATCATGAATCACAGCATCTGCAGCCAGATGTTTTGAGTCCCGAGGAGATCTTTGTTAAACCCAAACCTCAGTCAGACAAGTGACTGATACTCCCTCCAATGGAAGCGAAGAGAACTGCTGATGTGAGTGGGCGGGGTTTATCCTAACCTGAACAGAATTTAGGACCAATAAACAGGGACTGAATGTCTGTGAATGATCCACATGGCACAAAACATTGTATCAGAGCTCCTGAGGAGACAACAGGAAGTTGCTTTTATGCTGCGATTTTTGGATCCGCTGCAGTCGTCACTCTGAGGCTGCAGTTTGGCAGTTTGAGCCGGTTCAGCTCACGGTGCCAAAGGTTTCCTGTCTGTCCTCAGGGTGTAAATCAAGGGTGCCCAGTCCCGGTCCTCGAGAGCTACCGTCCTGCAGCTTTTAGATGCATCCTTGTTCCCACACACCCGAATCAAATGAATGGCTTGTTATCAGGCCTTTGCCAAACACGATGGCATGCTGAAGAGGTAATCAAACCATTTGATTCAGCTGTGTTGGAGTAGGGATGCATCTAAAAGCTGCAGGATAGTAGCTCTCGAGGACTGGGATTGGGCAGCCCGTGTGTGTGTGTGTGTGTGTGTGTGTGTGTGTGTGTGTGTGTGTGTGTGTGTGTGTGTGTGTGTGTGTGTGTGAGAGAAAAAATCTGGTTCAGTAATAACATCAGTCTGGGTTTTTGTGCTTAGCTCTCTTCCACCTCATTGTTAACGTCACAGAGCCAAAGTCACAGACTTCAGTGACCCAGCTGGCGTGGACGCCTCTTTATTCTTTTCCGCTTTTGTCTCAAATACCTGCTGACGAGGTGGATTGACCAATCAGCAGGCCCACGGGGCGTGTTTGTGTTTGGCGGCAGGTGTAATCAGAGCTCAGAACTTCTTTGAGATCAGTTCAGTTCTGTGGCTCTGACTGGAGGAAGTTTCTGCTGAAACTGTTTGAAGCGCCCTTCAGTGTGACCTCCATGATGTCAGCAGGTCATGGTTGTGACTGCTGCCGTGCCTGCCACAATCTGTGTCAGTCAATGATGCTCGGTGTGTTTGTAGATGCACTTGTTCACTGAAACTCACTCTCACAGAGACGAGCCACTCTCCACTCACTCTGTGCAGTGTGCTCCTCGGTACTCCCTTGCTGTGAGCCGGTGTAACGAGGCCGCCTGTAATGGGCACCGTGACCCTCTGAGCAGGAATGAAGACTTCAGCACTTTCAGGATTACTCAGGATTATTTTTAGCCTCCTTTACTGCGCCGGCCCTCGCGGACCTGCTCTTGAACAAACTGCAGGTGGAAAGGTGCCTCCAGCTGTGGGTCTGAAAGCGGGTCAGCTGGCGAACACGTGCTGCAGCGTCCAATGTCAGCACCACACGGTCACTGCTGATGAGTATGGATCTTTTCCGGAGGTGATGGAGCTGTGAGCGAATTGGTGTCAGTGACCCGATCACTGAGGCAATTTTTGTTTTACCTTTTTATTTAATAAAGTGTTTCTTCAACATACAGTTCACATTCAAATCTGCAACAATCTTTAAAAACTGATTAAAAATAACACTATAAAATAAAAAAATGAAGAAATAAATGAATGAAATTATGTTTTTAAAGGTACTTGCTAGAAAAAGAAACCAGGGAAATCTAAAGAGACATGATTAAATAAAATTGGAAATGAGACAAAACACTGCAAATAATTGAAGTTACAAGAAAGTCATGAAAACTGATTTTAAAAAAAAATACACCACCTAAGAAAAATTCTCACAAATGTAAATAAAATAATAAAGAAAAGAGTTAAAGAAGTCAAAATAATTTACAGAAAAATATAAAACTAGAGAACATGAAAATAAACGTGTCATAAAAGATTTGAAAGTGAACTTTGAGGCATCAAACTGTTCCTCCTGCTGAAGCTGCAGAACACGCTCAGTATTTGGGTTACAGACCAATCGGAGGACGTTAATCAATGTCTCCTCACTGTGAAGCCAGTCACATGACTCATGACCGCCATCTGAGATCAGGGACTGGAAAACTGAAAATTGGAGGGGCACGGTGATGAAGTTGTGATTGAGCGGATGAGACGTGGCGGCGATGGCTCTCCTGTGTCAGCTGATGGTTTGTGAGGCAGCGGCAGACACCAGAAGCAGTTTCCATGGTAACAGAGCTGTTTCACAAGCAGTTTAATATCTGAGAGATGAGCAGAGTTCGTTCACCATCTGCACTGAGAAACATCAGTGAGGAAATGGGAAAAACTCTGAGATTTAAACTAAAAGGAGGAGTTGTAGAAAATGTCTTCTCTCTGAAACATGGATGCAGTGTGAGCGGAGCACTGGATTGAGGGTGTGTGTTCTTCTCCACCTTCACTTGTATTAGAGTTTGATCCTGAATTTGTTTCAGTGGAACGCTGTGAGGTGGATGTTTGTTGTCGGAGTAAAGATGGAGGGAAGCCGACGGTGCTGCGGTGACCTTCTGAACCCTGACATCAGTGTCATCTCTTTTATGTGGGTGGAGTCTCACGGTTCTTGCTTCATGTCAGACCTTTCCAGGTCTAGAGGCCCAGAGCGTGTGGCGGCTCGAGCAGGGTGTTTTTCCAGTGTCGGCGTGGAAACGCCTCCCAGATCAAACACACAGTTAATGAGTGACCGACAAGGACGTTCTTATCAGCCTGGTGACTCCCCGCTTCATCTCTTTTCTTTAACATGTCACTCTCCTCTCCTCCCGCCGCTCACCTCAACACATTTATTATTCACAGCTGGAGTTCCTTTGAAAGCCGACCTGTCCTCACATCCATATTTTTGTGACATCACAGCGTCCTATATTCATAATGTACACTCATAATAAACATGGCATTTTATTTTTTGTAGCCTGATACGACTGTGGGTAACTGAGGGGGCTTTTAGGTGTGACTCACAGCGAGAATCAAAGTGAACTTTTTCTTTTCCTGACACAAACCAGTAGTGCTGGGCGATATGGAAAAAATATTTATCACGATATGAATTATTTTATATCACGATATACCACAATATTGCCACGTTTCCAGTTATTCTCTGAAAAGTTTCTTTTCTCCAACTTTATTTTGAAGAGACATTTAACGGAACTGTCACAAAAATGACAAACATACATTTTAGTGCAGCAATATAAATGTATCAAATGAAAACAGCTGTGGCCTTCACTTTTAATTTTTTTGTTTTGTTTTGTTTTTCAAAAATTATAACCAAATGCCAGATGTACCCCCTCTTTTTGGTAAAAGTGCTTCTTCTTGAGCTGCCTGTGTAGCCGTCCTGTTGCATGTCCGGGCATGAAACTGCAACCTGTCGCGCATCCATCGTTTTGAGTTACTGTAAAGCATGTTGCAAATCTGGGTGCACGTAAAGCAGCACCATGTCGCAAAACAACAAGACGGAGTTTCTTTGTGAAAAACCTTTCCTTTTTTTTTTTAAATTTACGCAAGAGAAAATAGAGTCTGTATAGTGAGAAGACAACGCTGATATATTTGCCCCAGGCTATTTAATTATATATTTTATGTAATAAATTATAAAATTAGGTTAGAAACGACAGAAGACAAACGGCACGATAGCCATTTTTCTATCGTTCACACGATATATATCGTCATATCGCCCAGCACTACAAACCAGTTTAAATCTGTGTGCTTTTACTTTGAAATCCACATGGCATTTAAAGGATTAAAGTGTGTGTCACAGGATCGGTAAGGAGCTTTAACTCTACACACACCTAATCCCCACCTTCCTCCTGCTGAGTGAAGGATACCGGGAAACGTTCAGGAAACTCTATTTAAACAATCATGCTGTAAACGCCTCGTTATCGTAAAGCTTGCTGACCTCACAGCGCCATTGATGCCCCGCCTAAGATAAGTGAGAAAAGAAGAAGTGGCTCTCGCCGTGGTGACCGCATCTCCTCCCAGAGCAAATAGAGATGACAAAACTGAGCCTAACCAGCGTGATCTTTGACCCCTTCAGCTTCCTGGGGTGTCAGGAGGAGGTGGTGGAAAATTAACTTCATATCCATCAGAGTGGGCGGGGCTTTGTGGGAGTAATGATGAGGATTTAAAGCCACTGGGGCTGCACAGGTGGGTGGACGTGCTCAGGTGAGCAAGTTAAAGTCAGGATGACAAATTTGGAATCAGTGTAGAATCAAGCCAGATGCTGATGGTGGAGTAAAACGTAAATGATCATTCAAATTTCGAAACACTCAAACGATCCTGCAGTAGCGTCACCGCCCACCAGAGACATCACAGCCTTCAGACATGAACATTTAGAGCTGAACTGGATTTTCAAAAAAATTTATTTTCTGAACGTCATTAATCAGTGGCGGTGTTCCTGCGTTTGGATTGTATTGGTTTAGTGGAGAAGCACACAGCGGATTATGTGGTTGGTTCTTCTTCATTGCTTTCTGTATCTGCTGTCTTTGTACCTTTTGAAAACATTGACGTATATTGGGCTTATTTGGAGTTGTGATGGCTTCCTGTCACGCTGGAGGCAGGGTCTCGATGAGGTCACAGATCCGGCCTTGGCCCTAGTCTCAGTTGGTTTGGGTTGTAATGCCTGTACCTTGACTCTTCCTCACCTTTGTGTCCTCATGTTTCTGCTGCTGTCACCCGCGAGGGCTCATGATCGGAGGAGCTAACCAGCCAGTGTATTTTGAGATGGTGTTTTGGTATTTTCACTCTGCTGTCGTTACATCACTTCCTGCTGTGGACTCATCTCTCCCTGATTGCGGTCTCACAGGTTTTCCTCCTCTGCAGCACAAACAGTATGGCTGCAGCCTGGTTACCATGGCTATGAGTCCCAGCTGAATGGCGCTGTGGGAAAAGTAATCACGCGTGGCTGCACTGTACATACTGTGTCATTAACTACCATAAATATGCTCGGGCCCCCTTTGTGTGCCACGCAGTTTTAATTTCCCTGCCGCTCCGTGGGGAACGCCCAACGAGCCATTAATGAGATGAACTCTCTGAGGGCGACTCGCCACTCAGCACTCAGAAACATCCAGATTAAACCCTCGCGTTTCAGCAGCCATCCTGGATGCTCTGGCAGTACTCGCAGCAGCCATGTTGGCGGTCAGGTGGTTGCTCTGTCATCGTAGCGTCCATACCTTACAGGTTGAACCACTGCTGCCTCTGCTGGATGTCAGAGGAACGGCAGCGTGGCAGCTTCATTTTCAGCTTCATTTTCAGCTTTTAGGAGTTATAGAGTTTTAGGGGACCCACAGGCCTCTGAAGAGCTGCTGTTTGGCCTTTTTTGTGCCGTTTCCACTAATTTAGTTTTAGTAAAATGATGAGTTTTGACGCCTCAGCATATATCAATAAAATTGTGGTTTTACGGCACCAGTGCATTCCAGTAGTGTCAGGAGGTATGAGCTTTGTGCAGATGTTTGGTCACAGCAGATAAATGTATTACATTTACCCGGAGCTAGCCTTTGACCCAGCAGTGTGGTCATGTGACTCATGGTGCGTCTGCGTCTCTTCCAGCTGATGGTCCACCGTGAAGCAGCATGAACGGATACGAACCTCCAGCTCTCGCCTCGGGCGTCTTCGGCTCCTACAGCTCGCCCATCAAGTGAGTTTCCCAGCAGCCTTTTCTGCTATTGGCCATGTTAGCCACGTTAGCTCACATGGTCACTTTTTGAATGTGAAACACTGTTAATAATGCTTACTCTGATATGAGGCATAACCTGTGCTGTTTCTGTGACACTGATTGTTTCTGAAATAAGAGAATCTCTTCAGGTTTTTAAAGTTTTATTTTAATACTGAGCTTTTACTGGACTCTGGTAAATTTCGTTCATCAATTCTTTAAGTAAATAACTGAGGTTAATGTATAAAACATTTTATTTTGAACAGTTTCAATTTTCGTTGTGTGTATATTTTGTGGCTATTTTTAAAATAGTTTAAACAATTTGGTAAGTATTAGTTTTAAATATTCAACAGATTTCAAAATAAGATTACAAAACTACAACTTTTCTTTTTAAAAATACCATAAAATACAACCATAAATTTGTGATGTAAATGAACTGAGTAAATTTAAGTTTAACTGCAGATTAATTGTAACGACTGAAATCTTTCATTAGTAAGTCTTGTATTATGAATTATTATAAAATAGTAATTATTATTTAAAACATACTTTTGTATAGTCTTTGGTAAAGCTTAAAAAATATTTACAGTTTCAATTTTAAATGTATTTGAAGTGTGCATGACAATGTTCAGTTTTGTTAATAATTCCAGTTATTACTGAGTAGTGCCCATTAAACAATTTTAATGGTTAAGTCAGAACTTTTGTTGTTTGTTTGTAAAATGACAGTTTTTGGAGGATTTTTGTGGCCAACTGAAAGCGTCTCTGAGTTTCTTATCCGTGCTGACGCTTCTCGTCTCGCAGCAGTAGAAGTTAAATATTACTGCAGCTCAGCTTCTCTCTGAGAAAACCTCAGATTAAAAATTAATGAAAACTCAAACCGGACACGCTTCAGGAGCTTTACTGGTCTCTGTTACGTCTATACCGAGGCATCTGCTTCTGTGACGGTGTTATTAAGAAATAAACTGAGATGTGGACAGGAAGCAGCTGTCTGACCTCTGGAGGAGCAGAGACCGGATCTCATGGTTTCTGGTTCTGAAGCAGGACCGTTCTGTTTTTCCTGGTTCGTGTGTTTATTCACTGTCCCCAGCCCTAAAAACATCAGCGTGTCCCTGCCCACATAAGAGGATAATCTGGGATAGACCAGCTAATTTCTCTGGCTTGGAGTCATATATGGAGACTGGATATTGATCTGAAATCAATGATTATTGATTTTATTTATTTATAAAGTCAATAATCATTTAAAGAGGGTCTCGCGTATAACTTCATAAGAATAACTTCCTGTGAGTTCCTGGCACAGATTCATTTGTGTGGCAATCATCAGTGGTGTGTCACATGACCAGCTGCTGTGCTGCGCTTCCTGTAAGGTGTCAGGTTTTGTGCCGGCGTGGCTCTGATGTAGTCTGTAATCGCGCTCATTCATTATAAACGTCTTCATGTGGCGAATTAAAGTGTGAACGTGCAAAAGTATCGAGTGACACAGGCGGGATGCCGGTTTGAGATCAGCACAGGAGGGGAGGCAGGAAGTGACATCATAAATAAAACTGTAACAGAAGCCAAACTCGGACACCTCAGAGATGAAGTGAAATAAAATCAAACACTCACGCAGTATCCCTGTCAGGTAAAATCACCTGGCGTCCAATCAGAAGCTGCTGTTGGTTGCATCATCAGCTGATCTCAGATCTGACCTTTGACTTCCTAACTCTGTTCTGCTTTCTGTCCCAGCGGCCATGATGCTCCATCTCCAGAGCCTGCAACGCACAAAGCCAAGACCAGTGCCAAAGCTCTTTACGGTGAGGACCCTCCTTCCTCCCTTCTCCCTCCTCCTCCTGGGAAATGGTGAGGCTGTCCTGGATCATTCTGGACCTCATTTATAATAAAGCTTGGTTCAGAGATGACATCCGTGATCGGGGTGGTACAATGGGTAGCTGACTGTAAGGTGTCTGCAGGTGGGAATGTTACCTGTGAGAGGAGCTGATGTTAGAAATGGTTTAAGGTCATGACGTCAGTGAGGACTAAACAACATGCACAGATTTCTCTGAACACCACATGCTGTAGTCTTCATTACTTCAGATTTAGGTGCTTTTATTCTTGAAACAAACTGAGACTTGGAGTTGAGTTTGAGACTCCAGGTGAGTTAGGTGAACTGAACCTGAGCAGGTTCCGTTCACCTGTGAATCTTTGTTTGATTTATTGGGTTTCAGAGAAATTAGACATGATCCATGACCTCATTATCTGCTTTATCTTTGTTCACAGGATCTGACGAAATCTATTTTCTTCGTTCGTCTGCCAAACACAAAAAGAAAAGTCACAGTGAGACGTGTGTGTGTGTGTGTGTGTGTGTGTGTGTTTTTGTTTGCGTATGTACCACGTTTACATATCTTTGTGAGGACCAAAACTTGGAATTTTACTATTTTTGGGGGGGCCAACAGTCCGTTATGGCAACAAAAGGCTGTCCCCATGAGATTGAAGGCATTTTGAGACTCAAAATGTGGTTTTAGTGTGAAAGTTACAGTTAGGCTATGGTTAGGATTAGGCATTCATTTTTGATGGTTAGGGTAAGTCAATTAGATGTTCCCACCAAGATATGAAAGTGTGTGTGTGTGTGTGTGTGTGTGTCGTGTTTTGCCTCGTTTGGGCGTTACGTGTTTGCAGAGTCGATGTTTCTTGTGAAGCATCGATTATCTTCAGACAGAGGTTTGAAGTCCAAACTCGGGGGTACGACTCGTGTTGTCAAACATCTGTAATGGGACAGATGTTTGATTCGTGTGAGCTAGCCCTCAGGTCTTACTGTGAACACGTGTGCAGTAGCTCCTGGTCTCTATCTCCTATGATCTCCGTCACAGTGAACTTTACCTCAGTGAACATGTGACTGAAGTTCAGACCTCCAGCTTTAGACTCTTCAGCCATTGACTGAGGCCTCCTCAGTTCATCAGCAGGAAATCAAATTTTATGCTCACATTGACATTTACCACAGCTGTCCAGCGGGCCTACTGTTGATATAAACTTCAGTTGGAGGCGCTGAGTTAAGGCTGAGTGTGAGGTAAATGTGATGTGATCAGGAGCTGCAGGATTATGGAGCTGCTGTGTGTGTGAATGTTCTCACTGCAGGAACGATTCCTGCTGAAACTTTCTGCCGTGTCTGAGGCAGAAGGAAGATCTGCAGTGTCCAGAGACTCCAACCAGGATTTGGACGGCTGAGGGTTAACCTCGTCAGAGGCTCAGTGTTTCCTCTGAGACATGTTTTCAGTGATGTAGGATCTGGTTACTCTGGCTGCTCGGGTCATTTGTGGGATAAAAGTCGGCTGCTGTTCTCCAAACTTTTGAACTTTCAGCTCTGCTCAGGATTTCATTGCCAGGTTTATTTTGCTAATTCGCTCTGATCCCTGTCAGTCGCCCAGGGGCTGTTTGGAGTTGCTGCCCATGTCCGAGGAGGCTTCAGGTCACCAAAGAGACGTCAGCACTGTGTTTGATCATGTAACCAAGATTAAACAACGGTTTTGATCACATAGGTCACTTTAACATTTCCTGGGACCAATGACGGAATGGCGTCCCTCAGTCTCAACAAACCCAGTTAGCCCCGCCCTCTAACCTGCAGGAAGTCCAAAACGCGCAAACACACAGCTGGACTTTAAGGCAAAACTTTCATGTGATCCCTCCTCCGTGTGTGAACAGGAAATTTATTCAAGTGAAGAAGAAGCTCCAGCCTGAGCTCAGGTCGTTCCTCTGTGATGAGAGCTGAAGGATTCAATGCTGTTTTTGTTTTCACACAAATAAAAGCCAAACGTCCTGGCGCTTGGTGGAGAGGAGCATCATGGGTAATCTGTGAAACCATTACCTGTTGGTGCACATGTGAATGAGTTTGTTTAAAAACTGAAACGACACATGGACTCTAGCAAGGACGTCGCTGTTGGCTGTTGTTCTGCTGCTTTGCCGCTGATTTGTGAGCAGCTGTGTGCCGGTCCTCCTGCCAGGTGGAGATAATGGTGACGATGCAGATTTGGCTCTTATCTGCGGCTCTCAGCGGCCTCTTTGTTCCCATCACAGCTGATAACATCTGTCACCTCCTTCCGGAGGGGCTCTGAAGCAGCTGAATTACTGACGTCCTCCTGCAAACACCACCTTTAATCCATCACATGTCCAGGTTCACTCTTCTTCTCTGCTTAATTCAGAGCATCGTCATGTGTGTTGCTTTAGTGTCACTTATAGGTCATTGGAGCAGCATAAAACCATCTTCTCATTACAGTTTCCTCAAGCCTTCTCTGAGTCCATAAAATCAAAGCTGAATGCTAATTTCCAGCTTCAGTCATGAAATATGAACACAGTCAGGTTCCCAGGGGGACTTTAGGGAGACATAAACATGATATTCACAGTCCAGAATAAGAGTTTTTCTCTGTTCTTTTTAACAGAACAAAGGAAACATTACACCAAAACCAGCATCAACAGCCTGACAGACACATCGCAGTATCATGTGGAGGTTGGTGCTCACGCCTGCTCCTCTTGCCTTGCATTTTATCAAACCAAATGTGTTCAAATTTAAGGTTTTCACATACAAAGTGACCAAAAATCACCACTTAAATTATAAAAAACATAAGCTGTTTTGTTTGTGACTGTGATCGCTTGAAGCTCCTGTTGTCCTGCTGATGTTCAGTTTCCTGCCGTTACTCTAAATCTGTCTGTTCAGCACCTGACCACGTTTGTGCTGGACCGCAAAGACGGGATGATCACGGTGGATGACGGCATCAGACGCCTCCGTCTGCTCGATGCTAAAGGGAAAGTGTGGACACAGGAGATGCTGCTGCAGGTGGAGGAGAAGATGGTGAGCCTCATCGACTTAGGAACAAAGGTGAGGCTAAAAACAAGGATTTATTTTTGGTTTTGTTTTTTGTGGGGGGGGTTGTTTGTTTGTTTGTTTTAATTACAAAAGGCAAAAAAAGAACACTGATTCTCAGTGTGTCCTCAGCTTTAAGCTCAGTGTGACCCACTCCGACTTTAACTTGTGGGTTTTTCTCCTTCAGAACGAGCTGGAGAACTTCCAGATTGGCTCGATCCAGCACTGCCAGGCCGTGATGAACGCCTGCAGCTACGACTCCATCCTGGCTCTGATCTGCAAAGAGCCGGGTCAGGTCAAACCCGACCTCCACCTGTTCCAGTGCGACGAAATCAAAGTAAACAGCCTCTGATTGGGCAAGACACTAAGCTAGCCCTGAGGGCCAAAAGTCCTAAAACACTTTAAAGTTGACTTTACTGTGTGATGAAGGAGTTTGCTGTGAAACCTGTTTGCTGCTAGTAAATGAAAACTTTGATTAAAATTCAGCTTTGATGTAAACGGCAAAGGACCGAGGGCAGAGCCCTGTGGGACTCCAACAATACCGGCCTGTTTGGACAGAGTCAGATGTCACGTTATAAATGTGTTTCATCCTGATGAACAACTTAATGATCTATGTTCTTTCTCTGATAGGCAAATCTGATCCAAGCGGACGTAGAAAGTGCCATGATGGATGCCAAAGGAAGCAAAGTGAAAAAACGGCCGGAGACCCTGAAGTAAGAGCTGAGACACTCTGAGGGTTACTAAGCCCAGTTTCTCATCCTAGAAGCTGATTGGCTGATCTGTCTGTCTGCAGGATGATCCTGAAGAGCGATGGCATTATCCCCCCTCCCCCTTCCGCTCCTGCCCCCCAGCCGCCACCGTCACCTGATCTGGTGGACGTAAAGAGTCGTGCAGCAGCCTGGTCGGCATGGACCAATGAGCAGTACGAGGGTGAGTTATGTCACTTGCTAGAAGCCCCAGTCACCTGCGGTTCAAACCTTCTGGTTGTGAGGGACAGCCAGTCAGAAGAAATTTGGGTTAAAGTGGGAGGAGTTTAAGCGGCTTGTTTCGCAGAGTATTTGGGATTATCTCTGACCAGCTGCTTCAAGCTCACATGGGTTTTGTTTTTGTTTTCTTCTTTTGTTTTCTTTTTGACAGTGAAAGCAACAAATACTGAGTTTTGTTTTGTTTTTTTAATACAAAGGCTGCAGGTAAAGTTTATTCAGATGAATCATTCTGCTTTTTATTTCTTTGAGGATTTACTGTGATGTGACTCTGTGTGGAACTGATATGGGTGATAGGACGTAGTAATAAAAATGTCTGTGTTGGTTTTCAGTCACACTTTAATGTTTTCTCATGAATCGGGTGTTACGTTTTCCTCACACATGCGCTTTCTCCCTTCTGCAGCAGACGATAGACGGCTGTCGCAGGACAATGGGCCGGTGGAGATGACGGCAGCTCGCGTAGATCGCGATGTGGTGAGTGTCCCATGTGTGGGTGGGGTTTCAAGGCTGATCTGAGAGCAGCTGGAGGAGCTAAACTTGAATCTGAGGTCGGCCCGGGGTTGTGGCACAATAGAAGATTTAAGCCGATTGAAGAAGGCTGCTTCATTCAAGCATAATCAGAGTTTGGAAGCTTTGGAGAGCAAATCTGCTTACATAAGGGAGCTGAGAGCGCTTAACGCTGCGCTGTTGTTCAGGTTTAATCATTAAATAACGCATACAGGAAACCTGCAAGCCACCGTGAAGGTGAATCAAACATTAAAAGATCCTGAGCACAGCTTCTCCTTTTCGCAGCAAATCCTGAACCACATCCTGGATGACATTGAGTTTTTCGTCACCAAACTTCAGAAGGCTGCCGAGGCCTTCGGTGAGCTCTCCAAGAGGAAGAAGAACAAGAAGGGCAAGAAGAAAAGCCCCGGAGGTGAGAAGGCAGCAGAGCCACACCAATCAAAATATGCAGTAAAAGTGCTGATACTACAATACAGTACTGTCCACATAGACAGATCCTGCTGAAACCAGAGTGAGGGATGTGCTGATCAGAGATCAGCTCGCTGGCAGCTGTTTCCCATTAGGCTGCTTCAGATTTCTGAATCACTGCGTTCCTCAACAATACATTTATTGATTTATTTCCAAACTGTTTTAATAAATTAGTGTGAGTGACAGGAACACCTATCATTCCTCCCTCCTCTGAGTCATGTGACCTGTGACTGACCTCAGTTAAACAAACTGACCTCTGTCATGTTCTGTGTCCACCAGAGGGCGTCCTGACGCTGCGCTCCAAACCTCCGAGCGAAGACGAGTTTGTCGACTGTCTGCAGAAGTTCAAGCATGCCTTCAACCAGCTGGTACCTCCTACCTCCTCTTTCTCTTCCTCCTCCTCCCCTTCCCTCCTCCTTCCTCCCTCCTCTCACAGTTTATTTGCTGATATAAAACTCGCTGATCATAAATGAATCTTTTGTCCGTGTTTTCTCTTGCGCAGGTTAAATGTATTGATTATTTATTGTCAGACTGACTGAATAGTTTCGTTGGTGATGAACCTGCTTCTTGCCTCATGAGCTCTCTGTGCTCCGTCTGCAGGGGAAGCTGAAGGACCACATCCAAAACCCGAGTGCCGTGGAGCTGGTCCACTTCCTGTTCACACCACTAAAGATGGTAAGTCAGCGTTAGCGCCTCACACAGCTACTTCCTGTATGTGCTCTGACTTCAGGCATGGAGCTGGAATAAATCCTTAAGAACTAAAGAAAGATAGAGGCTCCACCTATCATCCATCCATCCATCCTTTAGCTGAGAGGCAGAATCTCTCCTCCCATCAAACCCCTGACATGGAGGAGGAGCATGAGGGACTCGAGACCTAAGATCAGTGTGACGGCTGGTCCACAAACACCGTCACATATCACAACTGCTGCTCCAACCTTGAATCTCAGGTTCCAGTCTCAGTTCCACCCTCAGACCTTCAGGTGGAACACCAGAGCAGCTACACCTAAGACAACCCCAAACAGTGTTGTAAATGTAAGTTAAAAGTTTTTATTGTCACACCCTCCTCCTCCTTCCGCTCAGGTGATCCAGGCTTCGGGCAGCGTTGATCTGGCTCGTAGCGTTGTCATTCCTCTGCTGACCAGAGACGCCATCGACTTCCTTCACGCCTCGGGGACGGCGGAGGAGAGACACTTGTGGGTTGCCCTGGGAGACGGATGGACAAAGAGCAGGTCAGACAGGAAGTAACCGATGGATCAGTCGACTGATTTAATTGGTTGACTGATCAACATCTTGGTCTCCTAAAGGCTGGAGTGGCCGAAGGACCACTACTTCCCGCCGTGTGTTCTGAGGTTTCGTGATGGTTGGGAACCACCTGCGTTGCCGGCGACAACCCCGAGTCGTGAGCAGGAGCTCGCTCAGCTTGCTGAAAGCCTCGCCAACGCCAACCTGCAGAGACTGGAGGACCCAAGGCCGTGGGTGGCTCAGGAGGTAAGGGGCGGGATGTGAAAGTGGCTCTGAGTTAAGCTTTTCTCTCGCTGACGCGGTACTCACTCGTGGTGTGATTTGTTTCTGCTGCAGGTGGCGCTGCAGAGGTTCTCCCCTGCTGACGGGTATGCCTTCACCAACACCTCCTACAAACGCATGCAGATCCTGGATCAGGACACGGCCGTGGCTGCTTTCAAACACGCCGCCAGCCGCCGTGTAGACCGGTAACTGCAGGTCACATGACGCCCTGGAGAACTGATCCCACTGCTGTGCTTGCTCTGCTCTACGGAGGCCTGGGAGGGGCAAAATCAATACAGCAGAATAAAGAAAAATCACACAACAATCAACAATGATTAGATGAACTAAAAACAAAATTTCTAAAAAATTAACTAAAGAAAAGAGGAAGTTCAAACATGAGCGAATAAAGAAAACAGTAAATAGAAATTCATTATAAAAATTCAAATGAAGATATTTCAAAAGTAATAAATGGTTAAACAACTACGTATGTAAACAAAGAAAATATAACAAACCAGAATTAAGAAAGAATTCTATCTAATTTTCCTTTTTTTCTTCTTCATCAACATCATAACAATAATAATTATTATTCAAATATTTATGCATGCTCAAATAGAATAATTAATAAGATTTCATAATAAATGAATATAAATATACTAGCACTGTCAGCGTTAATCTCGTTACAGTTAACGCCATAACCGCATTAACGCAGCAAATCTCCGTTAGCGAGTTAACACGGATCGCCCCGTGCAAGGGGCTTCACGGCGCTAATGCGTTAACGAGCGACCCGCCTTAACGAACTAACGCATTGATTCTATGCAGCCCTCACACGGGGCGATCCGCGTTAATGAGCAAACGTAGATTTGCCGCATTAATGCAGTTATGGCGTTAACGTTGAGTAAATGTTTTGAAAATAATACATGCATTAATGAAGTGTTACTGAATGTGACTCAGTTTAATTATCAACGTCAGAACATTTCATTTATATTTGAATATAAAACAGAGGTGAGGAAATATAATCATTGATCAGTAAACTTTAATCAGCTAAAATATTGATAAATCTTCTGTCACTTCCTGTTTGTCCTCCTGCTGCTGATTGGGTTTTTTTGTTGCTGGTTTTCTTCTTCGCTCGCTATGATCTTTGTCTTCTTCTGGCTGACGCTCCTCTGATCTGTCGGTGGGACATTTCTCCACGGCTGCAGCCGTTTAGTTTATGTCATCGCATTTTTACGATGTTCAGCAGCGTCATGGCGTCAGATCCAAACCGATCAGACTTAAAGTGAGAAGAGGTTTTTGTTTGACCTGATGTTCCTCCTCGGAGACTGATCTACCTTTAAAGTTCGGTGTTTGGCCCTGTGGAGCTGCTGTGCTGCTTCGGGTCCTCTTTCTTTTTTGGACTGAAGTCTTCCTTGTTGGTGTGTTTCAGAGGCTTCGACGCTGATGGCAGAGGGCAGCCCAAAATGTTTGCCAAATCGAAGTACGACTTTGTGGGGAGGAACAACACAGAGCTGTCGGTGCTTAAAGACGAGGTGGTTGAGGTAATCATATTAGTTTTCTTCTGCTCGTGGTTTATTCCTGGACTCTGAGTAGCTTTGCATGATTCACAGTTCAGAATAATCCTCATGTAGCTGATACTAGACCTTAGTGTGGCCCCTCCTCTCTGAAAGTGCCTTCCCCTAAAAACAGGTCTCTTCTGATTGGCTGGAGAAGGTTTTAAAAGCTGGTAGGTGGGGCTTCTGTGTCTAAGATGACATCAAAGCGATCCAAGAGTATAAAAAACTGAGATAAACTGAGTGTTCAGAGCTTTAATGTGTAGACATTGACTTCATGTCATATTAAACATGCCCATCTCTATGGGAACAGAAAATACGCAGCAGGAAGTGAGGAGGAGGGGGAGACTGAGTGAAGTAATCCCTGACTCTTGCCTGGCAGGTGCTGGACGACAGGAAGCAGTGGTGGAAGGTTCGTAACGGCTGCGGTGCAACGGGCTACGTGCCAAACAACATCCTGGAGATCACCAAAGCGGTGGACATGACCAGCCGAGGAGAGCCCATCTACAGCCACACCGTCCAGGTAACGCACGCTCTGACGCTCACCGCAGCGGCTCACTTCCTGTCCCATCTCAGTCACCTCAATTCATGTTCTGTCTTTATGATCAATCATCAGCTTATGATGCCAAGGAGGGAGTTTGAGTTGTTCAAGGTAGGACGAGCTGGGTGTGTGTTTCTAGCTCGCTGTAGTTTCCACTTCCTGCGTTTGATTTGCTGTGATCTTAAAGGGACAGTGTCACATTTGAGCGAATCTGGTTACCTTTAAATTATGAAATGACTCTCAGCTGAGAGAGAGATTAAAGCTGTTTTTCCTCTCAGTCCTGTGGACTGGACCAGGAGGACCCAGAGCTCCGTCATAGCTCCAAGGACATTTTACTTATTGTTCTAATATCTACTACTACTTGTTGTTGTTATTGTTGTTATTGTTATTATTATTATTATTATTATTACTTTCTAAAAATGACCCGTGATGGGTGAAATCCATGAAGTAGCCAACTTTATTTTTTACAATTATTATAGATGTTTTAAGGCTGTAAAACCCCTCACTACACACTTTTCTCAGACAGGCATGAACATTTTCACACTTTTCTCTCTTGTTTAAACACTCTTCAAACCTTCGTAGAAAAATAAGTCCAATATTATAGAATGAAACCAAAGGCACCCATGGTTGCCTCTGACGGTACAAAATGTTTTGTTGACATTGTTGTGTTTGTTGGGGAGAAAACCTACAATACAGCACTCCAGATCACACTGCTAGCAATCGAAGATTTGAAAATTTGTAATTTGTAAATTTGACATGCTGAACGCATTCTGCATTGTACAGGAGACACGGCACGAGATTGATTGGTCTACAGCCAATCATTGTCAATCAGGATGTAGAACACAATGCGCTGTTAAAAAAAGAAAAAAGAATGCAAAATTGCACAAAATGCTGTTTTGTATTTGAACTCCATTATAGTGAGGGACCACTGTAGTATTATTATTATTTATAGTATAATATGAAATGTTGATAATACATTTTTAAACCTTAGTTTATTTCAGTTTATTTTTACTTATATTCTAAAAGGGTAAACGTGCTGATCTTTAAAGGTGGAATTTCTGTGGTTTAACGGATTACAATTGTGATGGATTATCTTTAATACTTTACTTCCTGTGGAGGTTTTCAGTGTAAAATGCCAAAGCCGACAGAAACTCAGTGACGTTTCTCTTCGGTTCTTCGTGGCGCTGCTGTAGATCGCTGAATAAACATTTACTGTTGGTGCCGCTGTTGTCTGAGCAAGGCTAAAATAAAGCAGTGGGCTGTCCCTTTAAGAGGTTTTCTAGGATCAGGTCAGTGACCAGTAGTGGCTCCTCACAGACCCTGGTTCAGTTTGCAGTGAGTTACACATGTTGATTCATCGTCTCATCGCCATCATCTGTCTCATTTCTTGTTGGCAGCAATTACTGGGAGAGCTTAACGAGGTAAACACCACTGAGACTCTGATTGTTGCTGTTTCGAGGGAAGCACTCTGCTCGCCTCCAGCTCTGAACAGACTCCACCGCTTTAGATATTTCAAAGATCAAAACAGTTTTTCTTTGTTCACAGAGGTGTCTCGTCATTAGTCCAGGTCCTTTTTTTAAATTTTTTTACACCACCTGAAGTTCCAGCAGAGGGTCGGAAAACCCTGACTGCAGGAAGCCTAAACCCTGACCCTGAAAAATCTGACTGATGAGAAAGTAGAGGCTGTGCTTTAAAATGTTTTAAAAGCTGCTGCAGATACTGGTGGCTTAAAATTACCTGAAGGGCTTGACCAATCAGGAATATTCAGCGCTGCAAGCCCCGCCCCCAAAGTTGACCTGATGGCATGTGGAAAATGATTCATTGCGAGCTCAATTTAAAGTTCCTGAGGTAGAAATCCAATTTATTTTATACAGACAGCTGAAAACAATATGTGCCGCCCCTCTGCAGGCTTCCAGGAGTCAGCCAATAAGAAGAAAGCAGGCTTTTTAGGGAGGAGCTGCAGCTAATGCGCTGAATAAGATAAATGAGGATTATTTTGAACTGTGAATCATGCAAAGCTGCTCTTGAGGAGTCATGAGTAAAACATGGAGCTGGAGATGAACAGACATGCTCACCTGTACACTCAACTGTACACTGAAAAACTCATCTGTATCCTGCAGAAACAGACCACAAGGACAGAGTTTGTCCCCAGCCAACCCGTTGCCACGCCAATGCCCCCAGCCCCCGCACCGGTTCCTCCTGCTCCAGCCCCCGCCAGGGTCCCCACGCCGCCACTGCCTCCTCCGGCCGCCGAGCCCACAAAGCTGGCCGCCGGCAGCAGCACAGTCAGCCGACAGAACAGCAACGCGTCCAGCGACATGGGCAGTGTCGCCATGAGGGAGCAAAACAGCCAGAAACCTGCTGTTGCCGCTGGCAGCCGTAAGTCCAGAAACACCTGCTGATCCAGCTGTTCAGCCCCAACACCTGTTTTAGACTAAAAACACAAACAATCCCATCTTTTTTAAATAAAGTTCAGAAAATCAAACCGTGATCAGTTTGAATACTTTTAATATTCAGACTTGCTGAATAAATGTTTCTACTTAAAGAATCCAGACCATCAGAGGCAGGTGACATGGTACAGGTAACCCTGTTTGTGTTTCTGTCCATAGGAAGGAAGTCGAACATGGAGGAGGTCCAGGACGAGCTGATGCACAGGCTGACGCTCGGTCGCAGCGCCCAGAAGAAGTTTCAGGGTCCCGCCCGCAGTGGCAGCACGCCGTCGGTCAGCATCACGTATGACTCGACACCAGAAGAGGTCAAAGCATGGTTGGAGGCCAAAGGCTTCAGCCCCGTGTAAGTCTGCTGCTTTAACCCGCACTGACCCACACGCTCAGTTGATCCTAAAGTTTAAACCTGTGTTTAGAGTAGGAAGGAAACCAGAAAAACACAAACTGGACTCAAGTCTGAGAGTCAAGTCTGAATGTGACCAATCAGGCATGTTCCTGACAGTCATGTGACTAAAACGTTTGGATTTATGACCAAGAACAGGAAACGTTCACTTCTGGAAGCTTTAATGACAGTTTTTCAAAGTAAAATAATCCACAGTGTGACTTTCATGCTTCAAAGCGGGTCATATAAATAAAATGATGTCACTTTCTTTACCCGTCATCATTTTTAACCATCTCATGATTGTAGTGTGTAACCACAAACTGTAAAAGGAAAGGGGGACATAATTGGAGAGGCTATAATGGAGTGTGTGTGTGTGTGTGTGTGTGTGTGTGTGTGTGTGCAGCACCATCACCAGCCTCGGCGTGCTCACTGGCGCTCAGCTCTTCTCGCTCAACAAGGAGGAGCTGAGGACGGTTTGTCCTGACGACGGCGCCCGAGTCTTCAGTCAGGTCACCGTGCAGAAGGCGGCGCTCGAGGTGGGTGTCACTGCTCAGACCCGACGTCACCATCAGATTTATTCCTATTCATTATAATCAGTCTGATTTTAAGTAAAGGAAGCAGAAATGTCAGTAACTGCAGGAAAGCAACAGAGACAGGAAGTCACTCTGAGGAAATGTGTGCAGTATTTCAAAATAAAGGTTTGGTTTGATTAAAGCTGGAATATTTTAGAAATAAAACTACAGTAATCAAACCTCATACTTCAAATCTTCAAGAACAGCAAAAACATTTTAATTAAATACAAACGTATTTAAAATATATTTTCAGAGTAAAGTTTGTGTATTTAGAGAATGAGGCAGTCATAATGTAGGATATATTCTTATAAAACAGGAAGCATAATTTAAACGCTGAAGTTAAAATGGTCTTAGGTTTCATAATCTTTATATTTCACTAATGAGTTCATACTTATTTGAACAGTAATATTTTACACCCAATAAAATGAAAAGTTAGCCTGTTCTAATATCCTGAAAATATAGTCACGTTCATTATTGTTTTATTTTATTTTAATTAATTGATGTATTTATTTTAATTTCATGTTCAGGACAAGATTTTTTTTTTTTATCAAAAACAAAACCGACTTTTGACTATTTAAAAAGTCTGGGTAATTTTTTTTTTTTTTTTTTTTTTTTTTTAATATTTCAGCTTTTTGAAGAATAATAATTAGACTTTACACATTTTATTAAAAGGATTTAACTTTTTCTTTAAGGACTAAAGGAGATGAACTGCAAATAGCTTAAGATTGCATTACAATAATAACTGTATTATACATCCATAATACTTTACAGAAGCGTCAGTCCCATGCATCCCATGAATCTAATGGTGGAGCCACAATATTTAACGAATAAAGTTTGAATATTAAAAGAATAAAACTGACAAACTACAACTTTAAGTTTCAAATAATCTAAAAATGAATTTTGACCTGTACTTCCTGCCTTTATTGAGTTTAAACAGCTTCCTTAGAGACATCCTCATCATGATTATGTTCTTAGATTAAAGGATCATTGACACAAACGTTCTGTATTAGGACAGATTAGTTTTCACAAATGAATCTTTGATGGTGAAATCGTGTTATTGTTCACTTTAGTGTCTGTCAGTGTGGTTTTATTACTGCATTTTATCAGATCGTGTTGTTAGTTGAGGCCAAGCTTCCTGACAGCTGATTGGTTCATCAGACAAACGCGTGCAGCAGGAAACGGAGACAAAACAATCTGAGTATCTGACATGTCAGCGCCGATTTAACTGATTACTGAAGTTAGTGAAAATGAAAGAGGGCTAAGTCGCTGAGTTTGACCACCAGAGGGAGCCAACAGGCTGTTGGTGTTAACAGACACCTCAATGCTGAGGATTATTATTATTATTATTATTATTATTATTATTATTATTATTAAAACGTTTTGTGCTGGAATACAAATCGGATCACTTCCTGTAATAAAATCTAAACTTCTTTAAAGGGAAGCGTTTTATTTGTAGACAACAGCAGCACTTATGATCCTGATCTTGACGTTGTCAGATAATCTGAGGGGTCAGAGATTGTAATCTCTGTAATCTGTTCGCTGCCATGTGTTTGTGTCTGGAAGCTGGAGGCCTCTTCACGATCTTTTCTGTCTTTAAGCTTTCTGTCGCCAAACTCTGGCAAGGTCTGGTGTTCTGGTGTCTGTTTCCCACCTGCAGGTTTTCTTCTGAGCCTCCTTTGATCTTCTGATTCTGTTACCACACTCATTAAAGGTATCGTGTTCATGTAAATGCAGCTTCATTCTGTTGGCCAGATTTAAGGAAACTGCATGAGATGGAGGACTCATGGGGTTTTACATGCTGTGGTATTCAACAGGAGGTCCTCCATGACTCATGACAAAATTAAGATACTTAATGCGATTCAAGTAAACCCTTAATTTTATTTCCTCTTTGGGTACCAACATGTTCCAGTATCTGTTAGTACTAATTATTATTTTTTTTTTTTAAACTTGGTCAGAAGATGTCAGGCGAACGCGAGACTTGTTCATCCTGGCGTGAGGCGCATGTTTGAGGGGTCTTAACTGGGACTTACCTGTCTTACTTTTGGATTGTTGGCCCTTTTTTGGGTTAGGGATCATGGTCAATAAACCACTTTAAGTTCAACAACAAAAATTGAATCAACATTTACCATTATTGTGTCTTGCTCTTCTTCTTGACTTGGCCTTGCTGGTCTTGATGTGGCCATAGGTTTGGGACTGTTGGCGAGTTTGGAAGGTTTTGAATTTAGATTGTTGGACTCCTGTTTCTCTTAATTAGTGACATGACTTAGAAGCCAAAAAGGCCCAAGATGCTGCAGCAACTGCTGCTTCTTTCGGACTTGTTGTTCTCAACTTAGGAAAAGTATTCCAAGCTTAGGACTAGTTGGTCTTGATTTTGGGGGGAACAAGTCTTAAATGAGTCTTAGTGCGTTAAAAGTTTTTGAATTTGGATTGTTGATATTGGGGAGTTTTTCATCTAACAGAACTTTCCCGTCAGCTCTCTTTACCTGGCCCTTTTGGATTTATAGTCTATAATTAGCCCACAGATGAAGACCAACATTGACCGGTTGCACCGGAGGATTTGTTCGTATCGACACAGGACTCCAGACTAGTTTCTTTTCTCAGAATTCCTGAATCTGGCCATCAGAACGAGGCTCCAGATGTTTCATGTGTAGCAGCATTTTTAAGGTAGTCAGCATTAGGCTTCCTGCTGTGGCTGTGCACAAAGTCCTTCTTAATCTCCCTGAATGAAGCAGCTCCCAAACAATGCCCTTCCTGTTGACCTCTGACCCTCACCTGTTGCTAACTCACAGCCCCACCCTCCCATAGAAACCTGGATGTGTAGTAATTTTCACCTTCTTTTGGTGAAATGTGCAAACACATTTTCCATGTACGGATCTGGGTTTCAGGACTTTCTCCAACACATCAATTGTTAGTTTTAGCTCATATTTTTATTTTTTAAACACACTTAATTTAGATTTAATATCTACTGTTGTTAGTTTGTCCTTTATAAAGAAACGAACACTGAAAACATCCAGATTCAGATCAGCTGCTGAACCCACAATCTAGACATGGACCATGCTGAATGGTTTGAAATACCATCTTAGATAAGTAAAGTGGCGACATACCTGTGAAAGCACCTGTAATACTGAAGCGTCTGGTAAGTATAAATTAGCTGTCTGTGGTCCTGGATCAGTTTTTAAAACAGTTTTTTAAATAAAGTGACCAAAAAGTTTCAGATGTCAACCAAACACTTGCCTAAAATTGTTCAATCTGCCTGTAAGATCTTCTTCTGCACCTCTGGACCTTTTGCAAGCTCATTAAAGTAAAACTACATGTGAAAAAAACATTTTAGTTCACTAAATATGAAAATAGACTTTTGAAATATAACAAAAAGGGAAAATAGTTTGAACTCATTAAACTAAAGTAAAAATGCAATTTTGCTAATTTAGTATAATTTAGTACTAATTTAGTATAACTGTTGTTACATGAGATGTGAATGTGACATTTGAGCTCTGAGGAGGACTCACAGGTCACAACAGGAAACATCTGGAAGAGGTCCAGAGGTGCACATGAGACGACGCTGAAGAGCAAACTGATTAAATTTCAGTGGCATGAGGGTTTTTCCTGTAATTGGCTGCTTCCTGTAATCTTTTTGATCACTTCTCGTACCTGAACACCTCAAGCTTCTTTCCACCTGCAGCTGGTTGCACAAATATCGGCACTTCGGCCTCAAACGCTATATTTTCTCCCTGCGGTGAACGAACTGCTCCAGATCATCTCGTCTCTGGGAACACACAGACTCTGGTGTAGCAGGTGTTTGTGCCACCAGTTTCAGAAAATCCCGTTACCCAGCATGCTTCCTGACACCACACCGTAGACACATTCATCCACATGCTGTTTGCAGCTTGGCAGTCGCCAAAGGCTTCCCGAGGCTGAGTTTACACCAAACTGCAGCCAGCTGGCGCCGCTAGGCTCTGACCGACAGAAGATTTCACCTCAACGCGCCGAAAAAATCTTCTAAAGCGACAGCACTGACGCTCAGTAGATTTTACATTTATTGCTTGAAAAGCTCAGAGGTCGAGGTGAGACTTTCGGGGGCGCTCTAACGGGCTGAGGTGGTCCGGGAAAGCAGGAGCTTGTAGTTTGTCCAAGGTAACAGACCGATGTAAATAAAAGCTGTGGATAATTACCAAAATTCAAACTTAAGATCAGCTTGAAGAAAAAAAGTTTATAATTACATCGTAGTTTCTGACGTTTCAAGTTCATGGAGAATTTTTTTTTTTTCTCTTAAATTTCCCTTTACCCTTGGATGGCCACCTGTAATCTGTGGAGAGGAACACTCTGTTTCAGTAAAGCTCAGCAAAAACAAAGTGGTTTTAGTGCGTGATTATTGGTGGAAAACTAAACTGCAGTGAGTCAGGCAGGCTGTCTAAATGGGCTCGTCTCACGAGGCGGCGCTCGAGAGTTTCCCGAGATCAAATGTGCGTTTGTGTCCTGATGAGTGTTTGTTCATGTCTCTGTTTCGTCTGCGTCTCCAGAAGAGTGCAGGCTCCGAGCTGCAGGAGATCATGAGGAGGCGGCAGGAGAAACTGGCAGCCAGCACCTGTGATTCAGGGGTGGAGTCTTTCGATGAAGGCGGCGCCCACTGAGCTCCACCCAGCTCCTCTCCTTCCTTCCTCCCTTCCTCTTCCCTCCCTCTGCTGTACCTTATCCTTTTTTTCAAACCGCAGCCTGCTGCTCTCTCAATCCTCAGGCAGCGGCCGACCGCGCGGCGTTCGTGGAGATCATGCGGCGTAGACAGGAACTCCTCAGCTCATCTCCATAGAAACAAACCGACCGCCCACCGGACTGCCACACACACAATATTCTGCCATGTTTGCCTGGAGTTCACATGAACACTTTGGGGACTCGTTTAGTTGGTGAAAAGCTGTTTGCTCACCGTTTCCAAAGCAAAGCCTCGCAGTATTAACATCAGTGCCGCGCCCGGTCCTCTCCGCTCCATCACTGCGGTCAGGTCACACATAGGAGCGTTTCATGATGTAATGATGTAAACACACTGCACTCTAAGAAGACTCGTGGAGCCGAGACATTCAGGATTTATGTCTTTTGAGTTAAGATTGTGGAAAAGGCTAAAAGCAAACAGGAAGTGCTGATCCTGTGTTTTTATTTCCAAAGAGGGATTGACCCTGCACACGTGGATTATTCCCTCTGTGCCTGGGCACAGTGAGATCACGGAGAGGCTAAAACTGAGCCTGGTACTTTAGACATGCCTGACTGCTTGTTACAAAAATGAAATTCACTAAATGAATATTATTCTATCATCTATGCTAACAGACTGATAAATATACATTTAAATGTTTTTGAGAGTTATTTGATGGGATTTCATTTTCTCAGATTATTTTAAAACTAGAAGCAAAATGAAATGCACATAACTTTATAGAAATAACTTATGAAGAACATCTGTCACAGAGTGAGTGATCAGATTTCTTACAAGGAAATGATATTTGGTAATCAGCATTTTTGCACATGAATAAAAATGCTGTTGTTTTTCAGGCAGAGGTAACAACCAATGAAACAAGCCGAAGCAGCTGAGGTGTTTGTAATGGCTCAGATCTGAAAGTCTTTCTTTGACTTTGTTCTGAGGGTAAAAACACAAAATGAATGTAGCTGAACTCATCACGCCCCGTCCAAAGCAACAGGTAGCCTCATGTTTCTGTCTCATTGGTCATCTTACCTGTTCGAGCTGCAGGTGATGTGATGCCAGCGATTGCTGACTATATTCAGGTTTAGTAATTGCCATTACTATCAGCCTCCTCGTGAAAAAAATGGGGGGGGGGGGAAATCTACAAATTGAACTCTGTATACTCTATCGAAAACCTGATGGAAAAGAAAAAATTTTACCCCAGAAAAATCAGCATTTTTGTTCTTCAGTTCCACAGAGTTGCATTCTGTCTGGATGAGCTCGAGTGTGCCCCCTGTGGGACAGGAAGTTCACAGGTTTAAGTTCACATTTTAAAGGTTACACGCACACATTCACATGGACTTGATTTTGAACTGGATCACAATAACGACTCACACTAAGGAGTCCAGACCTTTCACATTAAAAGTTGAAAAGGGTGTAATCTGTTTTCTTAAAAGGCTTTTAATGTGAAAAATCTGTCCTTTTTGATCACTCTGAAAACCACCCAACCCAATCAGTGAGGTGACCACTGGGACTGAAGCGATGATGTGCTCTAACAGTCACGGGTGTGATGGTTCCCGCTGTGACTGGATTGGTTCGTGCTGGTCACGAGCACGCTCAGACATTATTTGAACACTGGCTATTGTTTGAGAATTTACCGCCAAAAATCAACAACAGAAGATGTTCAGATCAGTGAGCAGTAAATAAAGTAAAAACATGCAGACTGTTTCTGTTTGTACAAGCAGCCTGAAAACACTGTAAATGAAAGATGTAAATGCTCATAGAAAAGGAAATGTACAGAAATGAGCCTGTACTCACTGTGGCATTGATTGTATTGATTTTGTTTCCACTTATGCACTTAATCTTCTGAAGGAAAGTTTTGTCTTTGTCTGAACTGTAGCACAGCACTGTAATACAAATAATGATTAAAGCAGAGTAGTTCAGTTTATGGAGAATTGCTTGTTGCTAATGAGAGAACAGTAAAAGTGTACGTAGTGTAGTTTTACCCAAACAGATGTATAGAGGCCAATCAGGAGGAAAGGTTAGAGTTCATTTGTACGTGTATAGTTTTCTTCGTGCCTTTTCCATGTAAATCTGCTCATTCTGCAATAAAACATTTACTAAAAGCATTTTTTTTTTAATGTCATCATGGAGCCTTTTTTTTTTTTTTTTTTCCTGTAATCTTCACGTCTGCTTCTGAGCCATCTTTCTTTCAGAGATTCATTTCACAGCAAAGTTCAAATTTTAAATTCATTCTTTATTTAAATACTGTATTTTTCAGACCATTAGGCGCACTGGATTAAGCGAAACAAAACAGTCAAACTTTAAAACTTTCAAAAAAGTCAAACTTTACTCAACTAATTCTTCTTGCTTCCTCCACTTCCGTTCCATTGATTCATTAATGATGAATTCTCTCGCAGCTGCTCTATTCCCGTGTTGTTGCAGTATATTAATGACTAACCTCGTATTGTGTATGGATTATCTCAGTTCTTCTCCTGACTGAAGTTTGGTCCATTTACAGCATCCTCCAATGCGATTGCATTTGTCCCCAACCATCAGGAACCCTCACGTTAAGTTTTATCGAGTGGAAAAAAGTTAGCGTTCATTCTCCAGCCAGAGATGGGCAGTAACGTGTTACAAGTAACGTAACTGTAATCCGATTACTTTTTCAAGTAATGAGTAAAGTAAGGGATTGTATTGCAAAAAAGGTAATTAGATTACTGTTACTTTCCTGTAAGCACGCTGCGTTACTAAAGCCATGATTTATTTATTTTTTTGCGAGAGTGTCTCATGAGAATGACGTAAACGAGTGCGACATTCGTGGCAACAGCTGTGTGCAGATCAACAATGGATAATATGACAAGTGCGGGAGAGAGTATGACCGTGCAGCGTTTAAAGCGTGGAAGTACTGACCTTACTTTGAGTTTGATTCCGTAAAAAGTGACAAAAACATTAGCGTCCGCTGTTCACTGCATGTGAAGAAAACTTTTTACAGCGAAAAACACCCTAAACTTCAGAGCAAGCACAGAGTACGCTGCCACAGAATGGGAAACTCCCGGATCCTTCCACTGACCGTTGCGACACACCTGCACCAGGGCAAACCTCTGCCTGCCTCACTCCTGCTATACTGGTGAAAATAGAGCAACAGGACCGCTGAGTCTTTGACTTTCTTTATTTTCTGCTGTGTTTTACTCGCATCTATTTGAAAGAGTGAGTGTAAACACAAAAAACTATTTTATTTTATATGCTGGAATGTGCAAAAAGGTTTAAATGTTCAACAAATTTCTTCCAGTCAGAGAATGTTGCATATAATTAAATTTTTGCTTGATGCATAAAGTTAAAAGATTAAAACTAATAAAACAAGTTTTAAAAACAGACTTTTTCATTTTACATTACATTTTATATGATGGATTATGTAAAAAAACGTACAGGTACTTACGTTTTTTTAAGTACCTGTACTTAAAAATGGTGTGCTTGGTTTAACAGGGTTAGACCCTGTTAAACCAAGCACACCATTGTTTTTCTTGTCATTACCAATAACTTTGATGTGCCACATGGCCCTCTTCCTACTGGGAAAAAAAACAAAAGTTGTATCCAAGATGGCCGACTTCTAAATGGCCACCATGGTCACCACCCATCTTGAGGAGTTTGCCACAAACAGGACTTTAATATCACCAACCATTCCCATTTTATTACGGTGTATCCCTATAAATGGCCCACCGTGTAGAATTGGGCTGAAAGATCTATTGCTTTATTACCTATTCAGGTTGTAAATCATGTTTTTAAAAAGTAACTAAGTAACTAATTATTTTTGTAATCAGTAAAGTAATGGGATTACTTTTTGCGGGAAGTAATCAGTAATTAGTTACTGATTACTTTTTTAAAGTAACTCGACCAACACTGCCTCCAGCTTCACTGTGTTTATGCTAACATAGCCGTGTCGCTACCAGGTACATCACGTAGCACATCATTATATACCAGCTAGTCCAACTTCAGTAACCCTACAAACGTCACTGCTTTTTAGTTTTCTGTCTTTGTTTATGTTGGAAGTGATTGCAGAGCTGTACGTTTTAATTTTTTCAGAAATCTCTCAGTCAGAACATGCTATATCATGTTTAGGTGGAAACTAGCGAGCTAACTTCCTGCTAACTTCTAACTGTTAAATTTAATAAATTCTGTTTTCATGGATGCCTGGATGTCAAACTTAATTGTTACACCTGGTAAAGCAGCAACGCTGATCATTTTATTAAAGATTTAGACGGTTTTTAACTCTCAGTGATGCCACAGTGTTTATTTGACTTTGGGACCTGAAGCGACGGAGTTTTGGACCCAGATACTCAGAGTCCTCGAGGCTCCTGACTACGGTAGCCGTAATGTTTCGACAATCCATCAAGCAGTCCGGTTTCGTAGCTTACCAAAGTCGTACTAAAACATTTTTGAGTGCCGTGTACCACATAAAATTGTTTCGAGGTCAGTAAGCACAAACACAATTCATACATAAGGTGCACTGTTGATTTTTGAGAAAGTTAAAGGATTTTAAGTGCGTCTTATAGTGCGGAAAATATGGTACAGTGAGATGGTCAGAAAAGCTAGAATCATATATTGTGGCACATTGTACTCCATAAAGTTGACGTTTCAGTTGGCGACCTTCTGATTTTAATTTTCCCTTAAGTAGTACTCAGGACCTTGTTGTTCAAAAGAGCTACTGTTTTATATTCATGGTGCTATGTAAATCTATGTATTCATAACTATTGTATTTAAAAATTATATCGCCATTATGCCAACACACATGATGGTATCCTAAATTATTATGTAAGATCATACAGTTATACTTAGCACACACTGTTTTTACTGCAACATTTTTATTTTGTTCCAACACACACAGTAAAACTCTGTGACGGTGACCCAAGCTCGGGATCATCCTTCAAACTGTAAGTGACACAATGCACAATAATGGCACCAATGACGTACGAGTTCGACTGGACACACACTAAGCAAGAAAGAACTGTAGAAGAGTTTCAGTGCTGAGCTTCACAAAACTGTCTGCAAGTTCTGTCAGTTTTTAAAAATCTTTTTTTGACAGTCATACCAAAGTGCATTTCTCAGACCCCAGATGCATCCTCCACGTCCACGTCACGCTTCTAAACGCTGAGGCTTAAGAAACGGCGCCGGCGAGAATTCAGCTCTGAGCTCAGAGAAAGATGATTCACATTTACAACAACTTTTAAAAAACAAACTTCTAAAGCAACATCTCCACAAGAATAACTTTGCAATGACGAGTAGAAACAGAATAGTTAAGCAGTAGTAGTAGTATGTACAGTACATCTGATATCTAAGAGTGACATGGAAACTATTTCAGATCGAGCGGCGACTGAACCGAAGTACCCAACCGTTGAGGATCTGAGACGGCTGACAGGCAAAGACTTCAGGTGTGGTAAGCACAAGGCCACAAAGATGAATCATTTCACAAGTGGCCAGTGGCCTTTTTAAACATTCATTAATTACTGAAATATTTGCACAAACTTAATGCAAGGTGTCGTCAAAATAAAAATCTGTACTTCAGCATTAAGTGAGAGTTACCTGGTTTAGTATTCATTATGGGAATAACTAGCAAAGCAATTTAAAAGCTTTGCTCGATGTGCCAAAATGTAATTATTATGGGAAAAAAAACTACAATTCAGTTTGGTATGAAATCAAATTGAATTTTGATTTCAGTCATCTGAAATGCGCTCCACCTTTCCCACCATGTATGTTGCAGTACACTTTCTAAAATAACAATAAATTTTGATTGTAGACTGTAGGAAGTGCAGAGTTTGTGTTATACATTTTATAAGCTTGATGAAATTTTTTAGCATTTTACCAAATCTTTTATTTGGATTGTTCAACCAGCTTTTGTGATTCATTCCAAAGTCATAGCTATCCCAAATGATTATACTCCCGTCCCCCAGAGTTGAGCTCTTATTTTGACGACACCCTGTATGTCCTGAATCGAGTGTAAAACTTTGGGTTCATTGAAGTCGACCACTCATCTGCTCAGTAGACATTCTCTACAATCATTGAGGAATGATGGAAATGTGAATATTCTTCTGCCCTTCATGTGAAATACTCAGTAGAAAGATGAACAATGAAAACTAAATCGCTGAATAGAATCTGATCTAACTAGCAGACACTGATGCTTCAATACTTTTCTGTACAGATCGAATTTGATGAGTCGGTCTCAGCCATTCGCAAACCGACACCAGGGGCCCAAAACCAGCAAAAACCTGAACTGTGGTGTTTTTTATTAAATGTCCGTGCTCACTGGTTTTCTTATAATGCCCGAAAAATCCTTTCAAAATGTTAAACTGTGGCAAAAACAAAACCCAACAAAATGCATTTTAGTGAAATGCACATGTTTAAAATACTTTTAGTCTAATACATACTAGACTGTAGTATGTGACATGGTAAAAAGGTAGGAAATACTACATAAAATGTTAATGATTAAATTTTGGGTGTTTTACTCATTGAAAATACTACAAAAAAATCTGTAATTAAATAGAAAAGCTTAGAGTTCAAAATGAACGAGAAAACAAACCGTTGTGAAGGAAGTTTCTTTTAAACTGTCAAAGATACTTACAGGATGCGTACATTCTGTTTTGTTGCACTACAAACGCTGGATCACACGTGACGTCCAGTGAAATGTACGCTAAACGTTTATCGGTGTAGTACTTCTTTATAGGAAGTCACTGTGGGCATGTATAAGAAAACCACTGACTGCATCGGGACATTGAAATGCAGATATTTTTGTAACTTATGTATTTATACTTTCTAGTCCAGATTCAAAGGTATAATTTGTAGTTGTGCAATAACTGACTGCACTTCTAGACGGTGAAAAATCAATGTGGGACCCAGATGAGCTCTGCTGATATGCTGAGCAGATATGTTTCTGTGACTTCGGGCCAGTAACGGGAAAACTTGAGAGATTCTGTCTCCGATGTCCATGCTGTCGGATACGGTCCTTTTCCTCTGCCAGCCCGATCGGACAGTCCAAAGCTCTACAGTAGTCCTAACGTTAATCTACAGCTCCAAGCATGGTGACTGCGTGCTGGTCGCCCACGGTGGGAAGCAGCAGCAAAATGCTTCCCTTCTTGTTCAGCAGCTCAGAGGCCTCAGTGCAAATACAAACTACAGCTCTACAACCACAGTCTCTAGCTTCTAAACTGGCCTCAAACACGCCGAGCGGCGACGGATGGCAGCGTGGGTACGGCGTTCCCCTCGACTCGTTTGTGCCCTCTTGTTGTACAGACCTAGCAAACATTCACACCGCTAGGGTTGATCATGATAAAGTTCGGATAGTGTTATGATGATGATATTTTTCTGCCGTAATTTGGAGCAGAAATCTGAAAAGTTCCTCATTTTTCACTTCTGAAGTTTGGCATATGCAGCCATGATGGAAAGATGACGTAAGTGTCTCCAAACATCCGATTTGTGCTCATCTTGGGTTCGCTCTTTAGTGAATGTTTGCTGGGTTCTTCCTGTGCAGCAGTCCTGGCAGTTAATCAGCGAGCTCGAGCCATTGGGGTTTTTAATTATCGACGTGTGCGGTAGGTGTGGCAGTGCGTAACGATGAAATCTACCGCCGCCGACTCCTACGCCCCAAAAAGCCAGGAAAGCTGCACCGTGCAAGACGACGGGCAAAGCAAAACCTGAACCTAAAACAAAGGTTTGAAGGGGAGGCCAGTGTGCTTGCTGGTTTTACAGCGACTCCTGAGATTAAAAACATAAATAAAAATGAAAAACCACTGACTCCGTTCCACCGACTCGTTGCCTCAACAACTGCTGCTTGTCAACGCTCCTCCGAGCCCACATTGGTGTGAGTCAGTCCAGTTCAGAGGGCAGGGCTGTGGTTGAACATGTTGGTCAGTCAGTGAAGGCTCCTTAAGGCAAAACTCCATCCCATGCTTTAACACCAATTCAAAGAAAGAGACTGATAATAGTTTTCTCTCGCCCAGATGTTCTATGTTGTTTTTTTTTGTTTTTGATACTGATGATGAAGCGAGTCTTCTTCTGCAGAGAATGGATGCCTGAAGCACAGGAGGTTGGGGTGTGTTCACAGCCTGCAAAACAAGCAGAAGGGTTTAAGCACAAAGGGAGGATTTAGTCTAAAACACAAAGACATTCGTTTGGATCAACAAGAAGATGATGGATGCAGAGATAAATTCAATTTAAATTTAAGGTCAAACTTTTTTATCACAGATTAGTTTCTGAGGTAGACAGCTATCAGACCATGGCATTTATATTTATACACTTAAAAAAAAACTTTTCTTCATAACAGAGTTTAGGGTTGGCTTGACTCAGACCTGACAGGGTTCACTGAAATTAGTCCAAGACATTTAACCACTTCCTCTAGAAAGTTGTTGCTAATCATCATTGGTAGCAATGAAGATTAGCAGGGTTCTCTCCGGGTACTCCAGCTTCCACCCACAGTCCAAAGACATGTGACCTGACCAGGGTAAACCCCGCCTCTCGCCCTAGAATGGCTGGAAAAGGGTGTAGCCCCCGCGACAAAGATGAGGATGGATGGATGCTCTAAATCATTTTCTATACCGTGAATAACCATAAAGCATGTCGCGAATCGGGATGAGCCCTGATACTTCGGGTTGGACTCACGTCTGGAGGTGTCCTCATTATGTCTTGCTGGCATTCTCGTAGATGACGTCCGAGGTGATGGACTGCTGCTTTTTCTTCTGCCACATTAGCATGACGCACTGATGGATGAACACGTACTGCTCCTGCAGACAACAAACACGTTTGAACTAATCGTCCACCCTTTGATACTCACAATCACAAATTCAGGTCATTGAGGACACATTGGCGCAATCCAGTTGACGGTTTCTAAAGTGTGGACACTTAATGACTTCTTCAAGTAACTGTCTTATTTACACATGTATGTGTTGGTGTGATGTGCCAGTGTCTGACCTCAGTCTGAACCATCGACAGGCGATGCGATCGCATTTCCGACACCATGC
Organism: Diplotaxodon limnothrissa; assembly: GCF_057381915.1. Lineage (NCBI taxonomy): Eukaryota > Metazoa > Chordata > Actinopteri > Cichliformes > Cichlidae > Diplotaxodon > Diplotaxodon limnothrissa. The sequence continues at coordinate 17,620,574 of NC_140612.1, forward strand.
CCAGGATGTCCACGTACTCATGCTCTCTGATGTGCTGCATCAGGCGATCCAGAGCGATGAAGGTCCCAGTCCTGCCGACTCCAGCACTGTCACACACAGGCGGCATCATTAGAAACCAAATCGCTGCTGTCGCTAGTCCACTAATGGACATCATAATGGCCATTACATCATCTCTCTAATTGCATTTTTATGGCTCAGACTGTCAGGAAACGAGTCGCCTTCCTGCTCTGAGAAAATCAAACCTGCAGAAATCAAACTTGGATAAATAAATTCACTCCGAGAAAGAATGAGGACATTACCCAACCGTTCATAAAACCTGAACGCAAACTGGGACGTTAATGGCAGGTGGGTCAGTTTCCACTAACGGAGAACTGACTCAGTTCTGGTTCTAATACAGAAGCAATATGAAAAAACATGGACCTCATTGGCTACCAGAAAACACCAAGAGGAGGACTTTTTATGTCTCAGTTACAATAGAAAACCATTAAACATCTGTCGAGCACATACCCATCTGTCAGAGTCTACATGGTTCCAAGTATTTCTACCAAAGAAATGCTCCACGGCTCTAAAAGTTTTAAGTGACATCTAAGGAAGTTGGTGGATTGAGGGTTTTAGGAAAAGCCATGAAATACAAGATGATGGGGTTTGAATGTGACAGATTTACACGATTTTTAAAATACCTAAATGATAAGTCTAAATGATCCAGTCCGTGGTTCTAGTGTTAAGATGGCTACACAGCTCCACAGATTACTGGTCCTGAAGTTAGAAACACTGAGATCAGGGAAGGGCTACAGAAAGAACCTCTTCAATGATTCACACATTCCCACAAACCACCATTTCTTCCTTTTAAATAACCCCAATTTTTTGCCACATCACTAATTCTTGGGACCTGGGTTCGGTTTTTTACTTGATCCAATTCCATCGAGGATCCTAGAATCTTTGCAACCATCCAGAAAATCCAGCCCATGTTTGTAGAACCATTAATAGTGGCATATATTGTGCACTAATGTTTTATTTTGAAGACATTTGCGCACTGCTTCTCTGTTTAAATAATCAGACTGCACCACCACTGGGTACGCCGTTTCATTTTATTTCATTTAATGAGCAGGAATGACAAAAAGTTTCAATAATGGTGATTTATTTTAGATTTTCCATGTATCCACCAGAGGACGCTAACAGATGAGTCACAGCAAGATAAAATATCTGCAGATGTTTTTAAGGAGTGGCCTTACCTGCAGTGGACGATGATGGGGTCTTTGGTCCTGTTGGCCTGCTGGCGGACGATATGGACGAACTGCAGGATGCTCTCGATGGCATTTACCGTGGGGACGCCATGATCCGGCCACGAGGTGTAGTTCAGGTGGAGGACGTCCTGACTCTCATCAGCCTGCAGGTGGCAGTAACAGTTCACGTTCGATAAATGCACTAACTGGAAGCTTTTGTCAGTAGCCGTTTGGAAGTCAAAGAAACTCACATATCCAAGTCTGAACTTCCTGATGATCCACTCTGGAGACTCGCTTTCAGATAGCAACTCTACACTGACCTCACCGTACATCACAGGGTCCTCATTGAAGGGCCAGTAATGATCACACTTCACCTGAAAACATGAAGAAAATTACAGCCACAGTTAACAATGACCACCAGGGGGCAGAATTGTGCAACTTCTGTCATTTTACTTTATTTTTTTTAAAGAAATTTTCGTCTTCAGATCCCCCCCCAAACACAAAATATTTGTGTGTATGTATTTTCCCCTTATTTATACTAATTTAGAAATATGACATTAATAATTTCATTATGCAAATAAAAAACACAACATCTTATTTGTTTTTATTCTTCTAATTAAACAAGAATCATTTTCTGATCTGATGAAAGGTGAAGATGGTGATTCTGTGCTGAGCCATAGGTGGATATGTGTAATGTGACTGTCTGTTGATTGTGTTAATCACATTACTTGTGCTCAGTCTGAATAAAACACCAATAAATAAACACCAAAAAATCAGAATCCTTCGAAAACCATTTTTAGCAAGTATTTGCTACTACAATTTTTCTTCAAAACATTATTTATTAATCAGTCTTTTAATACTTATTCTAATGAGTCATCTTTACGTGTCTGTCTATTTTTACGTATCTGTTATTTTTTTTGATTTAAGTATAAAATTTAAAGCGGCTTGAAACCTCCAGATTTTCCACTTACAAAGAGTTAAACTGATTAAACATAAAGTCTCACCCGGCGCCGTTCACTGCACTGTGTGAGCATGACGATGATCGGGGATTTTTGCTGCAAAACCATCTTCCAGAAGTCATTGCGGGTCTCAGGCAGCGGACCCTGCGTGGCGATGTACTCTTTATTGTGTCTGTAGCCCTGGAATCCAAACACAAGCACAGAAGAAAAAAGTAATTCATGCAAAACATGGACTATAAAAGAGATGAAAAACAAATGGATGCTAATTCCTCACATTTGTGTTGTGGATGTACTCACGGGTATGTAATTGGCGTTGATGTAGTCTGAACCTTCGTCATTGTGCATCGAGATCAGCTTCACCCGACTGAAGTCATCTTAGAGCAGATTTTCTCTCGTTAGTCCCAAGATAAACTACAGGTCGTCACCAAACAGTAAAACTTGTCCTCGTACTCCGAGGAACACAAAACGCTCACGTGACTTTAGAATCAGAAAAAATGAAAGCTCTCCATTTCTATAAAGGCACTTAATAATGGCATCTTCACTGTAGTTAGTGGTGTGCGCTGGTTTCAGAATACAACTCTGACGAGCTGGATTTTTAAGTCAGAGAAAAAGCACCGCGAGGCTCCATTTTACACATTTATTACAGACCGTCTAATGAAAGTAAATTTTCTCTGGGCAATAAATCAGTAAAAGTGGAGGCTCACGGTTGATTTTATGGTTTCCCCATGATCAGCGGGTTGCTTTCAGTCCGGCCCCGCCTTCCTCTTTGTTCTGATGATCTTGTGTATTTTTTTATCTAGATATTTAAATCTAGATATATACATGTTAGTGCAGACTCACAGGGGAGGATGTTGGTGTATCTGTTCTTGGGCCTGTTGATGGGAAGGTCAGCAGCATCATGGGAAAGATCCAAACCGATGCTCTTTAGATCCTGGAAAAAAAAACATCAGTACTAAAATTAAGGATGAGGATCATTTAAATCTGAGTCAGATTTTCAAATTAAAATGCTCTTAAAAAGCTCCGAGGTTATGTGAGATGTAAAATGGACCCAGGGGTCTTCTCCTCATTTCCTGTTCCTGTGCTGGATGTTCATATTAAAAATGACCAGTGTCTAATAATCAGCTCAGTGCATGTACACAAATCCCTGCAGCCTGTTCTAACTGTTATCACAGTTTTTCCTACTCTTGGAACTGTATGATGTAAGAGAGGGTAGACAGAAGCCCCACCCACCTCCTGTTCAAGTTCAAAACAAGTGATTTGACATGTTTCTGTTTGTGAGTGTTAGAAGAAAGCTGGTTTAAATGAAGAGGAGCTAAAACGGGTTGTTTCAAAGAGCGACTGAACTGAATCTTGGCATCAGATAAAGAAGGATTATTCTGAAGTGTGAATCATGCATAGCTGCTTGAACAGTCAACAGTAAAAAATGCAGGTGGAAATAAGGGGAATGGATCCACTTTGAATAAATGTATAATACTGCGTGTATCAAAAGTTAATCAGATTTTAAAACGCTGTATTTTTTAAGGAATTCAAAAATTTAAAATACCTGGATGAATATAAAGTTTTACATAGAAAACTTTATATAATGTCTGCATGTGTCTCCCTTCAAATGAGTGGCACATGTCCATACGACAGGAAAACCCATCCCATGCTCTTGCGAGCACGTCTGCAGCCACCACTGTTGCCATGCTACCTACCAGCACGAATCTGCTCTAACAGGACATGTTTTGATTGTTACTTGTGAACGGCTGTGGAATAAAGCACCCTAAAATCAGATGACACACCCACTATGCAGAAAAAGGTTTAAGCCTCACTGCAGTTTGAGCGCTAGAGGAACATTTTTAAAAATTTGATTTCATTTTCAGTTTTAGTTTTTTGTGCTTCAGTTTAGACCGTATTTATTTACGTAAAGAAAAACACAAAATCAGGCGCCACATGATAATTAAGCATCTCGCTGTTTTCCCAAGTAAGGGGAAGTGTCGCCCAACACCCTTGAAAGGCACACCCATGCATCTGAATAAATATATAACTAAAAGACATATTTCATTTAAATTGTAAACATTTAAATATTATGTGTGAACTGATGAAATATGTAAGATCCTGCTCACTTGCTAACGTCAGGCGATGTATTAGAGCAGCATTCACTCCTGCTGATCTAAATCAGACTTTATTTGCAGACTTTATTTCATCACTCACTAGCCTAGAAGCTTATCAAGGTCATTTTGGGACATTTATTCACTTCCTCTTTTGGTTTTTCCTACAGAAACGTCACCAGAACCAAAGTTAAATGATATAAAAAACACAGAGGGTTTCAGATGCTTCCCTCTGCTTCTCAGAACAAACGTCAGGCCTGTTGGTCTCAGAAGACGTGATTTAAGTTGTACCTCGAACTGCAAGGAGAACTTGTAGGCAGAGTCCTTGCTCATGTCTTTGAAGAAGGCCTCAAAGTCGTCCAACTGCACAGGGCTGAAAGCACAAAAAAAACACTATCAAATGGCTGACACCCACCACCGTCTTTACATTTCGCTTTTAATCTCACCGATAACGAAAGCTCCAAGTCCTATACGGGCAGATGTTTGCTGCACAAAACCTTTAATGAGCTCTAATGTTGGACCTGAAGATCTCTTCACCCCAAACAACCTGCAGTTGGTTCTATGAAACCCTCAGGCTTGTATATTCAGTTCACCTCAGCAACATTTCTTTAGCTCACACTGCAGCAGTGTAAAAGCCTTGATGCTGTCAGCTCATTTATCCATGCGCCTCACTGGCCAGCTTGCCCTGTGCAAGTCATATTTTCAGCTATCACAAGAGAATAACCAGCGCCTGATTCAGAGTAGCTAAGCTACAGCTAGCTTGCTAATGTCAGTTTTTTAAACTGGAAAATTTTAAATTAAGTAAGTTTAAATAAATTAGTCAAGAAAAATAAAGAACAAACTGCTGTAATACAATCCAATTGCCCTGAATGATAGATGGGCCTATGTCTATACAGCACCAGCTCACAGGTAGGCAGGTAAGTAGGTAGAAAGAAAGAGAAATAGGTAGGAACATAAATAGGTAGGCAGGTAGAAAGTAGGAAGGACATAGCCAAGAGGACAGTTAGGCAAGATGGGACGGAAGAAGGCAGGTAGGTAGATAGGAAGATGAGAAGAAACGTAGAGAGGTATACGTGGAGGTAGGAAGGAAAGGTAGAAAGATAATGAAGATAAAAGGGAGGTAGGCAGGCAGATAGATGTAATTAAGGAGAGAGTTAGGTAGGCAGTAAGGGAATAACAGGGATTTGGGGAGGGAAAGGGTAACATAGGTAGGTAGAAAGGAAGGGAGTCAGGAAGGTAGGCATATAGTAAGGCAGGAAGACAGGTAGGGAGGTAATTAGGTAGGTAGGTAGATAGGTACTAGGAAGGTGGTTAAGAAGATAGGTGGATAGATGGCAGTTTGAAGAAAGTTGGACAGTATCAGAAACGTTAGGCTTCAGACTTCTTTTACATTTGTTGATCACCAAAAACTTTGCATTGGTTCTTAAAACACTGTTACAGGTAACCAGCATAAACAGGTAATTAACACATAGGTACTACAATGCACAGGGAACACTTACTCCATAGTAATAATAAGATGGAGCAAAAATGTATCTGTTGCCACCTAAAGGTCGAAGTTCTTGCAATGCATTAATGAGTTCATCACTAAGGTAAAGCATGAGCAATTTCATGCACCTGAAATAATTTATTAACAAACCTTTCAACACCCACAAAAGTCAGAAATCCCTCTGAGTACACAGTTAATGTTGGTTCAATTTCTCAGGAGACTGCTGGATAAAACTGTTTTCTGGCTGAAGGATGGTATTAGTGGTGAACACACGCACACACACACACAGAAAGATGAAGCCCACAGGCTGAAAGCTGCATGCAGTCGTCGTTACCTTGTTAGCTTCCGTTTCTTTAAAGCAGTCTTGCTCCTATAAAATACAAACATGTCAAGTCCTTGTGATGATTTCTGACCCCTCCTTCATTCACATCATTAGCTCATGTTGGGCTTTGACCGATGCAGGTTTTTACCCCTTAATGTAGCATCTCCCCCTGCTGTGTGGTTTGTTTTCAGTTCGTTTGTAAATTGCTCATTAAACCCAAAAAGCTCCAGCAGAACAGACACGATCCAGAGGTTCAGTTCAAGGACTCCAATTAGCTGAGATGAAGCCTAGCAGACAGCTAGCTGCTACACCTTCCTGTGTTTCCATATACCTGACAATCAAAGAGGCCACACCCCTAATAATAGAAATTTTAAGCCATATTACAATTTAAACATGGGGGTTATAACAACATATAAAATTTCACCCCTAACAGTTTCATATTTGTCTCTGACTCCTGATATGTGCCCCACTTAAACTGCTAAAATCTTCTTCAATATGTAATAAGTATGTAATAAGTTGTTTTTTATTTTGTTTTTTTTGTAATAAGTTTAATACAGTTGTTATGAAGGGGAAATCACCTTTTGAGATGAAAACAGTTTGTGTATAAGGCTGTAAGCATGTTTGTTTCTGCTGTAAAGTTTTAACACGGGAGTCTAAAAAGTTGATTCTGCTCATGTGGATGTAGCGTAGTTTCTTGATGATAAATATCCAAATTGTCATGACCATTGATCAACAACCACTGATCAAAGACCTTTGATCAATGACAACTGATCAATGGCCATCAGTAACAATCACAGTATTGTAAGATGGTGACAGATGTACCCTTAGGCCCCGTCTTCAATTCAGAGATGGTCTTTCCCTTTTCATGTAAATGGCCTCCTTGACTCCGCGCTCACACCAGCGTTCCTCCCTGTCCAGGATGTGTACATCCTCATCATTGAAACAGTGTCCACTGGCCTGTAGGCGTAAACAGACTGTGAAGTCCTGCTTGATGAGGTAGCTCTTCTGTGTCGCGCCATCCACTTCACCAGAGGTTGTTTGTTTCCCTCAAGTATAAATCACAGCAATCCTCCTGGGACTTAACAGGGTACACTATATTACACTGTTTGTGCCAGGGGACCTAATTTTTGGCGCAGTGTGTTCAGAGTAAAATGCGTGTCGACTGTTCCAATACTCCTGACACATAAGGGATCGCTAAGGGTTTTTGACTAGGCAGCAGTTGTTCTTCTCTCCTGGATCGCCTGGAGCTTTCGCTCACCATGTTAGAATACTGTGATTGCAGCCTCTGCTAGAGATGAGAGGAACTGGAGGTTTTCAGTGTTTGTGCCTATTTTCGCCCCAGAGGCTGAAGGTTCAGACTTTAGTTCCACAGTTAAGAGTCATGGGCAGGTAGAATATTCTATTTAAAGCATTTCCTGTATACATTTCTTGAATTATGGTTCTGTGGTTATTAATAAATAAATAAATAAATGGTCTATTTTAGATCAAATTTGTGAACTGCCACAATGCTTAAAATATTAAGACATTTGATACTGTAAAACACCAAATATCTTTCTTAAAAAGTATTTAAATGTTATCAATAATCACTTCATTTTTACTGACAAAAATTAGAAATATTATTTCTTTTTTGGGCCTTTTTTGATAGAAGCAGTGAAGAGTGACAGGAAAGCGGCAGGAGAGAGAGAGGGGAACACATGCAGCAAAGGGCCACAGGTTGGATTCTATTTTATTCTAGACTAGATCTCACATTTCATTTTTTGGCGTGAACAAAATTTCCAGGTTATGATGAATGAGCAAATATAATTGCCTCTTTCAGTATTAGTTTTTTTTTTATGATGCACCATGGCAACAATAAAATATTTCACTAGCTGGGCCCACGTCCTCATTTTAGATTTGACAGTGTTTTAGTGGGTAAAAATGAATGCTTTGACATGAATTGAGCTGCGGTTTGGGGAAAGCCTCGAAGGGGACTGGCGATGGCTCCCAGGCCTGGCAGATCCCCATGTACTAAATAGAAATGAAGAAGTTAAAGAACTGAGAACAAGAAGGGAGGGAGGGTGGGGCACGTAAACCAGAATGAACAGCTTGCAGAACTGGGGGAACCTATATAGATGACAACCGGAAGGAGCATGTTTGGAGGCGTGGTCCTGGTCCTGAAATTCCGATAGATAATTTCCAACTAAACTGTACATTAATTATTCCAGTCACTTACTGAATTGCATAAAAGCACCAAGTCATTTTGTTTTGGATTTAGTCCCAGATAAAAGATGGGTTGTAGTTTTTAGACATTTTTGCCTAACTGAAATCTTATTGAGGTTCCTATTCTGTCATATATCTACGCAATAATAAAAGGGCTAGGGTTATGGTTATGGTCTATCTTCAGTAAGATAGATTCACACAAATCACTTTTGCATATAACGCCAGTACCGAACCCAAGCATCGGTCCAACCCAACAAAGCAGAACTTCAAAATAAGTCGACCCATCAAAGCAAGACAATGTCATGCTCACAAGTATCGTCTTCATCTAGATCTGCTACCTGCTTAATGCTACAGTCACACTAAGGAAAACAAACCATGGCACAACCTTAATTACTGCAAAAGTGTGCAATGAACTTGCCTTGCCTCTGAAATAATTTTTGAATTTGCTTTGGAAATTTGCTTTGGAAAAAAGGGACCAGGTCTGCAACCATTCAGTCAGTTGCTGGCTTCAAAGTGTCAACACAGCATTAAAACAACAAAAAGATGGAGTCAGTCTGCTACCAGTTTACAATTACATTGGGTCAAGTTGGCAATAACATGCAATCTGTCTGTGATAATACGGCAATTAACTGGGATACATTTGCTTAAATTACAAATCTGTTGCAATCAACAAACACAGAAAGTAAAACAAACACATTCATCTCATAGATTTAAAAATAACACAAATAACACAGCAGTTTACCTGTACACACAAGCTTGCTTTTCTGTAGGAATATAATCAGATTATAATCAGCTGGCAACCAATTGAGTTGAGGTCCTTATTACAAAGTGATGGATTGTAGACGAATTGCAATTATCAGTGCAGACTGACTCAGACTTCAGTATATTGGCAATCTGTCTGCATTTATACATTATCAAGATCTTATTTGTCAATCTTCTCCAATTTTTTTGAGAGTGATTGCAGTCAGTCCGAGTTGGAATACGACCGTTTCAAGACAGGTTGCTTCCTACCAGGCGACCTGTACAGTCATCTTGTGATTGCCCAGATTAAAGGTGTTACACAGTTAACCTCTGGATTACCCAGGAGGTCAAGGAGGTTGCCATCCTATTTTCACCCTAGTGTGACTGAGCCATTAAGTTTCTCCACAATCATGCATCTTCTGTAATTTTTGCTCTTCATACTTCTGTATCTACATTCAACCATTTAACACAAATTGTGTTAAATTGGGCCAAATTTCCCCCTGAATCACTCATGATGTCCTGAAAGTTCCTTGGTTTACAACCAAGTTTTCAAACATCAAGTGGGAGGAAATCTGGAGACGCTAAAACACAATCCGCTAGTTCATCTTGATCCATCAACATGCACATCACATCTACAATCTATGAGAGAACAGAAATCACAACTGAGTAACAAAGAGACTTCTAAAGAGAAAGTCCACAAAGAGAGAGACAGGGAGCATGCAGACACCAAAGCCGGAGTTAGCATCGAGAGTTCGCTTCATGCTGAAGTACATCCAACATGTTAGTAGAAATACACTCAATGTGACTTTGAAGGTGTAACCACAGACACAGCATTGCAAGACAAAGTTTAACATGTCAGAAATTACATCTGACTACCTATTTATGTCGGGAGTTCCCTGTAGTTTCAAAATGAAGTGTCAAAATGCTAAAGAAAAGTCTGGTGATGTTTTATATATTAAGTTTGATATATTTTGGTTCTTGTCAACAAACAGTCACATGTCCAATCCAACACTGAGTTTTGTCTCCTGCTAGCAACTAACACTAAAGAAAACATTACAAATAAAAATAATTTATAACACAAAAAAACCTAAAGGGTTCCAAAATGGATCCCTGAGGAACACCAGATTTCATATTCACAGAAGCAGAATTGCAAGTGATCTATTTATACATCTAAAGATAATATTTTGTTCTTGTTTTTTTTTCTTTTATTTGACTGTTTTATTTGATATTTATCTACATATAAACATGAATTAGTAAACATGAATAGTAAGAAATCCCAGCTGATTATACTAGATAACTTAAAAATGATCACATTTGTTTTTTGGTTTAGTCCCAAATAAATTGATGAGTTAGAATTTTTGTGTGCATTAAGTGTAACATAATGCTATAAACACACACCCAAAATTGTATTCAAATTTGAGGACTAAAGGCCATGCATAAATAAAACAGTAAATCCCTGGTGACAGAAAAATAGATCTTGGGTGCATTTGTAACATAAACTATGTATTGTGCTGAATTGAGGTAGCGGTTCTTACACAATAAGTACCAAACTGAATATCCTGAAGCTTGGTGGCGACGTGGAGCATGGATTATTGAAGAAACCTGTTACATTTTGGTTTTAATTCACTTTAAACTTGCAAAAGAAGACAATGGCTTTGCAATTAGGCTACTTCATTCAGTCATATTAAATGAGTGTGTCCTGGAAAAACAACACAGGCCTTGAAATGAACCCTTGTGAAAAACTAGATTCACTATCTAATCTAAGTAAATTTGCTAGAATTAGAGAACCATCACAGGACATTTTCAGCCACACCATCCCTATGCAGGCGTGGTATGCAATGAAGGCACTAGTTTCTTAAAAGATAAATGAGTGTATTTTGGCTATAGAAGCATGGATAAAACTCAGGGAGGAGCTCAAGGTGGTTGGATAGGTCTATTAATGTTGTACTTTTAAACAGGACATGGCTATTTGTTTTCTACCAACCACCAAAACAGTCACTGCACTACTTTAACTCTGTGGTTATTATTTTAAACTTGATGAAGTGGTTATTTTAACCCAAACCACAATGTTTCCCTATTGAAATGCACCAAAACACCTATAGCCAATCAGAAGTTATTTCACTGCTACAAAGAAGGATCAAAGCTTTTGACCCAGTAATCTCTCACTTCTCTTGTTTTATGTGGACCATTGTTGACGAATGAAAAGGACTGTTTTGTTGGCAATAGTTTGGTTTTCTTTGTAATTGATATTAAAAAAAAATATTGACCTAAAAATAGAAAATATGAATGATGTAAACCCTGAGGTACATCACACTGACAAATGGATTGTTGTTTTACTCCATACAAAACACCACCAGACTTATTTGTGAACTCTGGATCCAGACGTGATCCGTGACTCCTCACTTTGGTTAATTTTGAGAGTAAAACAGTGTCTCTGATCAATACTGTCGGCTGTGGCTCTGCTTAGACATGCCCCTGAAGTGCAGTGTTTTTGGCCAGCAAGTGCTTACTTACCAAGGATTAATATAAAAAGCCAAAAGATAGTCAGTCCAAAGGCAGGATGGCAGTAGGGTAAGGAAGGCAAAGAGACTTCTTCGCCTGAAGGGGGTTCAAATAAAAACAAGAATAAAAAAAATAAAAAATGAAAAATGAAAAAAAAAAGACACGAGGGGGGTGATAGGTTGGGGACAGAACATGGTGCTCCATTAGTAAAGAGGCACAGAGCGTCAAGAGCTTCACATTAGTGCTGAACACAGAGTTAATGCATCATGCAGCCGCTCAGAGAGTGTCCTGTTGTGTCTCTGGAGGACAACAGGAGTCTGTATGCTGCTGGACGTCAATGGTCACTCTGTTTCTTTTACACAACCCCCCAGCCTGAGTCTGTGACATCACTGCGTCCTCCCTGCCATCCCACAATGCAACCCTCAGCCAGGACCGACACCATGTATAAACAGTTCTCAGTTTGTCACTTGGCAGTGACAGCCACCTTTATGAACCTGATGATCTCATTTACATTTGTGGTGCCTGGGTAATGACCCCACTGATGCCGATACATTTATGAACTCCTCTTTGTCCGTCTGGGTTTTCCTGAGTTTTCTTGATGAAGCTCGGGAGCACAAACATTAAAATTTAAGTCATGTCAAACTTCTACATTTTATTGCCACAGACTTAAATGTCTCTGTAGTATCAAGTAATAAAACTAAGTCTAAAACTAATACTAAAACAACTTACTGGATGAATTATCTTGCTGACTTGTTCATAAAAATGAGAAAACATTTAGCCGGCTAGATACACTGGATAATACACTGTTAGTTTCATTCCAATTTTTATCATTGAAAAATATTTGCATCACCTTCTTGCTAATAAAATTATCTAACCTATGTCATAAAAGTGTAAAACTGTGAGTTTAAAAAATGAATATCCCAGGAAGTGAGCTTTGAGGTACACCATACTGGTTTTACACTGGTTGCTTTGGACTTTTTTCAGGATTTGTTGAAAGCAATCAAAGAATTCACATAAAAATCAGGTTAATTAGAAGGTAAATTACATTAATTACATTAAGACTTATCTTCCTTAAGTTTTTCCCCCCACAAACATGACATTTGACGACCTCCCCTGAGGTGTAGCAAGTTTCTACACTTCAGTGTATATTAATGAAGAGGTGGTTTGATGACAATTACAGTCATTTTTGGGTTTCTCCAAGAGTAGGTCCATTGGAAGAGACCACCTTTGCTAAATTCTGATGCGCAATAAGCAGCCTGACATATGACAGAAACTGCTCAGTTCATATAAGAACTCCTATTAGGCTTTCAAGGCATAAAGAGTTCAATCAGAATTAAACATAACATTGTACAAAACATATGGAGAATTGTTCATCATGATGTGTTTCTTGCTTATACCTTTCATATTTTACAACTATAAATAACCTAACTGTACATCATATTTATATTGTTTTGCTCTATTTTTTATGCTGTTTGTGGTTTTTGTTTTTCTTTAAGTGGTTCCATTGTTATATAACATAAAAAGGGATCATTTAGTTCTTTAAAACTTGATATATTCAGATAAATGCTCTTGAAAGAATTTCCTTTTGGAGCATCAGTGGGGGCATCGCGTTTTCATCACATCCACACTGCTGTGACATCACACAGTGAGTCTGTCCACATGCACATTAAAAGCAAACTGCACCATCACATCAAGAAGAAGACACTCTGATGGAAATGTGCATTTAGTGATGGAAGGTCAAATACAACAGCAGATGGAAGCCAAGGTTCTGCCTTAACTGACCGTCTTTCAGCTGTTATATTAATCACAAATCTCCAAATGTTTGTCAGAAATAACATGTGAGACTGAATCTGATCCATCAGCCACTTCACAGTTTAAAAACAGGCACTTTTTGCCTCTTCTGCTTGATTTTAAAGGAGAAATAAAATTGAATTATCTTTTCTTGTTTTGAACAAATTAACACGACTGACTCAAAAAGCAACATTTTGTCCTTTTAATCTGAGATTAGGGGAAATTCAAAGCTTTCATCATCATCAAACACCCCATTTCAGCTGGTCCAAACAAAGCAGGCAAGGGTGCTGAGCTCTTTGTCGTCGTCATCATCATCATCATGGTCATCGTCACCTCAAGCTGTATAAAGCACCACAGATGAGCTATAATCTGTGCCTATATGTTCAAATCCCTAATCTGCCTCTTCAATCCCCCTTCCGGGCTGCTAATCTGCCTCTGATTGGGTCTTTCGTGGGTGTTTGCACATCCAAACCGAGGTTGTGTGATTACTCAAAATCCAAGCTAAAACAACATCCACCCGTGCGTGAACGCTTAATTTGTGATCTGAAGATGAACAAACACATGACGAAGCTCATACCAGTTATATGGAAGCTTTCCGTCTCTCTCAAACGAGGCGAAGTTGACAAAGGTCTCCGCGCCACACTCTCTGAAACAGAAATTAAAAAGCACATGTGGTGAGAACAGCTCAGTTTGAGGAACTCAGAAATTATAGATGACTTATAAGGAAATGGAGGAAGCTGTGAAGTGAGTATGAAAAGAAAATTTACAGTGAAGTAAAGAATTTATCAAGCCATCGGAAAATAACGACTTTCTTTGCTCAAACATTTTAGAAACATTTTAAAATAAAAATGAAAAAGATAGAATAACTGGAGAGATGATGCAGGGTAAAGTTACGATCATAAGGTAATCATAACTTTGTAACACAGTTTAAACATTTTAACCTCTGCATGTGATTCACTAGTAAAAGTCTGCATGCCGCATTCTGATTGGCTCATGTGAAAAATTTGAAATAATTCTGCTTACTGATGTTTATTAATGCTTTACATTACATTTTTTAACGACTTTGGCCACATAAAATTAAATGTAGAACTATTAATTTATAATTTTATAATGTTAACTTTTGCATTCAATTATTTTGACACATTTAAAAAACACTACTCAATGTTAAAAAGGTTCTAGTGCGTCTGTAGTCTGACCTACATTAAAAAACCTGAATTATAACGTAAGTGTAACGAAAACTGTTGAGTAAAAATTATATGATTTAATTTTAAATTAACGTCAACATTTTTAAATGCACCATTTTAATGTCACAGCATTTATATCCTGCATAAATATGATACAAAAACTCCTGAATTGAATGTGCAAAGTAGAAACTGATTTAAAATGTATTCATTCTAACTTTTGTATTAAATTGATTTTTTTTCATAATTTTTATGTTAAAAAAGTAAATCTTTTATTTTTGTCATACAAGTATTTTTTATTTTCCACATTATATTTGAGATGTAGCATTAAGATACATTCAAAAAAATCAGTATTTTATTTTAGTACAAAAGAGAATACCATTATTCTATAAATCTGTAAAACACACATATTACAGTACACACAGTGTAATACTGTGTAAATATTGCTTCCTCAATAACGTGTAGGTCTATAAAGTGCCTCGTAAACACCGCCCATGCCGCTCAGCCTCCTGACAAGAGGAAGTAGTTTGCGTCCTAACTCGTGCGTGTCATGACTCTAAGAAAAAAAGGTGTTGTGAATTATGAATGCCAGTTAGCTGGGCATTAACGGCTGACCACAGCAGACCACAGCTTGACCGCTTTACAGATTAGTGTACAGCATGCAGACACCCTCTCAGTTATTTCCTCAGAAATTCAGCTGTGAATCACTCTGAAGCTCCAAGATTATTCATGCTCATAAACTCCAATAACTGTGATCCAAATTCCATCATTTCTATTCTAAATGAAGGACTTTACTTTTCTTAAAACTAGAATAAAGTCCATAAACTGATCTCAATGGGCATTTCAAAAACAAGACATTCAGGACGCATGCTTGTTTTGTTTTTTTTGCAGGATCTGCTGCAGAAATGCACACAGAAACTAACCTCATACACTACAACTCATGCACAATAAACTCATACACTGTATCTCAAACACTGTAACTGTCACACAGAGTGAAGCTGTTAAGGCCAAATGAACAACAGATGACTGCGTGACAGCAGAGGGCACTGCTGCTGTGCTGACTTTGAGTTACCTGGTCATCTGCAGGTGTTTCTTGCGCAGCACAAGCAGGAACAGAACGAGCAGGCTGATGAGCAGGATGCTGAGGACAGCCAGAGCCGAGATGGCAGCAACGCTTGGATTCATCTCTTTGGCTGCAGATATACAGACAGACGCACAGACAGACGTTGTTACCTCTCAGCACAGTCCTCTCCGATTTCATCAGTTTTCTCAACACAGAACCCTTCCTGTATGGTACTTTCACATTAAAGTTCTTTTATCAAGCGGGTGGCCTCCAACTGTACTTTGCTACAAAGATATACTATAAAAGATCGACATAGAAATTGTGAGCTTCTTGTTGTGTTGAAAGAGGGGTGGATCTCACAATCCTTACTCACTGGTTAACACCTGTTATGACAAGGTGCTAACCAATGAGCTTGCTGCTCCTCTGTGACTAACGGCACCAAAACGTTTCACTGAGTCGCTGCAAGCAGCTGGAAAGAGTTCACTGAGCTCAGCTCCACAGCACAAATCTTCTTCATGTCACACTCACCCTCAGTGGCTGCAGTTCACTTTACTGCCTGCAGGAGTGACTAAAAACATTTTAAATCTTCAAATTAAAGAGCTGCACTTAGTTCAGTTTTCACTTTTAAGATGTTTCAGGGCTCAAATAAAGACAGTCACTGCCCTCCTACGGTGCAGGTAAATGGTGCCACCTACCAACGGTGCTGACGCTGATGTGTGTGGGTTTGCTGGGCGTGCTGTAGCTGAAGCTGGTAACGGTGCAGTTGTAGCTGGACGATGGTATCAAACCAGAAATGGTGACCACGTGGGAGGTGGAGGTCTGCGGCTCAAGGGCCTGAGGAAGAGGAAGAAGAGGTGAGATTTGTAGTCCAGATAAAGACAAAGGGCTGAGCGGCTGCTGACCCCAGCCTGGTGCTGAGCAGTAAGACTGAATCACTAAAACTGTATTTTTGTTTATGACCACATATTTCACATTTTCCAAAACTCTTTGGTGTTTTGTTGTTGTTACTACTATAACCCTGGTTCCAGTATGTGCTTCACTGCTAAATCTGTCAAGACGTTTAAAAAGAAGAAGCTAAAGAAAATTGTACTGTCTTAATTTTCCCAAATATTTCCATGGTTACGTGGCACTTCCTGTTTCTGCAACTCTAATTTTAAATTTGGTCAAACGAGAGACTTCTCACTGGACAGAAACCACCGAGCAGTGCACTCAAGTTTGAATCATTAACAACAGCCTGAAGCTTTCCTTGCCATTCTACGATCAGACATCTTATTGACCTGCATCTCTGCACACGTGTTGCCAAATTACCCTTGGCAGCACTAGGCCTATCTAAATCCTTTTTGTTAGTCTGCTTTTATCGCCTACCTCTTCATATGGAACCATGGATGTGACCAAGTTTCTGTTCTCAAGGTCCAGACCTCCAACACCAGTTCCTGCTAACCTCCCTGCAGTCATTCGCCTTTATTTTACCTGAAAGCTGGACTCATATCAAAAATGTTCTCTTAGCGAGTCAGCTGCTGTACAAACTCACAGCATCCCACAGATACCACGCAGCACATATATGTGATCCACAGCCATCCACAACGAAAACACGCCTCCTTCACCATGTTCTTCATCATCTGCAGAAAAAACCTGTCTGATGACTCCAAAAGCAGCTGTTTTGGAGCACAGCTGGAAACAGCTGTAAGTTTCCTGCTGTCAGAGGCTTTGGGTTCTAACGTGCAGATGACCCGAGAGGTTGTGGTCAAATCATCCAAATGCATCACAGGCAGAAAATTTTTTTCTCTCTTTTTAAAAGTAAAGTAGGATTTATTTCCAAAATAAAAGATTTATTTCACTTTTAAGCTTTCTAATGAGATTAGCTGCAACTGATCCACATAAACACCAACTCGCACCAGCAAACACAGGTGCTGAGCGGCTCTTTGGGACATCATTTTGCTTTCATGATAAAAAAAAACTTCCGCCTGCAGACGGTAAACCAGCCATTACACTGAAAGGACGTTAAAAAAACAACAAAACACAGTCAGGGATGAAAGCTCGATACGGGAAGAAAACCATGTTTTCTAAACTCTTCTCCTATAGACTTTAAGACTGACAGACGCTCAAAAAATCTGATCAGAAATCAGCTGATTTTTTTCCTTTCAGATGCGAAACAACAGATTTCCCAATTGTTTGCCATTTGTCATTATTTAACTGCTTAAAGGGATATACGCCAGCTGTATAAAAATAATCTTGTTTTACTGTCCCAACAATATCAGGCTGATCGTGCTCTCTCCACCTCAGCTGGTGTGGGTCAAATGCAACCAATCACATCAGAGTCCTCACAGATCTGAGTTTGGTCTCAGACTGAAAGTGAAAAGTTTCAACTGGTTTATGGTGCTGAAGAGCTCGAGTTTTGGACCTCCTATAATTTGACGCTGACTCATCCTTTTATATATAATCTGATTCATTTCGAGACACCATGAAAGCTTTTCAACTCGCTGCAGGACACCCCGACCACAAGACCCAGGCATTTCATGACATGTCATCATGTTTTACTGCAGACTTCAGGCTTTGTGTGAGTTTGTTTTGAGTCAGTCTACTCTCAAGTTTTAAACAGCTAAAATAAAAGAAGGAAACAATCAACCATCTCCCTTAGATGTGAACTCACTCTATTCTGCTTTCAGCTTTGATCACACTTTCAGTTCTTTAATTAAAGCCGGCATCCAGCTCGTTAGCTTGGGAACAAACTAAATTTCAAGCCTGCAGGTAAAAACACGTGTTCAGCATCAGCAGCTCGTTATCTCTGCAAACCTGGTCCCCTGTGTCTGTGTCCGGGTTCATTACTGTGTTCAGGGAGCTTCAGTTTGGGATTATTGATTACTGCATTTTATTATTCTTTGGGTCACATGATCAGAAAACTGTTAATACAGATCCCATGTGGCCAATATGAAACAAATTCACCAGCCTGAGAGAGCCTCAATGAATTTATTCACGCTGATGCTCGAAGAAAACGTCTGCGACTTCTGTCATTCCTCCTCTTTGTTTCTACAGCAATTAAAATCTGATTTGCAAAAATCGAACTTTTTAGTTGTAGCAGCTAAAATGAGGCTTGGAGTTCCCCAGGGATCGATCCTCGGTCCTCACTCGATCTGTCTGGTTTATTTCTCATCAGCATGTCATCTCATCTCATGTTTAACAACTTCCACATTTCTGCGGGATTATCTCAGAAACTTTCAGATCAGCAAAACACAAAAGTAGTTCCTTTATTATTGATTTATCTGCGCATCACATTTTTATTTTCACAATTAACAAAAGTTTGGTTGACTTAATGTCTGAACAACATAGAAAAATCTTTGAAATGAATGAATTTGTATGAGTTAAAACAGAAAACACTTGCAGAGCTGAAACTAACTTGTAATCTCGCTCTTTTGTAATCCTTTCCTAATCGTCTCAGACCTGCAGCTGAGGCAATGAAAGCTGATATAGAGCATGGCTGAAGCACTTTTACCTTGAGCTGCTCCTTGCTGGCTTTGCTGGGTCTGCAGAGGACCTGGTAATAGTCGACCACTCCCTCCTCGGTCCACAGCAGAGTCACGGACGAGTGAGTGGCGTTGACGGCATACAGCGATCTGGGAGGAGCCGGCTCTGCAGGAAACAGCAGTGAAAACCCTTCACGAGAGCTTACAGTACAGGACGAACTGCAGTGGTGAACTGCAGGGCCGAGCCGAGCCGAAGCTTGCTAAAGACCCCGCACTTCCTCTGAGGAGGACTGAAATAGTCTGATACGCTCAGAAGGGGAAGTGGAGAAAATGAAGTTTCATGTTCACTCTGTGAGTCTGACCTCAGACCCACAGCACAGATTAACAAGCAGAGAGGCTGCCGCGCGGCGATCAGCACCGAGACGTCTTTCCCACTTACATCCTTCACGTTTTAAAACTCCTGCAGCCCAGTGTTTCATTTTCTCAATTATCTCTCTACAAACTGACAGAAACAGCAAACACGTTTTATACGTCATCCTATCACAAGGACAGAATTTTTACCCCCATGAAAAAGAAGTGCTGCACAGCTCTTCCAAACATCCTGGTTTTATTTTGGATGCTTACATTGTTGTAATTTGCACACAGGAACTAAAGTATTCCAAAAAAAAAAAAAGCCTGCTCAGTGTCTCACACTCATCTCCTAAATGATCCCAGCCCGTTCTGCTTTGGAGAACCTCTCAGGTTCCTCCAGATCTGCCCCCAGATCGTCCTCAACATACTTCAGTCTGACACGAAGGTGTCTCTTCTGCAGAAGTGGAATTGTTCTCAGTCTGCAGCCTCATTACTCAACATTATAACTTGATAATTTTCTAAATCCACCTCCTGCTTTATGAGCATAACTGATTCTTTTTCTCAGGTCTAAAGTGATTTCTTTGGTTTAATGCGTGATGCTTTCTCAGCAACAGCTCAAACTTTTACTGGAGTTTAATACTGAGTGTAATCCAGAAGCTAACCCTCCCTTTAACTCAATTTTACAGCTCTGAGAATTACAGAGTTAAAGGTCGGCCTTTCAGTGGGGTGAAAATATTGTTCAGTTATAGTGTACTAATATAAATCATTTATGCTTTCTCAAGAAAACTGGGATGATTCTTTTGAAAAAGCACTCTGGGAACTTTGGGGGAGTTAGTCTGTTAGCAGTGAATACCTTTGTATTCTTTGTTTTTCTTAGAGTTATTATATCTTTGTTAATTGCAGTGAATACTCGCTGACCCAGTTTGATGATGTTTGGCGTGGACGTGTTCCTGCTGCGCTCTGTGCATGCCGTCACCGTCAGGTTGTAGATGTCTCCAGGAGGCAGAGGGAGGCTTGCCCGCATCACATTCCGAGTCACCTGACACAGCACCACATGTAAACAACACGTAAACAACATGTAAATAACACTTGAACAGCGTGCACACAGTCAGTCCTGAGTGCCCCCTTCCTCCATCTGATAGGGTCATATTCTGCTCTGCCTCTGTCCCACGCGGAGCTGCTGAAAGATTAACAGTGCAGGTATTTTCCTAAAATATCTTTTTAATCTGCCCTGAATAAAACTAAAAATATCCCTGCAGTAAATCCTCACAGCTGTCTGTGTCTCCGTTTAGTCACTGTGACCGTCTGCTTCCACCACGAACTAACGATTAAATATAAATGATCAGCTCTGAGTGTGGAAGCTTCATTAAACTTCTGCAGACCTGCTGACTCAGTCTTTGTACTCTTATATCTAATTATAATTTTAAATTACATTCAACCTCAAAGACCGAACAGACTGTATATAAAAGATGGACATCACCAATGTGACATTAGCCATTGCTTTGCAAAGCCATGTCCTCTAACCTCCAGCAGAGGCCCCAGCAGTGATGGAGTCCGCAGAAACTCTCAGGTTACATCATTAGGGGTGTGGCCTCTTTGACTGACAGGTGGCTGTAGCTGCCAGCTGTCAGTTAGGCTTACATTTAGCAAACTGGACCTCTGGACTGTGTTTGTGTTGTTGGAGTCTTTTGGAGCATTTTTAATGACATTATCTGACCAATAATAAAGCTGCTGTGAGGTTATTATAGAGACAAACTTTGCTAAACAATGCTAACCAAGTTAGCTAGCATTAGATGATAACTTAGCATTCCACCCTCTTATCCAAACAAAACAAACATTTTAAGAAACAAGAAAACAACGAGCTGGCGCCCAGAATGCTAACAAAACTAATGAATGATGTCATGGTGGCTATGCTCATCTTTTATATACACATTTGACCACATTTGGAAAAGGAAGTGTAATTTTTGGTTTCAGTCCCCGAGGTCAATGCTCATTACTGAGATTTCTATTTCACATAAATTCTTCAAAATAAAGTTACATTTCTCTTGTTTGTTGTGTTTTTGTAAGCTGGTTTAATTGTTTACACATTTATCAGAACTATTAGTAGCAATCTAGTAGAAATGAAGACTGCTTAACATCCTGAATATAGTTGACATCTACACGCCATTTGTATACACTCTCAATTAAACCTCCAACATGGCTTGGGACCCTCAGACACTTGATCACAGAAGCGAGCTCAGGCTACGGTGGTAATTGGACTCGTAGAGCAGCGACGTCTGCAGGTCATTCTCCTGCTGCTAATCAGACCATCGAACCAACCCGAAGGAGAGAGTCAATAACAGCTCCGCTCGACCCTGAAATAATGAGCTGCTGCTGGAGACACACTCATCACCACACAAACGCACAAATACACCTAAAACAGCGAGAACGTGTCTCAGAGTGTCGTGAACACCTAGACAGATGTGTCTGGACTCACGTCAACGGAGTACGTCTTCTCCGGTCCCTTCTTCCCGACAGCGACCACTTGCCAGTGCAGCATCCTTGAGTGCGACAGGTCAATGAAGAGCTCGCCGTATGTCCAGCGGACGTACAGAACGCCATGAGAGTAATCCACAGAGGAGATGTGAGGCGCCTCGGGAGCTGAGAGGAGGAAGAGGAAGGAGACCTGCATCATACGTTTGCAGACACATTAAAGATGTGCCGTCTGGATCTTCACAAGAAATATCAGCAAATAAAAGCCAAAATTTAAAAAAAAAAAAACGTAAGAAACAATAAAAATTTATGCGTTTTGTTCTTCATCTGTGAGCTGCATTATCAGTAAACCCAGAAAAAGATATAAAATAAAAACAAAATGAATTAGATCATTAAAAATATACATTTATTTTATTTATTTCTATTTTTATGCATAAATTTTAAATTGTATATTTATTGTATTATTTCAGGGAGTGACCAAATTGAGTAATATTTAAACAAAATTTAAAAAAAAATTTAAAATGTTGAACACTAAAATGTGTTTTAATTTTGCATGTTTTTATTTCTTAATTTATTTTTTATTTATTTTTAGAGCTGATGGATGAATACAGAAGAATAAAAAATATTCATGAAGAAAAAATGGCTTGAAATTATGTGTCTAAATGTCTCTTTATATAAAAACTAAATAAATCAGTAAAAACAAATTTAAAAGTCTATTTATTCTATTTTTAAGTCTAAGTGTGTTTGCTGGATCCTGGCCCAGCCTCCCTCGCAGCGTCCTTGCAGCGGTGAGGCATTACCTGTGACGAAGCTCACGGTGGAGCTTTCGCAGCAGCTGAGCGGTGGGTCACCCCACGTCACCATGGAAACACGGAAATTATAATACCAGGCAGGCAGCAAGTCAGTCACCCTCTGAGAGGAAATAGAGACAAATACGGTGAGGTGGACGTGGCATGGTGCCATGAAATGTTTCCTGTGACGGAGACAGACTGGTTACCACTGAGGCGATGACGGAGGCGGTGGCGGCGATCTCGTAGTAGGTGGTCCACTCAGAGGCAAGCGTGACGGGGTTGAAGAAGAAGGTCTGCAACACGTATTTCCTGAAGGCAACGTGGTATGGACGCTGCCAGCTGAGGATCACCGCCGTTGGACTCAGGGGGTAAACGGTGAGCTCGCGCACGCCGGTGGGCTCTGACACAGCACACCGACACAGGCGGGATTTAAGAGTGGAACAGGAAGAACAGGAGCAGTGAACAGGAAGTGGAACTGAAAAAGACGCATAAAGTGATAAAGTGACGCTCACCGATATCGATGATGACGGGCTCCGACGGCGGGCTGATCAGGGGTCCATTGGTGTGATAGACGACCACCCGGTATTGAGCACCCGGCGTCAGGTTGGTGATGATGTCACTCGTCGAGTTTTCCTGTGATTATATAGTTAAACACATATATATGTATTAAAATTTTTTTTTATTATTTATTAAAAGACCCCCCCCCTGTGTGAGCTTCAATCTGCGGTGCGCGGCCAGTGATGAGTGCCGTGCCATACCTCGCTGCAGTAGGTGTTCTCCATCCTCTGGCTCAGGCTGGGCTTCAGGCAGGTGGTGGAAACCACTGACACCAGGCTCCCATTGTGGTTCTGCGACGATGGCGCCCAGGAGATGGCAGCGGTGCTCGAGTCCAGCAGCCTGACGCTAACGGCTTGAGGACGCTCTCGCAGGTCCTCCAGCAGCTCGCCGCTGGGACCTGTAACCATTAATAAACCAGCGAAGGAGCAGGTCAACAGGAAGTGGATTACGTTAACAATGACAACACTAGAACAAAGATGCATTTGATTGAATCCATCCTTTATTGCCACACGCTGCTGCATGCGCCATAATCACTTCCTGTACACTTACTGAGGTAGAAGGTGAAGGCAGTGTCGCCACTGCTCTCTCGGGACTCGCAGTCTCCAGACGAGCTCAGTGTGGTCACTTGCACACGGTATATTCCCGGCTCCATTAACTCTGTAAAGAACTCGTGAGTGCTTTCATCCACCGTCGCTGTTTCTGTCGAGTTACCTGAGGAGCAGAGCGAGAGGTTCAGATGCCAACACGGGAACATCTGAGATGTTCTTTATTCAGCTGCTTCCTGCTTACCATCTCTGTAGATGTAGACGTTGAAACCGTCGTAGCTGGTGGGTGGGCGCGGTGGCAGCCAGCGCAGTTCCAAAAGGATTGGCGGAAGCCTGGTGGGCAGGACAGAAGGCTCGGCAGGGAGTGCCATGGCCGAGCCCGGCTCGTTGGAGTCTTCGTACTCGGGCAGCACGCCATTAACGAACTCCTCATCCTTGTCGGCAGGAGATGGCTCCGTCGGATCCAGCCAGTAGCTCGAAGGCTCTGCCTCCTCCGTGCGGCTGTTGTTCACATCAATGGGGGCGCTCACCGTCAACACTTTTGTGGAGTTGAAGGGGGCGTAAGTGACTCCTATTACCTCATCTGAGGTATTCTCCTCGGCCTGGGTCTCCTCCTCCTCCCGCTCCTCCATCAGTGGGACGTCCCGGGCCTGGCGGGGGGATCGCTGCCCACTATCATGTGGGAGCATGTCGGGGAGCTGACCTGGAGCTGCCCTCTGGCTCAAATGGATGATCTTATAGGAGATGTTGAGGGGAGGGTGGGGCACTGGGGGGAGAGAGGGGAGTGAATTATTCTGAGCAGGAAATGGCTAGTCAGCTCGCCAGACGAAGCTCCTCCCGTCTCATCATACATCACTGTTTAAAAAAATGAGGCAGCAGGTCCTCGCTGGAGGCCTCTGAACCGGGCCGCCATGTTCTCCAGACCTGATCACTGTATTTACTAAGGCAACGATTCCTGAAAGTAGAACTTAGAGCTTCATGCAGGAAGGTCTGCCTCAGAGCCAATCTAATCTACTCAGTACAGAGCAAGCACTGGACTCTCACAGTGGGAGGGGCCTCACCTGTCCGATGATGCAGCGGTGTGTGAGTGATGTCACTGTGGGTCACCAGTGCAGTTTGGTACACGGTGGCCTCTGAGATCAGCTGGAAGGTGATGTTTCGGTAACACATCCCCGGTAACCAGTGCTTAAACACTGTCTTCCCCCTGTAGAAATCTACAAACAACAAGCAGAAAGAAACTGTTAGCACAAAAACACTCTCTTTATTCCTGGAGCTGTGTTAACATCTGTCAGCAGTCAGGACATGAACACCAAAGCACTGAGCGACTATGAGTCTGGAGCAGCTGAAATCAGGTCTGGTCTTTCTCACTCACTATGTGTTAATAGACCCCTCAGCACTGAATCATACTTGTTATTAATCTCTGGCTCTCTTCCACAGCATGTCTTTTACACTGTCTTCCTTCTCACTCCCCCAACCGGTCGCAGCTCCCTGAGCCTGGTTCTGTCAGAGGTTTCTTCCTGTTAAAATGGAGTTTTTCCTTCCCACTGTCACCAAAGTGCTTGCTCATAGGGGGTCATATGATTGCTAGGTTTTTCTCTGTGTGTATTATTGTAGGGTCTACCTTACAATATGAAGCGCCTTGAGGCGACTGTTGTTGTGATTCGGTGCTTTATAAATAAATTGAATTGAATTGAAATGGAGTTCCTCGGGGGTCAATCCTGGGTCCTCTTTCCTTTATATTTGCCTCCACTGAAGTGTGTGCAGGTAAACTTGAAATAACTTGGTTCAGCTCAATTTAGTTTTATTTATATATAACACCAAATCACAACATCAGTTGTCTCAAGCCACTTTAAGTGGAATAACGTGCTTTCAGAAATGCTTTCCATTAGAGAAAGGCAAGGGCGCACCAGAGTTCCCCGGAGGATTTCTACCCAATCAGAATCTTCAGTTTGGAAGGGGCCGGGCATTTATTCAGACAGACACATTCTTCTATCGCTACTCACGTGCCTTCACCTCCCAGTGAGACTGTGAACTACAATAACTGTCCTCACATTCAGGCAGAAGGCTCATATTGGTTTACAAAACACTAAATTACACTAAATAGCACCCACTCATACAAACAGAATGAAATGTTCTACCTTTATAGAGCATCGATCGGCGCTCCTGTCCTTCAGTGTAGCTGATGTTGACTCTGCTGAAGACGTTTCTGGTCGGAGGATCGATTTCAAACACCACGCCAGTCTCTGGAGCCTCCTTATAGTCCAATATCTGAGCGCTGCGGACAGGAAGCGGCTCTGAGGAGACAAACGAAACTGAGTCGAACATCACGATCACAGAACTACAGAACAGAGATGTAAGCCCTTTATTTGAACTACATGTCTAATATGCAAAATTTAAAAAATAATAACATTTTCCTAATCCTTGCAACAACAGGTTTTTTTAAGGAGAATTATCCTCATGTTGAGGATAATTCTCCTTCATATACAGGGAGTGCAGAATTATTAGGCAAGTTGTATTTTTGAGGAATAATTTTATTATTGAACAACAACCATGTTCTCAATGAACCCAAAAAACTCATTAATATCAAAGCTGAATGTTTTTGGAAGTAGTTTGTAGTTTGTTTTTAGTTTTAGCTATTTTAGGGGGATATCTGTGTGTGCAGGTGACTATTACTGTGCAGAATTATTAGGCAACTTAACAAAAAACAAATATATACCCATTTCAATTATTTATTTTTACCAGTGACACCAATATAACATCTCCACATTCACAAATATACATTTCTGACATTCAAAAACAAAACAAAAACCAATCAGCGACCAATATAGCCACCTTTCTTTGCAAGGACACTCAAAAGCCTGCCATCCATGGATTCTGTCAGTGTTTTGATCTGTTCACCATCAACATTGCGTGCAGCAGCAACCACAGCCTCCCAGACACTGTTCAGAGAGGTGTACTGTTTTCCCTCCTTGTAAATCTCACATTTGATGATGGACCACAGGTTCTCAATGGGGTTCAGATCAGGTGAACAAGGAGGCCATGTCATTAGTTTTTCTTCTTTTATACCCTTTCTTTCCAGCCACGCTGTGGAGTACTTGGACGCGTGTGATGGAGCATTGTCCTGCATGAAAATCATGTTTTTCTTGAAGGATGCAGACTTCTTCCTGTACCACTGCTTGAAGAAGGTGTCTTCCAGAAACTGGCAGTAGGACTGGGAGTTGAGCTTGACTCCATCCTCAACCCGAAAAGGCCCCACAAGCTCATCTTTGATGATACCAGCCCAAACCAGTACTCCACCTCCACCTTGCTGGCGTCTGAGTCGGACTGGAGCTCTCTGCCCTTTACCAATCCAGCCACGGGCCCATCCATCTGGCCCATCAAGACTCACTCTCATTTCATCAGTCCATAAAACCTTAGAAAAATCAGTCTTGAGATATTTCTTGGCCCAGTCTTGACGTTTCAGCTTGTGTGTCTTGTTCAGTGGTGGTCGTCTTTCAGCCTTTCTTACCTTGGCCATGTCTCTGAGTATTGCACACCTTGTGCTTTTGGGCACTCCAGTGATGTTGCAGCTCTGAAATATGGCCAAACTGGTGGCAAGTGGCATCTTGGCAGCTGCACGCTTGACTTTTCTCAGTTCATGGGCAGTTATTTTGCGCCTTGGTTTTTCCACACGCTTCTTGCGACCCTGTTGACTATTTTGAATGAAACGCTTGATTGTTCGATGATCACGCTTCAGAAGCTTTGCAATTTTGAGACTGCTGCATCTCTCTGCAATATATCTCACTATTTTTGACTTTTCTGAGCCTGTCAAGTCCTTCTTTTGACCCATTTTGCCAAAGGAAAGGATGTTGCCTAATAATTATGCACACCTGATATAGGGTGTTGATGTCATTAGACCACACCCCTTCTCATTACAGAGATGCACATCACCTAATATGCTTAATTGGTAGTAGGCTTTCGAGCCTATACAGCTTGGAGTAAGACAACATGCATGAAGAGGATGATGTGGACAAAATACTCATTTGCCTAATAATTCTGCACTCCCTGTATGCTCCTGTATTACACATAATCAATTAAACAAACCTCAACCACTTTTAAAGCTTAAATCTACAGAATAATCCAGATAAATCAGACTTTTACAGCATTGACTTCTGCAGTCACCGATGATGATCAAGCTAAGAGAATTTGAAGGTAAAAACAGTCTGCTGATTATTTCAGTTGATCGTTTAACTGGTTTTAAAAACATCAGAAAACATCAGAAATGTCCAAAATGACGTTCCAGGTTATTAAAAATGGAAAGCAGTGACTCTCAGGTTTATTCCCTGTAAAGGCCAGCAGCTAAACATGGTGCGATCCTGTAATATCAGAATCAGTGATTTTGAACCCCCAACCCCGTGATTGGAGAGGTTCTTACTCGTGAGCACGGCAACTGTCTTCATGGGGCGGGACCAAGCCTGTCCCCGTCTGAGCAGCAGCCCCACCGTGTAGCAGAGGCCGTGGAAGGAGGCGTTGTACAGCAGAGGCTCGCTGGTGTTTACGAACTGGATCAGGATGGTTCGAGGTTCTCCAGAGATCTGCACCGCATACGCCGTGACGTTCTCCTGCAGGTCTGAGCTATCCAAAGTCGCCACAATCAAACCTTCGTCGTTTACGGTCGCCTGGAACGCCGTCATGCTCTGAAAAAGAAAAATGTGAGCAAACAAAGAGGTTAAAGTTTATTTCAGCTTAGATGAAGCAGCTCCTTTCACTCTGACCCGCTGAGCTCTGGTGAGGCCCAAACGCACTGGATCCTGCCCCTCAACAGGATTCCCAGAATAGGCCAATCAGAAGAAAGTGGGCTCTCGGATAGGGGTTATTAAAGAGACAGCTTTGTTTAGATAAAGAAGGATTATTATTAACTGTGAATAATGCAGAGCAGCTCTGGTGGAGTCCAGGAAGAAACATGGAACAGAACATGATTTATTTCTGAAAGTTAAGAAATCAAAAGTGAAAACAGCTCAAAAGCTGCACAGCCTCTCACACTTGCCAACAGCCAGCCGTCAGTTTTACCCCCTGCAGTCTCAGTGTCCATGAATATGATTTCCCATCATGCTTTGGCCCCAGAGCTCTAAGAATCAGGCCAAAGAGAAAGAGAAGACACAACACTGAGGATGCAGAGAGGGCTCCCATTGGCTGGTGATCAATTAATGACCAATATTAAACACGTTTGACTGGGTGAAGAGGAGCCTCAGACTGAGCATCGGAGTTCCCGTAATCTCGGCCTGTTTTATTCTATTCTCTTCTTTCTGAGCGCAAAGATGATTTGTGTTCTTGTCTCTCCTGTCCTGAGCTGAGCAGGCTGGTCTGCCTTCGTTAAATCTGACATCAGGAGGTCGACTCCCCGCCAAGCACCATCCGTGTGCATAAAGGTCACGCTGCTGATTGAATCACATGATCACAGCACCACACATTTCATTCAGTTACAACCCACTATTTGATACTGGTCACTGATTGGTTCCTGGTCTGAAACAGGAGATGTCAGCTGATTCCACCTTAAAGGAGTTTTTTTTTTCTTCCTGATGATAAAACCATACAGAAGTGTCAAACTAATTCTTGGATTCGTGTGTTTTGGTTCTGTGTATTTATTGTGCCGTCAGTTTCCATGTATCTTATCTAAGAGCGGCTGCGCTCCGGCTGAGGTCGGATCGGTCGGTTAGAGCCTGTGTTTCCTGTTTGTGGATCAGCAGCAGCTCAGTGACACGATTGCCTACAGCAGCTTCATGAAAGCACTGCGACCTGCTGTGACTGCGGAGCAGCAGATTATCCACCCGCACAGAACCTGACCCACATTTCAAACAGTCACGAACGTGTGCTGCACCGAGGCATGATGGAATCTACCCTGACACCGTGAGGACGTTAAATATTCAGCGACAAACAGAGAAAGCGAAGCGGGTTAAATGTTAGTAAATGTAAAGTGTAGCAGGAGCTGACCTACATCCAGGAAGGAAACATTTCTGAACCTTTCAGCTGAGAACAACCATTATCCCAACTCCTCCATGCAGGACACAGGCTCTGGTTTTACTGTCTTTTTAGCGCTGTGCTTAATAAGAATACAGTGTAACCTCAATCTAGACTTTACAGACATTTGGATCGCTGAAAAAAAAAACAAACCCTCAGGTTGAAAACATCAATTGAATTCTATTTAAAGAACACAAAAACACACTGTGTTTTTGTGTATGATCTAAAAATGATAAAACTGTTATCATTCAGTGTTTCACACAAATTCTCTCAAAAAGCCATTAAAGAGATGAGGGAAATGTTCTGTATGATGTATGCAGAATCAAATAAAACTATCAGTTTTATCAAAGAGCCATCTTTGTAATTGCTGTGCCTGATATAAAACTTTTGTATTTTTTTGTATTTTCCTTCAACTGCTGTTAAAACTCTCTGTGAACGACCTCCGCCTACGAAGCTTCACCTCCTCTAACAGCACGCCTCCACATTAGACTGTAGAAGATAAATCTCTCTCTCTCTCTCTATAGAAAGGAGGCAAATAAAAGCTCAGCCTACTCTGGTTTGGCCTTTTAAAATGCCAGGCCGGCACTCTGGCTTAATGACTGCTGTGGTACGGTATTTGGACAGAGCAGGTCCATAAAGATGGGAAGGGAGGTGGGGGAGGAGGTGCTGAGGTCTATTTGTGGAGTTAGATAAAGAAAAAGGAAGAACATAGGTTTGTTTGTGGAAAGGAAACTGACTGTGTGGTGCACCTCATGGCTCGATCCTGGGTCCTCCTCTTTTCTGTACTTACATCAACAGTACATCTAACTGAGCTTTTTCCTGTATGCAGGTGATACTCAACTGTACCTCTTTACTTTCCTGAAGCTGGAAGTCAGGGTATTTGGAGGAAGTTGGATGTTGGATCAAAATGAAATTGTTCTTCTGTCTGTCTAGGTTTTCTGTCATTAAGGTCACGATAATCTAAGGAGCTTGGAAAGCAAGCAGGTGGCAGGTGGACTTCTTTAAATTTCTTGAAGGCATTTCACCTCTTATTCAAGAGGTTTCTTCAGTTCTTAAAATGTGGAAAGTCTTAGCTATCTACAACCTTGTGGAGGTTGCCCTTATTTTGAAAAACAAAACTTTTTTTTTTAGAATTAATTCATGATTATGTCATTTTGTTTTGATTTGATTCATATGTGGAGCATGGCTCTCATTGTTTAGAGCTTAATCAATAACCTGATGGAGGTGGTAGATGAGCTGATCCTAATGGGAACACGAACCTCCAGAACATATTTAATCACAATCCACAAGCCGCTTTCTACTTTCTAAATTAAAGGGTACCTATTCTTTATTTTCTTATTATCTGTCGTGGATATATTGTTTCACTGTAGTACACCTCATAACCTCTGGGTGCTGCCCCTCTGCATGCCTGTGAAGTTAGTCAATCAGAAGATAGTGTGCTTTCAGGGAGAAGCTAAAACAGCTTGTTTCAGAGGACCAATTAAGGGGCTGCACCAATATCCAGTTCAAATTCCAAGAGTAAAAATAAGTTTCAAAATGAGCTGAATGTATATGTCAGCTTCACACAATCAAGTTTTGAAAACTTATTTTAGATGGCAAAAATTGATACTCAGATATTAATCAATACTTAAATTACAATCTGATCAGACAGCTATTCTGAGTTGAAAGAACCCCTCCCATCACTAACACTAGGCACAGCTTCAGGAGGAAGTTCAGAGGTCAGTGGACAGACCGGTTTGTCTTTATGACCGAAGCAGAAAAGTCGACCAGAAGCTGCACAGAAACAACCTTAAAGTACCAGTCACATAGTTACTGTTGTTACTTCTGTTGTTGTTTGTATTGTTCCAGTCTCTATTTAAAAGAAAAACACTAAAGCCTCTAATTTTTCCTGTGGTACTGCAGTATTCCCATATATGCAATACTCTCTTGGGGATCAGTGATGAGTTAGAAATTCAAGTATCGTGACAACCCGAGCTGTCGCCACATTGCAACCATCGACATCAGCCTGAGTGAGAGTGGAAGAGAAAATCCACACTGACTCATTCAAGGCTCCACTGCTCTGCTGTCGCCATGGCAACAGTGATGAAAGGAGCACCACGTTTAGGGTGGGTGGCGGCGCAGCAGGATTACCACGGAGACGCTGCAGAGCATGGGGGCTCAATGCTACTAATGTACCCCCAGCCCCCACATCGGGCCAGAATCACATGACCCCAGCTGTTTCACTGATCAGCGAGTTTGGTCAATAAGAAGATCCTCTGAGAGCCTGAACATCAAAACCTGCAACACATTTCCTCAGGTTATCTTTAGTTTCACCCACTGTTCACTCATTAACTGTCCAACTAATCCTACAGCTCCAAGAGCTACACACTCAGCACCGCTTACACTTTTCCAAAGAGAAAGGTTTTCGATTTCTCTGCAGATCACAGACTTTCTGAGGGTCAAGCACTGCCGTACATACTCAGACAGGAACAAAACAACATCAATGGTCTGTCAGCACTGATCAATTTTCTTTCAATCAATGTCTGTAACGACACACTGTAAATAAAAGATGGAAGCAGTCACTGGTTTTTGGACTCATCTTAGAAAAAACTGTATGGGAACAACATACAGACGCTGATGCCTGCTAATTGGTAACATCCAAATAAATTCCTAAAACTGGTGCTCAGACTTCCTGGATAGCCTGTTAGTACAGTAATCTCACAGCAGCCATATTATTGGTCTGATAAAGTAATTAAAAATGCTCCCAAAGGCTCCAACAGCACAAATATGGTCCAGAGGTCCAGTTAAGAGACTCAAATTAGTTGACATAAGGCAGGTTGCAGGTAGAGGCCACGCTTCTAATAATGCAAACTTTAAGCTCTAATGCAAGTTAATAAGGTGACTTACAATAATATTCTCCTCTTGTGCAGTTGTTTGTGTCTCTAACTCCTGATATAAACCCCAGATAAACTGTTAGTCTCCTTCTTCTCCTGTATATAGAACTGTGTCATCTGCGTATAGAGACGCTTTTCTTCTCATTCCTCTCTTTTACTTACTCTTATCTTTATTCCTTAACAAAAGTTTGGTACAGTTGTAATGAAGGGGGAAATTATCTATAGAGACCACAACACTTCTGTATCAGGCTGTAAACATGTTTATTTCTGCTGTAAAGTTTTTAACATTACAGTCTATGGAGACTGACTCACTGCTTTGGCCTCTGCTGGGTGCTAGAGGAACTGCAGGTTTTGGCTTCTATTAAACCAGGGGTGTCCAACTCCAGGCCTCAAAGGCCGGTGTCCAGCAGGTTTTAGATATCACCCTGGGTCAACACACCTGAATCAAATGATTAGTTCATTACCAGGCCTGTGGAGAACTTCAAGACATGTTGAGGAGGTAATTTAGTCATTTAAATCAGCTGTGTTGCATCAAAGACACATCTAAAGTCTGTAGGACACCAGCCCTTGAGGCCTGGAGTTGGACACCCCTGTATTAAACTGTGTTAATGATCAGGTCCTGATGAGTGTTTCTATTGTAAAACTTGTTCTGAACTTCTTACAACTGTAGGCTGATCATAAAAAAGATCAAAATTAAAGTAACACTAAAATTTCTAAATAATACAAATGAACTGAAAGAAGCAAACAGAGCGTAGAAACTAAAACTAAAAACACTGAATCCTCAGAGTTGTGTCAGGACACCAGCTCATCCTTTCATGAGGGGAAAGTGATTCTGAGTAAGTGAATGAATGTGACCCTGTGAATGGCTGCAGACGGACAGCCAACAGGGGGTGGAGCCAGGGGTCGGGAGGCTTCACCCTCAGGCAGCTGCCAGCATTATCATGCAAACCTGCAAAGCTGTGTGGAGGCAGGTGGGGAAGACGGGGGGGGTGTGTGTGTTCTGGATGGGCTTTTTTCAGACTTTTATGGCTCACCTCAGACTTTTTGGCTTGATTAGAGCAGAGTAAATCTTCCCTTTTTTGAATGTAGTCTGGTGAGGGTAAATTTCATAACTCTAAAAACAACCTGAGCCTCACAACTTCTGCAGATTCCTCTTGACTCTATTTTTCCTGCGTGGAAAAGTTCAGCTTGGTGTTTTTTTCTGATGAAATCCAATCTGAGGCCTTTCCTTCATCATGTTTCTGGCCTCTCTCCTACAAGAGTGTTACACTAAAATCTCCACTTTTCTTTATGTAGCCTGGTGAGGCTCAGAGGTCTTTTCATGCGGTGCTTCCTTTCACCGGAATAACAAAAGATGGCTGACAGCTCTCTGCCTCATTCACAGAACAATGAGAACCTTTCCAACGAGCTCTCCAAAGCAGGTTCCCACAGAAGAAGCTGCTGCAACAACCAAACCGAATGAAGCGGAACGCAGAGGTACAAACATCGGGCATCAAACGCCGGGAAGCGAGTTTACGGCTCTCAAGATCTGTAAAAAAACAGAAAGAGACTGAAAATGTTTTTCCCACACTTAAGAAGCTGGAACAGGGACTTGATTGGTTGATTATTTCAAGTACTATAACAAGCCTAATGAGGTAATGTGACCACAATAAGGTAAAATGTCCGACATTTAGGGCTGGGGCTCATTGCTGTAATCAAAAAATGGAGAAGAAACTTCTTATAAGTAAGTATCAACTCCAAAAGCTGCAGTTCCTCTAATGTCCATTAGGGAAGTTTGTCTTAACTCATGTGAAGACGCTCTGGTAAAGAACACGAGGAAGGAAACTAAAAGTTAACTTCTGGAATTAAATTCAACACGTTACTGTAAGTGATGTTTTTCTTGACCTTAAATGTGGACTGAGGGGTTCAGTGAACCTCATTTTCATCGCCTGTCACTAGAAAAGATCCAGAAGGATCTGCAGCTCCATATATATTTTAGATTCAACCAATCAGATGGCCCCATGTGAAACTGTGGACCAATCAATGACAATGCGTCCCTCCGTGGAGGCTTTCTGTTCTCACCGTCTGGATTCTGAAATGACACAGAGCTTCAGGGTGAAGTTGATCATTTTCAGTCCTTCATCAGATCCCAATGCATCATGGTGGTGGAGCTGGAGGTGGAGGAGCTTCTTTAGTGACCTTCCTAAACGTTTCATTAGAGCTCAGCAGGAAAAGTGGCGAATCACCTTCTCTTCATCAGCTCACCATAACCATCATCATGTGACTAACAACACGTAAAAGGTCCATCAGCTGATTACTCAATCAAAGCCAACAGGAAGCCTATCTTATTTATAAGACCTTTCAAAGTAAACGTTCCCATTAGTAGGGAGATAAAAACCCAAAGTCGAGCTGTGATAACTGTTATTCTGAAAGAGGGCTGAAGCAGGAAGAACCTTCCATGTTCTACAGAGAGGATGAGGAAGGATGAAGACTGGTCGTGTGTGGTGATTGGCTCTGGATCATTCTGGCACTTGCTCTTTATAAACCTTTGACCTAAAGAAGCCCGTCCAGCCTCTGTTCTGGGTGTCTGAGGTTGTACTCGTTGTTATTCCACTCGGCTGCAGCTGAATCGCATGGGCGACATGGCGGCTCAAAGAAGAAGCTCAGTGTTTGCTCTGCAGATCTAACTCTGATTAAATTCTAATCGGGCCTCTGTTAACCCTCCGCCGCTCTGATTATGCCCTCACATTATTGCCCTCTGTCACATACAGGGATAAACCCTCCAACGTAATCCAAGACGCACATTAAAGTCACGAATGTGTGAATATTCAGAGACCGTGTGGAGCGCCGACTTAAACAGATCTCTGAGTCACAGCCGGCGCCACATGGTTACTGTGGGCTTACAGTCCAGAAGTGACCCCAGAACCATGATGCAGATCTGAGGACGTGATGGCTCACGCATCACCCATAAATCTCACTGATGATGTCACAGCCACAATAATGAGAACAGCTGATTGACATTAAACAATTTCCTAAAAATACAAAAAACCGCTGTTATTATCTGACCTCTGAACTCCAAGCTCATCCAAACACTAATAGGACCCACAACACGCCCCCTATTCCCACCTCTACACCCGCATGTACAAAAGTCATCCATCCATCCATCCATCCATTCTCTGCCGCTTATCCTTTTCAGGATTGCAGGGGCGCTGGAGCAACAACTCCACCTCATTGTTTTAAAAAACTCTGTGCTTTTCCGCGACATTTCAAAGAGCCGAAAAGTAAATAAACGGCAGACAGAAATCAGGCAGGTCGAATTGTCTTGCTTGAACGCAATACGTGTTTCCTGTATTGCGTTTCAATGTGGATGAACAACTCTGTGAAAACAAATGAAAACAATAGTGTGGACGCGGAGTGTTTTCAGATGTATACACCGTTTTCCATTTTATCCGGGCTAGTGTAGACGTAACCTAACTGCATGTCTTTGGACTGTGGTAGGAAGCCAGAATACATAAGTAACAGCTAAACAGGAAGTTCTCTGAAGTTTTCAGGTGCCAAACTCAACATTTCATCAGGTCGCCTTCATTTTTGGTCAGCTTCATCTGAAGGACCTCTGAGACATAGGTTTCACTGGGGGGCATGGCCACAGTAGTACAGTGAATTTCAATGTGCCACCTCATGGCTCTTAGCTAACTTAGCTGTTAAAGTTCCTGTCCAGACCTGAAATTACACCTGCACTGAGGAGATTCAGGCTTGTCTCATTCTACAACATGAACAGTGGATGGGTGCAGTGGAGAGATGAACAGTCTTTGTTCATCACGGGCCACATAAAACCTTCCCAAGGCCTTCAGCCCACTGCCACAGTTGATGGCACTGATTTTAAATATGTTTTACTAACAGCTGCAACATATCAGTGATTTCAGCGTCTTCCTTAGGATTGTGGGCAATGTAGTACGCTGCTGTTAAACCTGAAATTTTAGAGACAAAGCAGGAGATTTGGATAAAAACAAATCTGGATTTGGATAAAACATTTATTCTTCAAAGTAAAAGTTCCTCACACGGTTACATTTGTTAAAATGTGCGTCATATTATGTCCAAATAAAAGTCCAAAACTTAAGATGCTGATGTCAGTGAAACAGGAAATGCTTCATAAATTCTTCTTCTTCATACTCTTTACATTCAGCGCCTCGAATCAGAGCAGCTGTCAGAAGACAGGAAATTGGAAGCTTGGAGCATCAGATAGCGCTCAGAGCAGGATATTAACGCCGCATGCGGATAGCGAGGATAACGAGGTGGAGGGGAACCCGTTACACTGTAAACCTACCACGTTACTTCACAACTATCTCGACACTGAACAGGAAATAAAAGTCTGCAGCTTCCAGATGATTTTACAGGGACAGGAAACAGAAACTCGCAGACAGGAAGTCGTCCAGCATCAGCGCAACACTCGCTGGTCCTTCACAACAGGCTGACTTTAACCGTGAAACCGACGGGTGCTTTATAAGTGTCCACAGGTGGCATGTCACAGGGCCATTATCATCTTGCCATCTTCACCCCGGTGAATAGCACTGCATGACAAAAGTGACATCATCATCACTGGTCAGGCACCTCTCTGTTTTTGTAACCTCACT